>NC_139023.1:95687812-96287812 GCF_964662115.1 Mustela nivalis
GATGAGAGAGAACCCCAAGCAGATTCCCCGCGGAGCTCGAGCCCACATGGGGCTAGATTCCACAATCCTGAGACCACGACTTTAGCCAAAATCAAGAGTCGGATGTCTAATCCAGTCACCCCTGTAGTCTATTTTGTATTTACCGTATTTTATCTGTACTATAGTAAGCTGTATACACTGTTTGATTTCATCTTCTACGGGATTGTAACATTCTTGAGAGCAGGGGTAAATCTAAAGTCCTTCTTAGGAAGAATTTTCCAAATGAACCATAACATCTATAATCACGGCTTGTCTTTTGAAAAATCTGAGGAAATTATCTCTTACAATGACCATGTAGGGGTATATTCGAGGGAACACCTAAACTTCTCATTTTTCCTAAGATTTTATTTATTTATTTGAGAGTGAGAGAGCAAATGAGCAGGGAAAGCAGCAGAGGGTGAAGGAGAAGACTCCTCACTGAGCAAGGAGCCCGAATCAGGGCTTGATCCCAGGATGCGGGAATCATGACCTGAGCTGAAGGCAGACGCTTCACTGACTGAGCTGCCCAGGAGCTCCTGACACCTAAACTTCTAAATTTAGTTTTTCATTTTAAGAGCAACCTTTTAATATTTCCAGTGAAAATGTAAAGGAAAGTCACATCGTTAATATATCTTCCAACAAGTCATAGTTAAAATAGAAAATGTGATTGTCGATAGCTCTTGTTTGAAAGGCAATAAAGTTCCATCGATTAAAAGCAAATAGTTACTAATCAGGGCCTTGTTCAGCCTGTCATCCGTCTGATAGATAATCCTGAGCACATTAGGCTCTTTGTGCATCCACTTACCTAATCTGAAATCTAAAATATGGATTATCTACTTCCCAAGCTGTTACAGATATTTGTCATTAAATGACTGTCAAGAGGGGCGCCTGGGTTACTCAGCTGGCTAAACGTCTGCCTCAAGCTCAGGTCATGATACCAGGGTCCTGGGATCAAGCCCCACATGAAGCCCCGCAGGGAGCCCTGCATCAGGAGTCTGCTTCTCCTGCAGTCCATTCACCAGCACCTCCCACTTGTGCTCTCTCTTTCAAACGAATAAAAATCAAATAAATAAATAAATAAATGGCTGTTGGGGATTATAATGAAAGAGGGAATCTGAAAAATGAACAGAAATGGTGCTTGCTAATAGCACTCGGAAGTTTGGAGTGCCTGGGTGGCTCAGTTGGTTAAGCATCAGACATTTGATTTTGGCTAGGTCATGATCTCAGGGTTGTGATATTAAGCCCGGAGTTGGGCTCCCTGCTTAGCACAGTCTCCTTGAGATTCTCTCCTCCCTCTGCCCCTCCCTTTTCCGGTGCTTGTGTGTGCTCGCTCTCTTTCTCTCTAATAAATAAATAAAGTAATAAAATCTTTTAAAAATGACACGTTGGGGTGCCTGGTGACTCAGTTGTTACGCATCTGCCTTCGACTCAGCTCACGATTCCAGGGTCCTGAAATCAAGCCCCGCAACAGGCTCTCTGCTGTGCGGGAAGTCTGCTTCTTCCTCTCCCACTCCCTGTGCTTGTGTTCCCTCTCTCCTTGTCTCTCTCTCTCTGTCAAATAAATAAATAAAATCTTTAGAAAAAAAAAAAAATAACACTCTGGAGCTTAATAATCTAAGTTATCTAAAGGGACACCTGGTTGACTTAGTCGGTAGACCACAGGACTCTTGATCTCAGAATATAAAATCAAACCCCATGCTGGATATAGAGATTAGTTAAAATAGATAAATAAATATATATGTATAATATATTCATTATAATTAAAGACATATTTATATATAAATTATATATATTTATATATATATTATTTATATATAAAAATTTATATAAAGATATATTTTATATAAAGATATAATTTTTTTTTAAGATTTTATTTATTTATTTGACAGAGAGAGATCACAAGTAGGCAGAGAGGCAGGCAGAGAGAGAGAGAGGAGGAAGCAGGCTCCCTGTCGAGCAGAGAGCCCGATGCGGGACTCGATCCCAGGACCCTGAGATCATATCCCAAGCCGAAGGCAGCGGCTTAACCCACTGAGCCACCCAGGTGCCCTAACGATATAATTTATATATTATATATTATAAAGTATAAATATATTATATATACATATATAATCCTAAATATAAACAAAGTGATCTAAGAAGAGAATGGAGTTAAATAAACTTTTCAGTGAAGTATGTATAATCCATTATGACTCATCACAAGATTATGAGAGCTCTTTTCCTAATATGTTGGCATTTAAGCATATAACAATTAAAGATGGAGGAAACAGAAAAGGATTTGCAAAATATAAAGCTTGGTTAGTAACTGTTTTTGCATTGTTGAATATAGTAATCAGAAGTGAGAGAATATTAAAAAAAATAGCCACTTATCCAACAATTTTACTTTTGTCTTCGAAAACACATTACCCTTTGGGGTGCTGGGGTGGCTCAGTGGGTTAAGCCTCTGCATTCGGCTCAGCTCATGATCTCAGGTCCTGGGATGGAGCCCCACATCGGGCTCCCTGCTTAGCAGGGAGCTGGCTTCCCCCTCTGTCTTTGCCTGCCTCTCTGCCTACTTGTGATCTCTGTCAAATAAATAAATAAAATCTTTAAAACACACACACATTATCCTTAAACACAATGAAACAAGATTTCACTGTTGCATAATGCTGAAAACAACCTAAATGTCCAATCATAGAGAAAGACTGAAATGAATTATGATAGTCATTTAATAAAATACTATGTAGCTGAATAAAAAAATGAAGTGTATGTATAAAAATGGAGTGATGAGCAAAATAATTTTTTATGAAAGAAGCAGAGTACAAAGCAATGTGTATAGTAGGATCACATTTATGCAAACAAAAGAGGAAAAGAGGTATGTACACAGATGAATTTGTCTATAAACACAGAATATTTCTAGAAGGAATACGTAAGAAGTGGTTGCTTCATGGGTAGGGGGTTGCAGAGTTTTGTTTGGAATAAGGTTTACTTAGAGTCATTAGAGTTTAATAATGGGCCTATAAGAAAGAATGATTATTATTTGCATTTTATAAATTACAAAACTAAGGCTTAGCAAAATTAAGTAATTTATTTACTCAGAATTACTCAGAATAATTTATTTACTCAAAGAGCAACAGAGCAGCTATACAAGCCCGATTTCTGACTTTTATGTCTACTTCTCAGGAAAATGACTTTTATGTCTGTTTCTAGCACTGTCCTGGGAAAAAGGAAGGGACTGATATTAAGTATTTCTTGTATAACAACAATACCTAAAAGAATTTAATATTTACTAAGTGTAAAGCATCAAGCAAAATGCATTGTGTATTATATTCATTATACTATTTAATTCCTTTTTTTTCAAAGGTTTTTATTTATTTATTTGACAGAGAGAGACATGGCGAGAGAGGGAACACAACAGGCATTGTGGGAGAAGGAGAAGCAGGCTTCCGGTCAAACAAGGAGGCTAACTCGGGCCTCAATCCCAGAACCACGGGATCAGGACCGGAGCCGAAGGCAGATGCTTAACGACTGAGCCACCCAAGCGCCCCCTTACTATTTAATTCTTAAACTGATTTTATGCAATGAATACTGCTACAATCCTATGAAGTGAGGGAACTAGCCACAAATAGGTTAAGTAGTCTGCCTAATGTTACTCAGCCATTAAGTGACTAAACCAGACTTTGCCCTGTACACGTGGCCACCCTCACGTCCATTGTCAAGCTCCTACACCCTCCATACACAGTATTCGGGCCAGGGGTGCACACACTGACCTCTCAGTCTGCTCTCTAGAGAACAGACTGGAAGGAAAGGCCAGTTCCAGCCCAGGAAGCAGACTTGAGTTTCTTGAAACAGAAAATTCTGGTTCCTGACTACCCAGAGCATAGTTTCAAAAACAAAAGGGCTGATTCAGTGTGAGCAAGTTACCTTGCAACTAGGTTCTCCTTATTTGGTATGAAAGGGTATCATTAGAGGATGCCCAGAGTGGGAGCCTCCATAGGTTAGGGTTTCTGCTTGTGTCTAAGGGTAATACTGTGTATGTAGCTCCCTCCAGACTCCAATGGCACAACCCAAATCTGGGACTATGGAGCAACTGAAAGTCAGGCAAAGTGTGTTCAGTGTTTTCATATAATGATTGATAAAGATTTAAGTGGGAAAATATTCCCTCTGCAATGTTTATTTAACTAATTTAAGTCTCTCTCTAATAAATAAATCTAAAAAAAAAAAAGATCTAGGTTTACAGACTACTAAACGCAAGGCTGTATGTGTCACTATCTCCTTTAAAAAAAAAAAAAAAGATTTTATTTGTTTATTTCTTTGAGAGAGAGCATGAAGGGGGCACGGGGATGAGGCCGGAGATGGAGAAGCAGATTCCCAGCAGAACAGCGAGCCCGACCCCAAGACCCAGGATCATGACCAGAGCCAAAGGCAGACATCTAACTGAGCCACCCAGGGGCCCTCTTTTTTTTCTTTTTTTTTTAAGTAAGTTCTACACCCAACATGGGGCCTGAACTCACGACCCTGAGATCAAGAGTCTCATGCTTAGGGCACCTGGGTGGCTCAGTGGGTTAAGCCTCTGCCTTTGGCTCTGGTCGTGATCCCAGGGTCCTGGGATCCAGACCTGCATTGGGCTCTCCACTCAGCGGGAAGCCTGCTTCCCCCTCTCTCTCTGCCTTTCTCTCTGCTTGCTTGTGATCTCTCTCTCTCTCTGTTAAATGAATAAATTAAAAAAAAAAAAAAAAGTCCCATGTTTACCAACAGAGAATGCCAGACACCCCCGAATTAGCTCCTTAATATACCATAATCTACCCGTAAAATAACTTTTTTTTTAAAGATTTTATTTATTTGACAAACAGAGATCACAAGTAGGCAGAGAGGCAGGCAGAGAGAGAGGGTGAAGCAGGCTCCCTGCTGAGCAGAGAGTCCAATGCAGGGCTGGATCACAGGACCCTGGGATCATGACCTGAGCCAAAGGCAGAGGCTTTAACCCACTGAGCCACCAAAGTGCCCCCAAATAACTCTTTTTTAAATAACTCTGAAAAACATGGAATGCTAATGTTCTACAAATTTATAATGAATGAAGCTTAAAGTCCCAATTTATTTTTCATTCCATTGCCCATATTCAATATATATTGAATACAACTAATTTAGAATTTTTTTCTTTTTCTAAAAGATTATATTTATTTAGGGGGTGCCTGGGTGTCTCAGTGGGTTAAAGCCTCTGCCTTCGGCTCAGGTCATGATCCCAGGATCCTGAGATGGAGCCCCGCATAGGGCTCTCTGCTCAGCAGAGAGCCTGCTTCCCTTCCACATTCTCTCTCTGCCTCTCTGCCTACTTGTGATCTCTGTCAAATAAATTAATAAAATCTTAAAAAAAAAAAAAAGATTATACTTATTTATTCGTCAAAGAGAGAGAGAGAGCACAAGCAGGAGAAGCAACAGGCAGAGGGAAAGCAGGCTCCCTGATGAGCTGTGAGCCCGAAGTGGAGCTCAGTCCCAGGACCCTGGGATCAGGACCTGAGCTGAAGGCAGATGCTTAATCTACTGAGCCACCCAGGCATCCCTAGAAATTTTTTTCTAAAGTCTCTGAAAACTCTCTGTATTCATCAGGTAGGTACACAACATACAATCTTCTCATTTTCCATTTCTTTTCTTTTTTTTTTTTAAGATTTTATTTATTTATTTGACAGACAGAAATCACAAGTAGGCATAGAAGCAGGCAGAGAGAGAGGGGAAGGGATCCCTGCTGAGCAGAAAGCCCGATGAAGGGCTCGATCCAAAGATCCTGAGATCATGACCAGAGCTGAAGGCAGAGGCTTTACCCACTGAGCCACCCAGGTGCCCCTTCCATTTGTTTTTATGATATAGTTTCATTGTATACATTTCACTTTCATAAACAGTTTCCCACCCAGACTATACGGACTTGCCTTAGATTTTCATGTGATGTTTAAATTGAAAATTATGTAAATAACATTTTTAAAAACTAAGCCAAAAGTATATTAATGTCATTAAGGTTTCCTAAAAACGTCATGATACATACTTTTTGCTAAAATCTGAAAAACTCAAAATATCTAAAGAGGCACCTGGGTATCTCACTTTGTTAATTATCTGCCTTCAGCTCAGGTCCTAATCTTGAGGTCCTGAGATCAAGGACCACATAGGACTCCCTGCTCAGCAGGGAGTCTGCTTCTTCATCTACTCCTCCCTCTGCCCCTCCCACTTGCTTGTGAGCACTCCCTCTCTAATGAAAAAAAAAAAAATCTAAATCCAGAAAAGAGAGTCCAGAAATGGACTCATGCCAATATTTCAACTGGTTTTTTTACAAAGACACAAAAGTAATTTAATAGATAAAGCATAGTCTTGGGCACCTGGGTGGCTCAGTCATTAAGCATATGCCTTCAGCTCGGGTCATGATCCCAGAGTCCTCGAATTGAGCCCCTCCCATGAGGGGCTCTCTGCTCAGTGGGAAGCCTGCTTCTCCCTCTCCCACTCCCCCTGCTTATGTTCCCTCCCTCACTGTCTCATTCTCCCTCTCTCTCTCTCTCTCTCTCAAATAAATAAATAAATAAAATCTTAAAAAAAAAAAAAAGCATAGTCTCATCAACATATAGAGCTGAACAACTGGATAGCTGTAGGCAAAAAAAAAAAAAAATCTTAATCTTTAAGTTACAAAAATCAACTCAATATGCGTGATAGACCTAAATGTAAAATGTTAAAACCATAAAACTTTTAAAAGAAAATATGGGAGAAAATCTTTGTGAGTTTAGGTTAGGGAAAAAGCTATTAAATATAATAAAAGCACAACCTATAAAAGAAAAAACTGATCATTGGGACTTACCAAAATTAAAAACCTTTGCTTGAGAAAGACAGAGAAAGGACAAGAAACTAAGAAAAAAATGTTTTCAAATCACATATCTAACAAAGAGCGTATATCCAGAACATATAAATAACTCTAAACAGTAAGAAAGTAACCCAATTTTAAAGATGGTCAAAGTATTTGGATACCAAAAAAATGTAAGGATGAGGGCGCCTAGGTGGCTCAGTGGCTTAAGCGACCCACAACCCTCTGTCTTAGCCACAGGTCATGATCCCAGGGTCCTGGGATAGAGCCCCACATGGGGCCCCTGCTCAGAGGGGAGCCTGCTTCTCCGTCTTCCCCTGCTCCTCCTCCCGCTTGTGCTCTCGGTCTCTCTATATCTCTCTGTCCAATAAACAAAATCTTAAAAAACAAGATGTAAGGATGGCAACTAAGCACATGAAAAATGTTCAACAACATCAGTCATCAGAGAAACACAAATTAAAATCACAGTGTGATACCTCTACACACCTGTTAGAACCCATAAAGCAGAAAAATGGTAACACCAAATGCTGACATGGATTTCTCTCAATGAGGAACTCTCATCGTTGGGAGGAATGCAAAAACAGCACTATCACTTTGGAAACAGTCTGGCAGTTTATATAGAGTTAAATATACACTGACCATATGATTGAGTAATCCTATTCCCAGGTATACAAATGAGAAATTAAAACTCTTATGTTGGGGTGCCTGGGTGGCTCAGTGGGTTAAGCCTCTGCTTTAGGCTCAGGTCATGATCTCAGAGCCCTGGGATAGCAGGGATCCTGCTTCCCCTTCCTCTCTGCCTGCTTCTCTGCCTACTTGTGACCTCTCCCCCTCTGTCAAATAAATAAATAAAATAGTAAAAAAAATAAATAAAACTCTTATGTTCACATGATACCTGTACACAAATGTTTCCTGGCAACTTTATTCATAATTACTGCAATCTGGAAACAACCCAATGTCCTTCATCTATCTGAATGGCTAAACAGTGGTACAAGGGAGCACAACTCCATAATAATAAAGAACAAAACATTAATGCACACAGGAAGGTAGATGGATATTTAGAGCAGTATGCTGAAAGAAAAAAAGTCACTTTCAAAAGGCTATTATTTAGATAATCCCACTTCTATGGCATTCTAGTAACGGCAGAAATATAGGGACAGAGGACAGGCCAGTGGCTGCCAGGGGTTGGAGGAGGGAAGGTCTGTTTGACTACAGGGGAAATGGCATGAGAGAATGTTTGAGGAAGATAGAATTGTTCTGTACCTAGGCTGTGGTGGTGGAAACACAACTTAAGTATTTGCCAAAACTCACAAAACTGTATAAAAAGTGAACTTTACTGTATGCAAATTTTTAGAAATTAAAAACTCTATAAACCAATTATATCATTGTATCACTATATTATTTTCTTGCCTTGTCTTCCATCCCTCACTGTCTAAAGGAAATTATCCTCTTTTGGAACTCAAATATTTTACATAACATGAAAATTCAAAATGCAAATTATCTTGACAACCATAAAGAAAGAACAGAATTAATATCAGAAGCATCGAAGACCTTGAAAATAGAAAACTACGGTTTTTTTGTTTGTTTGTTTGTTTTTTTACTTTCCACTGATCTGATCAAGTTGCATTTATTATAGTAGAGACTTTTACCCACTGTTTCCTCCTCATTTATTCCTAGAGATCCAATATTCTCTTGAACTTTATTTCTTCTTAGTTCCCTTTCAAATGCTTCAGTTAGTGCCTTTGCTTGGAATTGGCGAATATCTGTTTCTTTTGGCTTTCGCTGACGTTTTCTCTCAGTTTTATTTGCTGGTTTATGCCTCCTCAAGAAGACTCTCATTAACCCAACTCAATCTCAGAATTATTTTTCTCAGGGCCATCGTGGAATTAGCAAGAATAATTGGGGAGTTCTCAGGAGTAAGCACAAGCTAAATGAGGGCTTTAGCCTCTCCTCTCAGCATCCATAACACTAAAGAAATGATCTCTTAGAGAAGACAGAAGCAAACGTGGAATTCAAGTTATTCTCATTTAAAGAAAAAGAGTAATGAAAATTACTTCAACCCTCCTACAGTTAGGAGACCTAAAGGGCAATTTCATGAGGATGGTTACAGATAGCTCAAAGTAGCAAGAGTACCAAGATGCGCTTCCTCTATAGTCACAGTGTCTGAAAATTTGAGGAGGAAGACAATAAATAATAGTGATTCTAAAACAAAGCATCATTAATTAAGACCAAGTTCTATTTTTTAAAAGATTTTTGCTTGTTTATTTGACAGACAGAGAGAGAGAGAGAGAGCGCGAGCACAAGCAGGCAGAGTATCAGGCAGTGAGAGAGGGAGAAGGCAACTCCCTTCCGAGCAGAGAGATCTACATGGTATTCGATCCCAGGATCCTAGGACCATGACCTGAGCCGAAGGCAGATGCCTAACAAACTGACCCACCCAGGTGCCCCAAGACCAAGTTTTAAGTCCCTGAGTTGCAGCTTAGTAGCTATGACCTTGAGCATGTAGTTCAGTTTCTCTAAACCCACAATTCTCATCTGGAAAATGTGAATAACAATACCTCCTTCATAGGACTGTTGTGAACACTGTACCTAGCTTAGCATCATGCCTGATTCATTATAAATATTGCATTATTATATGTGAATTCTCTAAGTTTCCAGAGCAAACAATGAAGAACACTGGTTTGCTGCCATTAATGCAATGTCACCAATGCCTACAAATCTTGGAGAAGGATTGATCATTAAACAAGAAAGACACTGGCACCAATTATAAAGGATGTTTTACAGCTTTCCAATTTTTAAAGCAATCATTGCCTTGGAAGCTCCCATCAGAGTTCATCAGAAAGGTAGTTAAGGCCCAAAAAAGATGCTAGCAAAGTATCTTAACTTCAAGATCTCAATAAATACTCATTTAATTAATTGATTTAAACTATCTGGCAAGGACCATAGAAATCATGTGGATCTCTTAATGTACATAATATACATAGACAAACTATTTAAAAACTTAGTTCCAAAACTATGTTTCCTTAATCTTTTCTTTTACAAAGTAAGAAAATGAATAAAGAATAAACACAGGATGAAATCTAAGAAATTTGTCTTTCTATTGGTAACTAACTTGACTTAGATATTTAAAGGGTAAGTGAAACTTCTGTGCCTCAGTTTTATATATAAAATAAAGATAACCCTTTTCTCTTTTTTTTTAAGATTTTATTTATCTATTTATTTATTTGACAGAGAGGAAGATCACAAGTAGACAGAGAGGCAGGCAGAGAGAGAGGGGGAAGCAGGCTCCCTGCTGAGCAGAGAGCCGGATGCGGGACTCTATCCCAGAATCCTGGGATCATGACCTGAGCCGAAGGCAGCGGCTTAACCCACTGAGCCACCCAGGCGCCCCAAGATAACCCTTTTCTTAAGTGGAAAAGAAGTACATATCTAGGATCTTAGGAGCCTAAGACAGAGGCTGATAACTTTTGATAGCTTTGATAACTTTTCTCTCCCTCAACATGACGAGAATGAAGTTGAAGTTCATTGTTCCTTGACCTTCTCATTTTTGGAACCTAGATTTTAACTACACTGTGTAAAGGCACTGGACTGTTTTAGCTATTTCATGCTGCATCAGTATTTCCCAAAAGACTAAAAAAAAAAAACTTTGTCCAAAAGATCAAGTTGTAAAATGATATATATATATAGTATCTGATATGTGATTCTAATAACACATTAAATAATTAAAAGAGAACAGAAATATATTAAATGAATGAAAACGTGAATCCAGTCATACAGTGACTTTTTAGATATACATAAACTTAGGTATTTAGGTATTAGGGGAATGATCAAAACAAAAGCTGAGAAATAAACAGACTTAATGTTAGTCTTCATTAAAAATACATATGTACAACTGCTAATGTTAAGATTTTTTTTTATCCTCTTCCTTTATCTTTAGGGCATAAAATATTACTTTACACTGAATAGGTATTTGCTGAATAAATGAATCTTCCCATAGCATATTTTCATTGAGATAAGAAGTTAAATACACTAATTTACCAATTATATTTATAATCACCAAAGCCTTTCTAAAATATTTTTATTTCTAAACATCATTATGTAATTAAAATTCGCTCTTTTGGCCTTCCACGCTTTCTCAATTACACTTTTTCTCTCAATCATGGTTTAAAAAGAAAAAAAACAGATTTTCATTCTATTCTGATTCAATCCAGAATTGAGTTGAAAAAGAATCATCAAAGAACAAGGAGAAAGATGTCTGAGAAACAGTGACACAGTTAAAATATACTGGGACTGGGGCCTAACATATTTTACCATTTGCAGGAAAACACTGTTATCCCTTCTGTTTTTTTTTATTCCTAACTTGTTCAAAATCACTTGCAGGCAAATGGTGTTACTGCAGTCAGAGGTTGTCAGTATTTTTTTTCCACCTGCCTGGGTGAATCATGTAGAAAGGAATGACCAATAATTTCAGTAACCTATTTCTACATCCTATGCAAATTAATGCACCAATCACTAAGAGTGCTTCTATAAGGTCATATAAATGAAAGTCTAAACAGAGGACATCATTATATTACTTGAATGTTGCAGCATTATGTCATTTATACAGCTTCTAATTATAAGGTCCTCTAAGTAGAGTATCTACTCTGCAAAATAACAATGACCTTTCTTGCAAATTTCTTCTTATAACTATTTTCATACATACTATTTCTTAGATCAGTAGAAGTATTCTAAATATAAAATGAGATTTCATAGAGCTTTTATGAGTACATATATTCTATTTCAATTAATATGTTTGTCTTTAATGCTTAAATATACAAACATACATAGTTAGCCAAATAGATACAAAAATGATTTTTTGCATAGGATGTGCTTTCCCTTATACTGCAAATTCCAATAATTTCACCTCCATTCTTGGATGCATAAGTATCACATATACAGATTTAATGAAGCATGACACCACAATTCTTCAGAAAAAAAAAAAAAATAGCTTCAAGTGCAATTAAAAATGCATTGTCATAAAACTATAGTCCTGTATCCCATAAGAATTTAAAACCCTAACAATTTCATTGGGACACAGAGTGCCATAAAAAAAGTATAAATTAATTTTTAGTTATTGCATTAAAAATGCACATAAAGAAAAGTTGCCCCTAAAATAACACTACCTATATATAATAAAATGCAAATGTGGCAAAGACCTTGTCAAGTGTCAACCAAATTTTACCGTCAGATTTTCAGAAATCCTGAAGCCCATGGTGTTCAACATTTCTACACCACCCTGAAGAAAGACCATTCTGTGGGGTATTCTCTTCCCCCCAGTTTCCATCAACCAATTTTACCCTACTTCTAAACAGCAATCCAATTCTCTTTGGTAAAGAGGTTGCCCGCTTGGAGTCAGTGGGTCCTATTTTCACGCCCATGCACTACCCCAAATAGGGCAAACAGACACTTGCATTAATACTGCGATAACCTAAAGTGGTAACGCTGTAGTTCAGACAATGACAGCAGGAACCAAAAAAAAAAAAAAAAAAAAAAAAAAAAAAAAAAAAAACTCTTAAGACACAAATCACAGATCACAACCAGATGGAGTACTCCCTTGTTTCAGTATTACCATACAAACAGAAAAAGGGACTCATTCAAAAGCAATGTGCATTCCCCCCTTGCAGTGTTGGGGAAAACTGTCTTTGCACACGAGAGAGCAGGAACACATGTTTTCTAGTACTACACGTCTAACACAGATCTGCAGTTGTCGGGTGTAGCTCTGTCTCAAAGTTAACTGGTGAGTAACATCTAGACGAGGCTCCTGCTCTCCTAAGGGCGGAAAGTGAATGCTTCCAGCAGTCCCTCTTAGAGTCCTCCGGGGATTTGGGTCTGGGGTGCATTGCCACGCTGAGGGCACGGTGGGTTTCTTCTAACGGGCAGCTCCGCAGTAGATCATGTGACATTTGGGTGTGTGCCTCTGTGCGCGGCGGGGGGAGGGGGGGTCGGTGAGGATGAGTTTGCGGGGGGTGTGTGCAAAAGTTACACGTCTGTTTTTGGAAGACGTGTTTTTCCTAGGAGTGTGTGCGTCTGTCTGTCTGTCTGTCCGTGTGTCTGTGTCTGTGTGTGAAGTTGGACTAAAAAAAAAAAAAAAAAGATTTAGAGAATGGTCCTGGGCCGGGCGATGCGGCCAAGTGCGCCTATGTCAGCCCCACCTCTCGGTCAGCCTCTGCACTGGGGCGAGGTCCCCGTCCTTGGGGGAGGAGAGGACAATGGGGTGCGCCCTCCCGCACTTTGTGCACCCACCTGACGAATCCGCGGCGGGTTCGGCGGGGTGGAGGCCCCGCCTTCCGGGGCCGGGGAGGTGGGAGAAGCCATCTTCCTGGCGCTCCGGGTTTCTTCCTCCTGTCACGCCCGGGTCTCCCGCGTCTCCCGCGACTCGTCAGCGCCGGGCCTGAGGCCCGCGGCCCCACAGGGACCCGGAGGCTCCGCAGCCGCCGCGCCGCGCGGCCCCGCCCGGGCTCCGCCGCAGAGTGCAAGGGGCGGCTGCCAGCTGGGCTCGCCCTCGCGGAGTCCCGGCCGGAGCCCCCTCAAGTCTTCCCGCGCCCACCTACCTCCCAGCGGGAAGACTCGGGGCCATGGCGGGCCGGGGTCTGGCGCGACCTTGGCCGCGAGGCTGGGCGGACGGCGGCGGCTGCCCAGAGTCGCGCTCCGCGCGTGTGTCTGAGTGTGCGAGCGGCGGGGCTTATTCTAGCGGCTCCGGGAGAAAGGAGGCTGCTTCCCTCGCTGCTGCCGCTATCGCCGGGAGAGCGATGAGCTCATGGACAGCTCCCAGAAATATGTCTATATGCACCACTGACTGCCGGAGTTCGGGAGGTGGGTGGGGATAAGGAGGCTCCTCCGCGGGCGCTCCCGCATCACAGGCGGACGTTCCCCCGGGAGGCCCCCGGCCTGCAGGGCACGTCCAGCTCTTCCCTGCCAATCTCCACTCTCACCCGGCTCTTTCCATTCATGCCAGACACGCATTGCCAGTTCACACTCATTCTCCCCCTCCGCATTGTGATAGGCACGCACTCACCGCTAGCCTCCACAGACACACATTCTTTGTTCTGCCAGCCACTCTCGATTGATCAGGGAAATTAATTCATGGATTGAACACGGTGTGGATTGCCACTGAGACTTAAATCCATGTCAGATATGGGCTGACGAAGTGCTTTAAGCCGTGTGTCATTTACTCTTCGGGCGTTTCCCCAAGATCCAGCTTCTCCTCTCCGGTCTTCATTCACTATGACAAAACATCCTCCGGCTGCCATCCCGGGTAGTGATGGCCCCATCGTCACTAAGGTGAAGAGCATGTCCTCTGCAGTCCTGTGAAGAACGTAAAAGACAGGACCAGGTTTTGCAGAGCTCAGTCTACACAAAAACTTGTGGCAGGAGTAGTGAATCCCACACAGGGCCCAGCTTTGTTTGCATTACTGTTTCTCAGGGATACAGTTGGAGCTACCATTGACTAAGTGCAAACCACTTTCCAAGATCTGATCATTTTTTCCAATTATTGGCTCAGCTGCCCCATTGGAGTGAGCAATTATGAGCAATTCTTTCCATTGAAGTGGAAATTATGGCTTTTTGCAGATAAGGTGACCTCCTCAAGAGATTAATTGTTCCACCTCTCATGCATCAAATTCCTTTCTTCTGGATGTCCATACAAACATACTCCCACCTTTAAAAAATAAATGTTTTGGGCAACTGGGTGTCTCAGTTGGTTCAGTGTACAATTCTTGATCTTGGCTCAGGTCATGATCTCAGGATGGTGGAATTAAGACCCCTGGCAGGCTCTGTGGTCAGCTTGTCTCTCTCCCTCTGCTACTTCTGCCTTTAGCTCTCTCTCTATAATAAATCAATCAAATATTCATTTATTTATTTATTCAATTTATTTATTTATTTATTTATTTATTTGACACAGAGAGAGACAGCAAGAGAGGGAATATAAGCAGGGGGAGTGGGAGGGGGAGAAGCAGGCTTCTGGCTGAGCAGAGAGCCTGATGTGGGGTTCCATCCCTGGACCCTGGGATCATGACCTGAGCTGAAGGCAGATGCTTAACAAACTGAGCCACCCAGGTGCCCCTCTTGTTCATTATTTTAAACACCAAGAATCTCCAGCAACTTGACCAGCGCCTGACACATTAATGTTCAGTAAGTACTCACTGAATGAATTATCTTTGTCAAGGTCATTTGGAGACTGGAGGGCCAGGATTTGAACTCTAGTTCAAATTCTAAAGCCCAAACACTATACTATAACTCAAATACTATACTGCCATTTCTCAAATGTGTGGATAATAATTATATTCATATTCAAATTTGAAAAACTTCTCAGGAAGCATCCTAAAAACTTTTTTCCTGGGATCCTTGAATGGTTCATTGATTGAGCATGTGTCTCTTAATCTCTGGGTTGTGCATTCAAGCCCCTGCTGAGAGTAGAGTTTACTTAATTTAAAAAAAAAAAAGGGTAGTGGGGTGCTTGGTTGGGTCCTTGAAACGTGCAGCTCTTGATCACAGGGCTATAAGTTTGAGTCCCACATTGGGCGTAGAGATTGCTTAAAAACAAAATCTTTTTTTAAAAAAGTTATATAAGAGAAAATTTTATTGATGCCTGTGTGGCTCAGGTGGTTAAGCTTCTGCCTTGGACTCAGGTCATGACCCCAGGATCCAGGAATGGAGGCCCACATTAGTCTCCTTGCTCAGTGGGGAGCCTGCTTTTCCCTCTCCCTCTGCTGCCACTCCCCTTGCTTGTGTGTTCTCTCTCTCCCTGTCAAAGTCTTTAAAAAAAAAGAGAAAGAGAAAATACTTTTTTAAAAAACTGTTTTTATTCAATGTGATAATTTTTATGGTATCAGTGTTTCATAGTAGCTAGGATGGTAAACTAAAGTCACTTAGACCTTGATATCCTAGTTAATTAACATTTCTATACTTTAGGGTTTTTTTTCTTAAAGATTTTATTTATTTATTTGAGAGATAGAGAGATAGTGAGAGAGAGCATGAGAGGGAAGAAGGTCAGAGGGAGAAGCAGACTCCCCATGGAGCTGGGAGCCCAGTGCAGGACTCTATCCTGGGACTCCAGGATCATGACCTGACCCAAAGGCAGTTACTTAACCAACTGAGCCATTCAGGCGCCTGATACTTTAGTTTTCTTATATGCGAAATGGAAATTATAATAGTACTTACTTTACAAGGTCATTGTGACTCTTAAATAAAGTAATGTATAGAAACACTCTAAACACACAATGAAAACACTCAATAATGTAGTCATTACTATTAATTTATATAATGATATCTACCTAAAAAATCGGAGGAGGCTGAGGATAAAGGTGGGTAAAAAGGAAACCCTATGTTTTCAGAGAATAGAGGAAAATTCAATGAGGCAAGTAAAAGTAATGCTAAGACTCCCTGTCCTGTGTCATGACTGAGCACATAGTAATCCAAAGCAGGGTTTTCAATCTCTAGTGGCTTAGGGTACTTAATTCAAATTAACAAAAAAATGAACTTATTGATAAGTGACATTAAAGTTTTAAGTAGGTAGACAAACCATAAGTGACTCTTAATCTCACAAAACAAACTGAGGGTTGCTGGGGGGAGGGGGTTTGGGAGAAGGGGGTGGGACTATGGACATTGGGGAGGGTATGTGCTTTGGTGAGTGCTGTGAAGTGTGTAAACCTGGTGATTCACAGACCTGTACCCCTGGGGATAAAAATATATGTTTATAAAAAATAAAAAATTTAAAAATAAATAAATAAATAAATAAATAACCATCAAAAAAAAAAGTTTTAAGTAGGTAATAGATGTGGATAGATAGATAATTAATCTTATAAGTAGGATACAATTCCCTTTTTTGCTTTTGTAAATCCTACCATCACTGTCACCAGCTGCAACAGTTAAGAGGGCTTCAGGAGAGGGGTGCCTGAGTGGTGCGGTCCATTAAGCATCTGACTTGTTTTCCATTCAGTCCTGATCTCAAAGTCATGATCTCAGGGTCGTGATCTCAGGGTCATGAGATCCAGCCTCCTGACCGTGTCCGAACTCAGCATGGGGCCTGCTTGGGACTCTCTCTCCTTCTCTCTCGGCCCCTCCCATGAGCTTACGCTTGTTCTCTCTCAAATAAATAAATGCATCTGAAAGAAAGAAAGAAAGAAAGAAAGAAAGAAAGAAAGAAAGAAAGAAAGAAGGAAGATAGTGCTTCAGGAAACTATCTGATTAGCTCCAGTGGGTTAAGAAAAGACATCATTCTTGGGGTGCCTGGGCGGCTCAGTCATTCAGCATCTGCCTTTGGCTCAGGTCATGATCCCAGGGTCCTGGAAACGAGCCCCACATCAGGCTCCCCGCTTAGCAGGAAGCCTGCTTCTCTCTCTCCCACTCCCCCTGCTTGTGTTCCCTCTCTCTCTGTGTCTAGCTCTGTCAAATAAAAAAATAATATCTGAAAAAAAAAAAAAAGAAAAGACATCATTTAGTCCTTAGAATGTAAGTATTCAAAATACAAGACAAGCATTTTCCCTTATCCATCCCATCCATCCATCTGTATACACAAATACTCAAAACCTGCTCTAACCTCTTCATTCCTAATCTGCATAAAGAGTCTCGCTGTCAACGGAGTCCATCGAACTAAGAACTTTTGTGTCATTCTCAACCTCTCTACATTTCATTAACCCTGTGAATTCTAATATGGTAATGTCCTGCTTTTTTTTTTTCCCCCATAACCATGGTATTAGTCCAGGTTAGTTCAGCTACACTTAGGGTATGGTTGTACTTTCTTAATAATGGCCCTTCAGAGATTTTTCTATTCCAGAACATCCTGCATAATTCAGAGTATCTCCCTTAGGAAAAAAAAAAAAAAAATCTCCCATTTCAAAAGCCCTGATGGCTTTGCATTGCCCTCAGGATAAAATCTATATCCCTTTGCTTTGAAGTAAAAGCACTTCTTAATATCAATATACTTTTCTTGTGTTCAGAAAGACATTCCTAAAAATGATAGCTATAAAAAAATTTTTTTAAAGGAGAAGTGATAGATTTTTCTACATAAAATTTTAAAACTTCTTTATATTAAAACTCACTCTGAGGGCACCTGTGTGACTCAGTCAGTTGAGTATCTGCTTTCTGATCAAGTCAGGATCTCAGAGTCCTGGGATAGAGTTCCACATCAGGCTCTCTGCTCAGCGGGGAGTCTGCTTTTCCCTCTTGCTCTGCCCCTCCCTCTGCTCACAGTCTTTCTCTCTCTCAAATGAATAAATAAAATCTTTAAGAAATAAAAAAAAAAACTATTATCAGTTATGAAAATATTTGTGAATATAGATTAGTGTGTGAACAGAAAATAATTAAAAGAACAGAAAATTTAAAAATAATTTAAAAACTCAAGGAAAAAATATTTACACAGTGTTTGTGGACAGGAGTTAATAACCTTAATATATAGACAAGACCAGTGTCTTATCTAAGGAGAAGAAGACTTTTAGGAGATCACAAAAGAATAATAATTTCCAATAAGCAGATGAAAAAAATTGTTAGACTCATTAGAAAGAAAAGAAATGCAAATTCAAATGACAAAATACTATTTTCACTTATAAATTGGCAGAGAAGAGAATTTTAAGTAATGAAAATCCCTCCAGAGCTTCAGAAAGAATAATACTCAGGCATTGAAATACAATAGAAATACAAATAGAAATACAATGCAATACTGATAGAAATACAAATTGGTATGAATGTTCTGAGGAGTGTCTTGTCACTCTGTACAAAAAAAGCTACAGGGGCCACAGGGGCCCCTGGGCAGCTCAGTCCATTAACTGCCCAACTCTATTTCAGCTCAGGTCAGCTTCTCAGTGGCTCGGATCAAGCCCCACGTCAAGCAACACACTTAGCTCAGTCTGCTTGTCCCCTCCCTCTGCTCCTACCTCCCACAAAATAAGTAAATAAAATATTTTTTAAATGCTGTAAAGATATACAGAATTTTTGAGTTCGAAAATAATCATAAGGGTACCTGGGTGGCTCAGTCAGTTGAGCGGCCGTCTTCTGCTACCGTCATGCCCACGGTCCTGGGATTGAGCCCCGCATCGGGCTCCCTGCTCAGTGGAGAGCCTGCTTCTCCCTCTCTTTCTGCCTGCTTGTGCTCTCTCTCTCTCTCTCTGTCTGTCAAATAAATAAATAAAATCTTCAAAAAAATCATAAACATGAGCAAAGATTTTGCATTGCAGCAGTCTTTACAATAGTAAAATCGTAAACAAATAAAGAATAACAACAACCTAGAAATCACCTAAATATCCCAAATAAGGGAATCAAGTATACACATTATGGAGCTTCCACATATAGGAATGTATAATGGAAAGCCATTCAACCATTCAAATAATACTTTAGGGAAATGTTTCTTTTTTTTTAAAGGCTTTTATTTATTATTTGAGATAGGACAAGAGTGAGAGAGAGAGAGAGAGCACAAGTAGGCAGAGAGGCAGGCAGACGGAGAAGCACACTCCCTGCCAAGCAGAGATCCTGATGTGGGGCTCGATCCCAAGACCTTGGGATCACGACCTGAGCCAAAGGCAGAGGCTTAACCTACTGAGCCACCAAGGCGCCCCAGGCAAATGTTTTAGGTATAGTAGTTTTCATAGTAAAATCCTTTCATGTTATTAGTTGTTTGCTTTTCTTTAGTGCCCTTCTTTTATCTTTTCCACAACTGGCATTTTTGAGCCTGTTTCCTTCTGCTCCGGATCCACTCTCCGTTGCTATCTCATTCTTGTCCTTGGAAGCCTGCCCTGACTATGCCTATGCCCCCACATGCTGGGTCCCCTCCACCCAGAATGCCCTCACCTTTATTCTGCACCTAATATCTGTGCACCACACAAGACTTAGATCAAGAAAGTCTTTCCTTACTCCCCTAGATAGACTGGAGTTTTGTTCTCAGTGCCCCTAGAGCAATTTTCGCTAGTTCTATTTTAATACTTGCACATATGTAATGTTTCTGTCTGCCCAATTACCTCCCCAACCAGACTATGAGATCTTAAACGTTAAGACTAGGTTTTATATTTTTCTGAATTTTCAGTGTATAGTATGGTTCTTCACATTTAGTAAGTGCTCTATAAATGTTGTGATTTCAAGAAGCACAACTTGAAATAATACTGAATCATAATTTGTAACCACAGCTACCTGTCTGCTTTGAGTTTCCATCAAACTGTTTGTTTGTGTGTGTGAGAGAGAGAATGTGTATATGAATGTGTAAGTCTGTGTGTTTGTAATTTGAAGAGATCATTTTATCAAACATGAAGCAAAGAAACATAACCACATAGATCTTAACTTACAATTCTCAGGGGCGCCTTGTTAGTGGAGTCAGTTAAGCATCTGATTCTTGATTTCAACTCCGGTTATGATCTCAGTGTCATGGGATGCAGCCCTGTGATGGGCTCTGTGCTCAGTGTGGAGTCTGCTTGAGATTCTCTCTTCCCCTCCTTTTGCCCCTCCCCCACTCTTCCACATGCCGTCTCTCTAAATTTATTTGAGAGAGACAGAGAGAGCCCATGTGCAGGGGCAGAGAGGAGGAGCAGAAGGAGAGGGAGAAGCAGGCTCCCTGCTGAGTAGGGACCCTGACTGGGGTGGGGCTGGGGGCCCTGGGATGGTGACCTGAGCTAAAGACAGACGCCTAACTGACTAAACCATCCAGGTGCACATAAATAAATAAATCTTAAGGAAAAAAAAAAAAAAGACCTTACAATTCTCAGTAAACAGTCAGCATTTCTCAAAGGTACGTGCTTTGCTTCCTCAAAGAGTACAACCTCTTATGGCGATATAGAAATTTATTTTTTTTAAAAGCTTATTTATGTATTTGACACAGAGAGAGCACAAGTAGGGAGAGTAGGAGAGGGAGAAGCAGGCTCCCCGCTGAGCAGGGAGCCCGATATGGGGCTTGATCCCAGGACCTGAGCCAAAAGCAGACTCTCTTTTTTTTTTTTTTTTTTAAGATTTTATGTATTTATTTGACAGAGAGAGATCACAAGTAGGCAGAGAGGCAGGTAGAAAGAGGGGGGAAGCAGGCTCCCTGCTGAGCAGAGAGCCCGATGTGGGGCTCCATCCCAGGACCCGGGGACCATGACCCAAGCAGGAGACAGAGGCTTTAATCCCAAAGGCAAACTCTTAATGACTAAGCCACCCTGGCACCCAGGAGTAAATCTTTCTCCATTTGAGGACCCTGGGATCATGGCCTGAGCCAAAGGTAGGTGCTTAACAGACTAAGCCACGCAGGTATCCCGAGATATAGAAATTTAAACATAAATTTACATGATCTTATATTTTCTTAGATATACAAAACTACCCAAATTAGTATTATATACATCATTATAAATATAAATATATTATACTTCATTAATTAGCATTACAATCAAGCTTCAGAAAACACAGGGCTTACAATCTCTCAAATATCTAAATACCTACTGATCTCTACTCCAGAACAGAGATTCCTTACCATCATTGGGAGCATACATAGATATTTGTGCAGATCTAAAAATTAAAGGTATGCATTTTGGTGTGACAACATTGGTTTTGAGTTTGGATTCTGTAATTTATAATCTGTTATAATTGGTACATTATCTATACATTAGATAAGTTACTTCACTAAACCTCAAAGGCTGTTGTGTGTATGTGGTGGGAGTTGGGGCCTAAGTAGGATACAAATCATGTAGTGTGTCTGGAAACTCAATGACTGCAAGGCTATGTTAGATATTATTTTCTTCCTTAATCTGACATTCCCATATTTAGAATTTATTCTTTTATTTCTAGGCTCTTATATGTGTCATATATTTTATCTTTACAACTACTATAGTAAGTAGTCAGGACAGTGCTACCCTTATGTAATAAATAAGGAGAATGAGACCCAGAACTTAGATCTATGACCCAAGTCACATGCTAGTAAGATCTGTATTCAGAGCCCTTGATGAACACTTTCTGCTGAAATATACTACATTGGAGCTTTATTAAAATTCACACGTGTTTGGGGGGAATGGGAATGAAAATCCACAGGTGTTTTCTGATTCTGACTAAAAAGAATTTTCTTTTCTTTCTACTCTGAGGCTTGATTTCCCTCTACCTGCTTCTCCCTATTTGCTAAAATAAACAGAAGACCACAAATGACATGAAATGTATGCTTCAATTTGTAACCAGACTACATCACCTAAAACGCTGAATCAACTTCCTAGGAAGTTGTGGGTACACCACTAATGTGCCATTACTTGACCCCTTCTGATGTCTATGAAAGGTTGCATTCTAGAGGATCAAATGTATGTAAGAGCACAGTGGGATGGTTGGTAGCTGGAGCATACAAATGTCCAGTATCGTTGTCCTCAGCTTACCGCCTGGCCACAGTGTTTTAATTCATTTTGTAAGTATTTTCTTCTCTTCTAACCCCGTGTGTACCTGGGAAAATAAGCTAAGAACTCATCTTATTTATAAGAGAGGATAGTTTTAATATAGTATAATTGGTATTAAGGTGGGATTTATAGTCTAAAAGCCCCAGACCTTACTTTCCACACTAAACTCTAAGGTTAAAAAAAGCCCATGTGGGGGGCACCTGGGTGGCTCAGTGGATTAAAGCCTCTGCCTTTGGCTCAGGTTATGATCTCAGGGTCCTGGGATCAAGCCCCACATCGGGCTCTCTGCTCAGCAGGGAACCTGCTTCTCTCTCTCTCTCTGCCTGCCTCTCTGCCTACTTGTGATCTCTGTCTGTCAAATAAATAAATAAATAATCTTAAAAAAACAAAACAACAACAACAAAAAAAAACATGTCGGGGCGCCTGGATGGCTCAGTGGGTTAAAGCCTCTGCTTTCCGCTCAGGTCATGATCCCAGGGTCATGGAATCCACCGAGTCCCACATCGGGCTCTCTGCTCAGCGGTGAGCCTGCTTCCTCCTCTCTTTCTGCCTGCCTCTCTGCCTACTTGTGATCTCTGTCTGTCAAATAAATAAATAAAATCTTTGAAAAAAAAAAAAAAGCCCATGTTGTCAACTATACTCAAATAATAATTTAAAAAAAATTTTTTTTTAATTAAACAAATAGGGTTGCTGGAGAGGTGGAGGGAATGGGTTAAATGGGTGATGGGTATTCAGAGCACCTATTGTGGAAAGGCACTGGGTGTTGTATATAAGTGATGAATCACTAAATCCTACACCTGAAACTAATATTACACTGTATTTTATCTAACTGGAATTAAAAAAAAACACTTGGTGGCTGGTGTGTGGGTGGTTCAGTCCATTAAGTGCTCCACCTATTGATTTCAGCTCAGGTTGTGATCTCAGGGTAGTGAGCCCGAGAGGGGCTCCAGGGAGCCTGCTTAAGATTCTCTGTCTCTCTGCCCTTCCCCACGTGTGCTCACACATTCTCTTCCTCCCTCAAAAAAAAAAAAAAAAAGAAAGAAAGAAAAAGAAAAAAAAACTTAAATCTTTCTACAGCTTCCAGACAAAATCGAGAAGAGTACTAAATCTCTAAAGAGAATTAGGCCTCTAAAGAGAATTAAACATATTAAACCAATATATATATAATGTCCAGAACAATCTTAAAACTAATCAACTAAAAGAACAAGAGCTTCAACTACACAAAACAAATCAATAGACTGAAATTCAGATATTCTAGCCTACAAAGATCTTGACCCAAATCCTATGTCGTATTAAATATAGGCTGAATGTTAGGAAGCTGACATCAACGATTTCACATTAGGACTCCTTTGTTTATTTCTAATTTTATTTCCTATCTTTTCCTTACATTAATGTTTTTTTTCAGCTGAATCTAATTCTTAAATTAATCCGTAAAGAGACACCTGGCTAAATCAATCAGTAGAGCATGTAATTCTTGGTCTCAGGGTCATGAGTTCAAATCCTTCACTGGGCATGGAGCCTGCTTAAAAAAAAAAAAAAAAGATATTAATCTCCATATTTATTTCTGTCCTCTAGCTGAAGTATTATTGGATTTCCCTAGACTTCTGTAGTGACCTCATCCTTTCATTATTTATTAGCACTCATTGTCTGTAGCAATCACACAATTCTATGTGTATATAATACTTACAGTATAATACTAATTGTATAGTTGTCTATATTTTATGGATATAGTCTATTTCCCAGTTGCTATGTTATTGACATCTTGATGTCAGGGGTCATGTCATACACAGACCTTTATTTCCAGGACTCAGCCTGTGTCCTAAACATAATAGGAATGAAATAAATAATTGTTGATATTTTGAAAAAGTCACCAGAGATGGAAAAATCGCTAGAAATTGGGATTTTTTTTTACAAAGAACTCTAAAAGGAAAGGATTATTTTTCTCATTTTCAGGTTATTTTTGGTTTCTTCAAAATAATAGGGAGTACAGAGAGACAAATTTTGAAGAACTCATTGGTCTTCAATTGACAACTTATACTTGTATATATACTATTTATTCTATTGCATTACACTGATATACTAAATAACAATATACCTTATTACTTCAGGTTATTCTAGATCTTTTGGCACTCATATTTTACAAAATTTTATTAAGATTCTAAATAGTTAGGGATTCCTGGGTGGCTCAGTGGGTTAAAGCCTCTGCCTTCAGCTCAGGTCATGATCCTGGGGTCCTGGGATCAAGCCCTGCACCCGGCTCTCTGCTCAGCAGGGAGCCTGCTTTCCCCTCTCTCTCTGCCCTCTTCTCTGCCTACTTGTGATCTGTGTCTGTCAAATAAATAAATAAAATCTTAAAAAAAGAAGATTCTAAATAGTTATCAAGTTGGAATCATTTTTTTGTAAAATATTAATTATAGAAGCAATGCATGTTCATGGTAAACAACATACAACATACAAACATACAGAGTAAGCACATAAGTGAAAAATAAGAATTCTTTACTTCCTGTTACTCCAGTCCCAAGCCCCAATAGTCAACTACAGAAATTGTTTCTTATATTTCCTTCCAGGACTCTTAGCACACATGTCTGAAAGAATAAGTACATTTTGGGAATTATGTTATACATCTACTTCACATGTGCTTTTTTTCCCCCCTTTTGTCTCCCAGAAGAGGCTTTTTCCCTCTTTACGATATAGCATGTTTCCGTGTCAGTATATATAAATCTACTTCGTTTTTTAAACTTTTAAATACTTGAAACCTATAATCAACTTACATAACAGATATGTAATAATTAAAATAAAATATGATGAGCCTATATTGATATAATAAAACCATGAATTCTTTTTTTTTTTTTTTAAGATTTTATTTATTTGACAGAGAGAGATCACAAGTAGGCAGAGAGACAGGCAGAGAGAGAGGAAGGGAAGCAGGCTCCCTGCTGAGCAGAGGGCCGGTCCGAGACTCCATCCCAGGACCCTGAGATCATGACAGGAGCTGAAGGTAGAGGCTTAACCCACTGAGCCACCCATGCACCCCGAAACCATGAATTCATGTCATTACTTTTCATTAAATTGAACCTTTGTTTTTATAGATTTTATTTATTTATTTGACAGAGAGTGAGAGAGCACAAGCAGGCAGAGCAGCAGAGGGAGAAGGAGAAGCAGGTTCCCCATGGAGTAGGAAGCCCGATGTGGGGTTGGATCCCAGGACTTTGGGATCATAACCTGAGCCGAAGGCAATTGCTTAACCAACGGAACAACCCAGAAGTCCCTAAATTGAACTTTTTAATTGAGATAATTGTCAATTCACATGCAGTTGTAAGAAATAATACAGCGAGATCCCTTGCGCACTTTGCCCCAGTTACCTCCGTGGAAACATTCCACAAAGCTACGGATAGCATATCACAGCCACTAAGGTGCATTGATGCAATCAGCCAATCTCATTCGGATTTCCTCAGTGTTATTTGTACCCATTTGTGTATACCTGCCTGTGGGCATGCATATGTTTGTATTTAGTTCTATACAACTTTCTAACCCATTATCTCAGATATCTACCTCCACAGGCAAGATATTGAACAGTTCTGACACACAAGGATCCTTCTTCATGCTATCCTTTTATAAACAGGCCCTCCTTAACCCTTGTAACCACTAATCCATCTTCTATTTCTACAGTGTTGTCATTTAAAAAATGTTTATAGGGGCATCTGTGTGGCTCAGTAGGTTAAGCATCAGCCTTTAGTTCCTGTCATGATTCTGGGGGGCCTGAGATAGAACCCCATGACAGGCTCCCTGCTCACCTGCTCAGCAGGGAGCCTGCATCTCCCTCCCCAGTGCCTCCTCCCACCTCCTGGCCTCGTGCTCTCTCTCCTCAAATAAATAAATACATCTTTTTTTTTTTTAAGATTTTATTTATTTAGATTTTATTTACTTGACAGAGCAAGAGAGTGCTAGCAGGGAGAGCAGCAGAGGGAGAGAGAGAAGCAGATCCCTGTTAAGCAGGGAGTCCTACCCAGGGAGTGGTCCCAGGACCCTGAGATCGTGACCTGAGTTGAAGGCAGACATTCAACCAACTGAACCACCCAGGTGCCCCAATAAATAAATCTTTTGAAAAATGTTATATAAGTGGAATCATACAGAATGTTGCCTTTTGAGACTGACTTTTTTTTTAAGATTTTTATTTATTCATTTGAGAGAGAGTGAGAGAGAGCATGAGCAAGGGGGGGAGGGGCAGAGGAAGAGGGAGAAGCAGGCTCCCCACTGAGCAGGGAACCTGAAGGGGGAAGCTTGATCCTAGAACCCCAGGAACACCACCCAAGCCCAGGGCAGATGCTTACCTGACTAAGCTACCCAGGCTCCCCTGACTTTTTTTTTCTTTTTTTTAAACAGAACATTTATTGTGTGAATCTTCCTTGTCAAAATACTTAAGATGAACTGGGTTCTGGGGTTTAGGTGTTGTTCCTTCATGATATCTAGGCCTGAATTCGCAGAATACAGTTTCTTTTTTAAAAGATTTTATTTATTTATTTGACAGAGAGAAAGAGCGAGAGAGGGAACACAAGCAGGGGGAGAGGGGGAGGGAGAAGCAGGCTCCCCACCGAGCAGGGAGCCCAAGGCAGGGCTTGATCCCTGGACCCTGGTGTCCTGCCCTGAGCTGAAGGTAGATGCCCAATGACAGAGCCACCCAGGCGCCCCTGCAAAATACAATTTTTAGGTGCTTCATTCAACCTGTCCCAGTGGTATTTCGTCTTTTAGCCTTGGCACTCCAGTGACACTCCTCTTTCACTTGGCAGGATAGCCACGGTGGCCCCAGATTGACTTCTGAAGGTGGCTGATGTTAGACCACAGCAGCAGCACAACATGTGTGTCTTCGAGCAACGCTATCCCAATGATGACATCCCCTTCGTCATCTCATTTCTGCAGGCGAGACCAAAGAGTTGAGGTTGACATTTACTGCTTAGAGAAATTCCCTGGAGAGTCAGCAAATTGCTGCATGCATCAGTGGTTCATTCCTTTTGATTGCAGTGTAGTATGAGTCTTTTTTTTTTTTTTTTTTTTTTTTTTAGAATTTATTTATTGGGGCGCCTGGGTGTTTCAGTGGGTTAAAGCCTCTGCTTTCAGCTCAGGTCATAGTCTTAGGGTCCTGGGATCGAGGCTGGCATTGGGCTCTCTGCTCAGCAGAGAGCCTGCTTCCTCCTCTCTCTCTGCCTGCCTCTCTGCCTACTTGTGACCTCTTGTCTGTCAAATAAATAAATAAAAATCTTAAAAAAAAAAAGAAGAAGAAGAAAAGAATTTATTTATTTATTTATTTATTTGACAAAGACAGAAAGCACAAGCAGTGAGGAACAGCAGAGGGAGAAGGAGAAGCAGGCTTCCCTAGGAGCAGGGAGACTGATGTGGGGCTCCATCCCAGGACTCTGGGATCATGACTTAAGCTGAAGACAGGCTTAACCCACTGAGCCACCCAGGCGCCCCAGTGTAGTATGAGTCTTAACACCATACACAATGTGGTATTATCAGACACCACAGCGCCCTCTTTAACAACACATTTTAATAAATCAAATGTAAGTGACTCTAAAAGTCCAGGGTTGTGTTAAGAATTTAATATATGCCCAGTCTTGGTTTCAGGAGTGTGATAGTATGTTTATGAGTAAGGTTCTGGATGAGATACAGGACAGCCTTTCCAACAGAAAATATATGCAGTTAGAAAATACCGTTGTGATTGCATGCTTTCCTGTTTGGTCACCTTTGACCTTAAGGGACAAAAACAGTAATCTTAGCCTGAAAGACACCTCCAGAAAGCGTCTGACCTTCTTCTCCACTGGGATATATTCCAGTTCATCTAGGGCAGCATGCCTGGTACATAAAGAGCCAATGTGAAAATCAGCTGAGTAGGTCAAACAGGTGAAGTACTTTCATGAACTTGCTCTAGCGCTTGAAACAACGTCCTATTGACAGACAGGAAGTATTATTCCTCACCCCCACTCCCCAAATAGATAATAGTGACCATTGGTTTTGGCTCAGGTCCTGATCTCAGGGTCGTGAGATCAAGGCCCGCATCCAGCCCTGCATGGGGCTCGATGCTGGGCACGGAGTCTGCTTGAGTTTCTCTCTCCCTGCCCCTACCTCTTGCTCTCTATAAAATAAATAAACCTCTCTTCTCAAATTTTTATTTATTTATTTATTTAAAGATTTTATTTACTTATTTGACAGAGAGAGAGAGAGGGAGAGCACAAGCAAGGAGAGCGGCAGGCACAAGGAGTGGGACAAGCACACTCCCTGCTAAAAGGGAGCCTGATGTGGTGTGGGGCTCAATCCCAGGACCCTGGGATCATGACTTGAGCCAAAGGCAGAGGCTTAACCAACTGAGCCATTCAGGTGGCCCACTCTTTTTTTTTTTTTTTAAAGCACTTTTCTTAAAGAAGAAAGTAGGACAGAAAATGACTTTATAAAATATTTAAGAATTCTGCCCTATGATAGAATTTCTTTTCCTAATAGATATTAGTTCTTGGTGAGGTAATGAAGGGAATAAAAGCAGAGGAAATCAAGTTGGACGTAATTTTATAGACGAGCAAATGTGCATTTGACCCTTTATGTTTTATACCAATTAAAATGTGATCTAAGAACCTGTAAATTGGAGCAGAATATTCACAGGCAACTAGGAAAATTTGAATAGCAAATTGCATTGGTTTGCACATAAATGTAACTTTATAAAAATAGATCAGAGAGAACAGGAGAGGAAGACTAATTTACTTCAGTGACAAAATAATGTCTAGATTCCCAAACTAAACAATTATTTTCCTCTTAATACTAAAAGTGCTTTATACATTCTTTAGCTTTTAAGATAACTACCTCTACCTCTGTTTTTTTTTCCAGTTTGACACATGAGCAGTTTCAGTTGATGTCCTTGAAATAGTTTCTTCACTTCCATATATCTTTTTTTTTTTTAAGTACAAAAGGGTATATGGAGAAAAATAATACTGAAAGACCAGGATGAAGATAAAACATCCTTTATAGGTCAACTATTCAGACCCAGCTAGCACCCCACACAGCATGACAAAAACCAACATCAGCTGCTTTTCTCAGTGAAAACCAGAAATTCTGGGACTATCGGAATCTCCTTCTCTTCCACCAATCTTCCCCACATCAGTTATTGAATTCTCATACCAACTTCTTTTATAACAGTCCCTTTCTCTTTCTTCACGGGTCCTGGGATCGAGCCCCACAGCCACAATTTCAGGCTCTTGATACTTTTTTTCCATTTTACTGCAAAGACTTCTTGACTACTCCGACTCTGGTCCTGTGAGATCCGGTGATCTATCCTACAGAGATCTTTCTGAAACAAAAGTCTAATCCGGTGGCGCATCAGCCTTTCAAAGGCCCTGCATAGGACTCAGGATAAAATCTAAACCCTTCAGTTTAAGGCGCAGAGCTCCTCGTGGTCTGCTCCCTGCCCATGGCTTTTGTACCATCACGTTGCACATCGTGCACAGTGTCCTGCGTATATCCCGCTACATTTCTCCGTCTTGCCTTCAAACACTCTGCTCCCTGTGACTCAGATGCTCTTTCCTCACTTCTATAAAACGCTAGCTCAGGATCCCTCTTCTGGATTCTCTTATCCCCACCCCACGTTGATTGAATTTAAATTCCTGTTTTATGCTCTCATTTTATGTTACTTTTTCATTCATTCAGCAAATATTTGAGAGCCTACTATGTGCCAGGAATTATTACTGTCACTGAGCCTTGTTGATTTATGTTTCTCTCTTCCTGCTTGAATGTAAATTCCCTACATAGTGGATTCAATTTGAATAGTGTCTCGTGGTTGGATGGATGGATGAACGGAGATTTTAAAGGCTAGCTACAGTGCTCTTTATAAGGACCAAAAATGTTTTTGTATCAATTATTTTATGTAGAAATTTTTTAGGATGTATTATAACCTCCCTGCCTTCTGAAAAAATACTAGTACAGCTTGATCTTAATAAGTGACTCCTTATTACTATTCTTTGAAGTTTTTAATTTTTTTTTTATTTTCGGTTTCATTCCTTGCTGATATGAAATGAGTTTTTGCTTGTTCCTGTTGTTGATATGCCGCTTGAAACAGATGTTTTCTTCTAACACCATTCTGATGTGTTGAAGTTTATTTTTATTTATTTATTTTTTTAAACGATTTTATTTTTTCATTTGACAGAAAGAGAGAGCACAAACAGGGAGACCAGCAGGCAGAGGGAGAAGCAGGTTCCTCACTGAGCAGGGAGCAGGATGTGGGGCTCCATCCCAGGACCCCAGGATCATGACCTGAGCCAAAGGCAGACACCCAACCAACTGACTGACCCCGGTACCCCTGTTTAAGTTTAGAGGACACATCATATGGGGTGCCTGGGAGGCTCAGTGGGTTAAAGCCTCTGCTTTTGGCTCAGGTTATGATCCCAGGGTCCTGGGATCGAGCCCTGTATCGCGCTCTCTGCTTAGCAGGGAGCCTGCTTCCTTCCTCTCTCTGCCTGCCTCTCTGCCTACTTGAGATCTCTCTCTATCAAATAAATAAATAAAATCTTTAAAAAAAAAGACATCATAAAAATTGCTGTTACTGTATGCAAAATACAAATAAATATAGAATGAGGTCCTGAAGATTCTCTTTTAAGAAGTCATAAGCGCTAAAGCATTGGACTTCATGACAACTATTTTAACCTACTCAGAATACCTTTCTTACTTCTAGATTCTTTGGGTTCTGGATAGTAGTGGTATTAATGTATCAGAATCGTGCCATTTTAAAAACTAAAATCCAGCAAAATAGAAATTGATGTTTAGGGCGCCTGGGTGGCTCAGTGGGTTAAGCCGCTGCCTTCGGCTCAGGTCATGATCTCAGGGTCCTGGGATCGAGTCCCGCATAGGGCTCTCTGCTCAGCAGGGAGCCTGTTTCCTCCTCTCTCTCTCTCTCTCTGCCTGCCTCTCTACCTACTTGTGATCTCTCTCTGTCAAATAAATAAAATCTTAAAAAAAAAAAAAAAGAAATTGATGTTTAAACATATACCTGTTTAGAAATAGTAGTAAGATACAGTATTGTAGGGGCACCTGGCTGGCTCAGTTGGAAGAGCATGTGACTCTTGATCTCTGGGTTGTGAGTTTAAGCCCCGCATTGGGCATGGAGTCTACTTAAAAAAGAAAAAACAAAGAATAAATAAAAGATGTGGTATGGTAAAAAGACAAATTGTAAAAGCAATTTGATTTTTAAAAATCTGGCACAGTCTATGATACTCCTCAGTATATGGTAAAATGAAAAGAGCATGAGCTTTGGAAAAAGATAACCCAGATCCAAATCTTTATTCACCCTTTGGGTAACAGATATCCTCTCTTCATTTCACCTATAATCCCGAACCTGAAAAATGGAGACAAAAATACTCTGCTTTCTATGTTGTGAATAGATTAAGATAATAATTTAAATAGTCAACAATAATACATTATACACTTAAAAATTTGTAAGAGAGTAGCTGTCATGCGAAGTGAAGTTACCACAACAAAATGAAAAATTCTGAAAAAGATAATAGTTGAAAAGCAATGCCTTATTGGACATTTTCTCTTGCAGAAACAAACTTCTCCAAAATAAGATAGGCATATAGATCAGGAATTACGGAAAGTAAGCTAAAGCCTCAACAGAATGGTAGATCACTAATGTTTTACCAGGCAAATCTTGTAATCCCTTTTAAATGTATGCTATCAATCAGTGCCTCTTTCAAACAACCTTGTAACCTCTGCTTAGCTGATTCCAACCTTGCTCAGCCTGCTGTCCTGAGATCTCCCTGCCTTTACTCTGTTCGATTGGCAGTGAGCTTCAGGTCTTCCCAACAGTCTACTAGGCCCCTTTTGGAGAAGGAGATATCTGGCTTTGTTTTGTTTTTAATTCTGAGTTTGTGATAAGCACTTTATATCCATTAATTCATTTAATCTCATGGGACAGGTATTGTTTTGGTTTTTTTCCTTATATGTTGTCTTTATTTTTTATTGAGATATAACTGACAAATAATATTGTCTTAGCTTCCGTTGTACAACATAATGATTCAATGCTTATATATATATCGCAAAATGACCACCACAATAGGTCTAGTCACCACACATAGCTACACATTTTTTCTCGTGATGAAAACTTTTTGTAATTTACTCTCTTAGCAATTTTCAAATATATTAACACAGTACTATTAACCATATTTGCCCTGCTGTACATTACATCCCCATATCTTATTATTTTTTTTAAAGGTTATTTATTTATTTATTTGACAGACAGAGATCACAAGTAGGCAGAGAGGCAGGCAGAGAGAGAGGGGGAGGCAGGCTCCCTGCTGGGCAGAGCGCCCGATGCGGGGCTCGATCCCAGGACCCTGGGATCACGACCCAAGCCGAAAGCAGAGGCCTTAACCCACTGAGCCACCCAGGTGCCCCCCCCCATATCTTATTTTTTAACTGGAAGTTTGTAGCTTTTTTTTTTTTAAGACTTTATTTTTAAGTAACCTCTATACCCAGCGTGGGGCTTGAACTTACAACCCCCAGATCACATGCTCCACAAACTGAGCCGGCCAGGTACTCCTGAAGTGTGTAGCTTTTGATCCTCTACCTACTTTGACAACTCCCACTCGCACTCCTCAAGACAGGTACTGATTTTATGCACATTTTACAGAGAAAAAACCTGAGGCAACCAAGTTGAAGCCTGTGTTCAGTACAGTAAGCCAATAGCAGGTGTGACAATTGCGCACTTGAGACATACCTGGGGCGCCTGGCCGGCAGGGTCTGTAAAGCCTGTGGCTCTTGATCTTGGGGTTGTGAGTTTAAGCCCTAAGTTGGGTGTGGAGCCTGTTTTGTTTTGTTTTGTTTTTTAAGATTTTATTTATTTATTTGACAGTCAGAGATCACAAGTAGGCAGAGCAGCAGGCAGAGAGAGAGGAGGAGGCAGGCTTCCTGCTGAGCAGAGAGCCCGATGCGGGACTCGATCGCAGGACCCTGGGATCATGACCTGAGCTGAAGGCAGAGGCTTTAACTCTCTGAGCCACCCAGGCACCCCTGTTTTGTTTTGTTTTTAAGAAAGAAAGAAAAATGTGGCTTATCTGAACTGAAATATAGATGACTTAGTACAAATTAAAAGAATGTAAACTCTATCATTAATACAGGTTTACATTAGTTTACAAGTTGAAATAATATTTTGTGTATATTGGTGTAACTAAAATATGTTATCAAAATTAATTACATTTGTTTCTTTAATTTTCTGTAACTTGGCTGTTACAAAAATTTTTAATTACTTATGTGTCTCATAAGGAATATAGGTCTCATAAGCTTCTATGGGACAGCACTGGTTTAAGCAATTTGCTCAAGATCACTTCTGATAGTATCAGGGGCGGAGTTAGAACTGGGTGGTCTGACTCGAGCACACCATCTTTACCCTTGTGCTCTGAATCTGCATAAAGCCTGGAATGCCTTGAGGCACACAGCAGAACTACAAATTGAGGGAAGGTGAATCCTTTGGTCTTTTTTCTTCTATGTTTACTACTAATATGCTTCCATTTTGCACCTCTGCTTCCTTCTCAAGTACTTATTAAGGTGGCTCAGTTCGTTCAGCATCTGCTTTAAGGCTCCAGTTGTGATTAGGAGTCTTGGGATCAAGCCTCGTGTTAGCCTCCTGTCAGGGTCCCTGCTCAGTGGGGAGCCTGCTTCTCTCTCCCCCTTTCCCACTACCCCATGCTTATGCTCTCTCTCTCTCTGTGTCAAATAAATAAAAACTTCAAAAAAAAATACATATTAAGTAAAGTAAGTCCAAAAAATTAAATAGCAGTCTATTAGAGAGCCCATGTGGTACTGAAGTGATCCTTATTTTTTACTTTAACAGTTTTCAGTTGACAGTTATTTAACCCGCGATGTGTAAAAATCCTAGGGTCCAAGAATAGGCCTACAGTATAACTTGGTATATTTCTGAATACAACGGACTACTTTAGTCATGGACAATAGATGGATTTGAGCCATTAGCTCAATATTTATTATGTTTAAGTTACATCTGTATTTTTTTTCTTTTTTAGAGATCTTACTTATTTTAGAGATAGGGGAAGAGGGAGTGGGGAGGAGCAGTGGAGAGGGCCAAGCAGACACTGTGCTAAGCACAGAAGCTGACGCAGGCCTTGATCCCACAACCCTGAGATTATGACCTGAGCTGAAATCAAGAGTCAGACCCTGAGCCACCCAGGTTTCCCTAAGTTATATCTGAATTTTCTAGCAATTATCTTAATCATGGCATCACATACTCAGAGCTGGGATGGATGGCTTTGGGATGACTCCCTCCATGATGCTCCCTAGTAAACAGGCCAGCCAGAAATATCAAGTTGCCTCTGTATGTTAAAATTATGGTTTGGTGTACATTTTTATTTTATAATCAGTTTTGTTTTCAAGTTGATAAACATCCGTGGTCCTAAGGTGCCTGGTTGACTCAGTCAGTAAAGAACTGACCCTTTACCTCAGAGCTGGGAGTTGAAGCTCCATGTTGGGTGTGGAACCTACTTAATAAATAAATACACACATACATAGTCCTAAACTGAACAATTAAAATAATAATCATCATACTTATTATATTTATTACTTCATTAACTTATTATTTATCTATAAATAGAGATATTAATGGTACCTACCTTAGAAGATTTTTTAGAGATTAAGAGATTTAATATGTGTAGAGAGTAGAACAGTGTTGGCACATAGTAAGTGGTCAATAAATGTTAGCCATTATTATTACGAAGTATTATTAAACTTTGGCTCACTGGCTTAGTTAGTCCTCAGGACTCCTGTAAGAGAGAAGTGAGGTTCAGGAAAGTGAAATAATTTGTCAAACTTTATACAGTGGGTGAAACAACTGGACTACAACACAGGCCATCTAACTCAGAGCCAATGCGCTTAACTGCTATGCCGTCATTCAACAAATGCCTTTCTGCGTACATTCTTAATTGTGCAAATAATATAAGATTATCATGGAAAAAGTTAAAAATACAGATAACAAGGTGAAAAAATAAAAAACTCTTTATAATCCAATTGGTTCTGACCTAGTAACATCTTGGTTAATCCTTCTTTTTCTACTGATTTCTACTGATTTACAAAAATGCAACATCTGGGGCACCTGCTTGGCTCAGTCTGTAGAGCACGTGACTCTCAGGGTCCTGAGGTCTAGTCCCATGTTGGAGTAGAGGATAGAGATTACTAAATAAACAAACAAACAAATGCAACATCTAATTTATTTGGTTTAAATTAGTACTCTATTACAAATATCTGTTTAATGCCAAATGTGATTTCACTGCTTCTTTTTACTTTATGACTGCATAGAAATCTATTACATTAGTAAATTACATGCACCTGGGTGGCTCATTCAGTTGAATGTCTGTCTTTGGCTCAGGTCATGATCTCTAGGTCTCCAGATCGAGTTTCATGTAGGGCTCCACGCTCAGCAGGGAGCCTGGTTCTCCCTCTGTGCCTCCCCCCAGCTCGTTCTCTCTCTCTCGGTCACTGTGTCTTTCTCACACTCTATCTTTCTCTCTCAAATAAATAGGCTCTAAAAAAAAAAAAGAATTCTATTACTTTAGTAAATTATTATTCAGCTTTTTATTTTTGACTATTCAGATTGGTTCTAATTTATTTCATTATAACACATATATGCTATGCTGTTATGAAAACTCTTATAGTTGACTATTCTCACTCCTCATTAATTATGGTCTTCAAATGCATTTTCAGCACTTCAAAATGTATATGTAAAAATATACATTATTAAAAATACATTATATTTTTATATATATTTTGAAGCTTTTCTTTTTAAAAATTTACCTATTTATTTGAGAGAGTGAGAGAACAAGCACAGAGGGAGAAGAAGAAGCAGACTTTATGCTGAGCAGGCATCCCAATGTGGGGCTCTAACCCAGGACCTGGAGATCATGACCTGAGCCAAAGGCAGACACTTAAAGGACTGAGCCACCCAGGCGTCCCCATTTTGAAGCTTAAAATACATAATACAAATTTGGAAGATTTTACAAAATTGGACTCAAATGAATGATGAGTATATGAGTGGCCGTTTGAAATATATCTATAAACAGCATTCACTGATTTTTAAAATACCTTTGAATTTGATAGGTGAAATACTACATATTGTTGTATTTTTTTTTTTTAAGATTTTATTTATTTATTTGACAGACAGAGATCACAAGTAGGCAGAGAGGCAGGCAGAGAGAAGTGGAAGCAGGCTGCCCGCTGAGCAGAGAGCCTGACGTAGGGCTCCATCCCAGGACCCTGAGATCATGACCTGAGCTGAAGGCAGAGGCTTAACCCACTGAGCCACCCAGGTGCCTTGGGGCATTTTTTTGGTTTGTTTTGTTTTTTTAATAACAAGTGAGGTTGTCCATATATTCATGGGTGCCTTTGTTTGGGAGAGTACAGCAGAGATTTCCTCACTCATATATATGTATCTCGGTGATAATAACGATAGCTGGTTTTTGCTGAGCACATACTGTTTTTTAGGTACTATGCTAAGTAGTTCATAGACATATCTGATTTTTTGTTTCTTTTCAAATTTTTACTTAAGTTCTAGTTAGTTAACATATAGTGTAATTTTGGTTTCAGGAGAATTGAGTGACTCATCACTTATATATAACACCCAGGGCTTATCCTAACAAGTGCTCTCCTTAATACCCATCGCCCATATAGCCCTTCCCTCACCCACCTCCATCAACCCTTAGTTTGTTCTCTATGATTTAGTCTCTTATGGTTTGTTTCTCTCTTTCTCTCTTTTTCCCTGTTCCAATATATTCATCTGCTTTGTTTCTTAAATTCCACCTATAAATGAACTCATATGGTATTTGTCTTTCTCTGACTGAAGAGAAACATGGGGCTTTATTTCATGACTCCAAAATCAAGAGTCACATACTCCACTGAATGAGTCAGCCAGGTGCCCTTCAAAATATATTTTTTTAAGATTTTATTTATTTGACAGAGAGAGCACAGCAGGGGGAGTGGCAGGCAGGAAAACAGAAGCAGGCTCCCCACATAGCAAGGGAAACCAGATGTGGGACTCGATCCCAGGACTCTGGGATCATGACCTAAGTAATGAAGGCAGTGGCTTAACCCACTGAGCCACCTAGGCGCCCCTCAAAATATTTCTTAAATGCAATCAATCAAATATTCCTGATTTGGGGGAGCGCCTGGGTGGCTCAGTGGGTTAAGCCTCTGCCTTCAGCTCAGGTCATTATCTCAGGGTCCTGGGATCGAGCCCTGCATGGAGCTTCCTGCTCAGCGGGAAGCCTAGCTTCCTCCTCTCCCTCTGCCTGCCTTTCTGCCTTCTTGTGATCTTTCTCTCTCTGTCAAATAAATAAATAAAATCCTAAAAAAAATATATTCCTGATTTGGTATACAAGGTACATCAGCGTACCTATATACCAGATGTCTAGCAGCTCCCATTGTACAGCTCTGCTTAGCATATCTTATAGCACTGGGACATTTTGGAACTTTTTAGCTTTCAAAACTGAAGTTAAAGAAGACATGAACTTAAGGTACCCTTATTACTAATCTTTGAGATAATGCAGAGGGAAGAACTTACCATTAATCTTTTGGTGATTAGTACTTGTTTTTTAATTTTCAAAAAAATAATTATTTAATTAATTGGTTAATTAAATATTTAAAATTAATTGTTTAATTAATTGGTTAATACCCAGTTAATTAAACTGGGTAGCTCAGTAGGTTGGGCATCTGCCCTTGGCTCGGGTCATGATCCTAGGGTCCTAAGGTCCTAGGCTCCAGTCCCTAGTTGGGCTTCCTGCTCAGTGAGGAGTCTACTTCTCCCTCTGCCCCTCCCTCCTATGTTCTCTCTCACTCTCTCTCTCAAAGAAATAAAACCTTTAAACAAAAATTAATTTTGTGTATAGCCGGGAAGAAAACAAAAAAATCCCGTGCTTTAATGGAGCTAACATTCTTACCAGGGAGATGGAACGGGAGAAAGATGTTGCAAATAGAAATTATTTCAGGTTAAAGGGGCTGTGAAGAAGAAAAGCAGGGCAAAGTCACAGAAAATGCTGGAAGACTAATGGATGGGAATAGTGCTATTTTTAATACAACAGTCTGGGAAGTCCCCTCTGACATGCTGACATTTGCACAGGACTTAAATGAAGTGATGGAACAAGACTTGCAGTTATTTTGGGAAAGCATTTCAGGCAGAGAGAGAGAAAAGCAGGTGCAAAGGACCTTGGGCAGGAGGAAAATAGCTAATGTAGCGAGAATGGAGTGAAAAGAGGTCGAAGATGAGTTCAGAGGGAAGTGGGGTGGGGCTGGGTGCAAGGGGCCGGGTGCAAAGGGCCGGATTGGCCCCTTTTGATTATTTTGATTGACATTGACTATCACTGGAGGTTTAGAGCCCAGGAGTTATGCATTCTGAGCCATAATCTTACTGCTCTATAAGGAATAGACTGTAGGCAACAGGAATGGAGCTAGGCAGGCCAGCTCAGAGGTGGTTGTACTTGTCCAGCTATGCAAGTATGGTAGTTTAGACTCGAATGGTATCAGCATAGGTGACAAAAAAGGTCAGATTTGGGTTGTTTATAGAGGTAAGGCTGCCAAAATCTGAGAACAATTTGCATGTGAAATGTGGAGACAAGATAGCAGTTAAAGTGGCCTAAATACACAGGGCCTTGTCTTATTGCATTTATTCATGTGTTAATTCTTTTTTTTTTTTTTTAAAGATTTTATTTATTTATTTGACAGACAGAGATCACAAGTAGACAGAGAGGCAGGCAGAGAGAGAGAGAGAAAGGGAAGCAGGCTCCCTGTGGAGCAGAGAGCCCGATGCGGGGCTCGATCCCAGGACGCTGAGATCATGACCTGAGCCGAAGGCAGCGGCTTAACCCACTGAGCCACCCAGGCGCCCCTCATGTGTTCATTCTTTTATAGATTTATTTATCCAGTATATCTGCAGGCCACCAGTATGTCTGACAGAATGCCAATAAATATGCTGGATGCTAGAAAGGCAAGGCAAGAAAACGTTTCCATCTAGCATATTATTTTATTTTATTTTATTTTTTAAAAGATTTTATTTATTTATTTGACACAGAGAGAGGTGGCAAGAGAGGGAATGTAAGCACAGGGAGTGGGAGAGGGAGGAAGCAGGCTTCCCCCTGAACAGGCAGCCCGATGTAGGGCTTGATCCCAGGGTCCTGGGATCATGACCTGAGCTGAAGGCATACGCTTAACTATTGAGCCACCCAGGCACCCCTTTACTGTTATTTCATATCAAAAGTAGTACAGTTATTTTAAAAATTTTAGAAATACAGAGAGAAAGAAGTAGGAAAAACAGCTTACTCATTGTCCCACTACCCAATCATCGCTGTGGATAGACGGTAGATTTCCTTCCAGTTACTTTTTTTTTTTTTAAGAATTTATTTACTGGGGCTCCTGGGTGGCTCAGTGGGTTAAACCCTTTGCCTTCAGCTCAGGTCATGATCTCAGGGTCCTGGAATCGAGCCCTACATCAGGCTCTCTGCTTGGCAGGTAGCCTGCTTCCCCCCACCTTCAACGTGCCTCTCTGCCTCCTTGTGATCTCTGTCAAATAAATAAATAATTAAATAAATAAATCTCTTTTAAAAAAGGAAATTGATTATTTTTTTTGGCAGAGAGAGAGCACAAGCAGCGGGAGTAGCAGAGAGAGAGGAGAAACTGGGCTCCCTGCTGAGCAGAGAGCCTGATGTGGGGCTTGATTCCAGGACCCTGAGATCATAACCTGAGCCTAAGGCAGAGGCTTAACCCACTGAGCCACCCAGGTATTCCTCCAGTTGCTTTTTTAATGCTTAGATTACTTTAATTAAAAAAAACAAAAAAACAAAAAAACAAAAAAAAACAACCTTCTTTGTACTACTATAAATAGATTTTTATATCCTGTCTTGTTCATTTGACATTTTTTCCAACCAGTTTTCACAAAAATACTTAAAAAAAAAAGATTTTAATTTATTTGACAGAGGTAGACACAGCAAGAGAGAGAACACAAGCAAGGGGGAGTGGGAAACAGAGAAGCAGGCTTCCCGCTGAGCAGGACCCTGGGAGCATGACCTGAGCGGAAGACATATACTGGGCAAGTGAGCCACCTTGGCCCCCCCAAAATACTTTTTTTAATGAAAATAATGTTCTGTGGAACTTATTTGGGTATCAATATTGTTTATATTTGACTATTGTTAACCATCAGGATATAACTAGGTTAATTTAGCAAGTTAAGTGATTGCTTTCGTCCTCCCTTAGCACCCACATTCACTGAGCACACTTTCCCAAAGAGTGGACGTGTGTTTGCAGAAGTCTCCATGCTAGATTTTCCTTAACTATTCACCCATTATTTTGAGTTTCTTCAATTCTATCTTGGTGCGGCATTTGTTCCCATAGAGGCTTTCCAATTTCTTAGTTTTTCACTTTTAGTATGTTGGTAAGTCATCATACATGAATATGAACTGTAATCTTCATCTCCTTTATTAAAAAGGCAAAACCTAATTGCTTTTAAAAAAATCTTATAAAATAGATGAGGAAAAGGAGATACAAACACTGTAGTCCAAGGAACAACGGTAACGCCTGGAATATACCATTCTGTATCTTTTTTAAATGTATATGTATAGTGTAAACACCCCTTGCATTCCATCTGCACTTATCTGTATTGTCATTAGCAGTGAGGAAAAACCAATTTTTCATCTTGGGAAAAAAATAAACGTTGCTTCCTTGGACTGAAGTTTCATATCCTTATGGCGTTTTTCTCAAAGGGATTTCAGCAGCCTTATCTATTCTGTTCAGGGAACAGAAAACACAAAGTGAGGGAAGGTTGATCCTGGATATAAAAGAAAATGGTAAAAATAAGTCAAGGTCGAAGAAGAACAGGTTGAGAGGCCCTGATCCTCAGCTGCTGTTGCTTCTCATCTTGCAGCTGGCCTCACGCCGAACCCAAGTGCTTGCCCTTGACTTCCCTCCTCCACCCTGCCCTTGAAGAGACACGCATTAAGGTATAAGCTTAAACTTCCGCTCTCCTGTGCTAACCCTACGATGCACATGACCATGACATAGCAGCTGGTACCAAGTGATTTCTTAGGAGTTCCAGGGTTTGGCACTGCCTTACAAGACTTCCTTGTTTGGTAACATTGGTGCCTCAGTAAAAGATAGAAGAAATCCCTTGTCATAGGGATACACAATTGAAACAGTTTAATGATGTTTAATGTTCCACAGAATAATGAATATATATATATATGGCCTGTATGCTTGATATTTATTTATTCTATTTTATAAAATAGATATCCTATTTTTAACACAAGTCCCACTTGTGCTGATAAAACATGAACTTTAGGGCGCCTGGGTGGCTCAGTTGTTAAGTGTCTGCCCTGAGACCTGGGATCAAGCTCTGCTATGGCTCTCCGCCCGGCAAGAAGCCTGCTTTTCCCTCTCCTACCCACCCTGCTTGTGTTCCCTCTCCAGCTACCTCTCTCTCTCTCTGTGTATCAAATAAATAAATAAAATATTAAAAAACAAAAACAGGGGCACCTGGATAGTTCAGTGGGTTAGGCCTCTGCCTTTGGCTCGGGTCGTGATCCCTGAGCCCTCGTCTGGCTCTCTGCTAAGCAGGGAGCCTGCTTCTCTTCCCCCCCACCCCACCCCTGCCTCTGCCTGCCTCTCTGCCTACTTATGATATCTGTCTGTCAAATAAATAAATAAAATATTTAAAAACAAAAACAAAAAAACCCATGAACTTTAACGGCAGATAAACTTGAAATTTCCTGACTTTGCCACTTACTAGTTGTAAGAACTTCACCAAGGATTTTTTTTTTTTAAAGATTTTATTTATTTATTTGACAGACAGAGATCACAAGCAGGCAGAGAAGCAGGCAGAGAGAGAGGAAGAAGCAGTCTCCCTGACGAGCAGAGAGTCTGATGCAGGGCTCTATCCCACGACCCTGGGATCATGACCTGAGCTGAAGGCAGAAGCTTTAACCCACTGGGTCACCCAGGCGCCCCTTCACCAAGGATTTTAATTCTCCAAGCTTCAATTTTCTTAGACAAAATGAGCTGATAATATCTAACTAAAAAGTTAAGTCTTGGGGTGCCTGGGTGGCTCAGTAGGTTAAGCCTCTGCCTTCAGCTTAGGTCATGATCCCAGGGTCATGGGATAGAGCCCTGCATCAGACTCTCTGCTCGTCAGGGAGACTGCTTTGCCCTCTCTCTCTGCCTGCCTCTCTGCCTACTTGTGATCTCTGTCTGTCAAATAAATAAAATCTTAAAAAAAAGAAAAGTTATGTCTTAAATGCAAAAATATATTCAAAAAGAGGAATATATGGCCAAACAGATAGTTTCTTAAACCTGTATTTCTTATCATAGCCAGAAAGGTGTCTCATGTGTTTGCTGTTACTGAAGAAACCTTGCCAGCATAGGTATCTGAGAATTTTTGCAAGGGAGAGAGAAAGCTCCTTGGTCTTTTAATGCTGCAAAATGGTGTCCAACACTGCCAATTACTTATCCCACGTTAAGGAGTCTACTTGGGTGGATGTCAAAGAAAAGAAAAGGATTAAGAATTTGAAAGAGTGGCCAGTAGGACAACCAGGAATTTTCCAGCCTGCTGCCATAGGGCCTGCCCTACTGAATCGACAGCAAAGTTAATGGAACATCGCATTAGCCATCAACTTCAGAGAATCTTGATATGAATCTGAATTAAATAGAGAATTTAGAAAGAAAAGAGAAGAGTAATAATTGCTCTGCCAGGTCCTAGAAAGAATTTAGGACTCAAAAGGAGAGTCACGCATATAGCATTGAATGAATATGAAGACCTAAGTGTTGGTCAGCATTTCTTTTTATAATGAGTTAGCAAAGATGGGTTTTCGTTAATGATGGGTTTACAGTAAGAATAATATTTCTGAAACAAGGTAATCTGAAAGCTTTCCCTTTATTTCCTATTTTACATCTTCTCACTGAAAGAGTAGTTTCGTTCTCACACCACCAGCAAAATTCAGGGCACTGGATGGCTCGTCTTTTCTGTAGATAGGAAAGAGAAAAAAATGAAGTGTTTTTATAAAGAAGAACAGCCCCCTGCCTAAAAAAATCTATTTCTGAAATTCTTTCAGAATCTCCTTATTAAATACTAATCAGGGCACCTGGGTGGCTCAGTCACTGAGTGTCTGCCTTCGGCTCAGGTCATGATCCCGGGGGCCTGGAGCCCCACATCAGGCTCCCTGCTCAGCTGGAGGCCTGCTTCTCCCTCTTCCACTCCCCCTCTCTCACTGTGTCTCTCTCTGTCAAATGATTAAATAAAAATCTTAAAAAAAAAAAGAAATACTTATCATAGTGCCTGTACATGTTAATTATTCAATATATGTTGACTATTTCTAATATCATTATAATATACATATTACATATTATTATTACTTTATCTCTACAATTTTGTAGTCCTGAAAGGGATAATATTTTAAGATGTTTTAGACATTATTCTTCTCAAAACCCTCCAGTGGCTTCTCATTTCCCTCAGAATAAAAAGAAATGTTTTTTGCTGTGATTGCCAAGGTTCTATAACACCTGCAGCCTGATGCTGGGTCTCATCTCCTGCTCCTCTCCCCCTTATTCATTCCACACTAGCCAGGCTGGCCTGCTCATCAGACCTTAATATCAGAAGTACACTCCCACCTCAGGGCCTTTGCATTTGCTCTTCCTGGGCTTGAAAGCTGATTTCTCCCTATCTCACACTTTTTATGTCTCTGCTCAGATGTCATTTTTTCGGTGAGACCAATCTTGAGTGCCCTATTTAAAATTGCAATGTCTGGGGGTGCCTGCGTGGCTCAGTGGGTTAAGCCGCTGCCTTTATTTCAGGTCATGATCCCAGGGTCCTGGGATCGAGTCCCGCATCGGGCTCTCTGCTCAGCAGGGAGCCTGCTTCCCTCTCTCTCTCTCTGCCTGCCTCTCTGCCTACTTGTGATCTCTGTCTGTCAAATAAATAAATAAAATCTTTAAAAATAAATAAATAAATAAAATTGCAATGTCTGCATATATACCAGCCACTTGAATTCCCTATCTCCTTTCCTGGCTTTACTCTTCATAGTGAGTATCATAATCCAACATAGCGCGCGCGTGTGTGTGTGTGTGTGTGTGTGTGTGTGTACATTTATATGTAAATCAATTTATGATCTATTTCTTGCTATTTCCCTCCACTAGAATATAAGCTCAATAAGGGCAGATATGTTATTTTATTGCTGATGCTTTAGCCCATAATAGCTGTACAATAAATATTTGTTAAATGAATAAATGAATCATATATGTCATGGAAGATCTAAGAAAATATTTTAACAAACGTACAGTCGTGAACGGAAGCATGAGAATCAGATGGACCGTACTCAAGGAGGTGAAGGACATGGAATGGACAGCCCTTCTTTTTTATTTTTTAAGATTTTATTTTTATTTTTATTTTTTTTAAAGATTTTATTTATTTATTTGACAGAGAGAGAAATCACAAGTAGGCGGAGAGTCAGGCAGAGAGAGAGAGAAGCAGGCTCCCGCTGAGCAAAGAGCCCGATGCGGGGCTCGATCCCAGGACACTGAGATCATGACCTGAGCCGAAGGCAGCGGCTTAATCCACTGAGCCACCCAGGCGCCCCAAGATTTTATTTTTAAGTAATCTCTATACTCAGTGTGGGGCTCAAACCCACAACCCTGAGATCAAGAGTTGCTTGCTCCACTGACTGAGCCTGCCACAAGTCCTGAGAATGGGCAGTCTTGGAATCAGAAGATAAACTTGTCTACGTGATCATTTTGCAGAAGGTTAACCCTCTTTAGTGGGCCAGAAACAAGGCAGCATTAATCCAGGCAACTGAGGAAAACCCAACCCTCATTTCAGAAATTCCACTGCTATATGAAAACCTTTTTTTGTGGCCATTTCTCAATTATATTAATAGATCTCTCCTTTTCTTCTAAGGGTACTAAAACCAAAGGAAAGAAAAAAAAAGAGTACTTCAAGGGCCTAGAAGGGAATGACTGACTAAATATAGCCACATTGTACTGTAAAAAATAAAGACTGCCAGAAGAAGTCTGCCAAAATAAAAGCCTGTCAAGAAAGCACACATTACGTTCCTGGTTTCAACTTTGAGATAGGAAAGTTTAAGAAACTAAGGTTAACAATTGCCTATTTTACATATAATAATCAGGGATTTTCAATGATCTGGTATTTGGCTCATCCTTTCAAAGCGTAACCTGGATATTTAAAGGCAGGGACTACGTGACTCCAGGCAAAAATATATTGTATCACACTGGAAGCTCTGTACGCCTTCCCAGCTGCCGCGAGAACATTTATCATGTAGTGACAGCATTCTCACTTCTGAGAGCACGAACAGCCTCCAACCAGTACCATGGCCTCTGCTACAGTTTCTGGGTCTTCAAGAAATCAATTTTCAATAACCTTTTCAGAGCAGAACCACATAAGGAAGGTCTTGAGTGCCCTCCTCCCTTTTCACACCATGCCAAAGAGAAGTATATAATCAGAAGAGATGACATTTCAGTGATAGGCAGTTTGGGGCCAGAGGTGTGGTGAAACCCAACACTTGTTCAGGCCTGGACGCAGTCTCACAAGTGTGGGATTAAACATCAGCTTTGGATGCCAACTAAAGCACAGTCATCAAAAACGTGTTCTGGGAACTTTTGATTATAGCTCTCTCTTTCTTGGCATGGGGGAGTTGGACAGGAAGCAGTGATGGAGGGAAATTCTATTATAGAGGATGGTGGTCTTTATTTCAGAGAGGCTTTGGGGAAGGAAAATTAAATATAAACAAAAAGGGGGTATGAAGGAGAAGCAGACACTAGGTTCACTCAAAAGGGAATACAATGTGGGCTTAAGCAAGCAGAAGCCAAATGATATGTGAAAATTTGGTGTATGAGGTAATAATACACTTCCATGTGGTTAGCGTCAGATAATCATGAAAACAGTGGTCCTCAAAGTGTTCCTGGACAAGCAGCATCAGTGTCACCTGGGAACTGGTTTCAGATGCAAATTCTCAGACCTTTCCCAGACCTACTGGATCAGAAACTTGGCTGGTACAGAGTTTTGTTTTTTTAAAAGATTTTATTCATTTATTTGACAGAAAGACATCACAAGTAGGCAGAGAGGCAGGCAGAGAGAGAGGAGGAAACAGGCTCCCCACCGAGCAGAGAGCCCGATATGGGTCTCGATCCCAGGACCCTAGGATCATGACCTGGGCTGAAGGCAGAGGCTTAACCCACTGAGCCACCCAGGCACCCTGCTGGTTGAGAGTTTAACAAGCCCTCCAGGTGATGCCAATGGCACCCTGAAGTTTGAGCACCATGGAATCTCGTGCCCTCGTGCACTCATTCTCCAACATTTAATGGGCGTCAGGAACCTGCTGGCCGGTCATAACTGCCAGTGTCCTGCGCAGAACCGGTTCTTCATCTATTATGGTGGACTCGTGGAGGACAGGAAGGGAGGGAAGGGGGAGCATCATCACATAAATGGAAGAAGCAGAACTACTCAACTTCCATCACTCTCTCTTACTTTTTTTATTGTTTTATTATACTCAAATTTACAGAACAAAAACTAATCTCTAGGGACGCCGGGGTGGCTCAGTTGGTTAGGTGGCTGCCTTTGGCTCAGGTCATGATCCCAGGGTCCTGGGATCAAGTTCCCTGTTGGGCTCCTTGCTCAGCTGGGAGACCTCTTCTCTCTCTCCCTCTGCTGCCGCTCCCCCTGCTTGTGCTCTCTCTCTGTCAAATAAATAAAATAAAATCTTAAAAAAATACAAAAACAAAAACCTAATCTCTAACACCCTTCACACTGTAGGAAATAAATGTACATAACATTTTACTGAGTCGAAGTAATCTTAATTTTATTTTATTTTTTGTATATTTATGCTTTAGCTTTATTAAATTGTTCGAGGCTTTAAAAAAAAAAAAGATTTTATTTATTTATTTGTTGGAGAGAGAGAGAGAGAGCACAAGCAGGTGGAGTGGGAGGCAGAGCAGGCGGAGGCAGAGCAGGCAGAGGGAGAAGCAGGCTCCTAGCCGAGCAAGCACCCCGATGCAAGTCTTATCCCAGGGCGCTGGGATCATAACCTGAGCCGAAGGCAGATGCTTAACCAACTGAGCCACCCAGGTGTCCCAAATTATTTGAGGCTGTTGTTTTCTTTTCTTTCTTTTTTTTTTTTTCCCCACTTGGTTTATGTGCCCAATTCCATGTATCAGTTTAACCCATATGCTTGCTATATTTATGCCTTGCAATCTTTCTTTGAGCACAAAGCCTTTACAGTGGCTTACAAATGTTAAACAATTAACTCTGACATGTATGACAAGTAGTGGCAATAGCATTTGAACTTCCCATAGAAGACAGCAGTTAGTGTACCGAGGGTTAAATTCAGCTCAAATAACAAAGAAACAAAGAATCAGCCCCAGTTCTGTGAAGACAACAATCACATGAAGTAATTTAAGGAAATTAACAAGGATCACAGTAAGAAGCACCTTAGAGCTTAACTGATTGGGAATATGCAGTAAATAAGTGATCAGAATGGGAAAGCTCCCTGGAGAAAACTTAAGTTTTGGATCGGCTCTGAGAGGAAGTGATGGATACAGATTGGCAGAGACTGGGAAAGCTATTCCAGGTTTAAAGAATGGCCTTTCCAGGGGCCCACAGAGAGGAGCTAGCAAGTCATGTGCTGGGTGCTATCTGCCAATTAACTTGGCTCAAGAAGAAGGTCATGTTAGGGAATAACAAAAGATGAGGTTGGGGAGTTGACAGTGAGCCCAGAATGCTAAGCTAAGAGATATGGTAACCAGTAAACAGGGAATCTTGATAGATTCACAAATGAGGCAGTGATGTAATAAAAGCAATTTTGAAAAAAGTTGACATCTAAAATGAGCATCGATATAGAAGTAAAATCCATGAGTTATACTGTTGGCAATATAAGCCATTTAAAGCAAGAATTACTGTGCATAAGATAATATAATAATAATTTGCACTGTTAGCCTTTCTCCTGTTGTTTGTATACTTAATGTGCTTTCACAGCTCCCTGTCCTATTTCCTCCAGCATCACCGCGTAAAATAGTTCTATTGTAAATGTGTGCCAGAAAGAATAGCCTTGGACTGATACCCTGAACTCGATCATGCAAAAGTAGTTCAAGTTTTCCCGAACCAATCTCAACACTGTATTTCTGAAATACATTTCTGAAGCCGCTCCACCTGCCCTGAGCTGCAAAACCTTCCATGGTCAGCCTCAGCCAAGCCAGGGCAGCCCTTGCTCCCCAGAACCTTTGTGTACGCCATCGGCTTCATTGAACGCAATTGCATCTCTACTCAACATTTCACGGCCTTTAACTGGAGTAGAAACAAGGCTGAAAATAGCTCTTAAAAATCTTAATCTTTTAGATATGCCAAGTGTATTCAAGAAAAGGGAAAATGTGATGTTACACTGTCTGGTTCTAGCACGAACTTCTTTTTTTTTAAATTTTAATATTCTATATATATAAGAAGCTATCTGTAATTGAGCTGTAATTTTTCACTCAGGGGTCCACATAACTCCAGAATACTCTGGTGAATTTCAATCAAATGCAGAGCGGATGGATAAGAAGTTGGTGTGGGAATTTTGCCAAGGCTTGATAGCCTCAGGAGGGATGATTTCCAGGTGAAACTTTTTCAAACCCATTAAGGAGCTAGGCAGAGCAAAGTACTGAAAAGTGGAACCCATAGATTCAGTTCCAAATGTTTAAATAGCAGCACTAACTTTTTGGCCAAAATTATATTAAGTATTGAGAAATGAGGTCTGGGGTTTGGGAGAGCAAGTTATTGGAATGGTGAGAAAAAAAGGTTAATACTTCCTACCTGGTGTAAACCAAAGAAAATAACCAGGCAGATTCTTTGATAGCAGATGCTTATCATTCTTACACTTCCTTCTCTCTCTGTTCTCATTGTTCCAGTACCCCTAGTATTCCTAAGGGCCTATCAGCCTTGGTGGGGTCGAGAAATATATGCATTTGCCTTAAATAACAAACCTTCCAAACTGAGGAAGGAGAGAGGGAGAGAAAGGAGTGAAGCAAAGAAAAGGAAGAGAGGAACGGCAGTGTAATAATTTAATTGTATGAAGAAGTCTTTTTTTTTTTTTTTTAAAGATTTTATTTATTTATTTGACAGAGAGAGATCACAGTAGACAGAGAGAGAGGGAAGCAGGCTCCCTGCTGAGCAGAGAGCCTGATGTGGGACTCGATCCCAGGACCCTGAGATCATGACCTGAGCCGAAGGCAGCGGCTTAACCCACTGAGCCACCCAGGCGCCCTGAAGAAGTCTTTTTAAAAAAATTTTATTTATTTATTTGACAGAGAGAGAGAGAGATCACAAGTAGGCAGAGAGGTAGGCAGAGAGAGGGGGATGCGGGCTCCCCACTGAGCAGAGAACCCGTCTCAGGGCTCGATCCCAGGACCCTGGGATCATGACCTGAGCCAAAGGCAAAGGCTTCACCCACTGAGCCACCCAGGTGCCCCTATGAAGAAGTCTTACTTGGGAAATAGGAATAAACTCTTCCCAGGCTTCATTTTCTAAATTCTTTTCAGAGTGTGAACATTGAGCTACACTTGTGTGTGATTCAGCATTTAAAGATTCAATTGTGGGGGCACCTGGGTGGCTTAGTGGGTTAAAGCCTCTGCCTTTGGCTCAGGTCATGGTCCCAGGGTCTGGGATGGAGCCTCGCAATGGGCTCTGTGCTCAGCAGGGAGCCTGCTTCCTCCTCTCTCTCTCTCTCTCTGCCTGCCTCTCTGCCTGCTTGTGATCTCTGTCTAATAAATTAAATTCAAATAAATTAAATTATTTGAATAAATATAAAATAAATTAATTCAAATAAATTAAAAATACATAAATAAATAAAGATTCACTTGGGGTACCTTGTCAGCTCAGTGGGTTGTGACTCTTGACCTCAGGGTTGTGAGTTCGAGCCCCCCAACTGGGTGTAGACATAACTTTAAAAAAAAGATTCACTTGTCCTAGGACACAAACTTCTCATACAACACTGTCCACCGGGAAGAATAGGGACTGCTTCTAGTAATGGGAAAGTTGGCTCTGTTGAACTTAAAAAATTAATTTTTCTAATGAGGCATATTCCTCGGGGATTCTTTTTCCCCTGGATAAATTTGACAAGTAGCGGTGTTTTCCTAGTGTTGGCTTTAGCACCTAACTCCAGCATCTGGGACAATTCCATTAGTCCTGTGACTTTGGATAAGTGATTCAATAACTCAGGGCTTCTGCTTCTCATCTGTAACAAGGAATATTTACCTGATGATGCTTGGAATGATTATTCCAAATGCAGCCCTCCTTTCTCAGACCTACCTATCCCTGCTTCAGAAAGAATCTGACTTTAAGAACCATTAATAAACGTTTAACCTGTTGAAACTATTCTACATTCAAAGGATTTTTAGTTCTTATATTACAGAAATTAAAGAAGTTTCTAAATTAATTACTTATATAGATTTGACTGTGAATTTTTCTTTTTTTTTTTAAGATTATATTTATTTATTTGAGAGACAGAGAAAAATTAGTGGGGAGAGAGCACCCCTCCTTTATTGATTCTTAATGGAAACTGTGTTTTGGGGTGCCTGGGTGGCTCAGTAGGTTAAGCATCGGCCTTCTGCTCCAGGCATGATCCTAGGGTCCTGAGATCAAGCCTAGCTGGCTCTCCCTGCTCAGTGAGGAGTCTGCTTCCCTTTCCCTTTGCCCCTCCTCCTGCTTATGCTCCCGCTTCCTACCTCCTTCAAATAAACAAATAACATATTTAAAAAAAAACAAAAACCTGTTTTATAAGGGAAAATAAAATAAAATAAAATAACAAAAATGAGGAATTTATACAAAGAACTAGAAAAGAAACTGAAGGCTGAAAACATAAGAATGAGAAAAGAAGAATGAATAGAAAAAATTAGGTCAAAGAAATGTGCAAAATTTGTCAAAAAAAGGGAAGATTATTTATGTTTGCTTATAGGTCAGTCAATAAGCATTTTTTGTTGTTCTTTCACTGTGCACGTCAAAATGATATTTATTACATTGAGACCTGAAAATTCTTTAAAAATTAAGAAATAGGGGCATCTGGGTAACTCAAGCAGTTGTGTCTGACCCCCTAATTTCAATTTAGGTCATGATTTCAGGGTCATGAGAAGGAGCCTTGCATAAGTTTCTGTACTGGGTGTGGAGCCTGCTTAAGATTCTCTCTGGGGGTACCTGGGTGGCTCAGCGGGTTAAGTCTCTGTTTTTGGCTCAGGTCATGATCTCAGGGTCCTAGGATCGGGCCTGCTGTGGGCTCTCTGCTCAGTGGGGAGCCTGCTTCCCCCCCACCCCTCTCTGCCTGCCTCTCTGCCTCCTTGTGATCTCTCTCTGTCAAATAAATAAAATTTTTTTTTAAAGATTTTATCCATTCAGTTGACAGAGAGAGAAGCAGCAAGAGAGGAAAAACAAGCAGGGAGAGTGGGTAAGGGAGAAGCAGGCTTCTGACTGAGCAGGGAGCCCAATGTAGGGCTGGATCCCAGGATCCTGGGATCATGAACCGAGCCAAAGGCAGTCGCCCAAGGACTGAGCCACCCAGGTGCCCCATAAATAAAAACCTTTAAAAAAAAAAGATTCTCTCTCTCTCCCTCTCCCATCGCCCCTCCCCCACCTAAAAAAAATTCAAAAGTAAATTTCACAAGTACCATGGCATAGAAAGCTCACTTTTCTTGGGTGTCTAGGTGGCTCGGTTTGTTAAGCATCCGGCTTTAGCTCAGGTCATGATCCCAGACTCCAGGGATGGAGGCGAGAGTCAGGCTCCCTACCCTGCAGGGGGGTCTGTTTCTCCTTCTGCCCCTCCCCCCACTTGTCCTCTCAATCTCTTGTGCTCTCTCTCAGATAAATAAAATCTTAAAAAAAAAAAAAAGCTTATTTTTCTCATAGTCCTTAAAAGATTATTCTATCATTTATGTAAACAATAGTTAATATCTATTAACTTATTGGTAATTGCAATATAAAGTAATATCTTTAATATAGATAAAATGTACTTGAAAAGAAAAGAATAGGGATTCAATTTTGATTCTTATAGTAATGACCAAGTGTAAAGCCCTTGCTAGATGCCAGAGTTCTCCATGCTAAGGCACAAAAAGGTAAAATAACTTAACAAAATTAATTAGCTAGTAAGTGGTAGGATAAGGTTTTGATTCCAGAGTCATAAAAATTATAAAATACTCCCTATATATCCTACCAAGGTTGCTGTCTAGGATGGGCAATATTCAGTAGAACCCAGGTCTACAGTTAATATGCTTCCATATGATTTCATAGATGTTGGCCTCACAAATTAAACCAATGGAGAAAGATGTCTAAATTAGTTAAAATCTGATTTAAAGAATAAATGAAAAGAATTACATTCTCGGGGCGCCTGGGTGGCTCAGTAGGTTAAGGCCTCTGCCTTTGGCTCAGGTCATGTTCCCAGGGTTCTGGGATGGAGCCCTGCATTGGGCTTTCAGCTCAGCAGGGAGCCTGCTTCCTCCTCTCTCTCTGCCTGCTTCTCTGCTACTTGTGATCTTTGTCTGTCAAATAAATAAATAAATAATCTAAAAGGAAAAAAAAAGATTACATTCTCTATTTTGGCATATATTTCTTGGCAGTACTTCAAGATGGACTGGGTGCAAGAAAATGTCACTAATAGGAATAATTTGAAGTTCATATTATATGTAAATGAGTATTTCTTCAGCAATAAAAAATAGTTATTCTTTTATAATTAAAATGAACTTAATCTATAATCTTTTATCTTTTTTAAGGGTGGATAACACAATGATTTATTTAATATATACATTGTGAAATGAAAGCCGCAAACAAGTTTTTGTGGTTTTTTTTTAAGATTTTATTTATTTATTTGAGAGAGAAAGAGCAGAGAGCATAAGCAGGGGGAGGGGAGCAAAGAGAGTGGGAGAAGTAGACCTCCCACTGAGCAGGGAGCCTGATACAGGATTGGATCCCAGGATGCCAAGAGATCATGACCCAGCCGAAGGCAGATGCTTCTGACTGAGCCACCCAGGCACCCCAACCATACTCAAGTTAGTTAACACATCCATCACCTCACAACAGTTACCAATTTTTAATTTTTCTTCCCTTTTTTGTGGTGAGAACACTGAAGATTTACTTTTATGTCACATTTCAAGTACACAATATAGTATTTTTTTTTTAAGATTTATTTTAGAGAGAAAGAGAAAATGCATGAGTGGGATAAAGGGGGAGGGGCAGAGGAAGAGGAAATCTCAAGCAGACTCTGCACTGAGTATATAGTGTAAGGATCTGATTTCATTCTTTTGTATGTATCTTTCCAGTTTTCCCAACATCATTTGTTGAAATGATTATACTTTACCTATTGTGTATTATTGGTGCCCTTGTAAAAAATTAGTTGACTATGTGCATGGGTTTATTTCTGGACTGTCCATTCTGTTCCATTGGTTTGTGTGTTTGTTATTATGCCAGTAACATGCTTTTTTAATTTTTTTAAATACTATAGCTTTGTAATATAATTTGAAAAATCAGGGAGTATAATGCCTCTAGCATTGTTTTTTTTTTTTTTTTTTCTTTTTTTCCTAGCTATGTTTTTTCTTAGGATTGTTCTGGCTTTGTGCTCCCATACAAATTTTAGACTTTTTTTTTTTTTTTTCAATTTCTGTGAAAAATGCCACTGGAATTTTGATAGGGACTGCAATGAATTTATAGATTGTAGTAAGGACTTTTTTTTTTTTTTAAAGATTTTATTTATTTATTTGACAGGCAGAGATTACAAGTAGGCAGAGAGGCAGGCAGAGAGAGAGAGAGAGAGAGAGAGGAGGAAGCAGACTCCCTGCCAATCAGAGAGCCTGATGCAAGGCTTGATCCCAGGACCCTGGGATCATGACCTGAGCCGAAGGCAGAGGCTTTAACCCACTGAGCCACCCAGGCGCCCCTAGTAAGGACATTTTAACAATTTTAATTCTTCCAATTCATAAACATAAGGCATCTTTCCACTTATTTGTGTCTTCTTGGTTTTCTTTCATCAATGTGTTACAGTTTTCAGTATATAAGTCTTTCGGCTCCTTAGTTAAATTTCTTCTGAAATATTTAATTTACTTTTTTTTATAGTAAATTCTACTGCCAGTGGGGGACTTGAGCTCACAAACTTGAGATCAAGATTTGCATGCTCTACTGACTGAGCCAGCCAGGAACCCCATGTTTTATTCTTTTTGATGCTACTGTACATGGAAGTATGAATAGTTCATTGTTACTGAACGGAAACGCAATGGACTTTTGTGTGTTGATTTTTTATCCTTCAACTTTACTGAATTCATTTAAGGGTTTTAACAGTTTTCGGAGGAGTGTGGAGTGCTTTTTATACATAAGAGCATGGCACCTTCAAACAGATAATTTTTAAGATTTATTTATGTATTCGACAGAGAGGGAGGACAAGCAGGGGGAGCAGCAGGAAGAGGGAGAGGGAGAAGCAGACTCCCCACTACGCAGATAGTCTGATGTGGGAAACGTGGGGTTTGATCCTAGGACCCTGGGACCCTGAACATGAGCTGAAGACAGATACTTGACTGAGCCAGCCAGGTGCCCTGATAATTTTATTTCTTTCTTTTCTATTTGGATGCATTTTAGTTCTTTTTGTTGCCTGATTGCTTTAACTAGGACTCCCAGTATATATAGAAGTGGTAAGGGTGGATACCTTTTTCTTGTTCCTCATCTTAAAGGAAAAGCTTTTAGCTTTTCACTGAGTATATTGTTAGCAATGGGCTTGTCATACAAAGTGTTTATTATGTCGATATATATTCCTTCTGTACCTAATTTGTTAAGAGTGTTATCATGAAAGATGTTGAATTGTCAAATACTTCTGCATTTCTTGAGATGACTAACATATTTTTTTTTAAGATTTTTAATTTTATTTATTTGACAGAGAGAGAGAGATCACAAGTAGGCAGAGAGGCAGGCAGAGAGAGAGGAGGAAGCAGATGCCTTGCCGAGCAGAGAGCCTGATTTGGGGCTTGATTCCAGGACCCTGAGATCATGACCTGAGCAGAAGGCAGAGGCTTTAACCCACTGAGCCACCGAAACGCCCCAAACATATTCTTTTTTGATGGTTCCTATGTACCAGGCACTTATCGAGGCACTGGTGAGACCTGGTTTGAAATCCCAGTTCTGTGGCATCTGGAGGGCTCAGTTGGTTATTGGCTCAGGGCATGATCTTGGGGTCCTGGGATGGATCCCTGAGTCCGGTTTCCTGTTCAGTGGAGAGTCTGCTTCTCTCTCTTTATCTCCTCCTCTTGCCCCTCACCCACCCCCATTCATATACTCTCGCTCTCTCAAATAAATAAGATCTTAAAAAAAAAAAAAAAGAAATTCCAGTTTTGCCATTTACTAGCTGTGCAGTCTTAGACAAGTTTCTTAATCTCTCTGATCCTCAGTTTCTTCATCTATAAAATGTATCTATCTCATAGGATTGTTATAAGGAAGTATGACTTAGGGGCACCTAAGTGGCTCAGTCAGTTGAGTGACTGCTTTTGGCTCAGGTCATGATCCTAGAGTACTGGGATTGAGTCTCACTTTGGGCTCCCTGCTCAGTGGGGAGTCTACTTCTTCCTTTGACTCTCCACCCTCTCATGCTCTCTCTCATTCTCTCTCTCTAATAAATAAATAAAATCTTAAAAAAAAAAGAAAGTATGACTTGAGAAATTTATAGTGCTTGCTATAGTGTCTGGCACAGTAAACACCTGTATTAATTTTTAGTGTTAATTAATACAGAGAAGTACAAATTAAATGTGAAAATCTACACCTCAGCCCATTCTGCAGATATATCTAGTTAATATTTTGGTTTATATTTGTCCATATTTTTTGTATGCATATACAAACTTTATATCTGTATGTATGTATACACTTGTTTTATAGAAGTCAAATCATTCTACTCTTCAACTTGTTTTTTCACCTAACTACACTTGTTTTACAGTCAGAAAGAAATGGTACCCACTATGTATTACATAGGATTAAATACACTATGGGGAGTGCCTGGCTGGCTCAGTCAATGGAACATGCAGCTCTTGATCTCAGGGTTGTGAGTTCAAGCCCCATGTTGGTTGTAGAGATTGCTTAAAAGTAAAATCTTTAAAAATACACACTTGGGGCGCCTGGGTGGCTCAGTTGGTTAAGTGTCTGTCTTCAGCTCAGGTCATGATCTTAGGGTCTTGGGCTTGAGGTCTGTGTCCGGATTCCTGCTCAGTGGAAACCTAGTTCTCCCTCTCCATCTGCTCTACCCCCACCCCCTGCTCACATTCTCTTTCTCTCTCAAATAAAATAAATAAGATCTTTAAAGAATAAAATAAAATACATTATAGGTTAGGTCCATCCTCCCACACACTCAAAACCAAATATGGATAGGGAGATGAACTTCAGGCCACCTGGAAAATCAAAGTGGATAGTTTTTAGTTAGAGAGGATAAATATGTAATAGAGAATATGGTCCATTGTTAAACTGGAAAATCTATTTATTCATTGACACTGAGGTCAGCTTTTCTCCTTTAAAAATAATCTAAGAGAATTTGAAATATGTTATATTATATCATATAATGGGTTAAAGCCTCTGCCTTCGGCTCGGGTCGTGATCCCAGGGTCCTGGGATCAAGCCCTGCATCGGGCTCTCTGTTCGGCAGGGAGCCTGCTTCCCCCTCTTTCTCTGCCTGCCTCTCTGCCTACTTGTGATCTCTCTCTGTCAAATAAATAAATAAAAATCTTTAAAAAATAAAACAAAAAGTAAGCTCTATGCCCAATGTGGAACTTGAACTCCGAACCCTGAGAGCAAGAGGCACATGCTCCACTGACTGAGCCAGCCAGGGGCCCCAGGAGGCAGTGTTTCTTATCAGCCCACCAAAACACTAAACACACAATTGGAAAGAAACAGCACATATGAGTATTTATTATGCTGGCATGGATAGAGAGCAACAGTTCAGGTGGTGCTCAGAAGCATGACAGATGTATTCAGAACATGAAAAATGTATACTGCCTTAAAAATGTTTAATGTTTTCCTACCTTCCAGATTCTCCTATTTCATTCTGAAGATGGCAGATAAGGTTCTATAAAGTGGAAGGCGAGGGACATGCCCTGATTACTTCAGAGTGAGACACATATGTCAATCCCTCAGCTCTTCAGACAACCTTGTGATGAAAGCAATCCTCTTGGAGTACCACCACACAACTTCGGCTTGCTCCTGAGAGACCTACCACCTGAGAGAGAAGATGATCCGGTATCCAGTGGCAAACCAACTGGATGGGATTTGATTATGAGACTCCCTAGAGACTTTTTTAGTTTTCTTTTTTTTTTTTTTTTAAGATTTTATTTATTTATTTGACAGAGAGAGATCTCAAGCAGGCAGAGAGGCAGGCAGAGAGAGAGGAGGAAGCAGGCTCCCTGCTGAGCAGAGAGCTGGATGTGGGGCTGGATCCCAGGACTCTGAGATCATGACCCGAGTAGAAGGCAGCGGCTCAACCCACTGAGCCACCCAGGCACCCCTCCCTAGAGACTTTTGACCTCTCTGAGGTCCTACCCACACATTTGCCTTTGGCTCTGGTCTAGTCAGTCCTGGTCGTGGTAGCAAGGTAGTTTCTTGTCATGCAGGCCAAAAACCATATCAACTTTACAGGAGAGGGGGAAAAAAGTGCTTTCAGAATGATTTAGCAGGCTCACAGGACATGTAGGTGATGCAGCTGGTTAAGCCTACAACCCCTGGCTTTAGGTCAGGTCATGATCTAGGGTCCTGAGATGGAGTCCCACCTCAGGCTGTCCACTCAGCAGGGAGTCTGCTTGAGATTCTCTCCATCTACCCCTGCCCCTCTCCCCATTCCTGTTCTCTCTCAAATAAATAAACAAATCTTTAAGAAAAAAAAAAAAAGAGCAGTATTTAGCAGGCTTTTAGGAATTCATGGACACCCTCCATTGTATTCCAACCCTTATCTATCATGAAGACTTCTAGGAATTTTTTTAAAAGATTTATTTATTTATTTTAGAGAGGGATTGAGAGCATGAGTGGGAGGGGCAGATGCAGGCCCTCGCCCAGGACTCTGAGATGGTGAACTGAGCTGGATTCAAGAGTTGATTGCTCAATCGAGTGTGCCACCCTGGTGCCTCAACATTTCTAGGAATTTAGCCTAAATACACACATAAAATAATAATAAATCAGAAAACCAAATGTCAAGCAAAAATGAGTTGACTAATAGGTTATAGCAGGGGGCTAACCCGGCTGGCTCATGTCAGTAGAATAGTGACTTTTTTTTTTTGGTGACTCTTGATCTCAGGGCTGTAAGTTTGAGTCCCATGTTGTGTGTAGAGATTTAAAAATAAAATAAAATAAATATTAAGCTATAGTAGATAACATAATGGTGTACCAAGTAGCTATTCAAAATAATGATGCTATTATTGAAAGATTCAAAACTGACCAACTACCATATACCAAGAATGTGCTAGATGGTACATACTACTACTATCCATATATTCAGATTAAAAACCTGCCTTGGATGGGCATCTGGCTGGCTTAGTCGGAAGAACATGCAACTCTTGATCTTGGGGTTGTAAGTTTGAGCCTCTTTTTGGGTGTAGACATTACTTAAAATTAAAACTCTTAGAAAAAAATAAAAATTAAAAAAAAATCAGGCAAGGGGCACCTGGGTGGCTCAGTGGGTTAAGCCTCTGCCTTCGGCTCAGGTCATGATCTCAGGGTCCTGGGATTGAGCCCCGCACCGGGCTCTCTGCTCGGCAGGGAGCCTGCTTCCTCCTCTCTCTATGCCTGCCTCTCTGCCTAATTGTGATCTCTCTCTCTCTGTCAAATAAAACAAACAAACAAAAAATATTAAAAAAAATTCAGTCAAGATAGTATCTATTGACAGAAAAATCTTAACAGTATATTTTTCAGTAAACATCTGAAGTTATGAAACAGTGTAATAACATGTATAAAATTTTGGTCACGATTGGGTTGAGTCGGTTATGTGTCTGCCTTTGGCTCAGGTCATTGTCTCAGGGTCTTGGGATGGAGCCCCACATTGGGCTCCCCACTCAGCTTCTTCCTTTCCCCACCACCTCTCCCCTGTCCCCCACTTGTGCTCTATCTCTCTCAAATAAGTAAATAAAAACTTAAAAAAAAAACTGATGATTTCTTTTTTCTTTTTGTTCTCATATATATTTCTGGTTTTTTTCCTTAGTGAATTTGTGTTATTTATGTAACTCAAATATAAAAATAGGGGAAGGGGCGCCTGGGTGGCTCAGTGGGTTAAGCTGCTGCCTTTGGCTCAGGTCATGATTTCAGGGTCCTGGGATCGAGTACCGCATCGGGTTCTCTGCTCAGCAGGGAATCTGCTTCCCTCTCTGTCTACCTGCCTCTCTGTCTACCTGTGATCTCTGTCTGTTAAATAAACAAATAAATTCTTAAAAAAAAAAATAGGGAAAGAATTTTTTTTCTTAGAAAATTTTTCTTTAAATTTCCTTAAGTAGGCCTAACACAGGGCTCAAACCCATGACCCTGAGATTAAGACCCAAGCCAAGACCAAAAGTCAGATGCTCAAGTGAGACATTCAGATGTCCCTCCATTTTTAATTAGGCTCCATACCCAACCTGGAGGCTTTAACTCACAACCTCAACGTAAGGCCCGGCTGGCTTTCAGTAGAGCATTTGACTATTGATCTCAAGGTTGTGAGTTTGAACCCCACGTAGGGTATAGAGATTACTTAAATAAATTTTAGCTTTAAAAATATAAAAATTTAAAATTATTGGGGTTTCTGGCTGCCTTTATGGCTTTTTTGTTTTTTCTTTTTAAATCTAGTGACAGGGCAAATAGAGTTGGTTTCCTTAGTAATAGCTGCTAAAGCTCCCAAACATTCTTTTCTTTTTGTTTTTTCCATTACTTTCTTTTAAAACTGTTTGGATTTCCTGAGTAATAGATATGCATACTAATTACAGTCTGATTTTATTCTAGGGAGCTTGAAAATCATGACTGTGAAAATGGCCTGATTCAAAGTTAAAACCAACAATTTTAATAGTTTAAATCAACAATTTTAATTGGGTCACCACTTACTCCTAAAGTTTTCAGACCATTTTCAACACTGTAATTTAAGTTCAAGGGCCAATATCTTATTGCACAGTTGTCAACAAGGGTTCTCAAATAAATGTGAGGATTGTATTTGAAGGATTCTTCAACTTCTATTCATATTTTTTAAATTGAATAAAATTCATGTTTATTAAAATATGCAAACAAGGGTGCCTGGGTGGCTCAGTTGGTTAATAAGGCTAACTCTTGGTTTCCACTGGGGTCATGATCTCAGGGTCCCAGAATGGGACCCCCAGAGTCAGGGCTTCATGCTCAGCGCAGAGTCTGTTGGCCCTCTCCCTCTGCTGTGCCCAACCCCTTTCTTCCCTCACTGATCACAGGCACTGTCTCTCAAATAAATAAAATCTTAAAAAAAAAAAAATGTAAACAGGACACAAAGACATAAAATTAAAAAGTCTGTCTTCAATTCTTCACCAAACGGATCAGTTATCAATTTCCTGCGTATTATTTAAACTGTGTTTAGGGGCGCCTGTGTGGCTCAGTTGGTTAAGCAGCCACCTTTGCCTTGGGTCATGATCCCAGAGCCCTGGGACTGAGGCCTGCGTTGGGCTCCATGCTCAGCAGAGAGCCGGCCTTCTCCCTCTCTCTCTGCCTGTCTCTCTGCCTACTTGTGTTATCTGTCAAAGAAATAAAAACCTTAAAAACAAAATGTGTTTAATATATGTAACAGCACACATATGATACATGCTTCAGTAATGTGGACACATTAATGTATTTACCCAGATGGGCTCATAATTTATGAGTGACTTGTAACATCTTTCATCCACTTCAATCTCAACCTTCGCAGAGCACTCAATGGCATAAATGTATGCCAACGTAAAGAACTAGTTTCTTTCTGATGATTTAGAATTTTTCCTGGAATGAGCAAACCAATGACACAAAAGAACATCTAAACATTTGATTCTATTTATGTAAAATACAGTATCAGGTGAAACTAATCTATGCCTCCTCCCTTTCCAGAAGGAGTAAGAGCGACTGGAAGAGGGCTCCTAGGGTGCTTATGTTTCTGTTTATCTATGAGTTCCTTTTGTAAAATTTCATTGCTCTTTACTAAACTTCAAAGTACAGTTTGGTTTTTTTTTTAAAGAAATTTTCACCACTCCATTTAAAAAATTTTTTTATTTTAAAGATTATTGGCTTTTTTTTAGAGAGAGACAGACGGAGGGACAGAGCATGAAAGTGAGAGCAAAGGGAGGGACAGAGGGAGAGGGATAAGCAGACTGCTTGCTGAGTGGGGAGCCTGACATGGGGCTCAATTCCAGGACCCTGAGAACATGACCAGAGTTGAAGGCAGTCCCTTTTTTTTTTTTAAATAAATTAATTTATTTATTTTCAGAAAAACAGTATTCATTATTTTTTCACCACACCCAGGGCTCCATGCAATCCGTGCCCTGCATAATACCCACCACCCGGTACCCCAACCTCCCACCCCCCCGCCACTTCAAACCCCTCAGATTGTTTTTCGGAGTCCATAGTCTCTCATGGTTCACCTCCCTTTCCAATTTCTCCCAACTCCATTCTCCTTGAAGGCAGTCCCTTAATTGAATCACCTAGGCGCCCCCAAAGTTCAGTTTTCTATTCATGCTATACTATTTAAGAAGTTGACAAGGTAGTTGTTCGTGCAATTGCTATTTATAGGACATAAACACTGGTGCTTTATGCAACATAAAGTGATTAGTTAGGTTACTTCTACTGAATTTTAGCTGTGATTTTGCATATTTAAATGACTAAATATAGAACTGTTGCAAATATATGACTAAGACATATAACCTTACACTCCCATAGTATTGCTCCGGCAGCACAGCTACAGGGAGAAGAAACCCAAGTCCTTCCTTGTATTTGGCCTCTTCCTAGTATCTGATTATAGTTTCGGTTTGTCCAAAAATTTGTTGGACATATTCATGAAAAACCCCACCACCAAATACATACTAAAAAGTTTACAATTACCATCCTCACCCCAGCAGCCCACCTCCTGAAAATTCAACTCTCATCCTAACCTTTTTTTTTTTTTTTTTTTAATTAACTGCTGTGTTTGGTTACCTAGCCTAAAATATCATAAATAGCTTTTGCTCTTCCATTTCCACCAACATTTGTATCTGATCAGTCACCAGGGATTGCCAGCTCTTCCTCTGACCCTGGCCTTGCATTCACTGGCATCTTTTTTATTTTCACTGAACTCTGTTTCTTCATGACTGAAGTATTCTAGTCGTTTTTAACCTTGATTCACTGATATCTGTGTCTTCTTTTTTCCTTCCAATAGCTGACATGTTGATGCTTTTATTATTTTTTTTCAAAGATTTTATTTATTTATTTGACAGACAGAAATCACAAGTAGGCAGAGAGGCAGGCAGAGAGAGAGGAGGAAGCAGGCTCCCTGCTGAGGAGAGAGCCCGATGTGGGGCTTAATCCCAGGACCCTGGGATCATGACCTGAGCTGAAGGCAGAGGCTTAACCCACTGAGCCACCCAGGCACCCCCCGATGCTTTTTCAAAAATTATTGTTTTTTGTTTTGTTTTGTTTTTTAGATTGATACTTTGTTATCTTTCCCTTATTTAAAATCTACAGTTGCTACAGGGCAATCTGACACTCAGAAAATTTCTACAGATGGATCCTTATCAACCTATCCTATTCTTTACGTTCTCCCATTTTCTTTTTCCCAATTTTCTTCAGCTGCTGAGATTTTTTTGCTGTGTCGCAAACACACCAGGCAAGTTCCTCCTTTAGTATTTTTATACTTGCTGTCTTCTTAACTCTACTGATATAAAAGAATTAGTAGGTTAGATGGTAACAAAGGTCCGCTAACGACATTTGCCCTTTTTAAAAATAAATCCCAAACCTGTAGTCCTAGTGTAAGTATAATTGGTTGATGCAAGAATGCACTTGATTTAAGCTTGGTGATCAGAGTCTGTCTCCTCAGGAAAATGGGAATTTTAAACTGAGAGTCCATGAGCCTGAGGAACACAGTTGCTGAATCAACAGGAAACTGAAGTAGCCTCTCTAAAAAGTCCTGTCAAGAAACCCATAGCTGCCTGGGCTCCTGGACTTCATGAGGCTTATTATTCATACACTTCCTCAGATTTCACAAGTCTCTCACATATTTACAATAATTTTTTCCTTTGCTTAATCTAGTGGATTTAGTTTCTATTTCTTGCAACCTCCAAGAATGGTAAATAAAAGGGGCAAGGGCGCCTGACTGGCTCAGTTAGTAGATACAGCATGCAACTCTTGATCGTGGGGTCATGAGCTCAAGTATCGTATTGGGCATAGAGTCTCCTTAAAAAGAAAAAAAAGTAAATAATACAACTTCTCACTTGGTCTTGAATACTCATTCTTTTCTCTGTTACTTTTTCCTGTCTTGCGTACTTCCATAAACATGTTGCTGGATCCCATACGGACCTATCCTTACCCGGACAGGTGAAGAACTGAACTGGCCCGAACTGGGCAAGTTATAGCACAGCACAAAAGCTCTGTCGTTTTGAGTCCTATGCATGCCTGAGAAGTAGCATGAGAACTGATGAGCTAAGTATGCAGGACCAGGGATACCTATAAATGAATGATTTGGAACTCAGATAGTGGCCTTCTCAGATAATATGACTGGAGACAAATGGGTGCCCCCTCTCATCTGGTATTGCATAAGTACCTAGAATGCTGATTCAACTCTAAGAAAAAGAAAGAGAACCCTAAATTGGCTGAGGTTAAAAATCTTGTGGGATGTAGGGGCACCTGTGTGGCTCAGTCATTAAGCGGCTGCCTTAGGCCCGGGTCGTGATCCCGGGGTTCTGGGATCAAGCCCAGCATCAGGTTCTGTGCTCAGCAGGAAGCCTGTTTCTCCCTCTCATACTCCCCCTGCTTGTGTTCCCTATCTCATTGTGTCTCTCTGTCAAATAAATAAATAAAAATCTTAAAAAAAAAAAAAGAATTTTGTGGGATGTGAGGCTTGAAATAGAGATTAAGTTGAATTTTAAGAAAATAAAGTTGTATGGGGTGCCTGGGTGGCTCAGTGGGTTAAAGCCTCTGCCTTCAGCTCAGGTCATGGTCCCAGGGTCCTGTGATTGAGCCCTGCATCGGGCTCTCTGCTCAGCAGGGAGCCTGCTTTCCTTCCCCTAGCTCTGCCTGCCTCTCTGCCTACTTGTGATCTCTGTCTGTCAAATAAATAAATAAAATCTTTAAAAAAATAAAAATTAAATAAAATTAAAATTAAAAAAAAGAAAATAAAGTTGTATTTCTTGCACACCTTAGTTTGTGGATTATACTGTAACACAAATAATGGATTTTGTAATACTTAAGTACTGTAACATATTCATTATTATTACTTTGGGTTATACATTATTATTTGACCATATCCATTGGCAAAATCTAATTTATCAACCATATAATGAATTTGCTAGTTAACCCATAGAATATCAATTTTAATATATCCATCCAATTTTTGTATATATCACTTAATTTGAAATGAGGATTAGGCAGGTGTGTGTCTGAATGGTTATTTTGTAAGTAATTCCATGAAAAGTTCTTCAAAAATAGGGGGGAAAAATCCCTTAAATCCTGACATTTTTAAAGCTGTATGCCTAAATGGGACGTAAACTCACAATCCTGAGATCTAGAGTCACATGTTCTATGAGGTGCCCCTGACAATTTTTCTTTTAAAGATTTGAGAGAGATAGAGACAGAGCAGAAGTGGGAGTGGCAAGGGAAACTCGAGCAGACTCTTGACACCAACGCGGGGCTTGATTTCATGACCCTGGAATCCAGACCTGAGCCAAAATCAAGACTCAGGGCGCCTGTGTGGCTCAGTTGGTTGGGCGACTGCCTTTGGCTCAGGTCATGATCCTGGAGTCCTGGATCCAGTCCCCAGTTGGGCTCCCTGCTCAGCAGGGAGTCTGCTTCTCTGTCTGACCCTCCCCCTTCTCATATTCTCTTGCTCCTTCTCTCTCAAATAAATAAAATCTTTTAAAAAACAAAACAAAAACTTAAGAGTCAGTTGCTTAACTGAGTCACCCAAGTGCCCCTCTCCCTACCCCTTGACATTATTTATTTATTTAAAAGATTTTATTTATTTACTTGAGAGAGAGAGAGAAAGATGGAGCGCACAAGCAAGGACAAGGGGCATAAGGAGAGGGAGAAGTAGGTATCCAGGAACCCCTGACAATTTTTATTGAGTTACCTCACTAGAGACTTAAGGAAATATAAATTTAGATCTATTCCAATCAAAAGATAACAAAGCTTATAAAATGCACTCAAGAAATAAAACAGCTTTTGCTTTCCTGGTATCAGCTATGTATTTTTGTAGAGCTATAAAAGTTTTGATATGGGGTGCCTCGCTGGCTCAATCATTAAGAGTCTGCCTTTGGCTCCCTGCATTGGGCTCCCTGCTCCTCGGAAGCCTGCTTCTCCCTCTCCCACCGCCTGCCCCCACACCCCTACCCCCGGCCTTTAGTACCTCTCTCGCTCTTTCTCTGTCAAATAAATAAATAAAATCTTAAAAAAAAATAAAATAAAAGTTTTGATATTCTCAGTTGAGGGGGACCTGGATGGCTCAGTCAGTTAAGCATCTGCCTTTGGCTCAGGTCATGATCCCAAGGTCCCAGGATGGATCTGAGCCCTGCACTGGGCTCCCTGCTCAGTGTGGAGCCTACTTCTCCCTCTCCCTCTGCTGCTTCCCCTGCTTGTGCTCTCTTGTGTGCTCAAAAAAAAAAAAAAAAAAAAAAAAAAAAAAAAATATATATATATATATATATATATATATATATATATTCTCAGTTGATTCTTTCAGTAACAGTGAGTCAGTGTTAGTTGTTACTGTAAATACCATTGTTGATTTCGGTTGCACTGTGGTTCCACTAAGTCAGTGCTATCCAACTGACTATGTGAACCACACAAGTAATTTCAATTTTTCTATTAGCCACATTAAAGGTAAAATAAAAAAACGCAAGTGAAATTAATTTTAATACTATATTTTAACCCAATAAATAAAAAATATTATTTCAACATGCTATTCAGTATGAAAGCATTATCATTATTTTTCAGTAAGCTCTATGCCTGGGGCATCTGGCTGGCTCAGTGGTAGCACATGAGACTCTTGAGTCTCATGAGTTCAAGCCCCATGTTATGTATAGAGCTTTTTTTTTTTTTTAAATATTTTATTTATTTATTTTGTCAGAAAGAGAAAGGGCGAAAGCACACAAGGAGGCAGAGGTAGGCGGAGGTGGAGAGAGAGGCAGGCTCCCTGCTGAGCAAAGAGCCTGACGGATGCTGGATCCCAGGACCCTGGGATCATGACCTGAGCGGAAGGCAGCGGCTTTTTTTTTTTTTTTTAAAGTAAACTCTACGCCCAATGTGGGGCTTCAGCTCATGACACCAAGATCAAGAGACACATGTTCTACAGACAAAGCCAGCCAAGAGCTCCCAAAACACAACTGGAAAAAAAAAAGATATATTTATTTTAGAGACAGTGTATGCATGCACACATGGCGGGGCAGGGGCTGAGGGAGAGAGTAGAGAGAATCTCAAGCAGGCTGTCTGCTGAGTATGGAGCCCAACGCAGGGTTTGATCTCATGACCCCGATCATGACCTGAGCTGAAATCAAGAGCCAGATGCTCAACCAACTGAGCCACCAAGGTCCCCAAGACACTTTTAAGACCAAGCCCTGGTTAGGCAAGATAAAGCAATTCTAAAACCTTTCAGTAGTTAGAATATAGTTATGATTATAGCTTTAAGCATCGTTACAGAAGTTTTTCCTATAATGGTTGCAAAATCACAGGGTGATAGACAACATTTAGAAATCCCTGTTTTAATTCCTGTCCTCGAAGTACTTCTTTCAATGACAACCTAGTCTGTAAATACAAATCATGTCTCCAGGTTTGAATGATCTCAGACCTGGACTACTGTGGTAATCTACATGAATGTTAGCTTTTTGTTTTGTCACGCATGGTGTGCGGACTGTATGAATGACAAGCTTGATTGTGATATCTTTAAATAAGTCAATAGACACATGGGGAATAAGTAAAAATGATAATGTGGACTCTTTCCTAGTGTAACTCCTTCTTATTTTTTATCCTAATTGCTTGTTATATTTTAAACTTCCCAAGGTATTTAAAAAAATAAATAAATGTGTGATTTATTTTTTAAAGAAAGGTATTACTTGAATTCAGGTTGTATTTGGCTGCAAACAAACTCACTTGTGTTAATTCAAAATTGATTCCTATTAATATGTCAATCTTCTGGGCATCAGAGAATAAGAAATGAAGACAGGACTCATAGGCCCCAGACTGGGAAATAATTTTCTATTAAAAGCAAATTAAAAGATATGGCTCTGTAAAAATATAAATATTTACATAACGACTGTATTATAAACCAAGTTGAAAGGCAAGTGTTTGAATGTTAGAAAATATTCACAAGGATATGTTAACTTAAAAAGTTTGGCAGAGGGTGCCTGGGTGTGTCAGTGGGTTAAGCCACTGCCTTCAGCTCAGGTCATGATCTCAAAGTCCTGGGATCAAGTCCCGTATAGGGCTCTCTGCTCAGCAGGGAGCCTGCTTCCCTCTCTCTCTACCTGCCTCTCTGCCTACTTGTGATCTCTGTCAAATAAATAAAATCTTTAAAAAAAAAAAAAAGTTTGGCGGTAAGTTATTAAGAAAAAATTATCCATCCTATAAAATCTATGAGAAGCAATTTGCTAAGTATATATATATATATATATATATATATATATATATATATATAAAATATATATATTTATATTTAACATGCATGTGAAAATTATTCAGTCTCAGAGTGATCAGGGAAATGAATATGAAGGCAGCAATGAGATACATTTTCACCTCTCAGAACAGCAAAAAAGAAAGACTTAAAAAAAAAAAAAGACAGATTAGAACCTGTATTCTTCTCTTAAGTAAATTCTACACCCAACATGGGACTCCAACTCCCGACCCTGAAGTCACGAGCTGCATGTCCTACTGATTGAATCAGCCTGGCATCCCACATTCTGTATTAATGAGTCTAGGGGCACCTGGCTGGCTCAGGCAGCTGAGTGTCTGCCTTAAGCTCAGGTCATGATCCCAGAGTCCTGGGATTAAGTCCCACATCAGGTAACTTTTTTTTTTTTTTTTTTAAATTTTAATTTTAAGTAGGCTCCATACCCAATGTGGGGCTTGAACTCATATGACTATGAAATTAAGAGTCATATGCTCTATGAACTGAGCCAGCCAGGTGCCTTAAAAAAGATACCTGCCCCAGCAATTCCTATTCCAGAAATCTATCCTACAGATACACTCACACACATTAACAAAGGAGGACATGATATTCACTGCAGCATTGCTCTTAGTAGTAAAAAAGAGGAGACAACTACAAGTTCACAGAAATCATGGTATGTAAACTACAGTCTATCACTACCATAAGATACAAAACATTGGCTGGAATGAATAAAATAAGGAATAAAGGAAGGCAGGCAGGAGGGCCAGGAAGAGAGGAGGTATAGTAGTTAAATGTGTGGTCTTTAGAGTAAGAGAAACTGAGCTTAAATCTCAGACTAGCTATGTATTACAACCTTTGATAAGTGCTTTAGTTTCAACAACTAGTAACAACAGACAATGGCCAACAAGCTAGCGGTACTGATTTAATGCAAGGTGATTAAATAAAATTAAGTTTTGCAGTTAATAAAGCAAAAGAAGTTAAATGCACAAAGACAGGGACCTAAGCAGGCACTTAAAAAAAGAAATGTGAATAGGAGAATCATCAAGTATAGAAAGAAAAGTATTCCTCATGCAAGGGAATCATAACATCCGCCCTTGGGGAACACCTGAAACATACATTCAGTTCAACTCAACTAAGCAGTATCTATTACGCAATTAATATGTGCTATGTGTTAGATAAAAAGGAAATTAACTTACCCAAAAGACCAAAGGTTCACAAAAACCTTGGAAGGTCATTCAAAACTGTGACTTCCATTTCAAGAACTATCCCAGGTCACTTGGGGCTCCTTGTCAAATCATTTACATTGTATCCTAATTACCTTGGCTTGTCTGTCTTTCCCAACTGTATACTCCTCAAGGGCAGAGTACCCTACCTTTTCGTTTTCTCTCTAAAGTCTACAGTGTCAGTGTCTAATATGTAGTAGGGGCTACATAAATATTCCTTTAATTAAATGAATTAAAGAATAAACAAAAATAAACAAACAAATGGAGTATCTCCTTCACCTTTTCTGTTTGTCCTAAGGACTTACCTAACGAAGTATGTAACTTTACTTATTTTTGTTTACTGTCTCTATCTACTGTTCGACTATAATGCCCATGCATGAAAATTTATCTGATCTGCTTCACTAGTATCTCCCAAGTGCTAAACCTGGCCAAAGATAGTTGCTGAATGAGCACTTATATTGTTTTAAAAACTGCCATGGGGAAAATTTCTGAAATTTTGACAACCTTTCCAAAGTCATCTAAAGAGAGTCCTCACTGATCTCAACTTAATCCTTGAAACAGACATCTAACTTCTGATTATTCTGAAACATCTGAAGCATATTTGGTCATAATCCTCATAGTAAGCTTTAGCAACTATTTACAGATCTTTCTTTTCCTCCATTAGACTGTGTCGTTAGATTTCCTTCATGAAGAAAAAAAGGAGTCAGTGGCAACTTGCTAGAATCTTTACTCGTAATAAGCTATTGTCACCCTTACTTTTGAGGCAGCCAATCTTCTCAAATCCTTGGCCCATAGAAATAGTTTCCTGACTTTTTGTCTTCCACAATGCATAGAAAGGGCACCAAAATTAGGCCTACTTCTGGACAAAGCTGATGGAACTACAAACGGTTTATAGCCCAAGGAAATACACACCTTGACTGTCTAGAGTATGTTTTTGATATTCTTTTTGTTTTTTTAAGATTTTATTTATTTATTTGACAGACAGAGATCACAAGTAGGCAGAGAGGCAGGCAGAGAGAGAGAGGGAGGAAGCAGGCTCCCTGCTGAGCAGAGAGCCCCATGCGGGGCTCAATCCCAGCACCCTGAGACCATGACCTGAGCCTAAGGCAGAGGCTTTAACCCACTGAGCCACCCAGGTGCCCCTGTTTTTGATATTCTGATAAGGGATTAAGGTGCCAGTCATGAAAGGCCCCGTAGGTTCAGTTCTAAGAAGGACTTAAATATGCTAGGTCTGAGATTTTTCTGAATAAAATGATAGAGAGTTCCGTTACGCTTAAGGCTGATTCTTAGAAGATTTCTTCCTCGCCGTGTTCACAGTATCTGGTATTTTGGTTAGAGAAAATCAAATGTTTAACTTCATTTATGAGAAACAAACTCAATACTTTTAAAGGTTAACATTTTAATTGGAAACAGTTGATATGGCCCATTCAGTGGAAGCTCAGATAAGGAAAGTACAATAAACAGAATGAAATATCACACATAAGTTTCTGTATAAATCAACATGAAAAAATATTTGAAAAGGAAAAAGCAAACTACAAAATAAGAAGTACAGTGCATCCACTGTCAAATATTTTTTCTAAACTATGTAGTAATATTTTTGCAAATATTATTGTTTTTGTAATATAAAAACAAAATTAATATTAATGTTCAAAACATATTTACTGAATCACTTTGAGGTTGATTTGTATAAATAATTTCAGCAAATAAAATGTTTAATGAAAAACTGTGGTATACAATGTACTTGTCCAAAGAAAAAGTCTTGTAAGTTAAAGAACAAAGGTGTTTCTTCTAATTAACATAGGATTCAGAAAAACACTATTTATTACTACCAAAATAAAATGGATTTACTACGAAAAGTTCAAGTATCCAATGAAATCTCAAGAGGTGATCCAAAACTGTTTCTCAGTCATATTCAGAAAACCTAATATGTTTACTTGCTTGTTGAGTCTTCACAAGTCTAATCTTTTCAGCTTTGGTGATTAACTGTGGAGAAAGAAATTAGAAATTATAAGGTATTGGATACACAAAACAAAAAGATAATTATGAGTAAAAAAAGTTTCACAACTATCAGTTTGAATAAAATTGTTTTAAAAGAGAGAAAGGTAGACAAATGAGATAAATTAAGCTTAGCCCAAATCAATTACAGAGAGAACTGTTTAGGATTGTGGTTTATTAAGTATGATAGATTTTAAATCTTAGAATTACTAAAACATTCCCACTTCCCTTCCACATCACTGAGAATTAAAGCCTCTGCCTTAGGCTCAGGTTATGGTCTCAGGGTACTGGGATTGAGCCCTCCATCAGGCTCTCTGTTCGGCATGAAGCCTGCTTCCTCCTCTCTCTGCCTGCCTCTCTGCCAACTTGTGATCTCTGTCAAATAAATAAATAAATTCTTAAAAACAAACAAACAAAAAATCCCCAAACAAAACAAAACAAACAAACAAAAAACCCCCCAAAACCCAGCCACTCCATGCTGGCAAATTTTAAGCTTTTAGGCCTGGAGGAAAAGAAGGCTCAGAGAAGCCTGTCTAAAGTTTGGTCAGAAAGAGAGTCTTTGGGGCACCTGGCTGGCTGGCTCTGTGGGTTAAAGCCTCTGCCTTTGGCTCAGGTTATGATCCCAGGGTCCTGGGATGGAGCTCCACATCTGGTTGCCTGCTCAGCAGGGAGCCTGCTCCCCATCCGCCCTGCCTCTCTGCCTACTTGTGAACTCTGTCAAATAAATAAAAATCTTTTTAAAAAAGTACTTATTATTATACCCTTACATAAATACTTTAATATTTTATTTTCATTTTTAAAATTTTTAAAGAAGGTTTTATTATTTATTTATTTGAGAGAGCGCGCACGCACACATGCACATGAGAGCATGAGAGAGGGGAGGTTCAGAGGGAGAAGCAGACTCCCTGCTGAGCAGGGAGCCCATGCAGGACTTGCTCAGGGACTCCAGGATCATGACCTGAGCTAAAGGCAGTCCCTTAACCAACTGAGTCACCGAGGCACCCAACAAAAGATTTTACTTTTAAGCAATTTCTCCAATCTTAAAAAAAAATACAGATTCTAGTTAAGTACTCACTAGAGTTTCATTCAAGTGTTTGGTGACTGCGGCCACTGGCAGAGAGTCACTTTAATTTATTTAATTTTTTAGCTGATTAAACTAAGAGCCTATTCATCTGAGAAGTGAGTCAAAATATAAGTTATTTATAACTCTGCTCACAGATATAGTGAATTCTGTCTTTACCTGCTGAATATCTAACCACCAATAATTTGTACAGAAAAGAGCTTGGTGATAAAAACATTTCAAATATGCTTTACAAGATAAAGACAAATGAAAAAGATTCACTCTGTCTCCGGTAGCTGTTATCTAATTTTACTAATGTGCTCAGAGTGATAGGAAAGGCTACAAAGGCTTGGTTTAGCAAGAATGAGTGAGACCCTATCTGGCACATATTTCCTTCATCTTAGTGATCTTTTGTGAGAACCCACATTTGATTTTTACATGAAAAATACCATATGTAAAAACTAACTTCTTCCTTCACCTACTCCTGTTTTTGTCTTTTAATTTTGTATAAACTGATTGGGGCTTAGGAAACTGTCCCCAGTCTCCCCTGCATCATAAGCTGAAAATTAAGAAGCCAAATTTATTACCATTGCTGTTCTTTAATTCTATTTTGTACCAAGTAATGTAACATTACTGTATGCACAGTAATGTAAAGCTGTCATATGAGAAAAGTACTAATGTCATACTTTTGGTTGGCTGCTAAATTTTTTTCTAAATATTTATCTTCCTTTAATAAGGTGCTTACTCCCAGTATTCTTCCTTCTCTTCAAGGCTTCTGCAGTTTCTGCTGCCTGTGCATGGAAAGCTATGCCTTTGAAGTCTCCTGCTTGCTTGTTCTACTTTCCTAAGGTTTGTGTTCATGTCACTTTCAAGAATTTCCCAGACAACCTCACCTGATGGAAAGCTATCTCATGATACCCTTCGATTATTCTACACAGCACCTGTCATCACCTGACCTAAACTGGTCATATGCAAAGTTCATGAAACCAGGCATTTTGCTACTGTTGGCTCTATCTCCAGTTCCTAGAAGAGTGGGCAAAAAAAATGAGCAATCAAAAAATATTAATTAAATGAATTATCAAAAAAGTCAACTGACATACTAATTGCTTCCTCTGAAAAGTCCTGTACAATACACACTTTGTGTAGTACCTTATTTTCAAGTTGTGATAGAAGCCAACTAGCTACTTTCATAGTTTCAACTAGGATCCTGTACTATTTATGAAACAAATCATGCTAAGAAAAAGCTTGGTGGTACAACAGATAAATGAGATCAGAAAACAACTTTCCAAATGAGTAACAGAGCTACACATTATGTTCCAACACAATTTATAAAACTCCCTAGTCAGTGTTTATTTCCTTGCCTTGAATTAAGTTTATGAAGGTCAGATCTCTCAAGGAAACCAAATGACTAATTACTACTTTTAAAAACATATACAACTTAAATGAAACTTCACACCAATTAGAAGGATAACTATTATTTAACAAAGTGATTTCATTTTAGTTGTGAGCTCTGGATCAATGATTTGAACATTTAAATAATTTCAAGCAGGCTTTGAAATTAACACCTCATAGACCTGAAAGAGTCTCTGGGGCTGGGTGTGGGGGGTGTGAGAGAGACAAGGCCTTCCCATCTCTCAGTAAATTCAGTCTGTATTCATGCAAACAGAATTAACAAAGACCATTAGGAAACCTCCCCCCTAATAATCTTATATTCCAGTGAATCCTAGGCAATGCAACGCTGATGAAAAAGGACTAGATTTTTATATACTAAAACAAACAGAATTAGAATCCCAAATCAACAAACCTAAAATACAGGAAGGATGATGGTAAGTGCTAATGATTCATAGAAGAATGCGAAACTTTTCATATTTTTATCTCATCATAGGCATTTTAAAATTTTGGTAATAGTTATTAGTTTTTATGTGTCTTAATTTGTCCTAAGTACTTACAGATGTACTAATCTTTACACATTAATAATTTCTTTTATTTATTTGTTTTTAAAAATATTTTATTTCTTTATTTGTCAGAGAAAGAGCGAGAGAGGTAGAGTGTGTGCACACACGCATTCACAAGCAGGCAGAGGCAGAGAGAGAAGCAGGCTCCCCACTCAGCGAAAAGCCTTATGTAGGACTTGTAGCCTTATGATCCCACTGGGATCATGACCTGAGCTGAAGGCAGCACCTTCACGGACTAAGCCACCCAGGCATTCGCTAATAATTTGTTTTAAAAGAATAAACCTTACAGCTCACAAGCAACAGTAGTATGAAAAATAACTGTCATTTAAAGCAAAATTACTGATAGTTTTGCTTCAAATTATTTAATGTATTTAAATTTGCTTCACTTCTTGAGTATTCTAGAGAAAAATGAATAAAGCTTATCATTGCTATAGCAAACCTTAGGCATAAAGTTTCCCAATATTATCTGTGGAGGATCATAACTTTATAAACTACACTCTTGGGCCTCCTGTGCGGCTCAGTGGGTTAAAGCCTCTGCCTTCAGCTCAGGTCATGATCCGGGTCCTGGTATAGAGCCCCACATCAGGATCTCTGCTCAAAGGGGAGCCTGCTTCCCCCCTCCCTCTCTGACTACCTGTGATCTCTGTCTATCAAATATATATATATGAAATCTTTAATAACCCCCCCCCGCCAAAACCAAACACTCTCAAATACATCGTGTTTTACCATTAAGACAATCTTTAAATAATAATTTACAATTAAACTACAAAACACAGCAGCTAGAAATATTGTTTAAATTAAATTGCCACCACTGTTAGAATAAAGAAAGGAAAACAAGAAGAATCTAAATTATGTACCCTTATGGGTAAAATAACTCTAATTTATGTATTTCAAAGTCCAGAAAAACAAGTATTCTCTCACAATCTAAAATGCAGTAAATATCATATAAATCATTATTGTGTCTAGCAAAACCAAAGTTATTTTAAGGCTACACTTTCAGAGAACATTCAACTGAATGTTGAAGTTAGGTTACCGAAAAATGACAATGACAACAAAAACCGAAAAATGAATTACCTTCTCAGTGCCTCTTTTCTTTTCACGAGGCTGATTAAGTTTTGCCTGCCTATCTACCAAAATCTTCTGCCAATACCTTTGCTCATGGTCACCTTAAAAACAAACAAACACAATTATCACTTATACATATGAAGAAACATATTCAAGTCATTAATCACATTTCAGTAAAAAAAACTGTAGTTGTCTGATTATATTTAATACCACTTTATGCAAATTAGAATATGAAAATTAAACCAATTTTCCAAGAAAACTATGAAAATAGAATACAATCACCCTTCAGTAAGAATTACTTAAAAAGAAGAATCTATGAGTTTTTACCAGAAAGGATCTCAAGGTTCCAGCAGTGTTTCTTTTTAATTTCTGTATATGCGTTTATTACAGCTTGAGCATCCTCAGGAGTTTTAAATCTAGCATGGCACTCTGTATCCCCTTCTAGCAAATCAACATAAACAACTTCTGAGATTGCTTCCAATGTATCCTGCATTAAAATTTAGAAAGACTTTAAATAAATAATAAAATAAAGACTTTAAATAAATAATAAAAATGTTTCACAATAATCCTAAAATTATTCCCATGGTTGTGCCAGAATGTATGTAGTTTATAAGTCAGCCATATACAATTTAAAATGAGTAACTATCCTACATTAAACATTTCTTCTAAAATACATACAAATATTTTCTTTTAATGATTTTTTATTTTTAACGAATCTCTACTCCTCATATGGGGCTTGGACTCAAATTCCTAAGATCAACAGTCGTACACTCCACTGAATGAGCCAGCCAGGCACCGTAAAACACATGGATACTCTTAAAAACTGATCTGAACAAAAGTGGGAACTCTAATCATAACTTTCTTTTAATTAACCACAATCCTAAAATATTAACTAGAATGGGAACACTCCATAAGGACAACATATTTCTAGAGCAGAGTATCAAGTAATTTCTGCCAATCCCCAAACAAAAAAAAAGGTTGCAAATCTTGGTGTAGTTACAATAATGAATAGAATCAAAAACCAAAAAATCCACAATGGATTGGTGGACAAGGTGTTTACACTCATCTGTACAAAATCACTCATGACCTAAAATGTATGAAATAAACATTCAACTTTTTCGAATTCACGAAAAAAAACTTCCCTGGGAACCTACAAAAATCCTAGGTTCCGGAGCAGATCTATGGTAATATAGCTCAAAAGTTCATACTTTCTGATGAAATACCAAACAGGTCTCCTCTGAACTAGTAGTCAGGCAGCAAGGAATAGTTCTATCTATAATGCCTGCTGTGAGGGCAAATTAACAAGATTCCTGCATTTCTAATCATTTTTTCCCCAGCATGTTCTGAGGTGTAAACAATGCAATTATGCAGGAATGTTACATAAGTCTTCATTCATCAACTTCCATTCAGAAAGCTAACGAAATTACTGGAGGTTCCCAGCTTAAATAAAAGTGTTTTACCCATCTGGATTCCTTTCCTATTGACTCAAATTTCAAGCCACAAGGAATTTAGATTACTTTCATATATTGGTTTTTAAAGTCTGAATTACAGAAAAACCGGAGTAATATGTGAAAATATTATTTGATCATAAAATTAGAAAAGTTAGTTAATAATAAAGAATAAGCAGTAAAAACCTACAAAGCCAGGAACTAAGTCTTAACTCATCCCTACTATTAGCATACTGCCCATCAAAATAGGCACATAATAAATGATTGCTAATTTAATGAAAAAATAAGATAACCGAAGAGAAATATACTTGCCAATTCTTCCCATTTCTCTATATACTCTAGTACTCAATTTAAACAGAACACAAGACAAATAACTGGTATCAAGTTGATGAAATCTGAATGTGTTAAATGGTAATAGTAAGTTTTGTAACTGATTTATCAGATAGATTACTATAATTCAAAAGGTATTTATGATATACACATTATAACTTTGGCTAATCTCTGGACTAAAAACCCTTCTTTAAAAGACAAATTAGACTGGTAATCACAAGGGCAAGTCAGACAGCAATAACCACCATGTAACTCAGTTTTTGTTCCAGGAAAATAAAAGCAACTGCTAACCTGTTTTTATGATTTTGATGATAATAAATGAAGAATGTTTGATATACTTACTATTTAGATAATAGAAAAATTTTTGATGAATATAAAGTCTATGACAATTATTCCAAATAGCAAACTTTGCCTAATTTTACTTTTAAATCTTTTGCAACTTAACTAGCCACAGCATCATTTACATCCTCAATTTTTAAGCCTTCTGACCTGAAATTCTATATTGCTACCATACTCTGAAATTCAAGTTGGTAATACCAACTTGGGATTTGCCAAATACCTCATCAATATTGTAAACAGAAACTAAATTTATGTGTTAGTGATAAGGATGTTACAGGATAGAAACAGGATTCCAGATAAAGAGTGTTTACAAGATAATTACAGTGAGCAACCTCATTTATGCAAGTTAAAAACTGTGACTAGTAAGAGTCTATGTAAAATGTAAACATACTACACGATGATGCATGGCAGTGTAACAATTTCAAATATATCTGCTATGCCAAAGGACATTTTACACAGAATTTGTCAATAAGAAAAAAATATTGTGTTGGTACAGAAAGGCTTTCAAAAATAAAATACAAGCTTTGCGCAGTGGCAGTATCATAGCCAATGAGGTTTATCCAAGTCGCGATTATTGCTCATTCAAAAATAAAGTACAGAAGTAAAAAAAGACTGCAGAGCAGTAGATATAATAATTTGTAAATTACATAAAACATTGCATACGTATGCAAAATTTTTGTAGCTTTTCAATATATTTTAACTCTCCTGTAACTGTTTCACATTTTTAAAACAGCCCAGACTGAAAGTAATAACAACATTAAAAAAAATAAAATTAACAAACGTTCTTTTCTCCAGAAAAATTCTGCATTTCTCCCAGGAAAAAATTTCAATTTCCAAGAAGACTAATAGACAAAAAGAGTTTATGTTAAGTTAAAAATAAGCATGTTTATAACTCTTTTATATGAAAATAGTTCTGACTTTTTTTAGATCACAAAATCTTTCAGAACCTACTGAAAGCTAAGAGCTCCAATGAAAACAAACTACAAACTCTCTAGTTTGCTTCAAAAATCAAATAATAGCAGATGATTAAAAGTTAAAATAATTTCAGATGAACTGTAATGTTGAACAAATCTTTAAAAGGTTTGGCAGGAAGTATTTTCTAAAACCCCTTTTCTCTGAAAACAAACAATGTCCCCTAAAGAAATAATATTATGACAGCATCTTACTATTTTTATTCTTAAAAGAATATTAAGAACTTAAAAAGTTATAATGTCTACAGTAAGGATTGCTCATTCAGCTATACAATAATCAACCATTAAGGGCACCAAGAAAAATAAGCACAAAGTGCAGTTCTATAGAAGGATGTTTCAACTTTACTCATTGCAAATCTAATCCATTGAAGAATTTCAATTTCAGACTTCAGATTTTGCTTCAAGTCAAACACAAGAGTTACTGTGGAATCAAATCCTCCAAGTATTATTCCACATAGGAATATATTCTATTTTGATTTGCTTTGTTTTCTATAATGCAAAACATTTTCACAGGGGTACATTTTAAAGAGGAAAGAACAACAACTACCCTTGACACACAAAAGCATTACCCTGACTTGTTTCCTGCCAGGTAGAGGCTCAGTGCTAACGATCTTCACAATCACGCCACTCACAAACTGTGGTCCTGCTGCATTAACCTTTTCCTGAGGACAACCCTCTTCACTGTTTGCTGTTGATTTGAAAAGGAAAGACCAGAAATAAGCCTCTTACACTTAATTTAATACTTAGTATGCCCACTTGAAAACAACAATGATTTCTTAGGCTGATTTAAATAATTTAAATTTACTTAATTTAAATTTAACTGTAAAGTAATTAGGGTAATTGCCATACTGCTTATTGCAGACTACCACGAAATAAAATACCAAAACTTTTATCACTCTAATTGCAAAGTGCTTTTAGAGGAACACTTGTAAAACCTTAAACAAACAAAAAACCCCGCCCCCTTTCCCTTACCTGAATAAAGTACTTTACTTAATAAAGAAATAAAAAGAGAACACATAAAATAATCTATAAACATTATGATTAAAATGTGAAAATTTGTATTTTCAACTTATAAGAATTCAAACTATATCTTAATATATTAGGATAAAATTACAGATGAGAAATTACAATTATTGCTGTTACAAACTAGCCCAATTCATAAACTAGTTACTCATTACTAAATCTGATTAAGAATGCAAATTTAAATCATTAAGAAAGATTTTTAGTCATCTCTACACCCAATGTAGGTCTCAAACACATGATCCTGAGATCAAGAGTGGCATGATCTTGTGGGCCAGCCAGGGGCCCCAAAAAACCAGATTTTATAACAACCACTTCAAATATTCTTATGAAAAGCTTAAACAGCACATTTGGACACAACAAATCAGTAATTGTTCTAATAATTACCACTGCATTTTTAAGTTTTAAAAGATTAAGATTTAGCCTATAATAAATCAGAATTAGTATGTTAGTATATAAATACAATATAATGCTACAAAAACTATCATAGTGCTTGTTTACTTTTTTCATTTTTTATCTCAGATGTAGTAGGTACTCCGTTTATTTCCATTTTTGACTCCAACTTTATCTGGGATATTGTTTTTTTTAAGGAAGCCATGCTGGCCTTTTGCAGTGCTAAATACTCTTTTTTCAAATCCATCCATTCGCTCCTGTAATGAAAAGAATGTACTTTTGAAGTAGTGAACAGAGATGAGCAAATAAAAATATCTAAATATATATTCAGTGTCTTGTAACCACTCCTAACTTTTCCTTCTTTAAAACACATAACATTCAAATTACTTCTTGAGTTCCAAGTGATCCAGGAAATATGAAAAGGGGAGTTTTCCCTGATCCAACATTCAGATTAAATGTTTTAAATTTGGCAATTTTAATTCTTGACTATGCTTCCAATGTTTTTATTTATGAAAATAAAAGCTTTGAATTAATTAAACAACAACAATTTGTCATCTCTGAGGGAATAATGGCTGATTATAATTTAAAGAGTATTTGTTAAACTGGTTCCAATTTGAGAGATAACAATCCTTAGTATTTACTTGAATCAAAAGGAATTTCTAAGAAGAAAAAAACACCCCATGGAAGCATTTTATTTATTTACATACATTTAACATGTAGATGTTTCTTCAAACAGCTAGAGCTCCTCCAGATAGAAACACAATGCCTCTCCAAGGCTCCACAGGAGCACTCATTGTTACTCTAATCTATGCCATCAAACAAGCAGATAGGGGATTTTTTTTTTTTTTTAAAAAGAGGAGGATATCTGGTGGTAATGGTCTTAGCAGTTATTATTGACATCTGTATACTTCAAAAAAAAAAAAAAAAAAAAAAGTATCCAGACCCACCCAGGATCATACATTCCCTGAGAGCTGATACATTAGAATAACAAAAACCTCTTGTAATGATTCTCCGAGATAAAAAGGCAAAAGGAATTCAGCAGTTAAGAATAGTATAAATACAAGTGCCTGAAGTCCTTGCCTTTTAACCTTCAAGAGGATAGTTGCGGCCAGAGTACAAGCCTGGAAAACTAGGAAACACTTTCCTCTCAAAGGTATAGTACTTTACATTTTTTTTTCTCTTGGCTTTCATTCCCTCATTGAATTGGACTCCCTTTAACTTTAACATGGAAATACTTTCTTTTATTTTTAAAATAGTAAGTGCTTCCATGTTTTAGTAGAAGTGAACCCAAATTATGCCTCCGAATGTAATACGGCAAACTGGTTAATTTTATATGAGTCCAAGGGGATTCCCCTCTGCTTTAACATGGGGGTACCTGCTGTGTAAAACAAAAAGTAAGTGCTTCCATGTTTCAGTGGAGGTGTCTCCAAACGGACATAATTTTAAAACCTTACTTTACAGGTTCAGGATTCACATTTTTTTCAAGACCGGGCTCCCCACCACTTAAACGTGGATGTACTTGCTTTGAAACTAAAAAAGTAAGTGCTTCCATGTTTTAGTGATGGTAAGTCTTACTTTTGCATTTTTTGTATTTAGGGAAAACTTCATGGACTTGCCTATCTGTGGGTATATTTAAACTGTTTAAGTCTGTTAAGGAATGCCCTCTACTTTAACATGGAGGCACTTGCTGTGACATGGTAAAAATAAGTGCTTCCATGTTTTAGTGTGGTGGTTCCTTTTTAATCCTCAATTGCGTTGAATCTATAATCTGCAGATCTTGGCTACATGCCATGACTGTTGCTAATATGCAACTCTGTTAAATACAAATTGGAATTGCACTTTAGCAATGGTGATGGAGAGCGTCAATTTTCAACAGAACTGTAATCTCCTTACTTTGAAAGGACTCTTAATGGTATAACCTCTTCTCCCATTTTGTGCCTCTCTTTATGTTTCTTCTTATGCTTCCTTTTTGCTTTTAAAAGGGATCCATCTTTCACATCTCCGGTATCCTTCTCCTCTTCAGTAGAGACTTCCAAGTCTTAAAATAGAAAATAAACATAGACATAAGTAAGTTTAAGAAAACAACTTTTCCTTTTGGTCATTTACACCTTATGGCTTCTGGTACCTTTGTTCTCTTTGGAAGTTTCTGTATCTTTTTTAATGTTGTCTTTCTGATTTGTTTTCTTTACTTTTGGTTTGGGAGTTGGGTATTCTGCTTCAGAGTTACTTCTCTTCCTCTTCCCTGTTCTGACTACAGGTAAGCCGGAAACTTCCTGTCTTTCCTGTCTTTCCCGTTTTTTCTTTTTTTTTGAGGGCGGCTTTTGAGGTTCAGTTGTCTCTACTTCTGATCCCTCAGACGTTGTCCTAGATCTTTTCATTTTACTGTCACTCTCCTTAGTTGTGTCCATATTTGACTCTTTGGTCTGCATATTGTCTTCCTTCTTAATTCGGCCTTTCTTCTTCTTCTTCTTTTTCTTTTCTTCTGTAATAATATTATCATTACTTAATTACTTAATAATATCATTACGTTTACCTAATTATTAATGTTTAAACTTAATTACCTGATCCACTAAGCTCAGGAATAGGCTTATTTTTTACTGTCTTAGGAAATATACCCGGTTTTCTTGGTGCTTCTTCTGGTGGGTTGTTAAGAAACTGAAAAAATCAATACATTAAAGCCTTTTAATTTTGTTACTATTTAAAACAATTGCTAATTTTTTTGCCTTTCTTTTTTAGGTTCTGGACCTACCTCAATAGCTTTTGCTGCTTGTTCTTTTGTTTCAAATTCCACAAAGGCAAATCCCTTTGGATCTCCAGTAGATTTATAATGTGGTATGCTTATATAAACAACATTGCCACATTTCCCAAATACTCTTTCAATCCAGCTGTGATTAACATTTTTGGGAAGTAATTCCTGTTGTAAATTAGAAGCAATATTACATACAAATACTGTCTCGAGGTCAATAAATTTTTTCACTCCTAATAAAAAATGTTTGTCATTTGTGATCTCTAGCTTTGAGCTTTTCTTACCACATACACTGTCCGTTCATCCTCGTCCTTTGGTCTTTCACCCAGTGGCTTTTTTCTCCTTATTCTGGTGCCTTCTAAGTCCAGCTTTGAAATTGAGTATATGAGGTTAATAATAAACTAATTTATTGGTAAATTAAGTTTTAACAATTTTTAACTTACCTCTACAATAGATGAACAATTCTTACCTCTACAACAGATGAACTTTTTAGTGCTCTGGCTATTAACTTTCCATCTGTGGTCAATTTTTTCATTTTGTTGAAAGACACGAGGAGTGATATGTCAACATCTAACAAGTGAATTGTAAATATAAATAAATACTAAACTGGGGGTAAAATGTATTTATGTAGTCAAAACTGCCTTTATGATTAAAAATTTATATTTATATATTTATATTATAATTTAAAAGTTTTTTGAATTGCTCTCCATAAAATGCTTTGTATGAATTAAACTTAGGGATGAATTAAACACCGAGTAACTTCTTAGCCCAGTGTTGGGCTCAAATCTTGACCTAGCAGTGTCAGTTGCTATACCTGAGCTTGCCAAAAGCTCCGTCACAAAAATTTAACTGAGCTTCTTTTCACGTGTACATTTCCACGGTTTTTATGTACTCTACCCCTAAATGATATGTGGTACTACCATACTATGTACTATTTAACTGACATAGTTCATATTTTGTACATTGTCTTACGTTCCACTGTATATAGTGAAGGCAAGTAAACTTACAACCATCTCTGGACTTCTCTATTTGCTCTCGAAGAAATCTATCCTTGTGAAGATTTGCATCTCCAAACCAGAAGTCTACTTGCTTAGCAATATCTGCAAGCACTTGCTTAACTCGTGACCTTTTCTTTTTTTCTACTTCTTTTTTCTTTTCAGTACTTTCTTCCATTGATTTCTCTTGATTTCCACTTTCAGTTTCCATTCCTGTTAATTGAAAAGAAAAAGGCCAATATTTAAATCTCACGTGATAATTCAGGTTGGTATTTAAATTGCCCGAGGGCTCAACGAAGTTGGCTGGCTGAGGACAAAATCTGGGGTAACACAAAATTTTTCAGTGGCCTAGTGGTTTTTAAATTTTGATCAAATTTAGTCTCTTACCTATTTGCTTTTCATTGCCCTTTGTTTTTACTTTTAAAATTTTTAACCTCCTACATAAATCCTAGCTTTACTTTTTAATGCACTTTATCTCTGCAAACTCAAAGGTGTTTTAAATACAGTATTCAGGGGCCCCTGGGTGGCTCAGTCCCTAAGCCCATGAGCAGTGGGAGGGGCGGAGGGAGTAGCTTGCTTCCCACTTAGCAAAAAGCATCAAGACCTAAAAGCCACCTACAAGCTCCAAGGTTTTATTTAAGTAAACTCAAAGTGCGCCTTGCATTTACAACAACCCCAAGATAAGTCCCACGCTCTACTGAGGCAGCCAGGTGCCCTTAACTTCATTTCTGTTAACTAGAAACAATTCAAATGGTAAGCTAGAGGACTGGCTTTTTCTTTTCCATGGAACCTTCCCTTTCCAATGTTTTATTTCCTGGACAGCAATTCCCAAGCCCTTCCTTCCTTAACCTTGCATGCCTCTTTGTTCCCTCAGCTCCAGCGATAATGGTGTTTGGCTTTTCCTAAAATTTGGCTTGCCAATCTTCAACTGAGAGCCTTCTGGATTTGCTGTTTTCACTTACGCCTAAATAACATGGCTTACTCCCCCACTGGCTGACGTCTTATTCAGGTGTCCCCTCCGTGAAGTCTCCTACCATAGTCATATTTAAAACTGCAAATTTCCAGACAAATTTGCCTTCTTTTTTTCCCATTGCACTTATTAGACAGTTTTATTCTTTTTCCTTCCTAGAATTTAGTATTAATGAAATCAGGCTTCTGTTCTGTTTATGATGCATTGCCATTCCAGGGCACAGAAGAGTCGCTCAAAAATTTATTGAATAATTGTGTCATCTTCATTGCATTGCTAGAGCAAAAATAAGCAAATGAGCAAAGCCTTAACATAGGGCATGGGATGGTGCGGGCCTGTCTGAAAAAAACACCTAAACATGGTTTTCCCATACTATATTTCCCAGGCTCCCGTGATATGGTATTCTTGGACACAGGAGAGTTAAGATGTACAGGGAGTTTTTCTCCGACTCTTCTGTTGCACCCCGGTGGGAGCCACTCTTAGGTGGTATGAAGGCCTTGGACCTATGCAACAAGAATGACACTGGAGATAGGTGGGAAACAGGGGCTAAGGCTTTTACATATCAAGGTGACCTAAAATACTTGGGTCCTTATCACACATGCTGTGATAGGTAAGGGGGGGAAAAGTAGATGTAGATTAATTGCGGAGTTTGGTTAAGTGCTGGGTCTGGGACTCCAGATGACATGAAGATGCCGTCCCTATTATCCCTTCTGCCTTTTTTTTTCTTTTTAAACATTTTATTTGTCACATTCATCAAGGAGAGAGAGAGGGTGCGCACACACAAAAGCAGGGAGAATGGGCAGGCAGAGGGAGAAGCAGCCTCTCAGCTGAGCAAGGAGCCTGATAGGGAACTTGATTCCAGGACTCTGGGATCATGACCGGAGCAGAAGGCCCTCCCTGGACCCACTGAACCACCCAGGGGTTCTAATATCAAAGCCTATTTGTATCTGTTCACCCTGTCAGTCAGAATCAGTTACTCCAGCAGCAACCCTGCAGAGATTAACAGAAAATGTTTCAAAGCGACATCCAGTTAAGAGAGTACAAAGCCATTAAGGCATTTTACTTCAAAACTTCAACTAAACATGCAGTGTCACCAAAACCAACCAAAGAGTATTTTGGCACTTTAAAAACAGGCTGCAGTAGATTAACTAAGTGCCAATTTTGAAAATATGCAAGTAAAGACACATTTATTGAGATGCATATAAAATGGAGCTACTCGTCTGAATTAATCACTCAAAAAAACAATTAGGTGTCATTTAGTGCTGCATAACCACATTCCTCACCCCATATTCTCCCTTTAACCCATCCTGTCAGGCTTTCCTTTCTAACATTTCTAGGGAAACTAAAAACAGTGATCTCCACTGACTACTGGACCTCTCAGCAGCAACTGCAGTTAAACTCTCTCCAGTGAAGACATTTTCATTTGGCTTCCAGGAGAGTTCCCCTCCTTCTCAATTTCCTTTTCTGGACCATTCTACTTTGCTCTACCCTTATAAGCTCCCCACAATTGCATTCAGTCCTGGGCTCCCTTCTTAACTCCACAAATATCTTTTCTGAGAGTCTCCGGCTTTAAGCTTCTCAGCTACATGCTGATGTTTCATGAACCTGTATTTCCCAGTGCTGACTTCTCCCATTAGCTCCCCCCATTCCAATACTCAATTGTCCATTTGACATCTCCACTTATTTACCTTAAGTATTTCTTTTATAAGAAAATGACAAAATTGAACCCTCAAATTTAACAAACCTCTTTTTCCCTTGTTGTCCCATCTCAGAACACAACCAATCACAATATTGCTGAGCCCAAAATTCTGAAATCCTTTTCCTCATACGCCACAACAAATCCAGGAGCACTTTTGTTAGCTCTGCCTTTATAAAATCTATTCTGAATAAGAATATTTTTTATTTCTTTTATTACAACCTCTTGGTCCACACTATTATTGTGTCTTGCCTGAACTACTGCAAGAACAGTGTAACTTGTGCTTGTGTCTACTCTTCTTCCATTATCATCAAATCTCCAGAAAGTAGTCAGAATAATCATTAAATATGTAAACCAGGGCATGTCAATCCCTGGGACAAAATCCTTCAAAGATTTCTTATCATACTCAAAATCCAAGTCCTTACTCTGGTCTATTGGGCACTATTCCATCTGGCCTTACAATTCTTCCCAACAGGCTCACTCTAACTATGATATACTATTCCTTAAACATGCTAAGGCCATTCCCATTTCAAGGCCTTCATTCTCGCAGTTCTCTTTACCCTCTCGGCTACATCTGTAGGGATTACTTCTCTGTTCATTCAGGTCTCCATAAATGTCATTTTCTCAAAGAGGCCTTTCTTTCACTCAATCTAAAACATTTCTGCCCTGACAATCTTAACTCTACCCATTCCTGTCACCACTTTGTATCCTACCTGTAATTATAATTTTACTGTCTAACACACTAGAATGCAAAAACCACGAAGGCAAGTACTTTAGCTTGATCCACAACCAAAACATTTGCTAAATAATGTATTTAAAAGGATCTCATACAGCAAAGTGTTATGCATTTCAAGTTTTTTTTTTTTTTGAGATTTTATATCTTCATTTGGGAGAGAGAAAGAGTGCACAAGTAGGGGGGAGGGGCAGAGAGAGAAGCAGATTCCCTGCTGAGCCCTTGGCTCCACTTGGGGTTTGTTCCCAGATGGAGGTTCACGACCTGAGCAGAAGGCTGACCATCTGAGCCACCTAGGCACCCTAGCATTTCAAGTTCTTTCGAAAGACGTAGGTTTATAAATAAAATAAAATGGAAGCTACAAATTATCAATACAGCAAGATCCAGTGCTAACTTTTCCTTTTACAAAAACTCCAAATCATAAAGGACAGACTACCAGCTTTCCAATTCCTTTCCTTGTTAGAACCGCCATCTAAGGAAATAGAGGATGGAACTGCAGAAGTGCAGAAAGTAAAAATTTTCCTGAAATCAGTTTTTTCATCATTCTCATCTCAGAGACTTTCCTTCATAGCCTCAGCTAAGGATTATTTTTGTGACTTGGAAAATTAAGTTCTAAAACTCTTGCCTCGTGTACCTAACATGTTTGCAATTTGTGATTTTAAGAAATATATTCTGTAGATAATCAAATATACCTCCATACATATATAAGAGGAAGATACTGATTAACACAAAGCAACAAGATATAGCACAATTTAACTTTCCAATGCAAAGGCTGTGGGGGGTGGGGAAGTCAGGAAGTTAACTTTTGTTAGTAAAGATTCTCTAAGTCTACTTTCTCACACACTTGATAAAATGTAACATTATTACCATTTTATCATTTATCAATCTGTCACTAAGTCCTACCAATTCAACTTCTGGAATGGCTTTTATCTCCTTCCAGTATTTTCCACAACTGTCACTGTAATATGGGAATAGTTTTTAAACATTTCTAGAGGTCGTTTATCCTTCTCATAAGCTATGTAACTTGTCTAAAACACAGATCTAATTTTATGATTTTAATGTTAAAACTTTCAAGATTAAAAATTCCTCAGCGCCTATTTATAACATAATATGTAAGTCTAAAAAACAGATCAAGGACATCTAACTGGCTTTTAAACAGGGGCCTTATTTATTTTCTAAAGATCTTATTTATTTATTTGACAGAGAGCTCACAAGTAGGAAGAGCAGCAGGCGGTGGGGAGAAGCAGGCTCCCGGGCTCCCCGCTGAGCAGAGAGACCAAAGCCAGCCCTATCCTAGGACCTGAGCCACCCAGGCGCCCCTAAACAGGGGCTTTAAAGAAATAATAAAAGTACTGTGTAAAAATGCCAGTTACTAGTTACTTTACATATAGTTTTAAATCCTCACAATTACAATTAGGTGGTGTCTTCTAACTTTTTTTTTTTTTTTTTTTAACAGAGACTTAAAGATTAAGTGAACTGGACAAAACTAGCTGAGTTAAAAACAAGCTCAGGTAAGCAAATAAACTCTGGTAAGTTTGACTCCCTCATATTTGCCTACCTTTTAGTAGAACCTTTTACAGCCTGTCATGATGCATTCTATGTTCTGACTCAGATATTCTCAACCTAAAGTCCATGGAATTTTGGGTGAGTTTCAAACATTCCTGTGAATTCTGTGAAACTGTTAAAAGATAAATTTTAAACAAAGGCATTTAAATATAAATTGATTTAAAATGAATACATGTCAGATATTTTATTTAAGTAATTAATCATGGAACTAGTTTAAGTGTTGCAAACTAGTTTGGGGAGGGGGCACTTAGCTTGCTCAGTCAGTAGAACATGAGACTCAGTCCCAGGGCAGTGAGTTCAAGACCCAAAATGGGTGTGAGGCCTAGTTAAAATAAATAATTAATAATTTAAAAAATATTCCATTAAAAAACTATCAAGAACACTGAAAGAAATTCGTTAATAGGTGCAAAACTGGCTAGAGCAATAACTGCAAAATTAATTAATTTCAAGACTACTTTCCATTATAATCATTTCCCACAACTTACACAAATGTAAAGTAACTCAAAGACAATGAAAGAGATAAGCTGAAAGAGTGAGCTAGACAAGATATCCAGTATCTCGTGTTTTGGCCGTTTCAAGGTGTTTCACAATTTCCCAACAAAATTACATGTATAATGTCTTGACATGTGTATGCACCTTCCTGGGAAGCTCATCCACAGCCTTCATCATTTTTAGAGGAAATGATGTGTCAAAAACGTTAAGTCATTGTTCTAGTCATGGCTGACTAGAACGGTACCAGAACACCCTTGCCTGTATGCCTTTGCTTTTTTGAAGGTCTTGTCTTACTTGCCTTAAAAACCTCTATTCAATTTTCAAGGCCCACGTGAAGTGGCATCTTACATGGAGCTTTCCACCACGTCTCCCCTAATTTGTCTCCTTATCCATTTTCCCTCAGGCACATTTTTTGGGGCGCTCAGTACACTCCACTTGACACTTAAAATTTGTTAGCTCCCTTCCGTACCTGGATTTTCGATTCTCTGATGACAAAAACTAGAATCCTGAAAAAGAAAATGACTAACTGTAGAACAAGTCCTCACATTCGCTATCTTTTGGCCGCCAAGGCTCAGATCAACGAAGGCAATTTCACCCTGGCCTGCGGCCGACCTGGGCACCCATCCTTTCCCAAAGGGGCCGCCAAAAGCCGGGCGGGCCCCCAATCTCCCATCGCCGGACAATACGCGCCCCCAACCTCTGAAAACTGGAATTACAAGGGCTGCCAAAGGACTTCTGCGCGTGCGCATAGAGAACTAGGCCAAGCAAACTGATGGGTTTGTGGGAGGGGACGAAGTAAAAGGGACGAAAGATGATAAAATGAACTGGGTTAGAAAGGACTCAGAGGAACTGAAACCTCAGTCAACCCTTGGGACACTATCTACGGTCTACCTGAAACTTACTCGGTTCAATTCCCCAAATACGGGGCCGGTGATTCCGTCCTTCACCTTTGTCGCCTCCAGATGCTTATAGTCCTGATTTCCGCGTCATAGGGTGAGCGACACCGTTCTCCGGCACGCCTAGGAAAAGACCAGCACGGAGACTGTGCGTCCGTCGTTTACGTCACAGGCGTGAGCTGGCGCAGAGGGCGGTGCGTCGGATTACCCGGCTGACCAAATAGGCTGGCAGACAGTGAAAAGTTTTGATTGGCGGTTTAAAAACGCCGGTTCTGGTGGGCGGGCTGAGAGGTGGGTCCTGATCTGGTGTGGTCCCCGCTTGATGACGTCACGGACTTTCGCCGGGGAAATTCGAAAGTGGATTTTATGGACAGGTGAAGTCAGTTGTTTCCCCCGGGTGAGGGTGGCTAGGGAAAGGGATTTGAGCGAGAGGTGGCGTCGCAATTTAGGGCAAAAGGTTGAAAGAATCTATTCCGCCAGAAGCGGACCGTTGCTGGTGCTATATGGAACCAGGTTTGGATAGTGGCAGTCACAGCCTGCTTGGAATCTCTGTTAAATTGTGCCCTCGTCTTTACCGCTTTCCCCAGCCTCTGCTTTGCAGTTCCAGCGTAAGTGTAAAGACCAGAGAGGGTTTTGGTTTTTGCATTTAGGACTGACAGAGGATTAAGTCTCTGTGCCTTTTGGTTACATATTATCATGGTAATTATTTCGGCAAATGAAATGTGGGCTTGTCTTATTTTGGATGAATGGCTACTTAACAGGATCTTGGATTGGAGACTCTGGAACTTTTAAATCTATGAACCGTTTAGAGATTCTAAAGGTCCTGCTTGTTCCCAAACAAAAAGACCAAAAACATCTCATAGTTAAAAGGAGGAATGACTCATATATTATTGAGAACACCGAATTTTATATATGAATGTATAAAGCAACGTAAGGACGTATGGGAATATTTATGTTGGGGGGGATATGTGTGCGTGTTTGTGGTTATATAATTACCAGAGCATCTGAGGTCTCCATACTGCCTTAAAAACTTTGTACATTAAACTTTTACATGTTGGAGGTGGGTCAGCAACACTTGATGTGGCTAGATGAAGACGTTCAGAAAATTTTTTTATATTTGCACTTCACTTAAATACGTCATTTGTTAGCTAATGCCGTATTTCCTAGTTGATGTAAAAAAAGGGCGGGGGGCTGTTGACTCTACTTCGAATGTAGGAATTAGGCCTCTTCTAAATATTTAAAAATGAAGTTAGCCTTTTTTTAAAAGCTTGTCTTTGTTTTGTTATAATCTAATTTACCACTTACGAGGGTATTGATCTTCACAGTCCCTTTTAAATTGTAAGTCCTGAAGTATTAACTCTAATTTAGGAAAACAATGGGGAATTTATCTTGCAGTTCCTAAATAGATTATAAGTAAACTTAAATTAGTAAACACTGGATTACTCATCTGTATTTTGTGGTGATAATATTTACTCTTCAGGATTCTGAGAGTGACAAATATGTATATAATATAGTCCAATTTTTGCCTGACATGCTAGGTACTCAATAAATAGTCCTGTCATATTTGTGAGTTGGAGCACCAGAATTTAGACTACTTAGTTTTAAAAATTTCTCATTCATCTTCTTCTTTTTTTTTTAAAAAGAAAACTCTATGCCCTCCATGGAGCTTGAACTCATGGCCTGGAAATCAAGAGTTGCATGCTCTGGCGACTGAGCCAGCCAGGGGCCTCTAGGCTACTTAGTTTGAATTCTGAATCTGCCATTTACTTATTTTGTGTTCTTGAGCAAATTACTTACTATTATGTACCTAAGTTTCCTTTCTTATAAAATAAATGTAAAAAATAGTATCTATACCATAAAATTGTGAGCATTTAAAGCATGTTAAGTGTCCAGCATAAAGTTACATTGAATAAGTGATAACTCTTATTAAAGAGATCTCATATCAATAACTGCCACATGCCAAGCACTGTACACCTTGTAATCTCATACAGATGTAAAATGTCCAACACATTCAGTATTGGGAGCAAGTTGCTCTAAAAGCAGTAGTGAATGATGTATTTTGCTGGACCTCTGTTATTTTCTTGGCATTCATTAGGCATTTAGCAATTCCTTTGGGCTTGAGTAGAGGGATATGGGAGTTTTATCTCTGGAAGGCAGTGCCTCTCTCTGTAGGCCTGTGTCCTGTCCTGTGAACTATGTTATGGGTCAAGTATTCATCTCTCATTTGCCTAATCCTTTATCTCTCCTATCTCAGCAACCAGTGTAATCTTTGTAAAACACAAGTCATTATGTAATCTTATTCTTAAAACTGTACCCTTTGCACTTTTATAGAATAAAGGTTATACAGCTCAGCATAGCATAGAAGTTCCTCTGACTCCGATTATTGCTCATTTTTTTCAGTCTTCTCTCTCACTGTTCACTGTCTTAAATAGACCCCTTAATTGTACTGAGTTCCTTGGTCATGCCTTGCTCTGTCTTTTACAGGCCCTTGTATATATTAATTCTTGTTTGGAAATACATTCCTGGCATCTTCTTTCAGTTATGGTTATTTCAGCTTATAGCTTAAATATTTATGTTCTTCCAGAAACCTTATTTGATGCCGTAGACCCAGTTGGGTGCCCCTCCTGTGCTTATTTCTGACATGTTTTATTGTAATTACTTTTTATCAACCTGCTGTCCTGGAAATTCCTTGGTTAGAAATAGTATTTGTTCATTTTAATACCTCAACCCAACAATGTCTGGCAAATACTAAAGCAAGTACTAAATAAATACATGTAATTTATAAATAATATGTGTGTGGTTTATCTTATATGTATGAAGAGGGAATTGAATCCAGAATTGCAAATAATAGTTTTATTTAATCATCCTAGGTCTTTAGCCCTCTGTTCTCAAACTTGAGCATATATCCCTATCACCTGCAGGCATGTTAAAGCGAAGCACTGGGTCCAACCTCAGACCTTCTGATTTAAAAGTTCAAGGATAAGACCCAGGAACTTGAATTTCTAACTACTTACCAGGTGATGCTGATGCTGTTGGTTCAGGGATCATACCTTTGGAACCACTCCTTTAGAAAAAAAGATTTTTTCTTTGACATCTCTATTTACTTCTTCAATTCACCATCAGTTATTTTAGATTTTCAAATTTGCCCACAGTAACAGTTTTATCCAGTAGCATAGGATAAATACAGTCCTTATTGTAGTGATAGTGAAAAGATTATTCCTTACAGAGGAAATTTGTGTATTAGGTCCTGGATACTGTGATTTCTTGACTTTAAGATATAAAATTTGTGTATTAGGTCCTGGATACTTTGATTTTCTTGACTTTAAGCTATAAAAGGGAACATTAAGAACACAAGGGGGCCATCTTGTGGTGGCCATAGCAATTCAGAAAATGGAAAGCTGAAGCTCTGTATAAGAAACTCAAATGTGGGGGAAGAGGGATCATTTTCTGATCCATGTTGTGGCACTTGGAAAAAAAACTTAGCATACTACTAATTATTTTATACATTTTACTTGGCTGTCTTTTTACTTGGAAAATTCTTTTTCCACTAGGTGGGATCACTCTTTTATTATGTAATTGGTATCAGATGATTTGGTAATCACATAGTCTTAGAACTCTTAGATTTCTGTGTCAAGAGTTTGTGGGAAACAGTTGGATTTGATACTCTTTTCATCGGGGTTGAATATTCTTTGTCTATTTTCATTTTAGGTTGTATAAATAATTGAATAAGCACCATTATTTTTTGGACCTGACTGGTGTATAATTTCAGAAGAAATAATGGAAAACCAGGAATTTATTGTGAGTCTTACAGTTTTCACTATTTCCTTTTTTCTTTTTTTTTTAAGTCCCCTATTTTAAAAATTTTTTAAGATTTTATTTTCAAGTAATCTCTATACCCAGTGTGGCTTGAACTCACAACCCTGAGATTAAGAGTTGCATACTCCACTGACTGAGCCCCCCAGGCAGGCTCCCCACAATTTCCTTTTTTCTTTCTTCCTTCCACATTTCACAGATGTCTTGCTGGGGTTGACAGGTTTAACAAAAAACAAAAACCCCAAAACCTAAAAGCAGGACACTTAGGTAAATTTGAATATCAGAAAAACAGTGAATAATTTTTTTGGTATAAGTATGTATTTCTCAAATATAGCCCTCGATTTTTCTGGCAATTTTATCTCTTGCCTACTACTCACGTTAGTTATATAAAAATTCTTGTAAGCTCTTCGTTGTGATCAGGAAATAATTTCTTCTGAAGAAGTGCCATGCCTCTTCTATCTATATCAGTGATTCCTTTTTTTAGAGATTTTTATTTATTTATTTGACAGACAGAAACCACAAGTAGGCAGAAAGGCAGGTAGAAAGAGGAGGAAGCAGGCTCCCTGCCAAGCAGAGCCCGATGGAATCATGACCTGAGCCGAAGGCAGAGGCTTTAACCCACTAAGCCACCCAGGCACCCCTAGATCAGTGAATCTTGTTTTTGAATGTTACTAATTTTTAAATATTTTTAAAAAAGATTTTATTTATTTATTTGACAGAGATTACAAGTAGGCAGAGAGGCAGGCAGAGAGAGAGGAAGGGAAGCAGGCTCTCTGCTAAGCAGAGAGCCTGATGTGGTGCTCCATCCCAGGACCCTGGGGTCATGACCTGAGCCGAAGGCAGAGGCTTAACCCACTGAGCCACCCAGACGCCCCTAGATCAGTGATTCTTAAACTGTTTGGTCTTAGGATGCTATTAAACCTCTTAACAATTATTGAGGAGGGGCGTCTGGGTAGCTCAGTGCTTCCTCCTCTCTCTGCCTGCTTCTCTGCCTACTTGTGATCTCTGTCAAATAAATAAATAAAATCTTTAAAAAAAAATTATTGAGGGGATGCCTGGGTGGCTCAGTTGGTTGGGCAGCTGCCTTCGGCTCAGGTCATGATCCCAGCGTCCTGGGATTGAGTCCCACATTGGGCTCCTTGCTCGGCAGGGAGCCTGCTTCTCCCTCTGCCTCTGCCTTGCACTCTGCCTGTGGTCGCACGCGCTCTCTCTCTCTAACAAATAAATAAATAAAGTCTTTAAAAAAAAAATTATGGAGGAGCCCAGAGAGTTTCTGATTATGGGGCTTATACCTATTGCTGTCTCTCATATGAGAACTTGTAACAGACATTTTATTTTATTTTATTTTATTTTTTAAAGATTTTATTTATTTATTTGACAGACAGAGATCACAAGTAGGCAGACAGGCAGGCAGAGAGAGAAAAGAGGAAGTAGGCTCCCTGGTGAGCAAAGAGCCCAATGCGGGGCTCGATCATAGGACCCTCGGATCACGACCTGAGCCAAAGGTAGAGGCTTTAACTCACTGAGCCACTCAGGCGCCCCTGTAACAGACATTTTAAAAATATTTATTAATTCGTTAAAAAAAAAAAACCATTACATTTAATATAAATTACTTTTTAAAAATGGAAATAGGTATATTTTCCAAAACAACAACAGAAAAAAACACGTTGAAAAGAGTAGCATTAAAAAAAAAAAAAAAAAAGAAAAGAGTAGCATTGCTATACATTTTTTTTGCAAGTCCTCTTAGCATTTGATTTAATAGACCGCTAGATTCTCAGATCTGCCTCTGCATTTAGTCTGAAAATGAATTTCGCAGCATTATACATACATAACCCTGGGAGACCACTATGCATGTCTGAAGAAATAAGAGTGAAAAGGCAAATAACATCACGGAAGCAGTTTTGATTTCAAGAACCTTGAAAAAGTCTTGGGAACCTCTAAGAATCTCTGGACTACATTTTGAGCATAGATCATGACTTCTGTGTAACCCAACAAATTTTTTCCTTGCCACTGACAACTGAAAAGCTCAAAATGATTTTTGTTGTTCAGTTAACTTTTCAGTTTTCTCTTTAGATTTTACTTCTTTCAACCCTGCCTTGCCTTTTACTACCTAGTTTTTTTAAGATTGATTTTTAAAAAAAAAATTAAAATAACCATAAACTCTATGCCCAGTATGGAGCTTGAACTCAAAACCCTGAGATCCAAGTCACATGCTTTACCAACTGATTGGGGCAGGATCCTTAATGTTTTGTTTTTATCGTTATGGTATCTTTTACTTCAATAAAGGATGTCTAAATATTTTTTATATGTAGGAAGGGTATAAGAATATGCAACATTAAATGCATGTAAGTAGAAACCATTTCTTTTGTCCTTTTGGAAATAAGGTACTGTATACTCATCAAAAGATGAAGAAGTCAAAAGTATGGCAAGATGGAATTCTGAGGATCACTCACTTAGGAAACAAAGTAAGTACAAAGCAGTTGACTGAAAAGCTAGATTCTTGCCTTTTGATTGAATATTAAGAAGACTCTGTAGATGGTAAAATGTTGGCTATGTCCATAAGCTGATATGGTATGAAAACAGAAGTTGTCCAATAATTGCCACATTACAGTGATTAATTTGTTAAAATTAAAATTTGTAAAAGTTCAGTAAATAGTATTTACTTTGTTTTGATTTTTAAAATTTGAAATGGATTTTTTGTAAAGTTTTTAGGTATTTTGAAACATTTTTATCTTTGCAGAAAATAAGAGTTTAATGGTACAAAAAACCTTTTAAAATATATTTCAAACACTGTAATGCTCAGAGTGAGATGGTACATATAGAGTTTGACACACTGTTTTAGGAAAGCTGCCAATTTCCAAAAATTTTGTAGAGTTCTTCTATTTTCACATTTTCTTTGAATCTTACTTTGGTTATGATATGATCCTGTCAGTCTTTTTTTTTTTTTTTTTTTTTAAAGATTTTATTTATTTATTTGAAAGACGGAGATCACAAGTAGGCAGAGAGGCAGGCAGAGAGAGAGAGAGAGGGAAGCAGGCTTCCTGCGGAGCAGGGAGCCCGATGCGGGGCTCGATCCCAGGACCCTGAGATCATGACCCGAGCCAAAGGCAGCAGCCCAAACCACTGAGCCACCCAGGCGCCCCTGATCCTGTCAGTCTTGAGAGAATTATTTACCTGGGTGATCTTTCACTTTACTATATATAGTGATCCTTCTTTATGTGCTTTTTTTCTCATCCCAAGTATCTCCATCTGCCAAATTGTAATTTTCTCTCACTAGTTCTTATGACCTTATGCAACACTCTTGCCTGTTCCATTCGTCATAATAATTCTTTGACTTCTGTGACACCACATTTTCCTGAGGTTGCTTACTGATATCTAAGTATTTTTTGTGGGCTCATTCTCTTCTCCAACTTTGAAGTTTTCTTTAGAACTCAGCCATATATGTACTTACACAGAAATATATAAAGAAATGTAAATCTTTCTTTTTTAATCTTTTCTTTTTAAAGATTTTATTTTTTATTTTTTATTTTTTTTTGAGAGAGAGTGAGAGACAGCACGAGGTTGGGGAGTAGACAGAGGGAGAAGCAGACCCCCAACTGAGCAGGAGCCTGGTCTATCCCAGGACCCTCGGATCATGATCTGAGCCAAACACAAATGCTTAACTCACTGAGCCACTCAGATCCCCAAATCTGTGTGTGTGTGTGCATGAAGAGAAAGGGAAAAAAGAAATTTATTCTAGGGAATTGGGTTATGTGATTGTGGAGGCTAACAAGTGCCAAGATCTGTGGTTGGTAAGATGGAGACCCAACAAAGCCAATTGTGTAGTTTCAGTATAAATGATGGGAGGTTTGAGACCCAGGAAGAGGCAGTGTTTCTGATTGAATCAAAAGGCAGAATACTTATGTCCCAGCTTAGGGACAGTCAGGCAGGAGTTTTCTCTTACTTAGTCTTAGACTGATTGGATAAGGCCCACCCACTTAGGGAGAGCAATCTGCTCCATTTACTTATTATTTTTATTGAGGTATAATTGACATTTAACATAATATTAGTTTCAAGTATACAACATAATGACTTGATATTTGTATACATTGCAGAATGATCCCAGTAGGTGTAGTCACCATCTGTCACCATACATAGTTAACAATATTTTTTTCTTTTATTTTTTGTAATAAGGACTTTTAAGATGTACTCTTAGCAACTTTTAAATATGCAATGCAATGGGGCGCCTGGATGGCTCAGTCAGTTGAACAGCTCCCTTTGGCTTGGGTCATGATCCCAGGGTCCTGGGATTGAGTCCTGCGTTGGGCTCCCTGCTCAGTAGGGAGGCCACTTCTCCATCTTCCTCTGCCTGCTCCTCCCCCTAGTTGTGCATGCTGTCTTTCTGTCAAATAAATAAGTAAAATCTTTAAAAAAATATGCAATACAGTATTATTATGGTCATCAGGCTATATATTGTTTATTTTATAACTAGAGTTTTGTATCTTTTGACTCCCTTCATCTATTTAGCAACGCCCCCAGTGCCACTCTCCCCCAGATTGATTTTTTAAAAAAGCTTAAATTGTCATCTGCCAGACATGCTATAAATGTGTCAACTTAGTCTACATAACTCCACTTTTAGAGTACTATTTTTGTATATATTTTACTGAGGTTGAAACTGAGACACAGAAAGATAAAGTAGTTTGTCCATAGATCTCACAGCTAGAGAGTGGAGGAGTCATAATTAACCCTAGCCTTTTTGGCTCCAGAGCCCATATCCTAACCAGTCTATTATAGTTTCTCTTAATACTAAAGAATTGAAAGAACAACTTTATTAGCCCTACTCCTCAGCAGATACAGATCTCCATATTCTTGTTTATTTATTTATTTATTTATTTATATTTTATTTTATTTTATTTTATTTAGGGATTCCTGGGTGGCTTAGGTCATGATCCTAGTGTCCTGTGATCAAGCCTGGTGTTGGGCTTCTTGCTCATCAGGAAGCCTGCTTCTCCCTTTGCCTCTTTTGCCACTGCCCTTACCCCTGCTCATGCTTGCACTCTCTCTCAGACAAATAAGTAAATAAAAATTTTTAAATAATTAAATCTTATTTAAATTCAATTAATTGACATAGTGTATTATTAGTTTCAGAGGTAGAGTTCAGTGATTCATCAGTTACATATAACACCCAGTGCTCATTACATCACGTGCCCTCCTTAATGCCCATCACCCAGTTACCCCATTCTCCCACCTGCCTCCCCTCCAGCAGCCCTCAGTTTTGTTTCCTATAGTCAGGAGTCTTTTGGGGTGCCTGGGTGGCTTAGTTGGTTAAACATCTGCCTTCAGCTCAGGTCATGATCCCAGAACCCTGGGATCAATCCCCATGTCGGGCTGTCAGCTCAGCAGAAAGTCTGCTTCTCCCTCTCCCTCTGCTGTTCCCCCTGCTTGTGCTCTCATTCTCTCTGTCAAATAAATAAACAAAATCTTTTTTTTTTTTTTAAATATTTTATTTATTTATTTGACCCAGAGAGAGAGAGATCACAAGTAGGCAGAGAGGAGGGTGGGGTCGGGGGGAAGCACACTCCTTGCTGAGCTGAATCCCAGGATCCTGAGATCATGACCTGAGCCGAAGGCAGAGGCTTAACCCACTGAGCCACCCAGGAGCCCCTAAATAAATAAAATCTTCAAAAAAAAAAAAGTCTCTTATAGTTTGCCTCTCTCTCTCTCTCTGATTTCATCTTATTTTATTTTTGCCTCCCTTCCCCTGTAATCCTGTGTTTTGTTTCTTAAATTCCACATGAGTTAAATCATATGATAATTGTCTTTCTCTGATGGACTTACTCCATATTCTGTTCTTACTCCATGTATTTATCTCTGTGAAGTTATCAATAGGAGCAGCTTTTCAATGTAGAAAGGCTACTTATTTGTGAATTAACAATTAAAACAGAAAAAGAAAAACTAGTTTTGCTTTAAGACTTCAAGTTCAGTTTACAAATCCGATTAACTTCAGTTTAACTTTCAGTGGGCTCAGCAGGGAGCCCAATGTGGCACTCAATCCCAAGACCCTGGGATCAGGACCTGAGCTGAAGGCAGACACATAGCCAACTGAACCATCCAGGTTCCCCACTAGATACTTTTTAAAAATTATTTTTTATTATTATTATTTTATTTATATGTTTTTTTGAGAGAGTGAAAGAGAGAGAGCGTTGTGAGCATGAGTGGATCAGAGGGAGAGGGAGAGGGAGTGAGAATCCCAAGCAGGCTGCACACCCAGTGCAGAGCTTGATGCAGGGCCCCATATCATGACCCTGAGATCACGAACCGAGCCAAAAGCAAAGTCAGGTGTTCAACTGACCGAGCCATCTGGTTGCCCCAAGCTAGATACTTTTAATAATCAAAATATCAACAAACATAACATTTTAAATATTTTAAATTTATAAATTTATTTGATTTTTTTTCAAAGATTTTATTTTTAAATAATCTTCATTCACAATATGGGGCTTGAACTGACAAACCTGAGATCAAGAGTCAAATGCTCCTACCAAACTAACCAGTGCTACCCTGACCCCTCCTTTTATTTATTTATTTTTTAAGGTTTTATTTATTTGACAGAGAGACACAGCGAGAGAAGAAGCACAAGGCGGGGGAGTGGGAGAGGGAAAAGCAGGCTTCCCACCAAGCAGGGAGCCTGATGGGGAGCTCAGTCTCAGGACCCTAGGATCATGACCTGAGCCGAAACCAGATGTTTAAAAACTGAGCCATTCAGATGCTCCTGTCCCCTCCTTTTAAAATAATCTCTACATCCAACTTGGAACTCGAACTCACAACTCCAAGATCAAGAGTTGCATGTTGTATTGACTGAGCCAGACAGCTGCCTCTAAGTTTCTTTCTTTAGCATTTTAGTTTCCCTAACAAACAAAACCTCCCAATTAAATCCTTCTAAGATTTTTTTTTTAAAGATTTGTTTATTATATATACATGTATATATATAGAGAATGCATGTACTCGTGCAAATGAGGCAAGGTGCAGGAGAGGGAAAATCTGAGGCAGGCCTTTCCCTGAGTGCAGAGTCCAACTCAGAACATGACCCCAAGACCTTGAGATCATGACCTGAGCCAAAATGAGGAGTTGGATTCCTAGCCAAATGAGGTACCCAGGCACCCCAACATTAAGATTTTGAGTTCTATTTTTAACTTAATGAATTTACAGTGTAATAGGAACATTTAAGTAATTGGCTTCAGACACCTGGAACTCAGGAAGGTTCTGGGCTACTAATACTGATTGGGAGTATGTGGCATTTAGATGATATTTGAAGCTTCTGGAGTACAGAAATAAATGTACGAATCCTTTAACCTGTTAGGGGTTACACACTATTCTAGGGGATACAGAGGAAACAACATGTGAACCCCGATATTTCGACTTCGTAGAAATATCATGGAGGTTACAAACCAGTAAACTAAATGAATATGTTTGTCTAGTGGGTTAGGCAGACAACAAGGAATAGAGTGAGCAAGGATGAAAATGGAGATCAGGGGGATTATGTAGGCCTTATTGGTCATTGTAAGAGCTTTTGTTCTTATTCTTTGGGAGCTGTGGAGACATTGGGAGGATTTGAGCAGAAGAATGATATGGTCTGGTTTGTGTAGATGATATCACTCAAGAATGGAGTATAGAGGGGTGCCTGGGTGGCTCAGTCCATTAAGCATCCAACTCTTGATCCTACCTCACTCAGTTCTCACTCTCAGGTCTGTGAGTTTAAGTTCTGCTTTGGGCTCCACACATAGTGTGAAGCCTACTTAAAAGACAAAAATGGAGAATATAGAATATAAAGAATAGAGGGGAGGGGCGCCTGGGTGGCTCAGTGGGTTAAGCCGCTGCCTTCGGCTCAGGTCATGATCTCAGGGTCCTGGGATCAAGTCCCGCATCGGGCTCTCTGCTCAGCAGGGAGCCTGCTCCTCTCTCTCTCTGCCTGCCTCTCTGCCTCCTTGTGATCTCTGCCTGTCAAATAAATAAATAAAATCTTTAACAAAAAAAAAAAAAAAAAAAAAAAAAAAAAAAAAATAAAGAATAGAGGGGAAAAGATAGAGCCTTTGTAAACACTGATCTTTTAAATAGCTATATTGAGATATAATTCACATGGTTTTCAGTTCACCCCTTTAAAGTATTCAGTTCATTGTTTCTTTGTATATTCACAGAATTTTGGAATCATTACTATAACATAATTTTAGAACATTTGTAACCCCCAAAAGAAATCCTATACCTGGTTATGGTTACTCCTTGGTACCCACCTCCCAGTCCTAAGCAACTACTAGTATACTTACTGTCTCAGTAGATTTGCCTGTTCTGGACTTCTCACATAAATGGAATTGTACAATATGTGGTCTTTCATTAGATGACTTCTTTCATTTAGCGTGTTTTCAAGGTTCATTCGTGTTGAAGCATGCTTCAATACTTTATTCCTTTTATTGCTCAGTAGTGGGATTATGACCTGAGCCAAAGGTAGATGCTTAACCAACTGAGCCATTCAGGCACCCCATTTACTCATCTTGCTTCCTGTTTTGCCCTCTCAGGCATTCCAATTCTGTTTTCTTCCAAGTTCCATTCCAGGAACCTCCTGGTAGAGATTAAGTTCATGAAATTCTGATGCATAACCTTTGCTGTCTTCCACTGACTGAAGAGTTGCTTAGGAAATATTTGAAATAGATGTACTTTCTAATGCAAAACAAAGAGGGTAATTCTTTCATTTTAAGATTTACTTATATAACCGTGTTTGATTTGCTATTGAAGATGTTTAAGAAAAGCAGAATTATATATTTTTTAACATTTATTTTGTTTTGATATAGGCAATTTTATATGATGACAAAGGAGGATGTTTGGAGAGTATATTTCTTAAGTGCCTTGAGGTATTTTAATGTTTCTATCTTATTTTTAAGTTACTTAAATCTCTGTATTTAACTTAAAAAAATCTCTTTACTTCCTTTATGAATATTGTTAAAGAGTATAGTCATGGTATTAATGGTATTAATTATAGCTAGTACTTTAACATTTATTATTAGCCACCTCTGTGGTAAAAACTTTTAGATATTGTTTCATTTAATCTTGAGACAATTCTTGTGAGTTTTTTTTAGATTGGGAGTACAGTACTGAAAGATTCAGTTACTTGCCCATATTCATAGAATTGCAGTGGTAGGGCTGGGATCTGGACCCCAGAAACTGACTCTGTAACCTAATTGTATTACATGGTCTCAATAGGCTGAGAATTATAATGGGTAATCTTTTCAGAAATTATTCCTATATATAATATTTTCTCAAATATTCTGTTTTTCCTTTCGGAGAAAGAAAAGGAACTGAAGGCATATTTTAGTGTAAAGAATAAGGATATTAAAGTTTGGTCATTCTGGGTTCATATCCCACTTTTAGATGCTTCCTAGCTAACCTAGCTTCTCTTGTGTCTAAATTCTGTACTGTAGTACATAGACCATAGGATAGACTTTACTGTGTTGGTCTAAAAATTAGAAATAATTTATGTGAACTTCAGTTTAATATGGTCATTTAAAAGTGTTAGTGTATAATCTTATTGTGTTGATTTTGGCCATGGTGTTAAATTTTTTAAAAAATTTTTTGTGGAATTAATAGTGGTTGTGGTATTTCCGTATTTACCAAAAGAGTCTATAAAAAGCACTATCTTAGTAGATGGTTAATTGGGTCTAACTACCCAATTGTAGTAATTGTTATTATTTCATTTTAAATTATTTCTTTTTTTTTTTTTTTTTTTTTTTATTAAAGATTTTATTTATTTATTTGACAGAGAGAAATCACAAGTAGATGGAGAGGCAGGCAGAGAGAGAGAGAGAGGGAAGCAGGCCCCTGCTGAGCAGAGAGCCCGATGCGGGACTCGATCCCAGGACCCTGAGATCATGACCTGAGCCGAAGGCAGCGGCTTAACCCACTGAGCCACCCAGGCGCCCTCATTTTAAATTATTTCATTAGGAAAGACTAAGCATATTATCTGTGATAATACACAGATTTCGTGTATTACCAACTAGGCTGATAATCTTATTTTTTTTTTAAAGATTTTATTTATTTGAGAGAGAGAGAAAGAGTGAGCAGGAGAGAGACCATGAGCAGTGGGGAGAGGCACAGGGAGGTGCAGACTCCTCACTAAGCAAGGGAGCCTGATGTTGGGCTCCATTCTAGGACCCTGGGATCATGACCTGAGTCAAAGGCAGACACTCAACCGACTGAGCCACCCAGGATACCTGATAGCTCTAATTTTACTATATTATTATCCTTTTTTATGCTTATTGATAGTTAACTAGTCTATAATAATAAATGAAGATTTGAATATTGATTCATATGTTTAATAACTATTATCTTTTGTGCCTTGCTAGTGCTAATGACTTACTAGAACAAATAATGAACAAATAATTAGATGTATGTGATTTTAAATTTATTCTTTTAAAATTTAGGTGAAGCCTGGAGATGACCTAGAAAGTGATCGATACTTAATCACAGTTGAGGAGGTTAAAGTTGCTGGAAACATAGCTGTTAAACAGGATGTCATTAAGGAAGCATCAGAGTTAAATCCAAGGAGATTAATATCCTCTGGCCGGTCCCTTGGATGTCAGCCTGCTGGTCTAAAAAGAAAGTTTACTGTAAGTTTCTCTGTTGAAAATAGTAAATCAGTATATATTTCTAATATTATTTCAAGAAGTAGTGAATTTGAAACTATTGTACTCTATCATTAAAATGGTATTTCATAATAAATGTTTAGGTAGTGAGGAAGTAAATCCTAATTAGAAAACTCTTAATACAAATGAGTATTTACATTTTAATCTTGCAAATTTTATATATTTATTACTTTACCTTGCAAAATAGACACATTCCTTTTTCTTTTCTTTCCCTTCTTTTTTTCCCTTTTTTAAAAAAGCCAGTCCATTTCAAAGTTTCTTTATAGATAACGGAACAGCTAATAATTGTTTTAATATTTTTAGGGTTTTCGAGGACCACGTCAAGTGCCAAAGAAAATGATTATTACAGAAAATGGTGAATCCACAGAGTCACTTGAGGCTAAGAAACCTGGCCCTATTTTTCTTTCTCCCTTCTATAGCGCACCTCCTTTGTTTTCTACTGCTGGCAAGAAAGATATAAATAATATGCCAAGAGACCCTGAGAACAGTGTCACTTACAAAGATAGAGAGACAAATGGCTTACATTTTTCTTCGGTTGTCTCTACTCCATCCTTCAAGAATAACCCAGAAATGAAATGTGAAGAAAATTATTTTTGCTCTCCTGTCTATTCTGTAAATAAGCATTCAGATTCTGGACTGACCAATGAGATCTTAAAAAAAGATGGTTTGACCTCTCACTGTTTAGGAGTTTCACAAAACATCAGAAGCAAAGCACAGATATTAGCTCTTCTGAAGTCCAAATCAACTGGTACATTTGAGGAACTAAATTCTGGGACTACAGAACATCTCCCTCAGATACATCTACAAGGAAGTGTAAACATTCCTATTAAACCAAAGTGCATAGTTGAACAAGAAAAGTGTGCTCAGACGAAAAGCACAGACAGTTCATACCACCAGCATCAATCAGAAAATACCATGAGAAATAAAAGTCGATGGGCCATGTATTTATCCTCCCAGAGCTCACCTGTACATTCTTCTACTGAAGATGGAAATAATATAGAAAGGAAACCAAAGGTCCAGGGAGACAATACAAATTTAGATTTGAAAGACCTTTTGGTACAAGAGAGGATACAGGTCTCTGAAACATGTGCTGAAAAAGGTAAAAAGTATAATGAAGTCAAGCCAGGAGATGATAGTGATCAGTCATTGGATCAGGAAGTAAAATTGGAAATTCCTTCATTCTGTAAAAGCAACAGCTTACCAGTTACTTGTAGCAGTGTGGAGTGTGATGGCTTATTATCAGAATATGACATTAAAAAGAATAATAAGATACCTGTTAGTCAAAATGACAAGATGTGTTTAAAAGGATCAACTCTCGGTAGAGAAAATGCTCAGGAGGTAAAGAAGTATGAACGGCCAATCTCATTCCTGCCAGAATCTGGACATCTGCAAACTGAGTCTTCTATAGCTAACAATTCTAGGATCTCTGATGACTTTACCAATGTGCTTTCTAAAAGTAATACTGATAATGGAAATCATAACAGTATTCCTGAACCTATGAGTAATGTAACACAGCCACTTGTGGAGGTGAGTTTTAATCTGAACAATTTTGAAACCAGCGACACTGAGGAGGAATCACAGGAAGACAACAAAATTTCCCAGGATTCAGAGGGTTGGGTAAAGGAAACTTTGGTTAATGACAGCAGTTCGAGTGTTCAGAAGAGATGTGAAGATACAAGCTGTAAGAAAGTTGGCAGTGAACATTTGTGTCTTTTAACATCTATTGGGGATAAACATACAGAGACATTTCCTATTAAAGAGACTCTGCTGTCAGAGTTTTGTGATAAAGCTTGCGTAGGTGTTGACAGAGAACCTTGGAAAACTGGAAACATTAGAAAAGAAATAGAAGAGTGTAGCGATATATTAAGCAGTTTTGACTCATCTTTAGAGGGGACTGATGATGTATCTCTAGATAATAATGAAAATGCTAATAAATCTATTCAAAAAGTCAGAATTAACTATGATAATGCTTCACTACAGAATAAATCTAAAGATATAAGCTCAAATTTACATATTCCTTGTTTAAACATAGCCACTGATCAGACTCCTAAAAACAGCCCATTCTCAGAACAGGCTGAGCCTCAGCCTTTTATTATGGGAAGTAACTTAGACAAAAATGATGAATGGCTTTTACTGTCAACGTCAAGCAGCGACATCAGTATCCAAGAATTAAATGTTAATCATAATCACTCTGAAGAATGTGTTGCTCTTGATAAATCAAGTACCCAAGTTTCTAATTCTTTGTTTTACCCTCTGGGAAAAAAGCATCCTATTTCCAAAGACATGGAAGCATATATTCCTGAATCTGAAGATTTGCGAAGGATTAGAAGTTTAGACCATGACCATGTTGAAGTAGAAACTGATGGAGAAAGCAAACAATATTGCAATAGTCCTAGAAATCCTTCAGAACTCTCTGGATTAGTAAATAACATTTCCATTTTAAAGTCATTGTCTGAACACAGTACGGCTTTAGAAGGCTTGGAAATATTGAAAAAGAGAAGTATTACCTTTAAACAACAAGGAACTCTGAGCCAGATGACTGATGAACCAGATAACAATCCTGAAGGTTAGATTGGCATGTTCGTTTTGGATTGTTTTCTGAATAGCTCAGAGGTTGTAAAGTATTTGCTTTGGAGGCTACATTAAAGAATTACATAGTAAATTTTTTTTTAATTTTTTTTTTTAGAGAGAAAAAGAGTGTGCCTGGGGAAGAGTGTGAGCAGGGGAAGGGGCAGAGGAAGAAGGAGAGAGAGAATCTTAAGCAGGTTACATGCCCAGCACAGAGCCTGACACAGGGCTTGATCTCATGACCCTGAGATCATGATTTGAACCAAAGACGTTTTGTCTACTGAGCCACCCAGGTGCCTAAGAATTAGATAGTATTTAAATAGGCAATATGTGTACTTGGTAAAATCAATTCTAATAGAGGATAAAATGGTGAAAAGTAAATCACCTTTCTAGTATAGTCCCTCAGTGCACTCCTAAGAATTAGCTAGTTTCCTTCCAGGGTATCCTTCTGGAAATAAGCATATACAGGCACATATAAGCAAGTATGTATGTGAATATCCATTCCTATCATACATTTTTAAAAAAAGATTTTATTTATTTATTTGACAGAGATCACAAGTAGGCAGAGAGGCAGAGGGGAGGAAGGGAGGGGGGAAGCAGGCTCCCTGCTGAGCAGAGAGCCCAATGTGGGGCTCGATCCCAGGACCCTGGATCATGACCTGAGCCGAAGGCAGAGGGTTTAACCCACTGAGCCACCCAGGTGCCCCCAATCAGACATTTGTGAACATGTGTTAGGAGATACTTTTTAAAAAATAATCATTAGTTCATATTGATCTCTCTAATTCCAGTTCTTAAACTCTGGGTTCTTCCTGTCTTCCTCAGTTTCACAATTGTATTTCTTTACTACCACAATGAGAAGGGGCCCTGGTTCCCAACAACATTAGTACATTTACTTCCTCAATTCTATAATACGCATCAAATGGCTTCCAAATTTTTACACTAGTATTACTACTAACAAAAAACCTTTACAAATGTGTAAAGTTCACAAATTCTTTTTCTTTTTTTCTTTTCTTTTCTTTTTTTTTTTTTAAGATTTTATTTAAGAGAGAGTAAGAAAGAGCCTGAATGGTGGGGAGGGGAGAGTGAGAAGCAGACTCCCAACTGAGCATGAAGCCCAGTGTGGGGCCCCATCCCAGGATCCCAAGATCATGACCTGAGCTGAAGGCAGATGCCTAACTGAGGTACCCAGGCACCCCTCTTTTGGTTTGTTTTTGCAATATATCTTACTGAAAATACATAGAGTATTAAGTTAAAAAGTTACTTGGGTGGGACATCTGGGTGGCTCAGTTGGTTGAGCGTCCAACTCTTGGTTTTGGCTCAGATCATGATCTGAGGTGGTGGAATTGAGCCTCACATGCAGTTCTGTGCTCTGTGGAGAGTCTGAGGTTCCTTCTCTGTCCCTCCCCTGCTCGTGTACATACACAGGTGCACTCTCTCTCTCTCTCTCAAATAAATATCTTTAAAAAGTTACTTGGGTTATTCTCTTTAGTGTGGTTATGTTATAATTTGATGTAAATATAGTTAAATTCACTGTTTATATTCAGTATGAGGACTTTTTTGCCTATCTTTGTTGATTTATTTTTATTTCTGATTATGTAAAATATTAATCTAGTTCAGGAAACAAAGCTGTATAAAAACATAAACTCAGACGCCTTCCTTGTGCCTTTCATCCTGTTCTTACCTACCTGCTAGACAGAGCCAATATGTCATACCTGTGTTTCTTTTTGCAAAAAGAAGTGCTCCGTATTTACATTCTTGTTCCCTCCCTATTCAACAAAAGATAGTATACTCTATATATTCTTTAGCATTTTTTCACTTAATATATTCTGAAGTTTGCTTCATATCAGTTCATAAGACACATCCTCATTTTTTGTTTATATCATTTTTTGTGTAATATTTCACTGTGTGTATGAGCCATCATTATGCAACCTGTCTCCAATACTTTGCTATTACAAATGATGTGATATTAATTAGCTCTCCGTGTGTGTGTGTGCATATTGTTTGAGGTGTGTCTTCAGGACAAATTCCTAGCTGCAGGGTTGCCGGGTAAATGTGTGACTTTATTTTACTTCAAAATTTTCTCCATGTCTTATCCCCACCAGTAATGTATGAGAGTGCTTGTTTCTCCACAGTCTTGCCAGTGTGTTGCCAAGCTTTGGAATTTTTGCTAATCTGATAAATGAGAAATGGCATTTCAGTGTTTTTGAATTTGTATTTCTCTTACTACAAGTGAAATTTAACATCTTTTCATATGTTTAAGCAACATTTGTACATCTTTTTTCATGAACTGTCTTACCTTTTTGTCCAGATGTTTAATGGCTGTTGGTATTTTTATTCTCATTGATTTTTAAGAGTTTTTTTTCTTAATATATTGGGGATACTAACCCTTTATTGGTGATGTGTGTTGCAGATACTCTCTTTTATATGTCACTGGTCTTTTGACTTTGCTTATAGTATGTTGCCAATAGCATTTTTAAAAAAAGAAAACCAATATAGAACATATTAGTAAATATCAATATTAGACACATATAAATGTGAGTGAACAGTGTACTTGGAGATTCTCAAAAGTTAAAACTGAATTCTTTTTTTAAAAAATTGAATTCGTATTTAAATATCTCAAGGGATTCCTGAGAAAGATAAGTTTAATGGCAATTGATGGTTTATTTTCCAAAAAATTAAAAAGGAAAAAAATTTTCATGAAAAATAAGTAGGGGCAGACGAAATTATATAATATATAAGGATATAGATTCCTATTATGAATATATAGGAATTATAGAATTTAGTTTTAGGAAATCTTTTTTCTCATCAAGTTGGAAAGAGGATTATGGTTGAGTCTCATGATTTGCAGTAGTTATGTTCTATTGAATCAGCACAAACACAGGGCACTTGGGTGGCTCAGCTGGTTAGGCAACTGCCTTTGGCTTAGGTCATGATTCCAGGGTTCTGGGATCAAACCCCACATTGGGTTCCTTGCTCAGTGGGGAGCCTGATTCTTCTCCTTATGCCTGCTATTGCATCTGCTTGTGCTCCATCTCTCTGTCAAATAAATAAATAAAATATTGAATCAACAGAAACACTGAATTAGTGAAAAATGAGTCATTGTTTTTAGGGGTATTTTCCATCAAACCTCTGGTCAGAGCATTTTTATCAATTGATCAAAATCTTGTTTTTATGAGTGTTTCTATTTAAAGGCATTAATTAATGTTGATCGGTTAACATTGAACTCATGGTGAACTACACAATGAGTGATTCCTGGAAAAAACTTCCCTAAACACACGTTTTCTCCGTAAAGGACATCACAGCCTTCTTGCACTTAGGAACATTAGACAGTATGCTTAGGGAACATTTGAAATAGCAAAGTCACTTAGAAGAAGCCCCAAAGTGTAAAAAATGTATTAAATAGACCACAAAAAGGATATTTGTTCATAGTGTGAGAGCTCAAGGAGGCAGAGTATCACCTTGTTCTACCTCAGCTGGGAATGTATGTCAGGAAACTCATTTTTTGTAGCTCTGGATGTCAAAAAATAACCCCCAAAACACAGGGTACAGATTTCGGGGTTCCAAATAAATTTTAGTAAGTAGGTAGGACCTGTGAGTAATGAGGATTGACTATTTGTTTTCTGATATCATAGATTTCTCTAGAAAGGAGTAAGTTGGTTTTCTTGTGACACTGAGAAGCTTGAATATAACAATTGACTTCATGGAGTAAGAATCAGTTTTACCATCAATTTAGGATATGTGAAAGTGTTACGATTTTTTTCCTGTAGATTGTAGATTTTTTTCCTGTAGATTTCCTGAAGTTTTTGTGGGATGATTGAATATATCTTAGAAATGTTCATTTAGGTGGGTGCCTGGTTGGCTCAGTGGGTTAAAGCCTCTGCCTTCAGCTCAGGTCATGATCCCCCGGTCCTGGGATTGAGCCCCACATTGGGCTCTCTGCTCAGCAGGGAGCCTGCTTCCTCCTCTCTCTTTGCCTGCCTCTCTGCCTGTTTGTGATCTCTGTCAAATAAATAATAAATAAAATATTAAAAAAAAAAGAAATGTTCATTTAGAGTTTTATTCTTGAGTGACTGCAATAAAGGAAAACACATCTATTTTCACCAAGTGCCTTTTTATTTATTTATTTATTTTAGGATTTTATTTATTTGACAGAGACAGTGAGAGAAGGAATACAAGCAGGGGGAGTAGGAGCCGGAGAAGCAGGCCTCCCGCAGAGCAGGGAGCCCCATGTGCTTGGGGCTCAGTCCCAGGGCCCTGGGATCTTGACCTGAGCTAAAGGCAGATGCTTAATGACTGAGCCACCCAGACATCCCCAAATGCCTTTTTATTTTTTTATTTTTATTTATTTATTTATTATTTTTAAAAGATTTTATTTATTTATTTGACAGACAGAGATCACAAGCAGGCAGAGAGGCAGGCAGAGAGAGAGGAAGGGAAGCAGGCTCCCCAATGAGCAGAGAGCCCAATGTGGGACTTGATCCCAGGACACTGGGATCATGACCTGAGCCGAAGGCAGAGGCTTTAACCCACTGTGCCACCCAGCCCCCCCCACAAATGCCTTTTTAAAGCCTGTTTTAGAAATAGCATCAGATTCCAAAATCCAATTACTTTAATTTCATTTAATTCTGAATTTTAACAGGAAAATAATGAAACCAGAAATGACAATGAACTAAAAGTGATGTTTACACTAGATTTAGCTATGATTTTTTTTACAGTAAAGTTTTTTTAATTTAAATAATCTACACCCAACAAGTAGCTTGAACTCATGACCCAGAGATTAAGAGTTGTATGCTCAGGGCACCTGGGTGGCTCAGCCTTTGGGCATCTGCCTTCTGCTCAGGTCTTGGTCCCAGGGTCCTGGGATCCAGCCCCGCATTGGACTCCCTGCTCAGCAGGAAACCTGCTTCTCCCTCTCACAATCCCCTTGCTCATGTTCCCTCTCTCGCTGTGTTTCTCTCTGTCAAATAAATAAATAAAATCTTAAAAAAAAAAAAAAAAGGTGCATGCTCCCCCAAACTGAGCCAGCCAAGTGCTTCTGATTATCTTTTTTACAATTATAATCAATCTTTCTTTCTAATAATCACTTTAAAATTATAGTCTTCTTGGTGACTTTAGGAGAAATTGAAATGATTGAATATGTACCTTTTTCTTTAAGGAAAAAAAATCCTATTTTTAAACAGATACTCAGGTGGTATGGCCTGGCCATTTTCTCCTCTTTTCTATTTTGCAGACTTGCCAACTCTCCTGTTGGCAGGAGACTCTTTTTATATGTGTTAGGACTTTTGTCTGAACATCTTTACCTCTGGCATAGCTAGTAGCTTTTTCGTGTATTCAGATCTCAATTTAGATGTCACTTCGTGTGAGAGAACTTTCCATTCATCCTATCTAACATTATTCTCTGTCATATCAACCTTTGTTATGAAGCCCTTTTGTATCCTAATCTGAATTTATCTTTTTTTTTTTTTTTTTTTTTAATCTTCTGTAGCCTTCCTTTTTTAAGAAACTACTGTTTCCCCAGTGCCTGGCACAATGTACTTAGAAGATAATTGAAGGTTTTTTTCTCAAACCAAAGTCAAATGCATTTAAAATAGACTCAGAAATAGCATTAAGTGCTTTTTTCTCATCTGTGTTTGCACATAGCAGCAGTGTAATGTTCTTGGCTTTATTCTAACAGTTAATATTTCATTTTGAGCATTTTTTAGTACAGTTTATTGGCTATTGAGTTGGTATTTTTCAATTAGTTTGAATAAAGAAAAAAGGAAGCATTCCTACTATTAAAAGGTAACCAAAAAATTTTTTTTGAATTAAAAAAAAATCAACATTTTCATATTTCTTACTTTTTTTTTTTAAAGATTTTTAAAAAGATTTTGTTTATTTGACATAGAGAGAGCACAAGCAGGGGGAGGGGCAGAGGGAGACAGGGAAGCAGGCTCTCTGCTCAGCAGGGAGCCTGATGTGGGGCTCAACCCCAGGACCTGCAGTCATGACCTGAGTCAAAGGCGAATGCTTAACTGCCTGAGCCACGGAGGCAGCCCTTTTTCTTGAATTTTTATCTTGACAATGTTTGACCACACGTATACTACATAGATATACAGAGGGAATAGTCACTAAATCCTGAAATATCCAAAGACCAGATTCAACAATTATCAAGAATACCTCATCTTCAAGTTTAAGTTATATTCCTGCTTTCATTCAGTTTTATAAGTAAGGGTTGTTTTTTTAAAAAGATTTTATTTATTTATTTGCCAGAGACATAGCGAAAGAGGGAACACAGGCAGGAGGACTTGGAAAGGAAAAGCAGGCTTCCTGCAGAGCAGGGAGCCTGATGTGGGGCTCGATCCCAGGACGCTGTGATCATGACCTTGGTCGAAGGCAGATGCCCAATGACTGAGCCACTGTTTTTTTTTTTTTTTAAATTTTATTATTTTTAAGTAACCTCTGTACCCAGTGTAGGGTTCAAACCTACAACCCTGAGATCAGTCACATGCTATACTGACTGAGCCAGCCAGGCTCCCCTAGAAATAAGTTTTTAAAAAGTTTAAAACACTATATATGAGATGAATAAAATAATTTTATTTTATGTGTTATAGTTAGGAAACCATTGACTGCAGGAGTTTTACAAGCTTTACCAAAGTTGCCTCATCTGAACCAGGATTCTCAACAGGTACATTTTTTCCCCTATATTCTTCTATTGTGATATAGAATGTTCTGTACTGTTCTTTATGATGAGACTGCTATTATATATAGGGTCCCAAGATATCTTATCTCATGCCCACCCCCAACTTGTATCTCAGTAATTATTTTCATTATATCCTTGGGGGGAAAAGAGCCTAGCAGTTCCATTTATTAAGTAGTGAGTAGTATTAAGCAATTTAGTAAGTAAGTATTATGTCCTACTAATTTAGTAAGCTTTTTATTTTTACTTTTTCCCGTTTAATTGGTATTGTTGATATATAATGTTGTATTGGTTTAAGGTGTACAAAATAATGATTTAACATATGTATATATTGTGAATATATATGATCACTGTGAGCCTTTTATCTTATCTTATTTTATTTTACTTTTTAAGTAGGCTCTTCACCCAGCTCAGAACCCAGTGTGGGGTTTGAGCTCATGACCCTGAGGTCAAGACCTGAGCTGAGGTCAAGAGCTGAGCTGAGATCAAGTGTTGGTACTTAACTGACTGAGCCACCGAGGGGCAGTCCCTCATTCCGCTTTTTTTTTTTTTTTAAGTGGGCTCCACCCTGCACAGAGCCCAACGTAAGCATTTTACTTTTAAATATACACAATTGCTAATGGAATGTTTGCACTTGTTGGGCATACATTAGAACCTTAGAATAGATTAGTTTTCTTGTTCACATTGATTTTTGCATGGTAATTGATTTTCATCATAGCAGTTTCTAAAAACTCAATTTTACAAAGATAAAATGCCATTGAAAGAGATGGCATAAGATCTGATGTTGAACTGAACTATCTTGAGTTAACAGTTCATTCACTGATCAACAGATGCCAAGTGATAACTGTATTTCCCTTTAAATTTATTTAAATTTAAAAATTTTTATAATTTTTTAAAGATTTTATTTGAGAGACAGAGCTAGAGAGAGCTAGAGAAAGCATGAATGGTGTGGAGGGGCAGAGGATGAGGAAGAAGCATACTCCGTGCTAAGCAGGGAGCCTGAAGCAGGGCATGATGCAAGACCCTGGGATCATGCCCTGAGCTGAAGGCAGACCTGTAACCACCTGAGCCACCAGGCACCCCAATTTTTATAATTTTTAAAAGATTTTATTTATTTATTTGAGAGACAGAGAGAGGGAGGGAGAGAGAGAGAGAGAGAGAGAGAGAAAATGCACACAACCCAGGGGAAGAACAGAGGGGTAAAGAGAGGGAGAGAGAGAATCTTTTAAGCAGACTCTATTGAGTGCAAAGCCCATTGAAGGGCTCAATCTCCCAACCTTGAGATTATGACCTGAGCCAAAACCAAGAGTTGGATGCTCAACCCACTGACCCATCCAGACACCCCGTCCCTTAAATTTAAAACATTTTGTGCAGCCCCTGTTGATTTCACTGTGGTACCCCAAAGTACCTTGTTGAGCAGTTTAAGAACCATGGTAATACTATGAAAATTATGGTACTTATTAGAATACATTGATATGCTAGTCCTCTAAATTAGTGTTTCTTCTTGGGGATGTTTAACGTATTTGGAGGGATATTCATTATATGGCACTGCTCTTTCTAAAAGACGTGTTTGAAACAAAAGAAAGTGAAATGTTTCCTTTGCCCCCATTTTGTATCTTACTGTATTTTCCAACTGTTTTTTTTCCTCCTTTTTTAAATACAGAAAAAATGAAAAAAAATAAAACTCACCCTATCACTGATAGGTAATTATTAATGTTTACAACATTTTAGGCCCATTTTCAAAAATATGGTTAGATTGTTGTGGGTGTAAACAGTTTTCTGTCTTTTCCCCTTAATATTTTATGTTTCTTACCTTATTAAGATACCTCTTAAATATATCTTCTATTTATTTATTTATTTATTTAGTTAATTTTTTACCTGCTTGGTGAGTTAGCTTATTATTGTCTTTATCTGAAAAATCTTCACAGAAAATTATGATTTGGTGTATTAGCTCTTAGCAGGCTGCTCCTGAGCTCTAAGGAAGCTTGCCTTCCTCTGAGCTACCTAGTTTTTCTTCTGGGGCAAGGGACATTTGGGGATGGTTCCACCTCATCTTTTTAAATTAACTTCTTTCTTAGGCTTCTTCTGGACTGGATTATCTCATATAGCAGCATGAGCTTTCTTAACCGTATCTCCATCATGTCTGGAGTTACATTGTTGTTTTTGTATTGAGAGAGCTATTTATTGTAAGCATCTTCATCTTCTTCTATTAGTAATGCATATCATCTGCAATGTTCTGACCCATGATGAGCTTCTGATGTACTTCTGCATTGACTTCCTTGCTTTCTGAATCATAAGTAGGAAATCATTTGGTAATGTGAGAGATAGACAAGCCTCCATTCACAGCTCCCACGAGAACCCCAAAACTTTATTTTCAGGAGTAGTTCTGGCAAACTCTGCATTCAGATAGCAGGTGAAAGTACCAGGTTGACCATCAGTGTTTGTCACCTCCACTTCGGCTTCTGAGATCTTGGCCACGTCAAATCTCTTGAGAAGCCTGTGGGTCAACAGCAGGCCGGTATAATATGCTGTGGTATAATTTGTCAGGCCAACCTTCACACCATACTCTGGAGTTCATGAGCTTGCGCTGCACAACTATCATATCTCCTTCTATGTGGGTGTGAGTAATCTGACAAATGAGATCCCTTTTTGGTTACACAAATTTTCATCCTGTAGTGAGGTGTGTTGTGTTTATTTTTATTTTGAATTACCAAGTGTTTCTGAGCATAGTAATCAGTTTTATCCTCTCGTCATCTTTGAAATTTCACTTGGTATCTCTTAAAGTAAGACTTATTCTTGACAACTTTAACAAATGCCATCCTGCAGAACAGAGACCACGTTAGCCACTTAATCACAGATCAGCTGTTTAATATCTTTTAGAGGTTACTTACCATCCTATCCTATGGATAATCTGTGCTTTGGATAAGCAGTGCCCTATTTTGAAGATTTAAATTATTTCTAGCATTTTGCTAGGATAAATAAAACTTCAGCAAATGTTTTTGCACATAAATTGTTGTTTACATTTTGAGTTATTTCCTTAGATTTGAGTCCCACATGTGGAATTGATGATAACTTGAAAGGCTAAGAACAATTTTTTTTTTCTTTTAAGATTTATTTGTTTGACAGACAGAGATCACAAGTAGGCAGAGAGGTAGGCACAGAGAGAATGGGGAAAAAGGCACCCTGCTGAGCAGAGAGCCTGATGCGGGACTCGATCCCAGGACCCTGAGATCATGACCTGAGCCGAAGGCAGAGGCTTAACCCATTGGGCCATCCAGGTGCTCCTAAGAACAATTTTCTTGATTTATATTGTCAAATCTAAAAATCTTCCTCTTTTATAGTATGAATATTTATTTCACTTCATATTCGCCAGTACTAAGATATTTTCAATGCTGAGACATGTAGGTGGCTTGGTTGCTTGGACATCCAACTCTTGATTTCGGCTTAGGTTGTGATCTTGGGATCGTGGGGTCAAGTCCAGCATTGGGCTCTGCTCTGTGTGAGGGCTGTTTGAGATTCTGTCTCTTTTCCTCTTCCCTTCCCCTCAGTCTTGTACTCTCTCTTCCTCTCTAATAAATAAGTAAATCTTTTTTTAAGATTTTATTTATTCATTTGAGAGAGAGAGAGCATGAGCGGGGGGAGAAGCAGAGGCAGAGGGAATGGGAGAAGCAGACTCCCTGCTGAGCCAGGAGCCCAACTTGGGGCTCCATCCCAGGACTCTGGGATCATGATCCCAGCCAAAGGCAGATGCTTCATCATTTGAGCCACCCAGGTGCCCTGATAAAACTTTAAAAAAAAAAAGATATTTTCAATTCTTGCTAAGTCAGAATAATATTTAATTAATATATAGTTTTTGTTTCTTTGATTATTAGTGATAGTGTTCTTTTGTTTTTTATTTTTATTTTTAAATTTTTATTCTTTTTTTTCTTCTATTTTTTATGTCTAATAGAAATTTATATTTTATTTTATAACTTACTAGTACCTTTTAGTTATTCTGTTTATATTCTTTTCCTAAGATCATAAAAGAAAATGAGGTTGAACCAAGTGAACCACTTCAGTCTTGGCAGGTGAGTTAATCTTTTTTAAAATATAAAGTAGCCAGAATTTATAGTTATATTTATAGATATGGCATATAATTTTATATTGTCAGTTTTTTTTTTAAGATTTTATTTATTGACAGAGATCACAAGTAGGCAGAGAAGCAGGCAGAGAGAGAGGAGGGAAGCAGGCTCCCTGCTGAGCAGAGAGCCCGATGGGGGGCTTGATCCCAGGACCTTGGGATCATGACCTGACCTGAGCCGAAGGCAGAGACTTTAACCCACTGAGCCACCCAGGCGCCCCTGTCAGTTTTCAATATCATTTGTAAACTTATTTAGATGAGCCTGCTGTCTTGTACAAATATCCTGGTGTGGTCAATAGGATTTGGTTAAGTAACAAATCTGTTATCACAAATAAGTTTTTTTCTTTTAAGATTTTGTTTATTTATTTGACAGAGAGAGATCACAAGTAGGCAGAGAGGCAGGCGGTGTCGGGGAGAGGGGAAGCAGGCTCCTGAGCAGGTAGCCTGATTCGGGGCTCTGTCCCAGGACCTGGAGATCATGACCTGAGCTGAAGGGAGAGGCTTAATCCACTGAGCCACCCAGGCACCCCCACAAATAAGTTTGTAAACTTGTAATCATTACTTAATTCAAGAATTATAATTGATAATTATAGCTGTACCTGTAACTCTGTTGCCTTAAAGAAAACAAAACAAATAAAATTCATTTAGGGGTGGCTCAATCTTTTTTTATCCTTATATAATAAAATCAAATGTATAAAATAATAATGAACAACCACATATTTAGCTTAGAAATGATCACATTCTTAATTCTTTTCTTCACTTGAAAAAATAGGATTTAAACCTTTTCAAGGGCAGTTATCACAAAATATAAACTGCAAATAACACTGTCATTCTCCACAATGAGTTGCTATTTATTTTTATTTTTATTTTTTAAAGATGTTATTTATTTATTACAGAGGAAAAGAGTGGGAGCATGAGCAGGGGGAGCAGCAGGAGAAGCAGACTCTCCATTGAGCAGGGAGGCTGACTTGGGGATTGATCCCAGGACTCTGGGATCATGACCTCAGCTGAAGGCAAACACTTAGCCAACTGAGCCACCCCAGCATCCCTATGAGTTGCCATTTAAAATAAATCTCATATATTTTAAAAAATCTGTTGTAATCTCATAGGAATGAAAAAGATCTTATAATATTTTGTAAAAAAATTTTTTTTATTTCAATCTTTTTAGCATTAATATAGGAGTATATTTGCCTTTTTGTAATACCTTTCATACTATAATTTACTGAAGCAACCTCTTCATGTTCATTATTGATAGAAAAACTTTCATCGGGCATCTTAGTGGCTCAGTGGGTTAAGCCTTTGCCTTTGGCTCAGGTCATGATCCCAGGGTTCAGGGATCAAGCCCCGCATCGGGCTCTCTGCTCAGTAGTAAGCCTGCTTCCCCCATCTCTTTGCCTGCCTCTCTGCCTACTTGTGATCTCTCTCTCTGTCAAATAAATAAATAAATAAATAAGTAAATCTTAAAAAAAAAAAAAAAGGAAGAAGAAAAACTTTCAAAATTTAAAGTTAGGGTACTCTTTAAGGATATACTTAATGGCACTGCTATTTTATTTCTGCTAATTTAATTTCTATAATTAGCTAAAATAGCAACAGAAGAGAGGGTGCTATGATAATTGGTTTTTTAAACTCACTATATTTGAAAATTCTAAGTCTAAAATATGAGTTGAATGTTTTGAAGAACTACTTGGTTGACAGATGTGCTAAATATATTGTTATTAATGGAAGGTAACTATTATTTGAAGAAATGCACTACCTCTTGTCTATTGAGGAATTGTTTTCTCTATACTTTTTAAACATAAAAATTATTTCTGTTAAATTCCTTTTCAAAATCTCATTCATAGTAGAAATTATGATTATATAGTTCTTGATGAACTAAAAATGACTAGTTGCTCTTGTCTATATCTTGTGTTTTTATGGTTGCTAGGAAATTGTTTATCTTTTTATCTTATTTTTAATGTAGGCTTCATGCCCAAATTGGGCTAGAACTCACGACCCTGAGATTAAGAGTCACATGCTCAACTGGGGCATCTGGGTGCCAGTCAGTTAAATGGCAGACTCTGGATTTTGGTTTAGGTTGTGATCCCAGGGTACTTGGATTGAACTCTGTGTCGGGCTCCATGCTCAATGGGGAGCCTGCTTAATGATTCTCTCTCTCCTTCTCCTGCCCCTCCCCTCACTTTTGAGCTCTCTCTAAAATAAATAAATCTGAAAAAAAAAGAGAGTCACATGCTCTACTGGCTGAGCCAGCCAGGTGCTCAGATTTCATTCTTCTTCTTTTTTTTTTTTTAAATTTAATTTATTTATTTGAGAAAGAGAGAGAGAGAACACGAGCGGGGTGAGGGATAGAGGGAGAAGCAGACTCCCTGCTGACTAGAGAGCCTGACGTGAGGCTCAATCCCAGGACCCCGGGATCATGACCTGAGCTGAAGGCAGACGCTTAACTAGTTGAGCCACCCAGGTGCCCCTGATTCATTCTTTAAATTGATAACGCTTTTTACAATTTTTCCTCTTTTGGTTTCAAACTAATTTTTGAATTAAATAATCTGTATTAACATTAAGTATTAGGTTAGATGGGTGATTATTAGGTATGCAATAATTTTTTCTAGTGTTAAAATATTCAACTATGGGCTCCTGGGTGGTTCAGTTGGTTAAGTGTCTGCCTTCAGCCAGGGTCATGATCCCAGGGTCCTGCGATCAAGCCCCACATTGGGCTCCCTGCTTGGCAGGGATCCTTCTTCTCCCTCTCCCTCTGCCTGCCACTCTGGCTGCTTGTGCTCTGTCTCTGTGTCAAATAAATAAAATACAATCTTAAAAAAAATCAGCTATAGTTTTAGAATTAGGATTGCTTGGGTGGCTTAGTTGATTAAATGTCTGACTCTTGATTTCGGCTCTGGTCCTGATCTCAGGGCTATGAGACTGAGCCCTGAGGTCGAGGCTTGGTGGGGACTCCGCCCAAGATTTTCTCTCTCCTGAGGCACCTGGGTGGCTCAGTTGGTTAAGTGTTGGCCTTCAGCTCAGGTCACGATCTCAGGTCCCAGGGCACACTTCCTGTTCAGTGGGGTTCTGCCTGTTCCTCTCTCTCTGCCCCTCCCACCACTCATATGCACAAGTGCACTCTCTCTCTCTCTCTCAAATAAATAAAATCTTAAAAATGATTCTCTCTTTCCTTCTGCCCCTTCCTCTTGTGTGCACGTGTGTTCCCTCTCTCTCTCCAAATAAGTAAATTTAGAAAGATTTTATTTATTTGACGGAGAGAGAAAGAGAGGGAGAGAGAGCGTACAAGCAGGGGGAGTAGCAGGCTCCCCAGTGAGCAAAGAGCCGGACATGGGGCTTGTGACCTGAGCCGAAGATAGACGCTTAAATGACTGAGCCACCCAGGCTCCCCTCAAAATAAATAAATTTTAAAAAAATTAGGATTAGAATTTTTTATTGCTGAGTTTTAAAATTACTTAGCATGTACCTTACCTGCTGGAGAACTTGCTTGCCAGAGGTAGCTTGTTATATGTTTGTATGTACAGAAGTAAGATTGAAATGGCAAGTGTACTTTGAAATAGCAAGCTTTAAGTTTTGGGAGTATTTTCCAATAAAACTCATGAGTGGCCTATAAAACTCTACTAGCTAACACACTTACTGATATTTTATTCTAGATCTTTTCCTTGGGAGATGAAGAGACTGCTTTTCTAGATGTTATCCCTAAACAATTAGAGAGAAAAACCTGTGACCCTAAGGTAAAATTTGTGAATAACTTTGATTTTCTAATCCACTGCCTTTTCCTGCTGTTTTTATACCACTCTCAGAGTTTTCATAGGCAGAAAGTTAATGAGCATAGTGAATTAACCTGATTTTAGGAACAAGAAAAACTAATGACTGGTACCCCTTGTTTTACTTGAGCCTTTTCTCTTCACTAGTGAACTAATAATGCGTCATGCATATATATGATGCATACCCTAGAAATTGGAAGATAAATAAGCTGTAAATAATGAATGCTTTGCAGAGAACAAAATGAAGATCTTTATAGCCTTCAACATATAGGCTACTTTACCACTCCTACTTTTGTAAAAGTATATATAACCCAAGTTCTATCTAGTGCCATCTACTCCATATCAAAAATTTGTAGACAAAGTAGCATATAAATACTTGGACTTTATAAATACTGATTTTATTCCTAATACCCAACAGACCTTTAAAGGAGATCTACATAGAAGCATAGAGAATAAGGTGTCTGTTATTTGTGGAGAATGTGTATTCTCCATCAAACAAATTAGAAATATACAGAGTCTCAATAGGTGAGACTTTTTTAGTTGAACTGTGTATGTTTTTAAATTTAGAATATTTTCAACAAAAGTTCTTTATAAAGGATATTTAGATTTGATTTTCCTTTCAAATGTGTGATTTAGAATCTTCATTTTTAAATAAGTGAATATTCAGATTATTTACTATCATAATTTTGTTAATTTATCAGTTAGAAATAAATTCTATTAGCAATCTTAATTTTTTCTTAAAGATTTTATTTATTTATTTGACAGAGAGATCACAAGTAGGCAGAGAAACAGTGAGATGTAGGCTCCCCATGGACTAGAGAGCCTGATGTGGGGCTTGATCCCAGGACCCTGGGATCATGACCCGAGCTGAAGGCAGAGACTCAACCCACTGAGCCACCCAGGTGCTCCAAGCAATTTTAATTTTCCACTTTCTGGGTAGATTTGTCACCCAGTGAGGAATAAAAATCCTAGAACCCCTTAAGGGGGCAGTAGAGAAAGCTATTTGAAGACTGAGAGCAGATCATCAGGTCTCTGAGGACATGACAATACCTCTCTGAAGTACACGCCTGTATTGGCATCATATTCTTAGGACTTTGTTCTCAAAGCAATAGGATCAGATCTTCTGGGAGCCCACCATCCCTCTTCTGGGAAGCCTGATAGTTTACAAAATGCCTGAACAAAGGAAAATGCTTTCTATATTTCTTTACTTACTTCCTATTACATGTTTATTGACGGCTTCCGATATGCCAAGCATGGTGTTAAATGCACATGGTACCCTGATGAAAGCAACATGTTTCTCCCCTCAAGAAGTTTATAGTACAGTTAGGATATAGATGAAAAGAAACTTCATTATAGTATAATGTGGTAAGTTTATAATGGAAAGTTGTATAATGTACATGGCACGCATAGAGAAAGGACCAACTGTATTTTGTGGTTTAATTACTCCATTATAACTATAGCTTTTGTGCTCCTTATAAAAAATTCATATTTATTAATGTTGAACTTGAATTCAATTAAATCAATAACCAAATTGTGTTTTATAATTAGCATGTGTTAGGATAATAGGAGTTTTTCTGGTTTTCAGTATTATTCACCAAATAATTATTTACATTAATATTTAATAAGAAAGCTAAATTGTGATTTATTTCCTGTGTATATATATATACATTGTGACTATATATCAATATGTACTTATTGCAATACTCATTTTTAATAATTTATTTGTAGCCTGTTGAGTTTCAAGGGCACCAAGTGAAAGGATCAGCTACTAGTGCTCTGATGGTCAGAGGACACAGCTCACAGCTAGAATGCGGTCAGTTTCCAGATAGTATTGAGTATGAAAACTACAGAACAGACACTTGTTTATTGACACCAAAATTGACTAGTGCTTGTATGCAGATTGATTTCTTGCAGGTAAAAATATTTTTTATAGTTGCACCTTGCCAAATCATTGTCTTTATATCAATACTAAATTTTATGAAGAAATATTTAAATCTTTGAACAAATAAAAATTATCCTTACCCCCACTCTGTAAAGTATGACACTATTCACCTCTCAATTGCTACCAAATAGAGTTCATAAGAGAATGATACGCATATATTCAAAACAGTGTCTGGTCAAGAGATTAACATTTTTTTTTTCCCAAAGATTTTATCTATTTATTTGACAGAGAGAGAGCACAGCAGGCAGAGTGGCAGGCAGAGAGAGACAGGAAAGCAGGCTACCTACCCATCAAGCAGAGAGTCCAATGCGGGGCTCGATCCCAGGACCCTGAGACTATGTCCAAGCTGAAGGCAGAGGCTTAACCCACTGAGCCACCCAGGCGCCCCTATAAGATATATTTTAAGGCAAAATGACCAAGCCTACCTAAGTGTGGCAGATTGCACATAATAGTCTCTAAACCTCAAAAAATATTCTGTATTTCATCAAATTCCCAGGTACTATCACTGATTAAAAGAAGCATCATTATGGGGTACCTGGGTGGCTCAGTCAGTCAAGCATCTGGCTTCAGCTCAGATCATAATCCCAGGATCCTGGGATCAAATCCCTCATCTGTCTCCCTGCTCAGCGGGGAGCCTTCTTCTCCCTCTGCCTCTGCTGCTCCCCCTACTTGTGCTCTCTCACTCTCTCTGTGTCAAATAAATAAATAAATAAATAATTAAAAAGAAAAGATTTTACTTATTTATTTGACAAAGAATACAAGTAGACAGAGAGGCAGGCAGAGGGAGAGGGAGAAGCAGACTCCCCACGGGGCAGGGAACCCGATGGGGGGCTTGATCCCAGGCCCGTGGGATCATAACCTGAGCTGAAGGCAGCCACTTAACCACCTGAGCCACCCAGGTACCCCAATAAATAAAATCTTAAAAATCTTAAAAAAAAATTAAAAATCTTTAAAAAAATGAAAAAATAAGAGCAGCATTATATACTACTAATAAAGAAGAGCAGTTAACATTATACTGTGCTTCATCACTTTGACTTTTTTATTAAAAACTTTTTTATTGTGGTGGGGTGCCTGGGTGGCTCAGTTGGTTAAGCATCTGACTCTTGATCTCAGCTCAGGTCTTGCTCTCAGGGTTGTGAGTTTGAGCTTCATGTTGGGCTGTGCGCTTGGTGTGGGGCCTACTTAAAAACAAAAAAACTTTTACTATGGTTAAAAAAATCATAAAATTTATAATCTTACCTATTTTTATGTGTACAGTTAAGTAATCTGAAATGTATTTACAATGTCGTGAAGCAGATCTCTAGAACTTTTTCCCTTCCACTTAGATTTTTGATGTTTTGCTTGTTGTAAGAAGTCTTGGATTTATTTGGGTGTAGATATTTTAATGATATATCACACCGCTTTGCCTCCTTGCCCTCTCTGAATGCAATACTCTTTTGTTCAGTGGCAAATGATAATGTTATCCTTTTGAAGATGTTTAAATGGCAAAATTACATAACAAGTAATGTTAATGCAAACTCATGCTTAAGTGATTATTGTATGAACAGTATGACTAACTTGCATATGGTTTCACTTGCATAGCAATGCCAGCAGTGTTATGACTATTGCCAGTGCTATAGGGATGTAACAAGGTCATCACTGTTAGGGTGCATCCTTTATCTCAGTGATGTTAAGATATAAGAAATGTGAATGTAAGCATTGATGATATATAATGTATTCTGCTTTCCCTGAATTGACTTCATAACGTACTGCTTCTGTTCTTCTGTGTCTCACATTATAACCACAAATTATATGTGTGTGTGTGTGTGTGAGTGTGAGCGCACATATAGGGAGGTAGATAAAGATATAGATATGTACACACACACACTTTATCTTTTTACTAAATAAACTGATGAATGGATCTCTGTTTTCTAGTTCCCAGATGAAGAAAACTTTCCAAAAGGAGGTATTGGCTTTCATATTGAAGATAATTTTCAAGTGAGAGCTGAGTCTAATAAGAACTCAATTGAAAATGACTGTAAGTAAATTCTAAGTAAAATATAACATTAAAAATTTATTTGACATTGAACAGACTGTTACATAAAAATCCATGCTTTTTTTTCTTCTCCACAGTTATTTTAGATTTCTCTCCTAAAAATTCAGAACGTTCATATCATTATTTGGATTATAATTTTAAATCAGCAGAGAAGACTTCATGGGAAGGAAATAAGGTATAATGTAAGGAGAATTTAATGGTTGAGAGTAAAAAACCTTGGTAATCTTGGGAAGCCTGGGTGACTTAGTCACTGAAGTGGCTGACTCTTGATTTCGACTCAGGTCATGATCTCAGGGTCCGGGAATTGGGCCGAGTCAGATGCCACACTTGGCTTGGCAGGGAGTCTGCTATAGAGATTCTCTCTCCTCTCCTACCACCTCTCTTCCTGCTCATGCATACTCACTCTCTCTCTCTCAAATAAATAAACAAATCTTTAGGGGCGCCTGGGTGGCTCAGTGGGTTAAGCTGCTGCCTTCGGCTCGGGTCATAATCTCAGGGTCCTGGGATCGAGTCCCACATCGGGCTCTCTGCTCGGCAGGGTGACTGCTTCCTCCTCTCTCTCTGCCTGCCTCTCTGCCTACTTGTGATCTCTCTCTGTCAAATGAATAAATAAAATCTAAAAAAAAAAAATTAAAAAATAAATAAATAAAAAAATAAACAAATCTTTAAAAACAAATCTTGGTAATCTTAGAAGAAATGAATCCCGCAAAAACTAAAAAGATAAAAATCTTAGGAATTTTTTTAAGCATGATCAAGAAAGTTTACCAAAAATCAACATTATTTTAGTGTTAAAACATCAGTATAGTTTGTTAGAATAAATAAGAAGGGAGAGCATGCACATGCCATGCAGATATCTGGAGCATTCCAGGTACAAGGAATAGCAAGTGTAGAGGTTTTGAGGCAGGGGAATGCTGGCCAATTTATAGAATAACAAGGAGATAGCCCTGGAATGAATGAATGAATGAATGAATGAAGGGGAGAGTGGTAGGAAGTTAGATCAAAGTGGAAGTAAGGGGCTGATCTTACAGGGGTGCTGCACAGGACATTTTCAGAACCTTCTTGTACTTTGAGAGAGTTTGGGAACCATTAGAGTTTTAATGAGAGGAAATGAGAATCTGACCCATTTCAAATAAATCCAATAGTTTTTATTATTTATTTATTTAAAAGATTTTATTTATTTATTTGACAGAGAGAGAGAGAGAGCAGAAACAGGGTGAGGGCCAAATGGAGAAGCAGGCTACCTGGGGAGCCTAATGTGGGACTTGATCCCAGGACCGTGGGATCGTGACCTGAGCCCAAGGTAGACACTTAACTGACTGAGCCTCCCACTGACTGAACAACATAAATCCAATAGTTTTTAATGTTCTATATTTTACTTTTTATGATTATTATTGACTTTAATGAGTTTATTCTATCCTGCCCCTTTGGGAAGAATCTTTGTCCTGCTATAACTCTACATAATGTGCTTGAAAGCATTATTTTTATAATGTAGATTACTAGAATTCATTCAAACTATAGGGAAAAAAGTGTAATAACATTTTGGTCAGTAGTCTTGTTTTTTCTTTCTGAATAGGCGATATCACCAGAACAAAAGATCTCTACATTAAACCCTGTTTCTACTTTTACTTTGAACTCAAGAAATGAAGACTTTGTGCTGGAATTCTCTGAGGAGTCCCTGAAAGAAAGAACTTTACCTGGTGACCTTTACTTCCTCAGCTTAGTTACTATCAAAGTGCTCTAATCCCTCTCTGTGTAAAATGAAGTTTTTTATTTGTTCAATTGTTACTAAACTAATAGTATCTTAGGACCAAATTCTATGTCGTATCCCTCAAGCCTTCCCTTTTTCTATTCCAGATGGCTCTTACTTCCAAATACGGTATTTCCTTCTAACTTGCAGGTAGCTTCTTTCTTCTGTCATTTTCTCATTATGGACCTCTGAAATTGTCTTCTGTCATTACGGTTCTTCTCACAGCTCTAACTCCAGAGCCAGGCCCCTCTATTGCCCATTCCCCTTCCAGGGGAACAGTTCATTGTCAATGTCTCATCTACACCATTGGTTGATTTTGTTCTAACCTCTTTCTTTCCTCTGATTTGCTTAGGGGTCTCTTCAGCTGCTGCTTCCTCAGTTGCATTTTCAAGTCTCTATTTTTTAAAGTCTTACCTATGAGTAAATTCCTACTTTGTGATAAGTAGATTCTTTCCCTTAACTTTTCTTTTTCTCTCTCTTTTCTTATAATTTCACCAGCGGATCTGCACCTGATTCCAAAGCTGTGCTGGGTAAGGGGTGAAGTTGTAGGTTATTTTTTTGGTCATGAGTGGATGATACAAAAAAAAAAAACTTTGTAATGTGAATGAGTAGTTATGATGGAAAAGGTTTAGGTGGGTATGGTTAGTAGAGAAAACAAGGTAAGGAAGAGTCAGTATGGGAGGAGTGGGTATCCAAACAGGTGAGGTGACAATGAAATAATAGATAATTTTCATAGTTAAGCCATGGGTCTTTCTTTATTTTTTAAAATTTTTATTTTTTGATTTTTTTATTCAAGTATAAACATGTAGTATTTAATTAGCTTCAGGTGTAGAATACAATGATGCAACAATTTTATACATTTCTCAATGCCTATTGAGATAAGTGTGCTCTTAATCTCCTTTATCTATTTCACTCCTTTCCCCACCCACCTCCCCTCTGTATGTCTCTGTGTGTGTGTGTATGTGTACCGCATCTTCTTTATCCATTCATCTGTGGATGGACGCTGTTTCCATATCTTGGCTATTGAAATTAATGCAGTAGACATGGGGATGTGTATATCTTTTCAAATTAGTGTTTTCATTTTCTTTGGGTAAATATCCAGTAGTGGAATTACTGTATTACATGGTAATTCTATTTTTAATTTTTTGAGGAACCTCCATACTGTTTTCCATTGTGGCTGCACCAACTTGCATTCTCACCAACAGTGCATTGGGTTCTTTTTCTCCACATTTTTGCCAACACTTGTTATTTCTTGTCTTTTCTTATTTTGGCCATTCTGACAGATGTAAAGTAATATCTCATTGTGGTTTTAATTTGTACTTCCCTGATGATGAGTGATGTTGAACATTTTTTCATGTGTCTGTTGGTCATCAGTATGTCTTTGGAAACATGTCTATTCAGGGATGTCTAGATGGCTGTCAATAAAGCAGTGGACTCTTGACTTTGCCTCAGGTGATAATCTCAAGGTCCTGATATCAAGGTGAATCAGGCTCCATGCTCAGCAGGGAGTCTGCTTAAGGATTCTATCTTCTCCCACTGTGCCCCTCCCCAGCTCGTGCTTGTACACATGCTCGTGCACACTCTCTTTCTCTCTCTAAGATAAATACATTTAAAAGAAAAAAAGAAAAGTTATATTCAGATCCTTTGCCCACTTTAATGGAGTTACTTGTGGTTTTTTGGTGTTGTGTTGTAGAAGTTCTTTATATCTTTCGGATATTTACCCCTTGTCTGATAATAGCATTTGCAAATATCTTCTTCCATTCTATAGATTGCCTTTTTCTTTTGTTGATGATTTCCTCTGCTGTCCAAAAGCTTTTTATTATAGTGTTGTCCCAGTAGTTTTTAATTTTGTTTTTGTTTCTCTTACCAGAAGAGACATATGTAGAAACATATTTCTTGGCAAATGTCAAAGAAATTACTACCTATGTTGACTTCTTTAGGAGTTTTACGATTTTAGGTCTCACACATATGTCTTTTAATCCATTTTGAGTTAATTTTTTTTAATGGTGTAAGAAAGTGATCCAGCTTTATTCTTTTACATGTAGCTGTCTGGTTTTCCCAGCACCAGCTGTTGAAGAGATTTTCCCCATTGTATATTCTTGCCTCCTTTGTTGTAGATTAATTGACCATGTAAGCGTGGAATTATTTCCAAACTATTATTTGGCTTTCATTGATCTGTATGTCTATTTTATGCCAATCTTTTACTCTTTAATGAAGTTTTAACTTTTCTGTCAATGTTGCTGATTGGCTTCTTAGAATTATAATCTAACATTATAGAAGAATATCATTGGCTCACCTATTGCTGTACTACCTTTCCAAGTGATCACTATAGTTTATTTCCAATAAATGATAAGTCTGTCAGGAAGGCACATTATCATAAAATAGGAAACCATAGGATTGTCAGATAAAAACTTTAAGCTTATATATTTCCTATGTAGTATTATTCATTCACTTATTTATTCTATAAATATTTATCATTGCTTTTTACATTTTCAGGAGTATGTCTATTACTAACACTGCTCACCGAAGGAATTCCAAAATTCAGCCAAAATCTGCCATTACATGAGTTTACCAGAGTTGAACTCTTATCACATACCAACAGATCAGAATAAAGCTAAATATCTTTGTAACCCTGAAAGTGAACATATTAATTCATGAGTGTAGTAAATAAAAAGGAGGCTATAGTCGTATGGTCCGATAAATAAACCATGAACTTCAGTTTCTGGAGTAGGAATGTAAAGTTGAGAACAAACAATTAGTTCTGGGTTTTTGTCCTGACTCTGCCAATCAGTAGTCATGTTACCTCTAGGTCTTGGTAGTCTCATCTATAAAATGAGTACAATAAATCCCTTCTTGGCTATAAAGTACTCTGAAAACTTAAGTGCTATGTAAATATAATCTAGTGACTGGTGGTGGAAGGGAAGCCTTAGCTAAGGGGGAAAAGAAAAAAGAGAAGAATTGCAAGTTCATCAACCTTAAGAAAGTTTGAGTCTCTTAACTTTGAAATCTAAAATCATTAAAATATTTATATTATGAAAGTGGAAATAAAATTAAGGATTTTTTTTCAAGGCAAGTTGGTACTTTTTCTTTTTTATACAGATAGCTACTGGTTTTTAGGGCCTAGGTGGTGACTGTAATACATTTTTTATTTAATCAACTTTTTTTTTTTCCCTCCAGTTATCAAAAAATCTAGTTCTCTGGAGAATAAGAACTTTCAAAAGCTTCCATTAGTAAGTAGAACCCGAGTTCCGCTTATTACCTTGCCACCTGCTGAAAGGTCACCTGATTTAGATTCTTGTTCATATGTGATCAACTGTGATAGGCAAGAATCTTCTGGTCCCCCCCCCATATTCAACTTGTGTGAAGAATCAGGAGTTCGTTCTTTTAGCTTTGCACTTGAGGACCAAAGTGAAACTTCCTTCTTTAAAGAATCTAGAGAAGTGACTCCAGGGGACATTTTACTTCTCAATAATATATCTACTCAAAGCAAGTGGCTGAAATATCAGAACATACCCCAGTGCAACTTGACTACTCCAAACGGAGTCGATATGAAAGTAACAGATGGCTTCTCTCCTGAGATTATTCCTGGGACGCATTTTAGTGACACAGGTGAAAGACAGAATGATACTGTGAATGAAATCTCTTTAGACTCTATGCATTTGCAAATGTTAAAAAGCATGCTCCATCAGCAGCAGCAGGATTTTAGCAGTCAAGATTTGGTTTCTAGAAAGAAAGCACTCTGTTTGAATATAAAGCAGACTTCCAAGATTGAAAATATTCAAAACATTTTAGGAGAGTCTGCCTGCTACATCTACAGTGTAACAGATTTACAGGTGAGAAAGTGTACCGATGTATCTTGGTGCATTTTTTCCAATAGTTATTGTCTGAATTTTATTTTATTTTATTTTTTTTTTTTTAAAGATTATTTATTTGACAGACAGAGATCACAAGTAGGCAGAGAGAGGAGGGAAGCAGATTCCCTGCTGAGCAGAGAGACCCTGGGATCATGACCTGAGGCAAAGGCAGAGGCTTTAACTCGCTGAGCCACCCAGGTGCCCCTGTGGTCTGAATTTTATCAAAAGAATTACCAAAATCATATCAAGCAATGATTTTACTCCTGGAGCTGATGGCTTTTTGTTTTTTCCTTTTTTGAGTTTTCCAGAACTCTAGGTATAATTATGTCTTCTTTGACTTAAAATCTTTCCTGGTAGTTGTGAACATTAAGTGAACTTAAATATTTGAAACTGTCTGGTGCAGTATCTGGCACATAATAATAACTAGTTAATAAATTATAGCTTCAACTATTTCCACTTCGATTACTGTTCTTACTGTGATTGTTCTGATTTTTCACTATGAGTTCAGTTTTGCCAATCAGACCATAGTTAATGTAAAGTTAGATCTTATTATGTATTGATTTTGCACAATTACTGTAGTTGTAACCGGAAATTGAAACATACAGTGTTGTTCTTATTAGCAAAGTTTTTCCTAGCAAAAACTAAAAACTTATTAAGGGACAGAAACATTTATTCTTATTTATATGATTAAAATTGCCATGCATAGCCATTCTTGCTATATTCCCTGTCTCATTTAGAATTAACAAATGATTTTCAAGAATTCTGAAAATTAAAAGAAAAATGTGTTTGTTATACATCTCTACAGAAAATAACTTTCTTATTAATAAACACTATTTTTCCGGAGTTGTTATAATAACTTGAATTATTCAATTTCAGGAGATAAATGGCTCTGAGCTATGCTTCCCAAGTGGACAGAAAATAAAATCTGCTTATCTTCCCCAAAGGCAAATTCAAATACCAGCTGTTTTTCAGTCTCCTGCTCATTATAAGCAGATTTTTACATCTTGTCTCATAGGTATGACTGTTATTTTTCTATTTTATTATGATTGATCACTGCTTAATATAAAGGTAGTATAGCTATAGAAAGCATAATATTTTATACTGTGAATTTTTATATTAAATTCTCTACTTGAGATTTGTTATTTTCCATATGTTTCCTCCAGTTTTCAACAGTAACTTATATGCTAGTTTAAGGTCAAATTGAGTTTCATTAAGAGGGAAATGACGGTATTATCTTTTTCAAGTTATAATTTTTCATGTTTTTTGAACTAGAGGTGTTACAAGTGATTTTGTTAAGAAATTTTAAACATGATGTATGATAAGTTTTTTTTTTTTTCATTTTTAAGATTTTGTTTATTTATTTGACAGTGAGAGAGGAAGCACAAGTAGGGGGAGTGGGAAAAAGAGAAGCAGGTTTCTCGCTGAGCAGGGAGTCTGATGTGGGGCTTTATCCCAGGGTCCTCAGATCATGATCTGAGCCGAAGCCATACCTTTAACTGACTGAGCCATCCAGACACCCCAGCATGATTAGTTTCGATAGTTCTTTTGATTGTACAAGGACAAAACTTACCTTTGAAAAAATGGATATTAGCATTAGATTATAGATTACTCTGTTAAAAGGCTTTTTTGAATTTAGCTAACAGTGGACATGACACAAACAATTATTTTATATTTTATTTTCATTTGTACTTTTTTCTTTTTTTTTTTTTTTTGGTAGAACATCTAAATATATTGCTGTTTGGCTTGGCACAGAGGTTACACAAAGCTCTTTCAACAGTTGACATATCATTTTACACATCATTAAAGGGAGAGAAACTGAAAAATGTAGAAAGTAATGTGCCATTCTGCCATCATCATCAACCTGCAAAACTTGTAATGGTTAAAAAGGATGGTCCAAATAAGGTATTGTTGCCTCTTCTTGCTTATTGCCCCACCAAATACTTGTAAAAAGTTTAGGTACCTACTGCTTTATGACAAGATTAAAGAGCAAGTCTTGATTAGGAGCCACTTGAGGTATTAGTAACATACAGTAAATTCCCAGGAAATTTTTATTGAAAGATTATCTGTGTTCTAGGATGTAAAAGTGTGAGTTAAGATCATCCTTCACATTGCTTACTACATAGTGGTGGATGGAGAAAGAAATATAAAAGGAAATTTTGTATAATAGTGTAATTGATACAGTAGGAGGCATATGCCCAAATTACAGTTATAGCACTGAGAAAGGAATATGTCTCAACCTGAGATCTTCGAGAATGCAGAGATGAGCCTGAAAGAAGTGAAAGTTTAAGTAGTTTATTATGGGATCCCCAGTGCAAGTAACTGATAAGGGCTTAGGAATATAAAAGCATAGTGATTTTATTTGCATTGCTGATAATGTATTATAGTCGGAGAAATCAAGCTAATGTTTATGTATTGCATATATATATTTAGATGTAAATTCAGTTGTCAAAAGCAAGAACTCATAAATATAACTACAGAATAAAATATTATAGAACCATCAAAAGTCTTTTTTTCTTTTTAAGATAATTTGATGACGTTGTTGTCATGTGTCCAGTTGTGTATAAAGGTTAAGTTATGGGTAGAAAATACATCACTATCCATCATTATCTGAATTTTATTATTTTAAAAAACAGTATACTGTGTATATTTTTGTGTGCATATGCACACACTTATGTGAGTGACAAAAAAGGCCAAAAAGAGATGCTCAAGATATTTCTTGTAGTTCTTTCTGGTTTTCTATAGTGAACATTTTAAATTGGGAAAACAATAAATTTTGTTTTTCAAATAAGCTTATATTCTCAGAATAATGTAATTTTTTGATGAGGAGAAAATAAATGGAAAAGTAGGTGGTTTTAAATTTTAGTGTGTTTAAATTGATATTAATAAGAAGATTAACTTGTATAATAATTTATTAAAGTACATTAATGCCAAACGTCTTATATAAGTCTTGACAAATACAGTACAAAAACAGTAAAATATAAAATGTTTTTTCCTAAATTATAATATCTTTTTCCTCTTAGGGCCGTCTCTTTTATACCTGTGATGGACCCAAAGCTGAGCAATGTAAATTTTTCAAGTGGCTTGAAGAAGTGACCCCAGGATATTTAACACAAGAAGACTCTCTACCTACCGTGGTTTTAAGTGATATAAAGAGTATTGGCCTATACTTAAGAAGTCAAAAGATACCTCTCTTTGAGGAATGCCAACTTTTGGTGAGGTACGTTTCTTGGTACCAAATAATGCCTGTAATTATATCAGAAGATAATAACCTCACATGATTGTCATCAGTTTTTTGTTGTTGTTGTTGTTGTTGTTGTTGTTGTTGTTTAAAGACTTATTTATTTATTTTAGAGAGAGAGTGAGACAGACAGCAAGTTGGGGGTATGGGAGAGGGAGAGGGAATCTCAAGCAGACTCCCTGCTGAGCGCAGAGTCCAATGTGGGGCTTATTCCCACAACCCTGAGATCAGGACCTGAGCTGAAATCAAGAGTTGGACGCTTAACCACTGAGCCACTGAGGGGCCCTTATTGTCATCTGTTTTAAAAGAGATTGAGATAGGAAAAATATTTAAAAGTATCTAAAGCCTCAGTTTTTCTAACTGTAAAATGGGAATAATTTTCTAAAGCTATTTTTGGCCCCCTCTAAACATCAAGCAGTGTCAGCAATATGAAGGTGACTGACAGGCATGCTATTTTTCCAAGCATTTTTGTATACGGACACAATCCTAAGGGAAACCCTGCTTAAAAAACCACAAGAATAATTTTTATCAGAGCTGGATAATAGTGGTCATTCACAAGGCTGAACTAGGTAGTTTTGTAGGATAATAGAATGCTACGTTTTGGAAAAATGTCTTATAAAAGTAGCTATAATGAACATTTGCATGGTAATTTAATAACATCTCTGGGGGGGTTGTACATGCTGAGCCCTCTTCTAAGTACTTTGCATATGTTATTTCATTTAATCATCACAATAACTTAGAAAATATGGAAATAAAGGGGATAATATATTATAGTTATCAAAACTGAGGTACTCTATCTTTTATATCCTTCATGGATACTTTTCCTATCTCAGTCTCTTTTAAAACTGTTGATAATTCCGTGATGGTTGCTGTTATCTTTCTTTGACACAATATTTTTTAATTTCGTGTACATGTATGAAAGTATATAAACATATACTCACCCTGGTTCTTTCCTTTTAATGTTGTATTTTAAAGATGAAAAGAAGGGGCACCTGGGTGGCTCTGTCGTTAAGCATCTGACTTCGGCTAAGGTCATGATCCCAGGGTCCTGGGATCAAGCCCCTGCTCAGTGGGGAGCCTGTTTTTCCCTCTCCTGCTCCCCCTAGCTTGTATTCCCTCTCATTGCCTCTCTCTCTCTGTCCAATAAATAAATAAAATCTTAAAAAAAAAGTTAAAGATGAAAAGAAAAAGATCTGTAACTTTAAACTCCCACTTGTAAACTAAGTCCTAGGATTATAATGTACAGTATGGTAACTATATTACATACATAATACATAAATATGTATTACATATTTAAAAGTTGCTGAAAGAGTAGATCTTAAAAGTGCTCATCTTGGGCACCTGGGTGACTCAATCAGTTAAGCATCCAGCTCTTGATTTTGGCTCAGGTCCTGATCTCAGGGTTATGAGATCGAGCCCCACATTTGGCTCTGTGCTCAGCGGGGAGTCTGCTTGAGAGTCCCTCTCCCTCTGCCCCTTTTCATTGTCAAATACATAAATAAATCTTTTTTAAAAAGTGCTCATCACAAGAACAATTTGTAAATCTGTGTGGTGATGGATGTTAACTAGTCTTATTGTGGTGATTGTTTCACAATATATGCATATATCGAAACATTTTATTGTATACCTGAAACGACTATAATGTTATATGACAATTATATCTCAGTAAAAAATTTGTCCCTTAATACTTAAATTCACTTTTACTTTTTACTCATTTTTCAGAAAAGGATTTGATTTTCAAAGAAAACAGTATGGCAAACTAAAGAAGTTTACTACTGTAAATCCTGAATTTTATAGTGAACCTAAAAGCAAACTTTATCTTAAGCTGAGTCGGAAGGAAAATTCTTCAACTTATAGCAAAAGTAAGTTGATTGATCATGTTGGTGACTATGTCTAGCCTTGCATCTCCGTTACATAACAGCTCTGTAAATTCTTTCTATTAAAGAGGTTTTATAAAATACTGCTTAATAGTAGCATGTATTGTGAATTATTATATAATAGATTGGACCATTTCCAAAAAGCATTTTTAAAAATTTTAGTTTTTTAAAAAAACCTTACTAAAGACTCCCCAAATCTATTTAATTTTGTTTAAAAATTATACTAGCTTCTTGGCATTATATAAGTATATATTCCTTCTGAATGAAGGAATGTTGATTGCATTCTAGCAGAAACTTCATGTTGCTTACCAATAACAAAACTATTTAAGATAGGCTACTTTGAATAGCACTAATTTAAACCCATAAATTTTAGGTTAATATGGATTTATTTCCCATCCTTGAACATAACTACCTTTTAAAAAATGACTACAAACTTGTCCAAGGTAATTTAATTACATTTATTTCATGTTTCCCTTTTAGCATTTTCTGGATTTTTCTCTTATTAATATATATCATCAAAAACTGTTTTGAATGTAGGTCTTTGTATGGTAAGCCTGCTAAGCCTTGAATACTTGAGAATATTTTTATTACACATTCATATTTGAATGATAGTTTTGCTACATTTAGAATTCTAGGTTATAAGTTCTTTTCATTTAATATTTAGACCTATGGAAGCAGCAATTTTATATGTTAACCAAGTATATTAATACTGTTCTTACTATACATTAATAATGTTCTTGCTGTTGAAAATCTGATGCCATTATGATTCTTACTCCTTTATATGTTATTTGCTCTTTTTGGTTGGAAGCTTTAGAATTTTAATTTTCTCTCTGACTTTTATAGTCTTATATTCCCCTATAATGTGTCTACATATGAATTTTTCCATTTTCTCCTCTTGGGCACACTGTTGGCCTTTTAAATATAAAGTCTTCTATCTCTAAACTCGTCCAGTATATGCATTAAATATGTATAGATTTTTGTATGTCAGTCATCTCTCCATAGGGTGTGTGTGTGTGTGTGTTTGTTTTAAATACTGAAGTCAGGGCATCTGGGTGGCTCAGTCGGTTAAGTGTCCGCTTTCAGCTCAGGTCATGATCCTAGGGTCCTGGGATGGAGCCCCATGTGGGGCTCCCTGCTCAGTGGGGAACCTGCTTCTTCCTCTTGCCCTTGCTTGTGCTCTCTCTGCCCTCTCTCTCTCTTTCAAATGAAAAAATAAAAATCTTAAAAAAAATACTAAAGTCTTTTATCTTTTCTATTTTTTAAATTCTGGGAAATTGATTTCCATTATTTCTTCATATAATTATCACTTTATTTTTATTTCTTTTCTAGAACTTTTATTATTCCAATATTAGCATCTCTGACTCTCTAAACATTTCTTTTATATTGTTTGGGCTTTTGTCCTTTCTTCTTTCTGGGAAATATACTCAATATGGTCTTCTAAATTGCTTTGTTATTCCTCAAAAGTATCTATTCTGCTATTTATCCCATCAGTTATAACTTTATTTTAACTACCATGTTTTTCAGCCTAATATTTTTGTTTGTTTCTTTCTCATTATTTTCTTGGTCATAGTTTGCATTGTTACTATCATCTCTTATCTCTTATAAAAAAAAATCTTTTTTCAGGATAAATTTAAATTCTTTGTCCATCTGTTCTGGTATTTCCTTTTCTCTAGGTCTCTGTAATCCAGTATGGTTTTTTTGAAGTCTTTGTTCTCCTTAAATGTCTCATTATTTTGGCCTTTAAACTAATTTTCCCCTGGTGTATCAGCTGCTCTTTCTGGCATTGCCTATGGGTGAAGGCTGACCCCAGTATGGTCAGCTTCAATGAGGTTAGGGAGTTGGGTTTAGTCCCAGATCTGCCATTTACTGTCCTTGTATCTGTGGATAATATATTTAACTTTTTCGGGCCTCATTCTTCCTTCATCAATAAAATGGTGATAATAACATCTATTTGATATTTAAAATTTCTTTTGACCCAGAATATAATATGTATTACTGTGTGGGGTTTTTGTTATTGTTGTTTTTAAGATTTTATTTTTTAAGTCCTCTCAACACCCAATGTGGGGTTCAAACATACAACCCTAAGATCAAGAGTCACATGCTCCACCAAACCAGCCAAGTGCCCCTGGCTTATTTTTATTTTATTCAAAAAAAAAAAAAAAAAAAAAATCCCCTAGGTACATGACCTGCCAATAGATTCTGGTCTATTTACCTATCCCTGGTGGCAGTAGTTAGTGGGTATGCTGCCCTGTTTCTCTATCTTAAAGTCCTTCTGGCAGTTTTGCTTTTTTTTTTTTTTTAAATTTTATTTTTATTTTTTATAAACATATATTTTTATCCCCAGGGGTACAGGTCTGTGAATCACCAGGCTTACATACTTCACAGCACTCACCATAGCACATACCCTCCCCAATGTCCATAACCCCACCACCCTTCTCCCAACCCCCCTCCCCCCAGCTGGCAGTCTTGTTTTAGCCAAAGACTAAATTAGCCTCAGAACAAATGCTGGAGTCAACTGCTCTAAGAGTGACAGGATTATGCCATCATCCATTAATTAATGTCCCAGCTGACCTTCAAGACTCACAATTCCTCTTTGTCCCCTTGGTGGTGAGGTTGGGGTTATCCTGAGAATCGGCTGGGAAAATTCTTCCTCTTTCCCCAATCCCAGAATTCCTTTCTGTCACCTATAAGGAATCAGGAGTTTCCTGGCTTTGTAAGATTTTTTATCATCATCCTTTCTCATTCTCTTTGTGGCTTCTATAAGAATCTCAGGGCTCTGAAGTAGACATGCCATTCCCACTGGCTCTTTTCTAACATTGTATTGGATTTGTATTTCAAATTTTTCCTGTCATTTCAGTGGGATATGGAGAGAAAGGAAAGGCCAACAATTTTTTTTTTTTTTTTTTTTTTTGGTCAACTATCTTGAATTGGAGATCTTTTTAAGTTATGGTGATGGTTGGATTAAATAAATATTAGCTAATAAGGAATAAATTATTTCTATGTTACCTCAGTTGGCCATTTTTTTGTTTTGTTTTTTGAGAGAGAGAGAACAAGGGAAGGGCAGAGGGAGAGGAAGTGCTAGAATTTTAAGGAGGCTCCAGGCCCAGTGAAGAGCCCCAGGTGAGGCTCCATCTCACTACCCTGAGATCATGGCCTGAGCTGAAATCCAGAGTCAGATGCTTAACAGCCTGAGCCACCCAGGTGCCTGGCAAATATTTTTTTAAAAATTAGATATATAATACTACATATTATATATCTAATTTATATATTTTTCTAAAGCATAAACATTTTCTAAAACAATAGTTCTGTGGGGATATTGATAAAAGTCAATGTAAAGAAAATGGATTCTGTGGCTAAATAAATTTGGAAAATGCTGCATTAAGCAAATAACCTTAACTAAGATTTTTCAGAACCTAAAATATGCTGATATGCATTGGACTTTCCAAGATGGGAATGTAGCCCAATCAATCATCTTTTCTGATGCGGTTGAGACTTGTGACTTGTCAGTTAATTTTCTTTTTTTTTTTTTTTTTTTTAAAGTCTTATTTATTTATTTGACAGAGATCACAAGTAGGCAGAGAGGCAGGCAGAGAGAGAGGAGGAAGCAGGCTCCCCGCTGAGCAGAGAGCCCAATGTGGGGCTCGATCCCAGGACTCTGAGATCACGACCTGAGCCAAGGCAGAGGCTTAACTCACTGAGCCACCCAGGCGCCCCTGTCAGTTAATTTTCAAAGTTGGTTTAAGTTAGGGATTATAATAAATAATGCACATGAACATTAAACATTGAAACTTAAAATATTTGAATATATTTTTATTTAATGATCTTTTCATGAAGAACTAAGGCTTTTGTTTAGATTGGGTGTTTTGATTGGTGATCTTTTTTTATCTTGTATAAATCATACCCACAAATACACCACCCATAAAGAATTACCATTCAGAATTCTTTTTGTTTTTTTTTAAAGATTTTATTTGTTTATTTGACAGAGAGAGATCACAAGTAGTCAGAGAGGCAGGCAGAGAGAGAGAGAGGAGGAAGCAGGCTCCCTGCTGAGCAGAGAGCCTGATGCGGGCCTCGATCCCAGGACCCCGGGATCATGACCTGAGCTGAAGGCAGAGGCTTAACCCACTGAGCCACCCAGGCGCCCCCCATTCAGAATTCTTAAACATGAAGCAAGAACTTGTGAAGAAATCTAAGTGGAGAGTGATTCAAATTTTTTCAATTTCTTTTCTAAGCTTTTACATTTGTCTCAATATATTTGAGTCAAGAGCAGTTTTTCTTGTGTATTTTGTGACTTTTTAAAGTAAATCCTTAAGTCTTTCTGAATTATTTAATTTTCTTAAAGCAACAATTATTTTTCTTCATATTCGTAATGATTCAAATAATACCTGATTAAGTTATAATATTATAACTAATCCAACTGGTATAAATAAATTTTAGAAAAAATAAAATTGACTCTTTGTAAGTATCAGCTCAACTGGTGGTAGAAATGATGTACAGGTATCGTGGGAAATAGCCTACTAGGGGTACTCAATATGCTGTGGAGATGGCGTGTTATACAGAAAGAAGAACATTAATTAATCTAGAGCATCTGTTAAGTGGAAGCTGTCCAGAGAACTTGTCTTCTGTCCACAGATTGCCAACTTTATTTGAGCATGAAAACCATTACATGGCAGAGCATCTTTTTAGACTCATGTTCTTTCTTGGGAAAGTCTGATATAGCTATAAAGTTGTTTTAATAAGAAAGATGAGTTAGATGTTATGTTACTTTATTTACATTGTTTTTTAATATAATCATAAAATAACTTAAAAAAACATAAAAGTAATTGCATTAAAACATGAAAATATAATGTCACTTATTCAGGTTTTAGTTTGGGTAGACTCTGGTAGATAATAGCCAATTTTGTTTTTTGAGAAATAATATGACCAAGCATGTAAGAAATCCAAAGTACTTTTGAATTGAGTGTAGTTCTGAGTTCTTTAAAAAATGTTTATCTTTACAGATGATCTTTGGGTGGTATCAAAAACCCTGGACTTTGAATTGGATACTTTTATTGCATGTAGTGCTTTCTTTGGGCCATCATCTATCAATGAAGTGGAGCTTCTACCTTTGAAAGGTTATTTCCCTTCTAACTGGCCCACTAATGGTAAGTGTTATCATGCCCATATTAATTTATATTAAAAGAAGAGTGATAGACATAAGACACATTGTAAGCAAGGGTGCTAACTTTGTGTGGGATTATTTGATTAAGGCGAACAAAAAGCCAGCCACCTCGGGGCACCTGGTGGCTCAGTTGGGTAAGTGTCTGACTTTTGATTTCAGCTCAGGCCATGTTCTCAGAGTTGTCAGCATGGGGTTCTGCACTGGGCTTGGAGCCTGCTTAAGATTTTCTCTCTGCCTCTCCCTTTGTTCCTCCCCCAGCCCTCTCCCCAGCTCATGCACACTCTCTCCAAAAAAGGAAAAAGTATCCCTTTCTATTTCCTACTATTGTATGCAGTGTGTTCCTGAAAATAGGTGTGAAAGTTGAATATATATTTTTGCAGTTCAAGTGTCACAGAGCTAACAATATAATAAAATTTTGAACCCTCACTTAAGTATTTTGTTGAAAAAAAATTTTTTTTAAGATTAATCCATTTATTATTTGAGAGAGAGAGAGAGGTGTGGGGGGCATTGGAAAAGGGAGAGAGAATCTCAAGCAGACTCCACACTGAGCACGGAGTCCAGTGCAGAGCTTGATCTCATGACCGGGAGACCAAGACCCTCAGCTGAAATCAAGAGTTGGATACTTAACTGACTGTGCCACCCAAGCGCCCCTTAAGTTGATTTTTATATAACTAATTTTTAAAAATATAAACATTAAAAAAAAATAAGAATTTTCTCAAATAATTTTTCATATCAAGTTCTGATTCTCTTGGTTTTTTAATTCTTTTGGCTTATTTTTCTAATAGGGTACATTTAGTAAACACATCATTTATTTTTACATTGAGAAGGTCTTTCAGATTTTGTAGGGATTTTCCTAGCAGTGGAACAGGAAGGTATGATTTTTGAGAAATTTTTAATAAGATAGTGGGCTACTAGCCTCATTATTATTATTATTATTTTCATAAAGGAAGTTTTAGTGGGCTGAATCCCTGTCCAGTTCAAAGAATCTGTAGATTTCTCTGCAGAGATCAGATATATCCTGATCTCTGGAATAATTCCTGATGGTTCAATTTGGTCTATAATTAGAGACACAACATTTAATGATTCATTTCAAGTATTTTTTAAAAAGTTTTTTAGGAAAGATTTTATTTGTGAGATTTATTTATTTATGAGAGAGCACAAGCAGTGGGAGTGGCATGCAGAGGGAGAAGCAGGTTCCCCGCTGAGCAAGGAGCCCAATTTGGGACTACATGGGGCTTAGTCCCAGGACCCTGGGATCATGACCTGAGCTCAAGGCAGATGCTTAATCAACTGAGCCACCCAGCCGTCCCTATTTCAAGTATTTTTTTTTTTTAAAGATTTTATTTATGTGACAGACAGAGAACACAAGTAGGCAGAGAGAGAGAGAGGAAGGGAAGCAGGTTTCCTGCTGAGCAGACAGCCTGATGTGGGGCTTGATCCCAGGACCTGAGACCATGACCTTAGACCATGACCTGAGCTGAAGGCAGAGGCTTAACCCATTGAGCCACCCAGGCACCCCCCATTTTAAGTATTTTGTATACATTTTTAACTTTTGATTTTTTTCAAGAAAAAGCTAGTCAACTAGCTTGAGTCCAGTAAAAGTCTAATTGTGTAAATATTTGTTACTTAATTTGTCACTTTCATATGCATATTTTCATATTTGTTGCAGTTGTTCCCCCGTATCAGCCTTCTGACTTTCTGTATTTTCCTATAAAATAGTTGAAGAAATGAAAGAAAATGTTCAGAAATTACACAAATCCTACTATACAGCACAAGATGGTATGCTAGTTAGTTGGAACTGTTGAGCAGTGTTACCATGCACTAACTCAGAACAGTTGTTCTTGCTCATTAGCTAATGTATAGAAGGCTAAATTTGATTTAACTTACGCAATTTATGAATACCCATATAAAATGTATGTATAAGCAGTGTTATAATTTATTGGATGAAAGGACCTCCACAGGTACTTAAGGGTTTATTTTATGTCATGTGATTAATTCAGTAGCTGAGCTCTGAGTTAAATGAACATTTGGGGAGAGGGGAGGGCAGAGGAAGAGGGAGAGAGCGAATCCTAAGCAAGCTTCACTCTCAGCACAGAGCCTGACACAGGGATCGAGCCTAGAATGTTGAGATCACAACCAGAGCTGAAATCAAGAGTCAGATGCGTAACCAATTGAGCCACCCAACTGAACGTTTTGATAGTTTTTTTATGACCCATTTTTTAAAATATTAAATGTTTATTTTCTGCATTCTTTCTACAGTGGTGGTCCATGCATTGTTGGTTTGTAATGCTAGCACAGAGCTGACCACTTTGAAAAACATTCAGGACAACTTTAATCCAGCTACTCTACCTCTAACACAGTATTTGTTAACAATGTAAGTCATTATTTTACCTTTGGGTCATTGGTATTCCAAAGTGTGACTAAACGTGAATATGAAAATGCAGTCAAAGTCCAGTACATAAATTTTTGCCAGTACTATTTTTATTATCTTTCAGAGACCATGAGATTACTGCTTGTCAATAGTTAAAAATAACTCATAAAATAAAAACTAATAAAAATTTTTTCTGTTTGTCAAGGAATAATATATTAAGGATATTTTGAATGTTGATTTTTTTATGCATTTGTATTTTTATGCCACAAATTATTAATTATCTGAAAGAATCCTTTTATAGTTTGAATTCAGTAATGTATATCAATACTAACTTTATTCTTGACATAACATATAACTTCTAATTTTTCAAGAACCATTCCCCCTTTTTAAGATATTGGAAGTGATAGTCTATTAAATTCACTAAAATGGGAGATAAAGTCTAGTTTCTAATTTGGAATTTTATGATCTCTCTTGTGGTGTTTCATTTTTCTCACCATAATGAAGTTCTATGTAAATAATTAAAATCTTTCTGTTCCATTATGTTATTAACTTTTTTCCTTTTTTAACATTTTTTGTTTATTTATTTGACAGAGAGAGACAGTGAGAAAGGGAACACAAGCAGGGGAAGTAGGAGAGGGTGAAGCTGGCTTTCTGTTTAGCAGGGAGCCCGACGTGGGGCTCAATCCCAGGACACCGGAATCATGACCTGAGCCACAGGCAGACACTTAATGACTGATCCACCCAAGCATCCTATCTTCATTATTTAATCCTTGAAATGAATTCATTCTTTATAGAAATAGAAATAAAACCGATTTATTTATTGTAGTATTACCTAAAATAGAGGCCATATTAATTATCTAAGTCAGCCTTATATAGTGGAACATTGGGTTTAAAATCAGTACACCACTTATTATCTGTGTGCGTTTTGGGGAAAAAAATTAATATTTCTCTATCTCTATTTGGGGTGGTTACTTCCTAATGTTGTTTTTAAGATTATGTCCAATAATATGTAAAATGCTTAGCATAGTGCCTGCACATATTTGGTCATCAACAAATGTTAGTTCTCTTCTCTTTCCCCCGCTTCAGATTGGGACATATATCCATTTGTACCTTTAAGAAAAGGTTCTTTGTGATGCATATGCAGTGAAGGTTAAGCTATGAATAGGTTTATTTATTTCAAAAACCCCTTATTTTCCTTTTTAATCTTTTTCTCTTTTTTGCTGCCTTTTTACTAGGTCTTCATCAACTACAGTTAGCAACAAGAGAGTCAATAAGAGAAATTTTATCCCACCAGCCTTCTCAAACGTCAGCACAAAATTTGAACTTCTCAGCCTAGAAGCAACATTGAGGTTAGCTAGTGAATTAATTCAGGCACACAATTTAAATAAGGATCAAGCTACAGCTTTAATTCAGATAGCTCAAATGATGGCATCCCATGAAAATGTTGAAGAAGTGAAGGAACTGCAAATCCATACCCTCCCTATCACGATTATACATGGTAAGAAGCAAGAAAGATAATAGGTCTAGTAAATATACTGTTATATAAGCTTTTGTAACTTAGTCTTTTTTGTAATTTCCTAGTCAGACAAGATTCCAGAAAAACTCTACATAGATTATTGTGAATCTGAACCTACTTTAGTAAACTATTAGATGAGAGTAGAAGTGACCACCCTGAAAGGGAGAATAGGCAGCATATCTAATGAATGAGTAGCATTATATATTCATTATTTATAGCATCCAGATGTGATCTAGGTATCCATGTGTTGTACTATCAGAGTGAACTTCAACTCTGAGCAGCAAAGCCTTTTCTTAATTCCTAGTCAGCTTACTCTTTCATCCTCCCCCAGCAGCTATTCCAAACCTTCATTCTTTTTTTTTTTAAAGATTTTATTTATTTATTTGACATTTTATTTATTTATTATTTTTTAAAAGATTTTATTTATTTATTTTACAGAGGTCACAAGTAGGCAGAGAGACAGGCAGAGAGAGAGGAGGGAAGCAGGCTCCCCACTGAGCAGCGAGCCCGATATGAGGCTTGATCCCAGGACCCTGGGATCATGACCTGAGCTGAAGGCAGAGGCTTTAACCCACTGAGCCACCCAGGCGCCCCCCAAACCTTCATTCTTATATGAAGAATATAAGGGGCATCCTCCTTGCCCTTGCCCCCACTCTCTTCTGAAACTGATCTTTCCTCTAAAACAGGAAACAGAGCTTATAACAGAAACTCCTGTCAATATCCTGCTCTTCTTCTCCAGTTTACCTAAGTTTGAATCTATTTTTAACCTCGTTTGGTTCTGTCCCAGTAAGGGAGCTTTACTTTCCTTCTCTTAGAACTAATCATTCTATCCAGATTCTGTCACCCCTTTAGCTCATTTCCTCTCACAGACCTCCACTGAGCAGTTTTGTGCTCCTTTGAGGATTTGCATCACACAGCCCTGTTGACCAAGCTAGATATCTGGGAGTCATCCTTGATTACTCTTTCTCCCTAGATGAAGTGCCTCTCTTAATCCTCCTCCTACTCTTTGTTTATCTTCCCTCATCATATCAGTTACTGAGATGTTTCCCTTCTAGTGTCTACCTTTCTTTCATACCAGTTTTCTTCTCTCCAGATGACTTGCATCCCCTTAAGCCCAGCCTTCATCATACCTTCATATATACTGGTAAGAGAGTGGGCTCTTGAGCTAGAATCTGGATTTATATCCTGGCTGTTTTATTTATTAGCTGTATGATCTTGGGTAGGTTACTTATCTTTTTAATTTCCTGCCTTGTAACATGGAGTTGATAATAGCATCTGTATCTTTAGATTGGAAGATTAAATGACTTAACTGATTAGTAAAGGGCTTAGGCACTCAGGAAAGGGAGGCATTCAGGGAAGTTAGCATGTATTAAAGTATTGTAACAATATTGTAGCAATTATTGTCATATAGTTTTCTAATTGATCTACCTTTAGTTTTACCTTTTGTAATTATTTTCACTCAAGTAGTTTTTACAAAATACAATCTGCCCAAGTCACTTCTGTTGCTTGAAATCCTCCAGGGACTGTCCCTGGCCTACAAGACAAAATGAACTTTTTAGCCATACCACGCAGAACCCTTGTGATTTATCCTCCTGCCTATCTTGTCAGCCTCATCTCTTGCCTATTTGCAATAGCCTGTATAGAAATAGGTAGCATCTACATACTTTGTCATGCTTTTGCCTAGAGTGGCCTTTCTTTAAGCAGTCTAGATATCTTATGCTGAAAGACTTAGTTCTGTACTTCTTATTTTTAGGAAACATTCCCATCTCCACCAAAGCAGAAAGAAATGTTTTTTTATACATACCATAAATTTTTAAATGGCAAAAGAAGAAATGTTCTTTTTTACTTACCCTACTTTATCATTGTTCCTTTACTTTGTCTAGGGTCTCATTAAACATGGAGGTCTTTGGTTATCTATCTACTTATCCCCTCTGCTAAGCACATAGTGGTAACTCAATGAATGTTTTTTGAACAAATTAATTTAAACAAAGGAAAGAGGAAGGCAGATGGATGAAATGTTTCTTGTGCTTTCAGAAATTTATTTATAGTATTGCCTTTATTTTTTTCTCCTTCCTTCAAAATAATTAGGTGTTTTTGGAGCAGGAAAGAGTTATTTGCTGGCAGTGGTGATTTTGTTTCTTGTACAGCTGTTTGAAAAGAGTGAAGTTCCTACAGGTGGAAATGCAAGACCATGGAAACTTCTCATTTCTTCTTCCACTAATGTAGCTGTGGACAGAGTACTTCTTGGGTACGTATGACTAGTATATTTAAATAGCTAATTGGGGATGCCTGGGTGGCTCAGTGGGTTAAGGCCTCTGTCTTCAGCAGAGATCCCAGGGTCCTGGGATTGAGCCCCGAATCGGGCTCTCTGCTCACTGGGGAGCCTGCTTCCTTCTCTCTCTCTCTGCCTGCCTCTCTGCCTTCCTGTGATCTCTGTCAAATGAATAAATAAAATCTTTAAGAAAATAAATAGTTAATATTTTATTATTTTATTCTATTTTAAATTTTTAAAAGTTTTATTTATTTAAGTAACTCTGCCTCTAGCGTGGGGCTTGAACTCAGGACGCCAAGATCCAGTCACATGCTTCTCCGACTGAGCCAACCAGGAGGCCCTAAGTAGTTAATATTTTAGGTTATTGTTGAGAGAGACAATCCATCTTGGGCCCTGAGTGTCCATGCATATTTTTGCTGGGCATGTCAAAAATTCAAGGCCTTACTCTCTGACTGAGAGAGCATCAATGAAAGAGTAATAAACTAACTTACTAGGTTATAAATATGATAAAATCAAATACCAAACCTGACCATGTTGGCACAAGGACAGGATACTCACTAAAAATTAAGCTTGGTCATGTAGGGCTAAAGGGTATATTGTTGAGGGAGGCAATCTGCCCTAGGACCCTGAGCATTCCTCCTGGGATGTTAAGGATGCAAAGCCCTGACCACGATTACCCAAGACATTTCTCAGTGTTATGTTTGCAGCAAGCAGCCTTGATTGACAAGGTAGTGTCTCCCTCCAAGACAAAGAGCAGATTTGCTTACTGATTGTTATAAGAAGAGTGGCTCTCCGAGTTCAGTGTTTCTTTTCTGCAGCTCAACACAATGCATGTGCAAGAATCTATCTGGACCTTCTGTGTCTTTCCACTGGACTTGGGGACCAAGGGATACCAGTGCATATTTGTGGTTGCTTATGCTGTTACCAGTGCCATGAATAAAAGTCATTTGTTCCTGACTCAAGAACCTTGGAAGTGGGCTAAAATTGCTGAACCAACTTAGAGGTCGTCCTTAAATACCCGTCTTTATGAACCTATAATTGTGAAATAGCTCATCAGTTTAGTCAAATTAATTTTTTATTTTAGTAATAGGGATCTAAGGAAGGCAATCATAATCTGTCTTGCAGGTATAAAATTTTTGTCATTGTGTAAAATTTTATTGAAAATGCAAAGACAGGAGTACTGTGTGGCTCAGTCAATTAAGCAGTTAAGTATCTGATTCTTAATTTTGGCTAAGGTCATGATCTCAGGGTCATGAGATCAAGCCCTGTCTTGGGCCCTGCCCTAAATGTAGAATCTGCTTGTTCTTCTCCCTCCTTCTGCCCCTCTCCCTAGTCATGCATCCTCTGTCTCACTTTCTCTCTCTCTCTAAAATAAATATAATACTTAAAAAAATTTTTTTAAATGCAAAGAAAATATTACTTATTTTACCAATATCTCAATAACATATTGACATAATTTTGACATAAATGACAAAGTTTGATTAGAAGAAAGAACTCATTTTAAAATGTGTAGGCTTTTTAAAAATTAACTTTTATAATTACATAAGTGAATGCTTAAGGTGGAAAATATGCAGACTATACAGATAATATATTTCTTTACAGATTTTTAAGGTATACACAAATACTCATTTATTTTCCATACTTAGCATTCAACATAATGTAGTATTTTGTGTCCTGTTTTTTTTACATAAAGATAAAGTATTGGGGCGCCTGGGTAGCCCAGTTTGTTAAATGTCTGTCCCTTGGTTTCAGCTCAGTGTTGTGGGATCCAACCCCACATGGGACTTTGTGCTCAGTGCAGAGTCTGCTTCAGATTTTTTCTCCCTCTCCCTCTGTCCATCCTCTGCTCTCACACGCTCTTGCTCACTCTCTAAAATGAATAAATAAAATCTTTTTAAAAAGATTATTTATGTTATTGCATCTTTTTAGAAAAAACAATTTTTCTCAACTTTGTCATATGCAATGCAATGATATGCTTACACTTTAATTAAGCAATTTTTAAAAGTTTTATTTAAGTAATCTCTACATCTAACATGGGGCTTGAACTCAGGACCCCGAGATCAAGAGTCCCACATTTCTCCAACTAAGCCAGCCAGGAACTCCTAATCAAGCAATTTTTGATCAGTAAACTTTTTTTTAGAGTTTTGCCATTTTAAATAATATCGCAGTAAAGATCCTTAAATATTAATCTGTCTTCATTTCTGATTCTTTCCTTAAAGAAAAGTCTCAGGCCTAGAATAAAAGATGTAAACTTTATTTTTTTAAAGATTTATTGATTTATTTGAGAGAGTGCGAGAGAGCACACACATTTTGCATACAGGGGGGTGAGGGAGCTGCAGAGAAAGAGGGAGAGAATGAATTTTAAGCAGGCTCCACACTGAGCAAGGATTGAGGAGCCTGATGTGGGGCTCAATCCCATGACCCTGATATCATAACCTGAGCTGAAATCAACAGTCAGCACTTAACTGAGTCACCCAAGTGCCCCTAATTTTTTTTTTCTTTTTTTTAATTTCACAATCCTGAGATCAAGAATTGCTTGCTTACTGACTGAGCCAGCCAGGCACCATAAGATGTAAATATTTTCTAAGCTTCCTAATTTATTTTTCAAAATTGTCCTTCAGAAAGGATCTGCCAGTATACAGTCTTCTAAGTAATCTGAAACAGACTGAATACATTTCTTTTCTTTCTTTTTTTTTTTTTTTTTTTTAAGATTTTATTTATTTATTTGAGAGAGAGAGAGCATGAGAGTAGAGAGGTCAGCAGGAGAAGCAGACTCCCTGCCGAGCAGGGAGCCTGATGTGGAACTCAATCCTGGGACTCCAGGATCATGACCTGAGACGAAGGCAGTTGCTCAACCAACTGAGCCACTCAGGCGCCCTGAATACATTTCTTGATTCAAGAAAATGAGGAGTTACTTGGGGGCTTTAGACTGCTCAGCTTGAGATGAAAATTTAACTGTAGTCTGTTAGAAAAGTTAGAAAAATCATAAAGTTAGAATGAAGAAGGAAGGTAAGTACTGAATTTAGGAGAAATTCTCCAATGTTTAAGCCTCTGATAAGGACCTGAGAAATATGGATCTATAATTAGGATATACACCTCAACTGCATATAGGCTAGACTCACACATTAAAATAACATTTAGCAATACATTTGGACAATGTACTCTGACAGTAATGGACAGGATGGGACAAAGAGTTTCTTGAGAAGAAATAAAATGTACTTTTTTTTTTTTTTAAGATTTTATGTATTTTAGAGAGAAAGAGAATGTGTGAGGTAGGGGGAGGAGCAGAGAGAGAGGGACAGACAGATTTCAGCTAAGTGCAGAGCCCGAGGTAAGGCTCATCTCATAACCTTGAGATCACCTGAGCCCAAAGCAAGAGGATGCTTAACTGACAGAGTGAACGAGGTGCCCTCAAAAAACATACTTTTTACCCTATTTTAGTGGTATGATGAGGATACTGCATACTCTGTTATCACAGAATTAACATAAAATTGCATTGAAAAAATGTAATCTGTGTTTTGAGACTGACTGTCAAGATGAGGACTATGAAATATGCAGAAGTTGCAGTTTATCCATGTATTGACATTAAACAAACTGCTTCCAAATTATTTAGGAAAACTATGTGTGGAAAGCTATAGTTTATTTAGCTTTCTAGCACTTTAAATTCCCATTTGAGGTGACAGAAGATGTTGTAGAGAACTGGATATTCATTGAGATCCCTACTCTGTTTCTAGCCTAGAGCCAGAGCTCTAAGATAAATGAGACGGAAAGGTGAGAGTGGCTTCTTCACAAAGCCCTAATTGGGGATGATGTATGTAGAAGAATGATCATAGCTTTCGAAGGTAGACAGACTTGCCTAGGCTGAATCATGGCTGACTCTACTTATTAGCTCTGTGGCCTCAGCAAAGTACCTCATCTTTGGAGTCCTCATCTATAGAATGAGTACTATCATGCAGAGCTGTAATGAGTATTAAATGAGATAATGTATGTAAAAGTAGGGCACGCATTCTTAATAAATGCTAAGTATATGGTAGCTATTTTCCATATTATTATGTCAGAGACAGTTTTATTTGTGATAAATACTAACATCAGTATTTTATTTATTTTATTTTTTTTTAAATTTTATTTACTTATTTGACAGACAGAGATCACAAGTAGGCAGAGAGGCAGACAGAGAGAGAGGAAGGGAAGCAGGCTTCCCGCCGAACAGGGAGCTCAATGTGGGGCTCGATCCCAGGACCCTGAGATCATGACCTGAGCCAAAGGCAGAGGCTTAACCCACTGAGCCACCCAGGCGCCCCAACATCAGTATTTTAGAAACATTTAATGAACCTTCAGTATAATTTAAAAATTCTTTATAAAATGCATTATATTAAAAAGCTTTTAGCTACATTGCATTTTCTCATTTAGGCATATCAGGTTGAATTCTATAACTATAAAATACACTGTTACACAAAAATAATTTTAATAATAAAAATATTAGGTGAAACTTTGCTTTATAAATTCTTCTAAATAGAATCTATTTGATCTTGTTTTCTTTTAAGGCTTCTCAGTCTTGGCTTTGAAAAGTTTGTCAGAGTTGGGAGTGTCAGGAAGATTGCTAAGCCAGTTTTACCTTATAGGTAAGAACACTGATTTTCAAAAGTCAGAGTGCTCAAAGAAGTATAATAATTTTATATAATTTTAAGTTTGGTTTTTGAAAAAGAGTGGAGAAAGCTTTATCTTTTTGTTGTTGTTGTTAACTTAGAAAATCTCTATTTTATTTTTTTCTAATGTTGTGAAAATGGGATAAAGAGGGATATTCCTAACCCCTGAAACAAATAATACATTATATGTTAATTTAAAAAAAAGAGAGGGGTATTCTTTTATGTAATTCTTTTTTTAGTTTGCATGCTGGCTCAGAAAGTGAAAATGAACAACTGAAAGAACTACATGCACTAATGAAAGAAGACTTGACTCCTCTGGAAAGGGTCTATGTCAGAAAAAGTATTGAACAGCATAAACTGGGGACCAATAAAACCCTGCTGAAGCAGGTAAGTTTGTTTCTTAATTTGTATATACTACTCAGAATTCTTTTATTCCTGTTAATGAAGAATATTTCATTTAAATAAAACCGCGATAGCTTAGAGTCAAATAAAAAGTATGTGTATGTCTATCCAGTGCATGTTTTATCTTATTGAAAAACATTCTTCAAATTTGTGAACAGATCCAACCATGAATGAGTTATCCTTTCTCCTTTTCTGTATTTGTATATCTTTTTATAAGCTCAAAGAGGAAAGAGAAGAAATGGGAATAGATTTCCTGGCAAGTTAAACGAAATTTGGGGTTTTTCTAGGTGAAATGGGGAAGGAAAAGAAGGTCTGACCCTGTGCAAAATTTGTCTTTAATGCCTTCCTAGAAAGCCAAGCCTTTCAGGGTTTGTCTATATCTGAGAATCTAGGAGGTTCATATACTTTCTTCTAAGTTTTAGAAGCCAAGACTGGACACACAGGATCTCAAGCTGTAACAAGTAGCCACAGCCCTTTATCACCTTTTGATGTGGGCAGCTTTATTCAGCTGGTAGCTGAGAGAAAGAAGTCAGTCAGTAGCCTCCTCCAGTGAAAGGAGAACATGAGGAAAAGAAAGAGAAAGGGAAGAAAAGAGGGTTGTTGACTTCTTGGACCATGTAGACATTGGTTACTTTATGTAAGAGATTCAGAAAAATCAGCATAGTTGGGTCCCCATATTGTGTAGCTATTTCAGTAGTAATGCTGCTTAACAAACAAAATCTCAATACTTTAAGATAACAAAATTATGACTCTAAAGGTCAGTTGGCAAGGCCCAGCTTGAGGCTTTGGTTCAGATCTCTTATTCTGAGAACAACTGCCGATGGTATGATGGTCTTCTTCTGACAGATGGCAGAAGTTCAAGAAGGAAGCCTAGATCACACAAATACATTTAAAACTTTTGTTGATGTCATGTCTGCTAATATTCCATTTGCTGCAACAAGTCATATGGCCAAGTCTAACATTTAGTGGGACAGGGAAATATACTCCCCCTATCTCTCTCTCTCTGTAAAGTCACATGGTAAAGGGTATGGATATGTAATACTCTCACAGGGAGGGAGGGAGAAATTGCAAATAATAACCAATTTACAAGTTTTGGTTATAGAAGTCCTCAGAAGACTTCAGACTAGCTTTCTGATATTTTGAGTTATAGAGTTAACTATTTCCTTTTCCCCAGCTAAATCCAGAAGGGTTTATTTTGACTGGGTTCAACCCATGCAAATTAGTCATTTATGTAAATTATCATTTTACTCGCTTATCCAGCATAATATTGATATGTAAGAATAATCGTTAATGATTTCTTTGATAATTTTCTGTGTGAAAGCCCAGATAGCATAGTATATTGCTCATTGGTATTATCTGTTTACAAATGAAAACTCTTTTATTTATTTATTTTTAAAGATTTATGTATTTTACTTTTTTTTTTTTTTAAAGATTTTATTTATTTATTTGACAGACAGAGTTCACAAGTAGGCAGAGAAGCAGGCAGAGAGGGAGAGGCAGAGAGTAGAGAGCCAAGGCGGGGCTCGATCCCAGGACCCTAAGATCATGACCTGAGCCATAGGCAGAGGCTTTTTTTTTTTTTTTAAGATTTTATTTATTTATTTGACAGATCACAAATAGGCAGAGAGAGAGAGAGAAGGAAGCAGGCTTCCCGCTCAGCAGAGAGCCCGATGCGGGGCTCGATCCTAGGACCCCGGGATCCTGACCTGAACCAAAGGCAGAGGCTTTAACCCACTGAGCCACCCAGGTGCCCCAAGAGTTATGTATTTTAAAGAGAGAGTGCATACATGTCTGCATGCACATGCATGTGAGGGGAGGGGCAGAGGGAGAGAGTCTTTAAGCAGACTCCCTGCAGAGTTTGGAGCTTGATACAGGGCTCGATCTCATGACTCATGAGATCATGACCTGAGCTGAAACCAAGAGTCAGATGTACAACTGACTGAGCCACCCAGGTGCCCCAGTGAAAACTCTTTTAAAGGAAACATTTTTTAAAAAGTTTTGTCTAACAGGGACACCTGGGTGGCTTAGTGCATTAAAGCCTCTGCCTTCAGCTCAGGTCATGATCCCAGGGTCCTGGGATTGAACTGCGCATCAGCCTCTCTGCTCAGCAGGGAGCCTGCTCCCCCCCCCATCTGCCTACCTTTGTGCCTACTTGTGATTTCTGTCTGTCAAATAAATAAATAATATCTTAAAAAAAAAATTTTGTCTAGCAAATTTTCAACCTCCAATTAGGCATTCAGAGCTAGTACATTTCTAAAGTGACGTGTCTTTACAATAAAATTAAATTTTAAAAATGCTTCATAGTTTAATTGCTATTTTCTAGATCAGTAATAAGATTTCTTCTGTGATTAGAATCTTAGCAATATAACAAATTAAAGATACAAATCATATAATATTTTAAAGAAACCTTAGTTCTTTAGGTTTTTGTACTAGATATTTCTTTAAAAAAAAATGCTTCCTGGTTCACAACTTTCAGGTTCTTAGTCTAAGGTTGTCTTTATCAGGTATAGTTTCCAGAAATTAAATAATGAATGATATTTGAAAGTGATAACATGAGCAGTGTATACTGCTACAGTGGTGTCTTCTGCTGGATCATATTAAAAGAGCTGACTATTTAAAAAGTATGGAGTTTCTAACATAAATGTGGCTTCATGATTTTGTTCTTGTTTTTAACAAAACGAAAATAACTGACAGGGCTATTATATGTGATAAATGTTATTATTAATGTATATAATATTTCTTGTTTTATGGGATCTATGGAGGTAGTATTTAATTTGTAAAGCATATTTTTGTCAGTCACGTTTGTTGACAAAAAATATGGTCCATTTTTGTGGACTGCCCTTGCTACTAAGAAGTGGAATTATAGAGGCGCCTGGGTGGCTCAGTCCTTAAGTGTCTGCCTTCCGCTCAGGTCATGATCCCAGGATCCTGGGATCGATCCCTGTGTCGTCCGGCTCCCTGCTCAATGGGAAGCCTGCTTCTCCCTTTTCCCACTCCCCCTGCTTATGTTCCCTCTCTCACTATCTTTCTCCCTGTCAAATAAATAAATAAAATCTTAAAAAAAAAAAAAAAGAAATGGAATTATTCTCCAGATTGTTAAGAGGGAAAAAAATTATATATGCATATGTGTATGAATGAGAGAGTGTGTGTGTGTGTGTGTGTGTATAGCTATTAGACTACAGGGGCAATTGACCACATCTAATCAGAAAATTCAGTGATTTTCCTTTTGTTTATATTTAGTTTCAGAGATTAAATGTTAGCTTTTTTTAATGAGGCTTTTTGCCTGAGAATAATGGTATTCTGCTATAATATTTGAGAATTATAAGGTTCAAATATGCTTATAGACCACAAGTACACTTTAGTTTACTGTTGTTTAGAAATAGTTAGACATTTTTGCTTTCTAAAATAAGTCAAAATCCTAACATGCTTGAAGGTAAAGCAAAGTACAGTTCATTAGCGTGTTCAGTGCTCTTTGTGGAGAACTTTGGCCTGTGTTGATAATAGTAATGGATGATGTGTTTATCCAGCTTCATCTAGAAGGATGACATTTGTATGTCATCCTTAATATTTTTAAAATCCTTGATAATATAATACCTTCCTAGTAAATATCAAAGTGTGCCTTTTATTTGTTCTTGTTAAGGGACTTGTGGCTTAAGTAGCCTTTGTTCTGTGATTTCCATTTCCTATGTGGAAATAATAAAAATGTGGAGGTAAAGTGACTTGTGATTCTTGATTGCCAGTAATTAAATTAGGACAGCTCATTTCTGATTTTAACTTTATAAGTTCTTTGGTAAATTCATTATCTTATTTTCTCGAAAAGTTGTTAATTAATAATATTCTTGTTGTAATAAAGGTACGAGTAGTTGGAATTACCTGTGCAGCCTGCCCATTCCCATGCATGAATGATCTTAAATTTCCTGTAGTTGTGCTGGATGAGTGTAGTCAAATAACTGAACCGGCCTCTCTCCTTCCTATTGCAAGGTAACCTAAACATTTCTGAAAAACACAGATTTCACAATTATTTCAAATAATTTCTCACTTCAAACTCTTACTAAACTTGTGTGAAAATTCTTAGTAATTTAGGTACTAAACTCATTTAAAAGAATGCAGAAGATAATTTGGGGGGATTTGGTTAATGTGTCAAGATTTTGTTAGATCACAGTTGAGACATTTGGATCATGTAATTCTTTTTTTGAAGTTTTAACTTTAACTCCAGTTAGTTAACATACAGTGTAATATTAGTTTCAGGTGTAAAATATAGTGATTCAGCACTTCCATGTAACATCCTGTGCTCATCGCAAGTGCCTCCTTAATCCCCACCACCTGTTTAGCCCTTTCCCCCCAGCCCACCCAAAACCGGCCTCCCCTCTGGTAACCACTGGTTTGTGCTCTATAATGAAAAGTCTGTTTCTTGATTTGTCTCTTTCTTATTTTTTCCCTTTGTTTGTTTTATTTCTTCAATTCCACATATGAATGAAATCATATGGTATTCCTCTTTCTCTGATTGACTTACTTTTCTTAGCATTGTACCCTCTAGTCCATCTATATTGTTGCAAATGGCAAGATTGCATTTTTTTTTTATGGCTGAATGATATTTTATTGTATATGTAGATACCACTTATTTATCCATTCATCAGTTGATGGACATTTGGGCAGCTTCCATATCTTGGCTATTATAAATAATGCTGCTATAAACATAAGGGTGTATTATCCCTTTGAATTAGTGTTTTTGTATTCTTTGAGCAAATACCCAGTAGTGCAATTGCTAGATCATAGGGTAGTTCTGCTTTTAATTTTTTGAGGAACCTCCACAGTTTTCCATTGGCTGTACTAGTTTGCATTCCCACCCACAGTGCAAGAAGGTTCTTCTTTCTCCACATTGTCACCAGTCCCACTGTTTCTTACATTGATTTTAACCATTCTAACAGGTATGAGGTGGTATCTCATTATAGTTTTGATTTGTATCTCCCTGGTGATAGATCACATAATTTTTTTTTTGAAGATTTATTTATTTGAGGGGTGGGGTGCCTGGGTGGCTCAGTCGTTAAGCATATGCCTTGGGCTCAGGTCCTGGGATGGAGCCCTGCATGGGACTCCCTGCTCAGTGGGAAGCCTGCTTCTCCCTCTCCCACTCACCCTGCTTGTGTTCCTGTGCTCGTTGCGTCTCTCTCTGTCAAACAAACAAATAAATAAAATCAATCTTAAAAAAAAGAGAAAGAGAGAACATAGTGGGGCTAGGGGAAAGAGAGGAAGAGAGCAGATTCTCCATTAAGCACAGAGCCTGACACAGGGCTTGATCTCAGGACCCCAGGATGAGGCCTGAGCCGAAATCAAGAGTGAGACACTTTTCCAACTGAGTTACCCAGGTACCCCAGATTACATAATTTTCAAAGCCTTGATAGCTCTCGTGCTAGGATTCTACTAGGACTTTACAGATTTCCCAGCTAGATTAAAGGTTCCATTTTAGTCCTACTTTGAGAACCTAAGCTATTGAAGAATGTTCTTCAGTAACTATTTGTTAAAATTCCAGTGTTTAGGTTCTGAAAATTATATTATGAAAGGATATAAAGTATATAAAGAAAAATAAGTTAAAAATTCGTGTACTAAAATTTAGAAGACTATGACATCTTCTAAGCTGTATCAGCTAATTGAAACATTATGCTTTTAAAACATTTCTAATTGAGGGATCCTAAAGGTGATAGAGAAAGTGCTAAACTTGGACCCAGTAGACCTGAGTTCTAGTCCTTGCTCTATCCCTGGTTAATGAGGGAGCAGGGTACCAATTAGTATGTTTTCCCTGGGACTTGGAGGTCCTTAATTGTAGGAATTTTAGTTTAAACTGGGACAGTCCTGGGCAAACCAGGGTGAGTTGGTCACCCTACTCAGGAGCGAGGAATGGAGGAACAGTAAGGAGTTGCATGGAGGATAGAGGAGTAATACTTTGGAGCACCTACTGTACATTAAACACATTATATACTTCACTAAGTCCTTACAACAGTTTTGCAAGGTATTAATACATCCAGTTACCAGTCAGAATACTGAAGCTTGGAGAAGTTGAATAACTTATGTCCATAGAATATAATAGAGCTGAGATTTGGATATAGACTCTTCTATGAAAACCAGACATTTTCCCATGATATCCTACCTCTATTTAGAAAGACATTTAGCCCCAGGAGCCCAATTTACTTCATCTCTAAAACAAGAGTTTAAGCCAAATGACTTTTAAGAAAGCCTCTGAGTTTACAGAATTTAAAAGTCATTGTTTCTCAAAATGTGTTCTGCAAAATGCTAATTCCAAGCAGAGGCAGACAGACATTTAACGAGTTTTTTTCTTTTAAGATTTATTTATTTATTTATTTGTCAGACAGGGGTCACAAGTAGGCAGAGGCAGGCAGAGAGAGAGAGAGGAGGAAGCAGGCTTCCCGCTGAGTAGAGAGCCCGATATGGGGCTCCATCCCAGAACCCTGGGATCATGACCTGAGCCGAAGGCAGAGGCTTAAACCCATTGAGCCACCCAGGTGCCCCATTTATAAAGGGGGTTTTATGTGGAAAAAAGTTGTAAAGGATTTTTAACTCAATAACTTCAAATCCTTTTAATACATTTATTAGCATTATCAAGCCTTGTTGGTTACCAGAACTTTTTTTTTTTTTTAAGATTTTTTTATTTTTGAGTAATCTCTATACCCAGTATGGGGCTCGAACTCAAAACCCCGAGATCAAGAGTCACATATTCTACTGACTGAGCAAGCTAGGTACCCCAGTTCTTAGAACTCTTTGTGATATTCCAGTTCTTTGAAATACATGTTAGGAAATTGTGCAATAAGGGGCATGTAGGCGGCATAGTTGGTTAAGCCTCTGACTCTTGGTTTGGGCCTAAAGTCATTATCTCAGGGTCATGAGTTGGAGCCCCATTGAGCCTCACTGGGCTCTGGGCTCAGTGAGGAGTCTGCTTAAGTTTCTCCCACTCTCCTCCTCCGCCTCTGCTCCCCCATCCCTGCCCTTTCTCTCTCTCTCCCTCAGATGAATTAATCTTAAAAAAAAAAATAAAATAGTGCAATAAGTGATATCAATGCATCCTTTTTTGTTGTTGCTTAGATTAACTTTTGGAATTCTGTTTTTAGGTTTGAGTGTGAAAAGCTGATTCTTGTTGGAGATCCCAAACAGCTTCCTCCTACTATTCAGGGTTCTGATGCAGCTCATGAAAAAGGATTGGAACAAACTCTTTTTGATCGGCTTTGCTTAATGGTACTACTGCTGAATTCATACAAAATTATAATTTATTGATTATACACTGTGTAGATTGATAGATAATGAAAATATTAGAACTACCCCCATGCCTTAAAATAATTTTAACTGTAATTGTTTAGAAAGTACCCCTCTTAAAGATAAGTAAAACCCTGTAATTTGAATGGCCTTTTATAAAATTAATCTTTTCCCCATGTACTTTAGTAGTGGGTAGTAAATGCATTGCTTTTGCTCTAAAATTTAAAAAACTCTATGATGTCTCTATCGTCCCTGTCCCCTATTGTAGAGCTGTTGCAGAGTGCTGCTTCACATTTAGAAGAATTTTAAAAATTAATTATTAATATATTTTTAAATTGAGGTAACATTCACATAACATAAAATTAACCATTTTAAACTAAATAAGCCAGTGACATCATTTATTTATTTATTTATTTATTTATTTATAAAGATTTTATTTATTTATTTGACAGAGAGAAATTACAAGTACACTGAGAGGCAGGCAGAGAGAGAGAGAAGGAAGCAGGCTCCCTGCTGAGCAGAGAGCCCGATGCGGGACTCGATCCCAGGACCCTGAGATCATGACCTGAGCCGAAGGCAGCGGCTTAACCCACTGAGCCACCCAGGCGCCCGAGTCAGTGACATTTAGTACATTCACAATACTGTGTAATGACCTCTCTCTAGTTTCAACATATTTTTATCACCCCAAGATAAAGTCCCATACTCCTTGAACAGTTCCTGTCCATTTCCTCCTTCTTCCAGCCCTGGCAACCACCAGTCCATTTTTAGTCTACATAGATTTATCTCTTCAGGGGATTTTATATCATACAGTCTTACAACTTTCGTATCATACAATTTGGAATTTATACAATATGTGACCTTTTGTGCCTGGCTTCTGTCACTTAGCAGTGTTGTTGAGGTTCATCCACACTGTAGCATATGTCTGTACTATATTACATTTTTAAAAAGTACATTCATAACGTAGTGCAGCCATTGCCCTGCTCATTTCTAGAACTTTTTCATTATCCCAACAGAAACTTTGTACCCATTATTTAATATGCTTCTTTCCTGAGCTGATAACCTCTATTCTACTTTCTTTCTCTATGAATTTGCCTACTCTGGGTGTTTTATATAAGTAGAATCATACAATATTTATCCATTTGTGTTTGGCTTATGTACTTAGCATAATACTTTCAAGGTTCATCCATGTAGTGGTATGTGTCAGAATTTCATTCTTTGTAAAGGCCAAATAACATTCCATTGTGTGTAATACCATATCTTATTTATTCACTCATCTATGGACGGATACGTGGGTTGTTTCTGTCTTTCAGCTACTGTGAATAATGGTGTTATAAACATTGGTATATAAATACCTATTCAAGTCTTTGCTTTCAGTTCTTTTGATTATGTACCCAGAAGTGTTACTACTGGGTCATACAATAATTTTATGTTTTTTTAAAATACATTTTCTTTTTTATTTTTAAGTTTATATTCAAATCCAGTTAGTTAAAATACACATGTACTGTATAGTAATTCCCCACTTCCATACAACACCAAGTACTTCTCACAAGTGCCCTCCTTACTCCCCACCACCTATTTAACGCATCCCACTATCCACCTCCCCTCTAATAGCCATCAGTTTGTTCTCTGTAGTTGAGTCTATTTCTTGGTTTGCCTCTCTTTCTTTCCCCTTTGCTTGTTTTGTTACTTAAATTCCATAGATGAGTGAAATCAAATGGTATTTGTCTTTCTCTGACTTATTTTGCTTAGCATTATACTCTCTAGCTCCATCCCTGTCATTGTAAATGGGAAGATTCCATTCTTTTCTGTGTGTGTGTGACTGAGTAATAATATTCCATTGTGTGTGTGTGTGTGTGTGTGTGTGTGTATCTGTATACCTATATATATCTATATATATCTATATCACATTTTCTTTTTCCATTCATCAGTCAGTCGACACTTGTGCTATTTCCATAGTTTGGTTATTGTAGATAATGCTGCTGTAAACATCAGGGTGCATGTATGCCTTTGAATTCGTGTTTTTATATTTTTATATTTTGCATTTGTATTTTATTTGTATTTTGTATTTGTATTTTATTGTATTACATTTGTATTTTGTATTGTATTGAAGTGCAAATACCCTGGATTACATAGTAGTTCTATTTTTAACTTTTTGAGGAATGTCCATACAGTTTTTCAGGGTGGCTGCATTGGTTTGCATTCCCAGTGTAAGAAGTTTCTCCATTCTCCACATCCTCGATAATTTTGTGTTTAACTTTTTGAGGAACTGTCAAACTGTTTTCCATATCAGCTATACCATTTACATTCCCTACAGGAATTTCTCAACAAATGTTCCAGTTTCTCCACATCTTCACCAATATTTGTTTTTTTTGTTTGTTTTATATTTTTGGGGCTTTTTAAATAATAGCTCTCCTAATAGATGTGAAGAAGCTCTCTCATTGTGGTTTCCCTAATGAATAAGGACATTAAGCATTTTTGCATGTGCTTATCTTTGGAAAAATGTTTATTGAAATATTTTGCTCAATTTTTAATTGGGATGTTTGGTTTTTTGATGTTGAGTTGTGTATGTTCTTTATATTTTCTGGATATTAAACCCTTATTTGCAAATGCTTTCTTCCATTCTTAGGTAGTCTTTGTTTTCCTGACAATATTTTTCATTTTTTATTTATTTATTTATTTATTTTTTTTGAGAGAGAACTTGTATGAGCAAGTCAATTGAGGGGTAGGCAGAGGGACAGAGAATCTTAAGTAGGCTCCAGGCCACTGTGGAGTTTGACATGGGGTGCAATCTCATGACCCTAAGATCATAACCTGACCCAAAATCAAGAGGTGGGTGCTTAACCAACTGAGCCATCCAAGTGCCCCTTGACAGTATCCTTAGATGCACAAAGTTTGTAATTTTGATGAAGTCCAATTTGTCTATTTTTTCCTTATGTCACTTATGATCTTGGTGTCATAGCCATGAAATTGTTGCCCAGTCCAGTGTCATACTGACTTCCCCCAGTGTTTTCTTCTAAGAATGTTACAGTTTTGGCTCTTACATGTAATTCTTTGATCCCTTTTGAGTTAATTTTTGTAGATGGTATATAAGGTACAGATCAACTTTTTTCTTTTCCTTGCAGATATCCTGTTTTCCCAGCACCATTTGTTGAAAAAACAGTCCTTTCCCCATTGAATGGTTTTGGCACCCTTGTTAAAAATCAGTTGACTTTGTGTGGGTTTATTTCTAAATCCTCCATTCTATTTGATTGGTGCATATGATTTAATTACTTTTTTATGGCTGAATAATGTTTCATTGTATGTATATACCATAATTTTTGTACCTATTCATTATTACTATTGTTTTGGGGGCGCCTGGGTGGCTCAGCGGGTTAAAGCCTCTGCCTTCAGCTCCGGTCATGATCCCAGGGTTCTGGGATCAAGCCCCGCATCAGGCTCTCTGCTCAGCGGGAGCCTGCTTCCTCCTCTCTCTCTCTCTCTGCCTACTTGTGATCTCTGTCTGTCAAATAAATAAATAAATAAACCTTAAAAAAAAAAGATATTTATTACTATTGTTTTGATGTAATAATCTAAATCGAGCTATTTTAAAAGCAGAAGATTAAAATATTACCCAAAAGAGTTATAGAAAATCTGTTGTCAAAAGAAAAATGTTATCATTGTTGCTAGTTTATTATAAATTAATTTTCATTGTTGCTAGCTTATTCTTTTTCAAAGATTTTATTTATTTATTTGAGAGAGTGAGAGAGAGAGAGTGTGCACAAGGTGGGGGAGGGTCAGGGGAAGAGGGAGAAGCAGACCCCCTGATGTGGGACACTATCCCAGAACCCCAGGATCATGACCTGAGCTGGAGGCAGACACTTCAACAACTGAGCCTCCCAGGCACTCCTATTCTTGCTAGTTTAAATTGCATTTAGGGGGTTATTTTGCTGTTTGAACTTCCAATAATCTGTACTTTCTTAGCAGAGGAGAAAAACTGAAATGAAACTAGAAATAATTAAATATCAAATAAATATTTCTTTACCCATAAGAGAGAGTTTTTCTAAAAGATCCTTTAACAGATTTTATACAGATGGATTAATTTCTTTGCTCTAGACGATAGAGATACTAGTGCTCTCATGCTTTACCCCCCTTTTTTTATCCCTTCCCATGTTCCTATCTTTGTTAGTTATTACATCATTATTCTTTTTGTTTTACAATCATAATTTGTACAGTTATTTAGAATCAGCTTTATATTTAAAAAATTCAGTACCTTTTCATTCATCTGGGTGCCTTGGACTGCATCATCATTTTTTTTTTTCCATAATGGCTCATAGATGCCTACTTTCCTGAGTTCTTTTTGTTTCAAATGTCTATTTCCTTTAAATGTAAATGGCACCTTGGCTTATTGAATTGTTGCTATTACTGTGAATTTTGGGGCCAAACTGATTATTTTCCCCTTGTAATGATTTATATTTTCTACTTGGATGCAAGAACTATTTTTATAACCTTAAAGTTGATAAACTTACTACAGTATATCTTAGTGTGGAGCTTTCTGTAACTAATCACTCTGTAATATAAGGTATCTCAAAGTGGAAATTCTTTTCGTTCTTTGTTTCAGGAAAGGTTTTTGTTCCACCTGTTGAATTCTCTGTCAGTAGCTTGTCTGTGCAGCCTGCTATAACAAAATACCATATACTGGGTCTTAACCAACAGATTTATTTCTCACAATTCTGGAGTTTGGGAAGGCCAAGGTCAAGGTACCTTCATTTGGTTCCTGATAAGAGCTCTGTTCTTGGCTGTATCCTCACATGGTGGAAAGAAAGAAAACTCTGGCCTCTTCCTCTTATAAGGAGACTAATCTTATCATGAGGACCTCATCCTTATGCTCATCTAAACCTAATTACCTTCCAAAGGCCCCACCTCCAAATTCCATAACTTTGGGGTTCAACGCTGCAACATAGGAATTGGGGTGGGGAACACATTCAGTCTAAAACAGAGGTTCCCCAGTTATTCTGATATTGGGTATCTTTATCTGTCTTCCATTTATGTTTCCTTAATTTCTTTTTTTTTTCCTTCAGATTTTATTTATTTATTTGACAGAGAGAGACCCAGCAAGAGAGGGAACCCGTTCTTTAATGTTACCATTTAGAAATCAGTTTTTTTCTTTATGATTGAAATTTCCCTTTTAATCTTATCTTTTCATCATCTCACCTTTGAGATTTTGTTTCACTCAATTATATTCTGATTATATTCTAAAGCTTTTATACTTGAGGAAAATTTTCTTCTGTTGGTTGTATTTTGTCTAGGCTGGGCTCTATACATATTGTTTGCATTGTCTTCCTTTATTTTGTTAATTTTCGAGGAGAAGCCATCATATGTTTGCATAGTTGCCATTCCTACTTGATTTCTTGATGTTCATCTTTAAGTAGCTCTCTCAGATTTGTATTCTCTACTTTTGTAGTATCCTGAAAATATGGTGGTAGGGAAGTGGAGTAGGAATGAGACTGGAATAGAACTAAATAAGAATGTGTAATGTCTTTTTTAGCTTACATGTGCTCTCTCAATTCTAAGGTTTTGTTAAATATCCTGTCCCAGTATTCACTCCACATGGTTGGAGGTATTGTCCTTTCCCAGAGGAGGACTATTCTTGGATTTCACGTGTCCTCTCAGTTTGATGTTTAGTCCTCAGAGCCTTCACTTCCGCTAAAAACTGCCCATTTCACTTTCTCTGTTTCATTATTATTCTTAGAAGCCATTTCTATTTTATAACTTCTAGAGGAGTTAGGAATCTTACTACACAGATGGTTCCTGACTTACAATGTTTTGACCTACCAATTTCAACTTTATGATGGTGTGAAAGTGATAAATTTAGTAGAGACTATACTTTGAATCTTTTTTTTTAAAAGATTTTATTTATTTATTTGACAGACAGAGATCACAAGTAGGCAGAGAGGCAGGCAGAGAGAGAGAGAGAGAGAGGGAAGCAGGCTTCCTGCGGAGCAGAGAGCCCGATGCGGGGCTCGATCCCAGGACCCTGAGATCATGACCTGAGCCGAAGGCAGCAGCCCAAACCACTGAGCCATCCAGGCGCCCCTATACTTTGAATCTTGAATTTTGATCTTTACCCAGGCTAGCATATGTGTCAAGATCCTTTCTCATGTTGCTGGGCCTCAGCTCCCAATCAGGATCATAAAAATAAACAACTGATACATGTAAGAACCATTCTGCACCCATACAACCATTCTGTTTTTCACTTTCAGTACAGTATTAAATTACAAGAAATACCCGACACTTCTTTATAAATCAGGCTTTGTGATAGGTGATTTAGCCCAACTGTATGCTAATGTAAGTATTCTAAGCATGTTTAAGGTAGGCTAGGCTAAGCTATGATGTTCCACAGGGTAGATGTATTAAACGCATCTTGACTTATGATATTTTCAACTTATGATGGGTTTATCAGGGTTACTGCATCATAAGTCAAGGAAGATCTGTATTGCATTTCTCCCTTCCACTGAAATTTTGTTTCTTTCTTGGTGACAGGAACCTTTTAACGTTTATGACATTGGGATGGCTATAAACGTTTGTTGCCTGGCTACTGTATTTTTTCTTTGCTATTGTTTTTAGTTATTTTGTTATTTTAGTGTTTTTGTTGTCCCTTTAGATATCAGAGAATGGATTCTGCAAGGCAGTTTTTGAAACTTTCTTCAGAAGTTTCCCCATACACTGAGTTTCAAGTTGATTTAAGTTTTGAGTTGAGTTGTACTTAATTTGTGAATACTCAAGCTTTCAATGGTCTTGAGCTTTTAATTGTAACTGAATTAAATTGCATAACTTTCTACCGCTTCCATAATGTCAGTGTCCAGATTCTTTTGAATCAGACCTTTCCAGTGGCTTCTTAATAATCTTAATTAAAAAATTATTTAGATTCTTTTTTTTTTTAAGATTTTATTTATTTATTTGACAGAGATCACAAGTAAGCTGAGAAGCGGGCAGAGAGAGAGAGAGGAGGAAGCAGGCTCCCTGCTGAGCAGAGAGCCTGATGCGGGGCTCAATCCCAGGACCCTGGGATCATGACCTGAGCTGAAGGCAGAGGCTTTAACCCACTGAGCCACCCAGGCACCCCCCAAAATTATTTAGATTCTTAAAACATTTTTGAATAGGTAACATTAACACATGATTTGGGATTTGAATTTAAGAGGAACCAGAAAGTACAGTGAAGACTTCTACTCCTGTCCTCCAGCCACTCAGTTTCTCTCCCACAAAGCAACTGTCACCTTTGCTTGTACCCTTCTAGTCATAATTTATGTCAGTATAAGCAAATACATAAAGTATTTTCCCTCTGTTTTAACAAATGCTAGCATAGTATGCATGCTGTTATGCTCTTTGCTCTTTCGCTTATTTGTTGTCGATGACTTTTAAAATATGAAGTAGATTTTTAGAGGGGATTTTAAAAGGGTAAATAAAGGACTTAAAAGTGATTTATTTACAGAATAAAATGGAATAGAATTTACAAAATGGAATATATAAAACAGTTAAGGTGAATTAACTTGATCCATATAGATAGTGCTCATAAACGTAGTGGATATTGAGAGAAGCAAGGTGCAAAGTGTTACATAGTGTAGAACATAATTTATGTGAATTTCAAAAGCATAACAAATAATATGTATTAATCATAGGTATATGCCTATGTAGTAAACATATAGAACTTCCATGGGAATGCCATAAGATATTGATTCAGAAAAAAGATAGATACCACATATTAATGTATACATAATGTTAGTTTGAAGCTATTTCTGGAGAAGCTGGTAGAGGAAATGAGGTGGGAGCTTTAGCTATATATGTCACATTTTATGTCTTAACAAAAGAGAGATCTGAGGCAACAAGGACTAAATACTTATGTCACATCTGTGTAGTACATACATGAGTATTATATTGCTTTGCTTTTCTGTGTATTTGAACTACCTCAGAATTAATTAAAAGAAATAAAAATAATATCTACTAATCATGATAAAAAGTATAGAAACTACAGAAAACTAAAGGGTTAAAAACAACAACAACAACAAAACGGTAATAACCTCACTGCCCCCAAGAGAAAATCCTTTGTAATATTTTAGTAGTGTTCCTTCCAGCCTTTATCTTTGGGGTATATGCTTATATCAGATAAATGTATATATATAAACTATAAAAATACATATATTTGATATGTGCAAACACACATTGGAATATCATGCAGCCATAAAAAGGGAAATCCTGCCATTTATAACAACATGGATGTACCTTGAGAACATTATGGTAAGTGAAATAAATCTGAGAGAGACCAGTAATATATATCATTTATTTGTAGAATCTAAAAAAGCTGGGGCACCTGGGTGGCTCAGTGGGTTAAAGCCTCTGCCTTCGGCTCAGGTCATGATCCCAGGGTCCTGGGATCGAGCCCCACATCTGGCTCTCTGCTCTGCGGAGAGCCTGCTTCCTCCTCTCTCTCTGCCTGCCTCTCTGCCTACTTGTGATCTCTGTCAGATAAATAAATAAAAATCTTTAAAAAAACATAAAAATAAAAAAGCTGACCTTGTACAAACAGAGTAGAATGATGGTTACCAGGAACTGGAAGGTAGAGAGGTAGGAAACAGGTCATGTTGGTCAAAGGGTACAAATTTCTAGTTATAGGTTATGAATAAGTTCCAGGGATCTAATTAACAGCATGTTGATTATAGTTAATAATACTATATTACATACTTGAAAGTTGCCAAGAGAATATATGTTAAATATTCTCACCATAAAAAAAGAAATGGTATCTATGTGCTGTGATGGAGCTGTTAGCTAACACTGTGGTGGTAATCAGTTTGTGATATATGTGTATCAAGTCAGCTCCTGGTACACCTTCAACTTACCCAATGTTATATGTCAATTATATCACAATAAAGCTGGAAAAAAATATTTTCTAACATAGTTGAGACCATACTATATAGTTTCTATCCTAACTTTTTTAAACTTTGCATTATAATAAATCATTTCCCTGTGTTTCTAACTAGCTTTGTAATCATCACTGTTGTCATAAATATGTTTAATCACCAAATAGGTAATGTGGATATACCATAATTTAGTCATTTCTCTAACGTTGTTTCTAGTTCTAAAGCATGGTCCTTTGAGCATTTTTTTTTAAAGTAGGCTTCATGACCACCCTCAAGCTTGAAATCACAACCCCAAGATTAAGAGTAGCATGCTACACCCATGTGCCCACTGATTCGGACTCATCCACAAATTTAGGCCCTAAATAGTACTGAGGATTGGATTTTTACTTACTATTTTTCTCCCATAAAACATACCTTCTTGGGTGCCTGTATGGCTCAGTCAGTTAAGGATTTGCCTTCCACTCAGGTCATGATCCCAGGGTCCTGAGATCAAGCCCCACATCAGGTTCCCAACTCTGCTTCTCCCTCTGCCTCTGCCTCCCTCTCTCTTTCTCACTCTCTCTCTGTCTCTCATGAATAAATAAAATCTTAAAAAAAAAAACTTGTCTATGTGACCATTAATCCTACCTTTTACTATGTGTTTTTATTACTGGAGTACCTTGTATTATTTAAAATGTTCAAACAGTGTTATGGAACATTTTGCAAAGAGAGAGTATGCTCCAGAGACCCCTAAAGTACATGAAATGTGTATTTTATGATACATTAACAAAATTGAAAACTTATTTAAAGATTCAAAATGAAAGATGGCTTGTACCCAAGGAGGAAAATTCATAAATGAGTTATCAACAACACTTTCTAATTTTTTTTGAAGATTCTCTTTTAATTTAGTGTCCGCCCTACTCTGCATAGATTATAAAAGCATAATGTTAGGTGCCATACTATTAGGTAATGATTTGAAGATTTGACATGTTTTATATTTTATAATTTTGTGGTATAATAATAGTTTGCCGTGAAAATATCTTTAGTAATTAAGAAAACTGTATTTGTAGTCTGTTTTATCATGGTTGTAATTCACTTGCTAAGAGCACAATATGGTGATACTTTTCAATTTTAAAATATTATTTTTTTCCTTAAGGAAAAAAAATGCTTCAATTTTCTGTTTTTCTGCATTTAAATTTCTTAGGGGCATAAGCCAATTCTGTTGAGAACCCAATACCGTTGTCACCCTGTGATCAGTGCTATCTCTAATGATCTGTTTTATGAAGGAAACCTCATGAATGGCATTTCAGAAGCAGAGAGGAGCCCTTTATTGGAATGGCTCCCAACCCTGTGTTTCTATAACGTTAAAGGACTGGAACAGGTAAATGACATTAATGTTAATGAGAGTCAACATGGTTTAGTTTCCTGCTTTAATTTTATTGTTGTTGTTTATATGGTTTTCTTGGTCTTTCCATAGGCTTTCTGGGAAATATAATTTAGGATCTGTTTCTTATTCCAGATTGAAAGAGATAACAGCTTTCATAATGTGGCAGAAGCTGCTTTTACACTCAAACTGATTCAATCACTGATTGCAAGTGGAATAGTGGGCTCTATGATTGGGGTGATAACATTATACAAATCCCAGATGTACAAGGTTTGTATTACATATTATGATACTTAAATATTATAATTTTATGTTATAATATTTGATATTACATTTGTAGTGGTTTGTTTTGGTTAAAAACAATTTTGGGACTGTAGTTAACATATTAAAAAAATTCTGATTTTTATCTGGTCTGGCTTTTTTTCTGTATAATTAAATGTAAATCTAACAAGGCTTAATTAAATTCAGTTTACAGCTGTTGGGGCAAAAATGCAAATAAACAAATTAGAGGGAAGAAAATACAGTGTATGCTTTGTGTTTTGGGACAGATGGGATTCAATCTTTGTTTTCCAAAATGTTCTTTCATTATCATTTCATTTTATTAATCAAAGATAGATACCAGATATTAATGTACGCATAAGCTAATTACTTCTAACTAGTTTTTGCTTTTTTAAAAAAATATTTTTCATCTGTTTCATTATTTATCAACTCTGAATTAGCATATCCAGATGAATTCCCCAGCAACAGATAAATCAACACTTTTGATTTTGTTGCCTAACTTATATTGTCCTCTCGTTATTTATGTATCATTTTAGAAACTACTAAATCTTTGTGAGTCATAAAAAAGAAAATGAAAATTATCCACTACCAGTTAAATAAAAAGGGCTGCTGTCAATAGGTTCAGGTCTTAAGTTCTTCATAGTCCCTGCCCTGAATGATCTCTTTCTTCTTTCCTCCATAGCTTTGTCATTTACTCAGTGCTACGGACTTTGACCATCCTGATATTAAAGCTGTGCAGGTATCCACAGTAGATGCTTTTCAGGGAGCTGAAAAGGAGATCATTATTCTGTCCTGTGTAAGGACAAGACAAGTAGGATTTATTGATTCCGAAAAAAGAATGAATGTTGCATTGACCAGAGGAAGGAGGCATTTATTGATCGTGGGAAATTTAGCCTGTTTACGGAAAAATCGACTCTGGGGACGTGTTATCCAACACTGTGAAGGTAAAATAAAAATATGTTTAATTCAAGCATTTTGATTGAAATTGACTTTTGAGTTAGCACTTAGAGTGGTTCAGATAGGAAAGCTCTGGATTTGCCACTGTAGGAGATAACTAAAAGAATAGGGGACCACTATGAAATACTGTTGTCTCATGTTTTGTATCATCTTTTTAAGGAAGGGAAGATGGATTACAACATGCAAGCCAGTATGAATCACAGCTGAACCATCTTCTTAAAGATTATTTTGAAAAACAAGCAGAAGAAAAACAGAAGAAAAAGAATGAAAAAGATAAATCTAAAGATAAATCTCATTCACAAAAAGACATGGTATAGATAATTTGTATTTATATGAATTCCAAATTCATTTTACACTATATAGTTTTTATATTTTTTAATTATCCTAAAACCTTGTTATCAAAAACTATTTAAAGTATTTAAATAACATTAAATAACCACATGTAAAAAAAATACATATATTTAGATAGGCAGATGTTGAAGGTAATATAAAATCTTACTAATAAAAAGACATTTCTTTCTAAAATTATGGCTTCTGTCTGCTAAAGGAATAGATTTTATAGAGGACATAGAAAAGGCTTCCTGGGGAATACCAGTATTACTTCAAAAATAAGTAAATATCTCAACACCTGATATTAGCCAAAAGGCCAAGAAGCGATTAAAAAAATAAATATCTCAAAAACTCATCTATTAGAACATGGCTACACACTTATATCAAAACACTCCTATGGACATTGGGGAGGGATGTGCTTTGGTGAGTGCTGTGAAGTGTGTAAACCTGGTGATTCACAGACCTGTACCCCTGGGGATAAAAATATATGTTTATAAAAAATAAAAAAATAAAAAAAGGGGGGGAAAAAAAAGAATCAGAAATGAACACTTTTATGGGTGAAATCAAATAAACTGTTTTTTAATTAAAAAAAAAAACACTCCTTTCTGAACCATAGATCTATCAGAATTTTTTTTTAAAGATTTTATTTATTTATTTGACAAAGAGAGAGAGATCACAAGTAGGCAGAGCAGCAGGCAGAAAGGGGGAAGCAGGCTCCCCGCTGAGCAAAGAGCCCGACATGGGGCTCAATTCTAGGACCCTGGGATCATGACCTGGGCCGAAGGCAGAGGCTTAACCCACTGAGCCATCCAGGCGCCCCCAGAATATTTTTTTAAATTTATTTTTCTTAATTTTTTTACTGTTTTTAAAAATATACAATGTATTGTTTTTTTCAGGTGTACAGGTCTGTGATTCATCAGTCTTATATAATACCCATTCCCCTCCAGCAACCCTGTTTGTTTCCTATGATTAAGAGTCTCTTATGTTTTATCTCCTTCTCTGGTTTCATCTTGTTTCATTTTTTTCTCTCTTCCCCTATGATCCTCTGCCTTGTTTCTTAAATTCTACATGTCAGTGAGATCATATGATAATTGTCTTTCTCTGACTGACTTATTTTGCTTAGTATAATACCCTCCAGTTCCATCCACATCATTGCAAATGGCAAGATTTTATTTTATTTTATTTTAAAGATTTTATTTATTCATTTGAGAGAGAGAGCACAGCAGGGTAAGAGGCAGAGGGAGAGGGAGAAGCAGACTCTCTCTGAGTAGGGAGCCCAATGAAGAACTTGATCCTGGGACCCTGGGATTATAACCTGAGCCCAAGGCAGATACCTAACCATCTGAGGCACCCAGGCATCCCAAGATTTTTTTAAAATTTTTTGACAGCTACATAATATTCCATTGTGTATCTATACCACATCTTCTTTATCCATTTATCTGTTGATGGACATCTGGGCTCTTTCCATAGTTTGGATATTGTAGACACTGCTGCTATAATCATTGGGAGACAGGTGCCCCTTTGGTCACTACATTTCTATCTTTGGGATAAATACCCAGTAGTACAATTGCTGGGTCATATTTTCAACTTTTTAAGGAACCTCTGTTTTCCAGAGAGGCTGCACCAGCTTGCATTCCCACAAAGAGTGTAGGAGGGTTCCTCTTTCTTCACAACCTCACCAACATCTGTTGTTTCCTGACTTGTTAATTTTAGCCATTCTGGACTGGTATAAGGTGGTATCTCTGTGGTTTTGTTTGTATTTCTCTGATGCTTAGTGATGTTGAGCACTTTTTCATGTGTCTGTTAGCCATGTGGATGTCTTCTTTGGAGAAATGTCTGTTCATGTTTTCTGCCCATTTCTTGACTGGATTATTTGTTCTTTGGGTGTTGAGTTTGATAAGTTCTTTATAGATTTTGGATACTAGCCCTTTATCTAATATGATATTTGCAAATATCTTCTCTCATTCTGTCGGTTGTCTTTTGGTTTTGTTGACTCTTTCCTTTGCTGTACAAAAGCTGCTGCCTGTGTTCTCCTCTAGGATTTTGATGGATTCCTGTCTCACATTGAGGTCTTTCATCCATTTTGAGTCTATATTTCGTGTATGGTATAAGAAAATGATCCAGTTTCATTCTTCTGCATATGGCTGTCCAATTTTCCCAATACCATTTGTTGAAGAGACTGTCTTTTTTCCATGGAATATTCTTTCCTGCTTTGTTGAAGATTAATTGACCATAGAGCGAGGGTCTATTTCTGGGCTGTCTATTCTGTTCCTTTGATCTATGTGTCTGTTTTTGTGCCATATCATACTGTCTTGATGATTAAAGCTTTGTAATGGAGCTTGAAGTCTAGAATTGTGATGACACAAGTTTTGGTTTTCTTTTTGAACATTCTTTTGGCTATTCAGGGCTTTTTCTGGTTCCATACAAATTTTAGGATTATTTGTTCCAGTTCTGTGGAAAAAAGCTGATGATATTTTGATAGGAATTGCATTGGATGTGTAGATTGCTCTAGATTGCATAGACATTTTCACATTATTTGTTCTTCCAATTCATGAGCATGGAATGTTTTTCCATTTCTTTGTGTGTTCCTCAGTTTATTTTGTGAGTACTCTTTAGTTTTCTGAGTATAGATTCTTTACCTCTTTGGTTAGATTTATTTTTAGGTATTTTATGATTTTTGGTGCAATTGTAAATGGGATTGACTCCTTAATTTCTTTCTTCTGTCTTGTTGGTGTATAGAAATGCAATGATTTCTGTGCATTGATTTTATATCCTGCCATTTACTGAATTCCTGTATGAGTTCTAGCAGTTTTGGGGTAGGGGCTTTTGAATTTTTCACATGGAATATCATATCATCTGCAAAGCGTGAGAGTTTGACTTTTTTTGCTAATTTGGATGCCTTTTATTTCTTTTTGTTGTCTGATTGCTAAAGCTAGGACTTCCAGTACTATGTTGAATAGCAGTGGTGACATCCCTGTCATGTTCCTGACGTTAGGGGAAAACCTCTCAGTTTTTCCCCATAGAGAATGATAATTGCTGTGGGTTTTTCATAGATGGCTTTTACGATATTAAGGTATGTACCCTCTATCCCTGCACTGTGAAGAGTTTTAATCAAGAAAGGCTGCTGTACTTTGTCAAATGCTTTTTCTGTATCTATTGAGAGGAACATGCGGTTCTTGTCCTTCCATCAGAATCTTTTAAAAATAAATATTTATGATGCCCTGTTATTTTGTAAGTAAATATATATTCACAGTAAAACTTTTTAGAAGTACAAAAAGAAGAAGACAAACACTAGAAATTCACTCCTGAAGTTAGCAGTGCCCGGTACCAGGCCATGGCCAATACCCAGCACCGTACCTGGTATAGCAGGTGCTCAATAAGTATCTGTTGGATGAGTGAACAAATGAAAGAGAGAATACTTTTGACTCATGCCCTTCTAGTCTCTTTCCTGTGCATTTATTTACATGGTAGCTATTGGCATATAGACTGTAATGGATAGATTATATAATGGATTTTAATTTTTAAAAAATTTGAAGTATTTTTTTAATACACATATATAGAAAAGTGCATAAATTACAAGTATACAGTTAATTGAATTTTCACAAAGTGAATACATCTTTGTAACCAGCACTTGGGTCATAGAACATAATCAACATCAAGGAAGCCCCTTTGTGTACCCTTACTGCTACTACACTGTCATCCTCAGGATATCCGAACTTATGAAAACATAGAAAATTGTAATGTGTGTTATCATGTGCAGACTTTTCAACTTTATAGAAATGGAATCACATTATGCTTTTATACCTGATTTATTAAATATTCTCATGAGATGCCTTCCCATGTTTGAATATTGATAGTTTTAAATATTCTCATTCCTTTTGATATTCCATTCTAAAAATAATTATAGTTCTACAGTTCACTTATCTTTTTTTTAAAATATATTATTTATTTATTTGATAGACAGAGATCACAAGTAGGCAGAGAAGCAGGCAGAGAGAGAAGCGGGGAAACAGGCTCCCTGCTGAGCAGAGAGCCCGATGCAGGGCTCAATCCCAGGACACTGAGATCATGACCTGAGCTGAAGGCAGAGGCTTAACCACTGAGCCACCCAGGCACCCCACTTATCTTTTTTTTTAAGTTTTTTTTTTTTTTTAATTTTTATGAGAGAAAGAGAGAGAGGAAAGGGGGAGAGAGCTCATCAGCCAGGGAAGGAAGTGGCAGAGGGAATAGCAGGTTCCCCACTGAGCAGGGAGCCAGCTGCAGGACTTGATCCCAGGACCCCTGAATCATGATTTGAGCTGAAGGCAGATGCTTAACTGCCTGAGCCACACAGGTGTCCTAAAGGGCACTTATCTATACTACTCCCCCCCCCCCAGTTTTATTGAGAAATAATTGACATACATCACTGTGTAAGTTTAAGACATAGCTTGTTGCTTTGATTTACATATATTGTGAAATGAATTGCCACAGGTTCAATTAGTGTCCATGTTCTCATATAGATACAATAAAAAGAAAGGAAAAAAAGAAAAACATTTTCCTTGTGATGAGAACTGTTAAGATTTATTATCTTAGCAACTTTCCTGTATATCTTATAGCAGTGTTAGCTAAAGTCATCATGTTGTACATTATACTTATTTATGATATCACTGGAACTCTGTACCTTTTAATCACCTTCCTTCACTTCCTCCTCCCTCTACCCTCCACTTCTAGTAATCACAAGTCCAATCTCTTTTTCTAGGAGATTGGTTTTTTGATATTTAATATGCCATGAATAGGAGTGCCTGGGTGGCTCAGCTGGTTAAGGATCTGCCTTCAGCTCAGGTCATGATCCCAGGGTCCTGGAATCAAGCCTTATGATGGGCTCCCTGCTCAGCAGGGAGTCTGCTTCTCCCTCTCCCTCTGGCCCTCCCCCTGCCCAAGCCCTCACTCTATCTCTCAGATTAAAAAAAAAAAAACAAAAAAAACTTTAAAAAAATGTGCAACATTTAAGTGAGCTTATAAAGTATTTGTCTTTCTCTGACTTATTTTACTTAGCATTATGCCTTCAGGGTCCATCCATGTTGTCATGAATGATAGGGTTTCTCATTTTTTATGGCTGAATCCATTCTGAATTCATTTTTGTAAGTCATGTAAGATATGTTTCCAGTTTTCTTCTTTTATAAGTGAACATCCAGTTATTCCAGCACCATTTATTGAAGAGATTGTCTCTCCCTTATCGATATTCTTTGCTCCCTTGTCAGTTATTTTCTGTATATGCTAGGGTTTATTTCTGGGCTCTTGATTCTGTTCCATTGGTCTAATTATCTGTTTTTATGCCAGTACCATACTGTTTTGATGACTACAACTTTATAGTATAGCTTGAAATTAGGAAGTGTCATGCTTCTTGCTTGGCTCTTTCTCAGGAATTCTTTGGCTATTTGGGGTCTTTTGTAGTTCCATATTAGTTGTAGGAGTGTTTTTTCTACTTTGATTAAAAAAAAAATACCATTGGAATCTTGATAGGGATTGCATTGGATCTATGGATGGCTTTAAGTAAGTTTTGACATTTTGACAGTATTAATTTTTCCAACCTATGAACGCCTTTCCATTTATTTGTTCTTTGATTTCTTTGATTAGTGTCTTGTACTTTTCAGAGTAGAGATCTTTTACCTCCTTAGTTAATTTTGTTCCTAAGTCTTTCATTGTTTTTGATGCTATAATAAGTGAAATAAATTTCTTTGTTTCCTTTTCCAGGAAATTTAGTATTAGTGTATAGAAACACTACTGATTTTTGTATGTTAATTTTGTATTCTGCAGCTTTACTGAATTTATTGATTAGATTGAAGGGGTTTTATTTTGAGTCTTTAGAATTTCTGTATATCATGTATATTTTATGATATACATGATTAATATGCAATTTCATGTATATCATGTTGTTACATGCAACACAGACAGATTTGCTTCTTTCTTTCCAACTCCAATATCTTTTCTTGCCTGACTCTGTTAGCTGGACTTCAGTACCATGTTGAATAGGAGTGATAATAGGAGACACCCTTGTCTTTTTCGTGATCTTAGAGGAAAAGCTTTCTACTTTCATCTTAGAGTATGACATTAGCTGTGGGCTTGTCATATATAGCCTTTCTTATGTTGAAATATGTTCCTCTATGCCTAATTTGTTACGAGTTTATTGTGAATGGATATTGAATTTTGCCATATGCTTTTTCTACATTTATTGAGATTATCATATGATTCTTTTCTTTCATTCTATTATTGTAGTGTATCACATTGGTTTGTATATATTGAATCCTCTTTGCATTATAAGAATAAATCCCACTTGATCATGGTAAATGATCCATTTAGTGTGCATTTAAATTAGGAAAACAATGCATGAATAAAACAAGAAGTTCAACAAATAAATAGGCACTCTCTGAAACAAAAACAAAGCAGAAGTCTAGGGTTAAAAAATAGAACTGAAGAATTTAGTAGAGAGTTTCAAAAGTAGACTTAGCCAAGCCAAAGAAAGAATTTGTGATATAGAGGACACTGAAAGGCATATTGAAAATTATCCATTCAGAGGAGCAGAAACTAAAAAAGAATGAAAAAGAGTGAAGAAAGCCTATGGGAATTATGAGACACAATGAAAAGAAAAAATAATCGCATTATGGGAATTCCAGAAGGAGAAGAGAAAGAGAAAAGGACAGAAACTACATTTAAAGCAATCAGAGACCCTGAGGAGAGAAATGGACATTCAGATCCATGAGACACAAAGGATCCCAAATAGGTTGAACCCAAATGAGCTACACTGAGACACATTGTAATTAAGTTGTCAAACATCAAAGACAATTTTAAATGCAGCAAGAGAAAAGAGAGATTGATATTTAATATGCCATGAATAGGAGTGCCTGGGTGGCTCAGCTGGTTAAGGATCTGCATTTATTTACATGGTAGCTATTGGTATATAGACTGTAATGGATAGATTATATAATGGATTTTAATTTTTAAAAAATTTGAAGTATTTTTTAATACACATATATAGAAAAGTGCATAAATTACAAGTATACAGTTAATTGAATTTTCACAAAGTGAATACATCTTTGTAACCAGCACTTGGGTCATAGAACATAATCAACATCAAGGAAGCCCCTTTGTTCCCATACCAGGGAACATCTGGTATAAGACTTTTGACAAATTTCTGAATAGGAACTTTACTGGCCATGAGAAAATGAGATGACATGTTCAAAATATGTAAAGAAAAGACCTGGCAATCAAGAATTTTATACCCAACAAAGTCTTTCAGAAACAAAAGGGTAAAGGGATGCCTAGGAGGCTCAATCACTTAAGCATCCAACTCATGATCTTGGTTCATGTCATGATCTCAGGTCATGGGATCGAGCCCCATATTGGGCTCCATGCTCAGCATAGAGTCTGCTTTGGGTTCTCTCTCTCCCTCTTTCTTTACCCCTTCTGCTCCTCTGCTCTCTCTCTCAAATAGATAAATAAATCATTAAAAAAAAAAAAAAAGGAAATGAAGGAATAGTTTCCTGAACAAACAAAAGCTCAGAGGCTTTATTAGCACCAGACCTGTTACAAGAAATCCTAAAGGGAGTTCTTTGAGCAAAAATAAAAGAATGCTAATTAACACCATAATAACAGGTAATATAAATCTCACCAATAATGGTGAATATATAGTTATAGTTAGATTCTACAATTTAGTAATAATGGTGCATAATTCACTTAACAATCCTCATTTAGAAGTTTAAAAAATTACAGGTAGTCTTTATTTATTGGATGGTTATTGCTATTTTTTTGTCAAACCTCTTGTTTTTTTAATGCATTGTTTTCCTAATTCTGTTTAGTTGTCTGTGTTTTCTTGTAGTTCACTGAACTTTCTTAAGAAGATTATTTGAATTCTTTGACAATTTATACACTTCCATTTCTTTAGGGTTAATTATTGAAACTTTATTAATTTTCTTTTTTTTTGGAACTTTATTAATTTTCTTTAGTGCTGTCATATTTACCTGATTTTTCAAGATTTTTTTTTCATGATCCTTGATTCCTTATGTTGGCACCTGTATATTTAGTAATCAGGGTCCTCTTTTAGTCTTTACAGATCTGCTTTGGCAGAAATAATTCTTCACCAGTCAGCTCTGTTTGGATTTCTTAATATTATCCTTGAGCAAGTGGGGCATACTCTTGTCTACTTTTGGGTGAAGTAAGTGTTTGAGCACTGAGGATTTGGTGGGGCTTGTGCCACTGGCTGAGAACAATTGAATAAAATGGCTGGCTTGGCTCCCTACCTAAGTAAGACTGTAGGATGGTCTCTGCAGTTGCCTGGATTTTCAGGTTAGGCTTACTACATGTTTGAGACTCAGTGTTACAGCGCTGTGAGTTAGCTTCCTCGCTCTAGCAGGGCAACAGGACAGGATCCAGGTCCTCTACTGCTCATTGTTTAGCGACCCAAATCAGGCCAGTCTGCACACTGAATTCCCTGGTTAGGTGAGGCCACTGTTTTTTCTCTGCAGATGGGGGGAAGCCTGGGCTGTGCTTTCTGTTCCAGTTCTAGAGTAAGTAGTGATGTTGAATGGACTATATAGTTTCCTATATTTTAGGTTCTTTGGTCAGATGGGCTGAAGGCTGTACTTAGCAATGGATGTGGCTATGAATTAGATGCCCACATGCTGTGGGAGAAGCAGCTTTAAAGCTGTTTGTTGTCTTAAACCAACCTACATTCAAAGTTCCCTGACTGAACAGGCCACTGGCTTTGCTTGTCAAACTGTTGGCTCTGCTACATACCTCTTGGTTTGAGTGTTGCTGGGCCACACAGTTACCACGAGTTTCCAGGAGTCGTCACCAACCCTGCTAGTGAGATGGGGTCGAAACACACAGTTCACAGGGATGAGGCTTTCTTGAAGCTCCTTTGTCTGGGTGGGAAGGGGAGGGGCTTCTTCAGGTTACTCTGAATTTCCTGAGCAGGTTCTCTCTTTGAGAGGTGCCAGGAGTAACCTTCAGTATTGGCTATGAAATAATCCCTCTCCTTATGTGTAGTGTGAGGACACTTCACTCCCAGTACTGGCTTTGTTCTGGGAGCAGCTCTGCCCGCCCACTTCTTTGCTCTATGGCTGTTGGACCATACAGATTCTAGGAGTTGTTGCCACTGCTTCTGGTAAGATGGGGCCAGAAGACATTCCACCAGTGGGCTGTGATTCAGCTCCTTGGCCAGCGCTTGGGGGGAAGCCCAGCTTTAGGGCTGGCAGAACTCATGTGAAGGGCAACTCATGTGATGTGGCTCAGTTGGTTAAGCAACTGCCTTCAGCTCAGGACTTGATCCCAGGATCCTGGGATGGAGCCCCATGTTGGGCTCTCTGCTCTTTGGGAAGCCTGCTTCTCCCTCTCTCACTCCTCCCCCTGCTTGTGTTCCCTCTTTTGTTGTGTCTCTTTCTCTGTCAAATAAATAAATAAATAAAATCTTGAAGGAGAAGGGCAAGGGGAAAGGGAAGGGGAAGGAGAACTTGTGTGAGGAACCAAATCAGGCAATCTGTAAACTGCAGATTTCCCTGGTCAGAGTGTGGTCTGATCTTGGTTCTACAAATGAGCAAAACTCCTGGTTGGGATGACGACTTGGCCCTGTAGTTATGAACTCAGTTTGCCTGTGCTGGTTGTTGTAAGCCCCTCTCCCCTTTGTCAGATTCCCAGTGGCTGGGCCCTGCAAATTCCCCTGCAATCCCCATGGTGTGAGATCAAAGCAGAGACTCCCTTAAAATGACCCACAATACTGGGGATGATGGGTTGTCCCACGGGTCTCTTTTCCTCCCTGGATGCTTCAGAGGCTCAGGGAAGACCTCTTCATGTGGTACAAGGCATGCTTTCAGCCTCACCTTTATGTTCTAGGACTCTTAGTGGTGTCTTATTCTTCAACAGTTGTTCTTTTTGTGAGGGGGGGCAAAGTCAGGACCAATCTCTATCACCAACTTGTTGATGTCACCCCTAAGAATTTTTGTATTATGAAAAGAATACATTCTCTTTGTAGAAAGTTTGGAAAATACAAAGAATATACAATAGAAAACTAAAAACACCTAGGGATCCGCTACCCAGAGATCACAATCTTTGCTAACATGTATATAATGTTAGGATGTTACCCATATAGTTAGGATGTTAACACACTTGTTGTATGATTTTGACATTAACAAAATACCGTTTATTTATTCTCTGTGGAAAAATGGCAAGGGCTTGATTATAATTAACAGCAATGAAGTGTTTGTTTTTGCCAACTCAAAAAATATGTCAGTGACCCAAGTCACTAAATACTCATTTTAAAGATGAAGAAAATTGCTTACTTGAATTATTTTACAATAAAAAATGACCAACCCACTTCTATGAACTATTCTTTTATGTTTGGGAGGAAAAAGAGCCAGCGAACAAATAAAATGTTTTATAACTCGCCCAGTCTTGTCCCAAATGTGGTATTGATTGTGACAGCAATTGCACTTTTAAGCATTCATCCAAACTCTGAAGAAATGAGATTGCTGATTTCTCTTTGAAGATCTCTGAAGGTCTACATTGCTACTAGAGGATCCAGTTTGCTACTTAATGCAAGAAAGTGATTATCATCAAAAAAATTTAAGAGCTGAGCTAGTGATTCTAAAAATTCTTATTTTCAAAAGTTGATTTAGAAAGAATAGTTCATATTCTGCTCTGCTGCTGACCCCTGTCCTTAGAAATATACATTTTAGTATTTGAGTCACTTGTGAAAAAGCACAAGTTAAAATCTGAGATTATGAAGTCCAGCTTAAAACTTCATAGTAAAATGTAACTTTTATTAAGTTTTTTTAATATTTGAACAAAATGAATGTTTGGTTTGGCAATGCCAATGCAAACCCCAAATGCTGCATGCTCTTGACTGTGGTTTAATTTAAAGGCAGCTGTGAAATAGCTTTATACTAATTTGATTTTTTTATATTAAATAAGAATGAAATGGAAATTGGTGATTTACTCGACAGATATTGGACCTTGACAACTAAATAATTATTCTAAAAACATTAGCTCAATGTTGATTTGAAATGCCTGCTTTGTAATTAGTCATGAGTGAAATGTATGTTTAGCTCAAGTTGTGTCTTTGGTTTATATTAGCATGATTTGATTATAAAGTTAAGGAAATATACAATCCAAATATCTCTGCAAGCCTCTGAGTTCTTTTCATCCTGAAATAATATTTAGGTTGATATCTTTTAACTCTTCTGTTAGTCTCTTAATTATTGACTTTTATTCATATTCTTCTTTCTAAACAGGCAAATCTGGTCCTGATACTAGAGTAAATGAGTGTGTGTGTGTGTGTGTGTGTGTGTGTGTGTGTGTGAAAAATCAGGAAGTGGTCAACTTTCAGGTTGAAGAGCCAGTAAAGAAAAGACTTCCTAAGTGAGAGTCTTAGGTCACCTCTTTTGAAACAAAAATTTTGAGTACATTTATTTTATTGGCTGAATTATGGATTTGTGGCTTTGGGGAATAGAAAGAATTTTTTGGTCCAGTTGAAGTCAGTGTACTCACTGAGCATCTGTGGCTGGTCCTATATTCAATGGAGAGCATTCTGGTTCAATATTCTGGAACGCATATGTGCAACTTGTTTCATTTGACAGCCCAAGCATGGAATAGAGATGAAGTAGTTATACACACCACTCTGCTTCTATGTGGGACAAGCTAAAATTCTCCCTGATAGAGAAATTTGACAGAATTCTTGAGGTAAGAAAATCAGCCGCTTTTGACCCTTCTTTTGGAGGGTATGCTTCTAAATAAACCAAGAACTATCATGGCCATAATGATGTTGGGAGCTCAGATACACGATTTCCTACATTTTCAGGTTCCTTATCCCTAGAGTCAGTATCAGGCTTTGGGGTGTGAGGTAGAGGCCAGATCTTTGAAGACCAGGTAAGGCACTGAGAAATAGAAGAGGGCTGGTTGTGCATGGAGCGGGTAACCAGTAGGGAAGACACATGGTTGACAAATTCTGCAGCATGAAAAGATACCAGATCTTTCATCATAGATGAGTTATGGGTGTGTTTGTGTGGACACATGTGTATACCAGAAGACATCTCCAAGTGTCTGTGACTCTTTTTAGGTATCACAGGCCCTACCAGTGTTTTGAATGGATAGAGATGTCCTTCCAGACCCCATGGAAATATCGCATGAGTACAAAATCAGAGCATCAGGCAAAGTGTAATGAACAGCATTTGAGAGTAACAGCTGAATCTAGACATTATTGTAAAAGACTTGCTTTCATGTGCCAAGCATACTGCCTAAGCAAGCTGACTGAATATAAGGGAGTAAGAACAGAGTAAAGAACATATTACAAAGGAACTACATTCATAACTGTAGTGTCAGTGGCTCTTCAGAACCATAGTTTGCGTTTCTAATTAGGGACCAGCACCAGAACAATAGGTGCTCAGTGTTTAACCATTTAGTAATCGAAAATCTGGAATGTCCAGGCGATGTATTTTCCTTTCTTGTTTTTAAACATTTTCTTCTATGTTTTTAAGCAAATCAAACAGAGCCTATTTATCTTACCATCTAATATTTGTTTATATATATATAATATATATATATGTGCCTAATTTATATACTTGAAGCATACATACTTCACTTTGTATTCTGTTTTTATTCATTATGTTTTCCTTTTCCTTCTTTCTTTTGTTACTTTTAAAATATATTTTTGAATAGGTAATGACATGCACATGACTCAATATTCAAGAGGAACAAAAGGGAGTAGAGTGAAAAGTTTGCCACCTCCTTGTATCCCCCAGCTACCCAGTTTCCTTCCACAGAGTCATTCAGTATTATAAGGTTCTTATATTTCTTTCCAGAAATATTTTATTAACATAAAAGTAAATAAATACCAATGGTGTTACCCTTTTACACAATAGTCTACTATACACACTTTCTTGTACCTTGCCTTTTTCACTGAACGATATTACCTTAGAGTTCATTCCATATTGTCTATACTTTTAAAAATTGCTCAGAATTTATCATCACCCTAAATGACTCCAATCTCCAACTGGCCACAGCCTCTCCTTCACTTCCCCAATATGTACTTCCTGGCTTCATCATGATTTCTCACCTCCTATTTCCTTACTGGTCTGCCAATCTATTGGTCTCTTTTGATCTTTTCCTGTCTGCCCAGACAACATCGTGTTTAATTACATTCAACTGCCTTGGTGCATTGACTCTTTGCTGCAGTTTTTTTTCTACCTGATAAAACTCTAACCATGGATTGATTACTCCAAACATCCTTTTCCATATCTCACACCTGGGCTGCTGGGTGCTCTACAGAAAATTACACTAATGTGCAGCTGGGTGCCAGAACACATTTATGATAACTGATCTCACAGATCCCATGTGCCCAGAAGTTCATGTCCCTAATCAGCTCTTCAACTCATTGTCTCCAGTCATTCTTCCACCAGAATGATTTCTCTAACATACAACAATCCCATGAAGTCAATCCGTCCCCACCCATATTACCACTGATCTACTCTGTCTCTATAGATTAGTTTTGCCTGCTTAAAACTTCATAGAAATCAACTCATACAGAAGCTACTCTTTCAACTCTTTTTACTCAACATGTTTTTGGGGTATATACATGTTATTATGTATATCAGCATTCCTTTTAATTCTGAGTGATATTCTATGAACATACAGTATTTGCTGTTTTAAACCTGTTCACCAGTCCTTCACATGTGAGATAATTTCACCTTCTGTATTTTCTGTTTTTTGTTTTTTTTCTGAAACTTGCCGGTTAGATGACGGACTCTTGGACTGATCCTCTAAGTATTTTATCCTTAATGTTGTCTATATCTTTGACTTTGCCCCCTGCCCCACATTCAAGGAGATTCCTTAGAATTTATCTTTTGTTGTTTTAGTTATTTTTTTAATTTTTAAAAATACATTTATTTATCTCTATCCCCAAGTTAGGCTGAAGCCTATGACCCCAAGATCAAGAACCACATACTTTTCTGATGAAGCCAGTCGAGTGCCCCTCTTTTGTTGTTTTAAATGACTTTTTTAGAGCAGTTAGGTTTACAACAAAATTGAAAAGGAGGTGTAGATATTTCCCAGATACCTTCCTCACATTGTCAACATCACTTGCCAGAATGGTACCTTTTTTTTTTTTTTTTTAAACCAAGGATGAACCTACATGGACATGTCATAATCACCCAAATTTATAGTTTACAATAGGGTTTATTCTTGGTGTTGTACTTCTAATTCTATGGGTTTGGACAAATAATATAATGACATATACTCATTATCATACAGAATATTTTTACTGCCCTAAAAATCCTCTGTGCTCTGCTTATTCATCTCCCCAACCCTAGCAACCACTGATCTTTGATCTTTTTTATAGTTTTGCCTTTTTCAAAATGTGTAGGGTTAGAGCTATATAATTATGTACTCTTCATTTTGGCTTCTTTCTCTTAATAATATACATTTGAAATTCCTTCATGTCTTTTCAGGCTTGATAGCTCATTTCTTTTTAGCACCGAATAATATTCCATTGTTTGGATGCACCACAAGTCATTTACCTATTTACCTACTGAAGGACATCTTGGTTACTTCCAAGTTTTGGTAATTATGAATAAAGCTGCTATAAACAGTGTGTTCAGTTTTTTGTTTGGACATGTTTTCAACTCCTTTGGATAAATACTCAGCAGTGTGATTGCTGGATTATATAGTAAGAGCATATTTAGTTGTTGTTGTTGTTAAGATTTTATTTATTTGAGAGCAAGAACATGAGAAAGCACAAGCAGGGGGAGCAGGAGGGGCAAAGAGAGAGGCAGATACAGATTCCCCACTGAGCAAGGAGCCTAAGGTGGGGCTCAATCCCAGGACTCTGAGATCATGACCTGAGCGGAAGACAGATGCTTAGCCGACTGAGCCACCCAGGCTCCCCCATATTTAGTTTTATAAGAAACTACCAAACTGTCTTCCAAAGTGGCTATACTAGTTTGCATTCCCATCAGCAATGAATGAGAGTTCCTGTTGCTCCATATTCTCACCAGAATTTGGTGGTGTCGGTGTTCTGGATTTGGGCCACTTTGTAGATGTGTAGTGATATCTCATTGTTGTTTTAATTCACATTACACTGGTGACATATGGTGTGGAGCATCTTCTATGAGTTCTGGCAGATTGTATCTTTCAAGGAATTGGCCCATTTATAAGAGATCTGTGATGTTTTCGCTTTCATGTCTGATATTAGTAGTTTGTGTCCCCCCCCCCCTTTTTTTCTTAGTCTGCATAGAAGCTTATCCATTTTATTGATCTTTTCAAAGAGTCATCTTTTGGTTTAATTTATTTACCCTACTGACTTTCTCTTTGGAATTTCATTGATTTCTGTTCTAATTCTTCTCATATTTTTTCTGCTTGCTTTGGATTTAATTCTTTTTCTAGTTTCCTAGGGTGAAAAGTTAAGTTATTGATTTTAGCTCTTTCTTATCTAATATGTGCATTCAGTGCTATAAATTTCCTTAAAGCACTGTTTTTGCTGCATCCCACGAATTTTAATAAGTTATGTTTTCATTTTCATTTAGTTCAAAATATTTCTCTTGAGATTTCTTCTCTGACCCATATGTTATATAGAAGTGTGTTGTTTAGGGGTACCTGGGTGGCTTAGTTGGTTGAGCATCCAACTCTTGATTGTGGCTGGGGTCATGATCTCAGGATCATGAGATTGAGTCCCAAGTCAGGCTTCATGCTCAGCCACAGTCTGCCTGAGATTCTCACTCTCCCTCTCTCTGTGTCCCTCATGTATACACATGTGCATGCTTTCTCTCTCTCTCTCTCAAATAAGATCTGAAAAAAAAAAAAAAGTGTTGTTTATTCTCCATATATTTTGGGATTCTTCTCTTATCTTTCTATTTCTGGTTTAATGCCATTGTGGTCTAAAAACAAACATTGTATGATTTTGTACTTCTAAATGTTTTATGCTATGGTGTTTTATGGTCCAGAATCTGCTCTAGCTTGATGAACTTTTCATGTGAGACAAATGTATATTCTATTGCTGAATAAAGTAGTCTAGAGTTGTTGATTATATCCAATTTATCGATGGTGTTGAATTCAACTATGTTCTTACTGATTTTCTGCCTGCTGAATCTGTCTATTCCTGAGGGAGGAGGGTATTGAAGTCTCTAATTATAATAGTAGTTTCATCTATTTCTCCTTAGACTTCTATCAGTTTTTGCTTTCCTTAAGTTGATGCTCTGTTGTTAGTGTATACACATTAAGGATCATTATGTCTTTTGGAGAACTGACCCCTTTATCATTATATAATGCTCTCCTTTATCCCTGATAACTTTCATTACTTTTAAGTCTGTTTTGTCTGAACTTAATATAGCTGCTCCCACTTTCTTTTGATTAGTATTAGTATGGTACATTTTTCTCCTTTCACTTACTTTTAATCTATATTTATCTATATTCAAAGTGGTTTTCCAGTAAACAATATACAGTTGTGTTGTGTTTTTAGATCCACTCTTACAAACCCTGTTTTTTAATTAGTGCATTTAGTTAGACCACTGACATTCAAAATGTGATTGTTGATATAGTTGAATTAATATCTAACATATATATTATTGTCATTGCCCTTTATCTTTATTCCTATTTTTGTCTTCTTGTCTTTTTATACCTGTTTTTTATTTTAGTTGAACATTTTATATGACTCCATTTTTTCCTCCTTATTATATCAGGTATTCTTTTTGTTGTTATTTTTTGTTTTTTGGTTTTTTTTTTTACTTGTTCTAGTAATTGCCCTAGAGTTTGCAATAGATATTTACAACCAATCCAAATCCATTTTCAAATAACACTATACCAACCCTAAGGTAGTACAAGTACCTTATAATAATAAAATAATCCTAATTCTTTTCTCCCTGCCTTATATCTTTGCTTTTATTCATTTCACTTATATATAAGCAGACATAAGCATATATATACACATAAGTATACATAACTGAATACATTGTTGTTATTATTAGCTTGAACAAATTGTTATCTGTTAGCTCAATTAAAAATAAGAACAATAAAGGATTTCATTTTACCTTCATTTATTCCTTAGTTGATGCTTATCTACTTTATGTAGATCTGAGTTTCTAAACTGTATTATTTTCCTTCTCTCTAAAGAATTTCTTTTAACATTTCTGATCAGGCAGGCCTAATGGCAAAAAATCCTCCAATTTTTGTTTTTCTGAGAAAGTCTTTTTTTTCCGCCTTCACTTTTAAAGGATAACTTCTCAGGGAACAGGATTTTAGGCGGGTGGGGCTTTTTGTGTGTCCACTTTTTTTTTTTTTTTCCTTTTGAGAGAGAGAGAGAAAGAGAGAGCAAGTGAGCAGGGGAAGGATGGGGCAGAGGGAAAGAGAGAATCTTAAGCCTGCTTCACACCCAGCATGGAGCTCGATGCTGGGCTCAGTCTCACAACCCTGAGATGACGACCTGAGCAGAAATCAGGAGTTGGGAGCTCAACTGACTGAGCTACTCAGACACCCCAATTATCTCAACAGTTTAAATATTTCACTCCACCCTCTTCTTGTTTACATGGTTTCTGACAAGTCAGCTGTAATTCCTGTCTTTGTTCTTCTACCGGTAAGGTGTGCCCCACCCCACCTCCTTTTAGGATTTTTAAAAATCTTTAATTTTCTGTAATTTGAAAATGATAGGCCTATGTGGTTTTTTGGGGGGAGGGTGGAGTATTTATCCTGCTTGGTATTCTCTGAGGTTTCTGGATCTGTGGCTGGTGTCTGGTATCAATTCGGGGGGAAATTTCGGTCATTATTGTTTCAAATAGTTCTTTTGTTCATTTCTCAAGGAAAGGGTGTAGGTTTGGAGTCCTCAAGTGTGAATACACAGTGTGACAGATCTACTCTGTGCCTGGGATCCTGACTTTTAATTAATATGTGCCTTTGGGTAATAATTTCCTTGTTTGTGAAAATGGTCACAACAATAATGTCCTCCTTGGGATTTGTGTGAGCACTAAATGAAATAATATATTTCAAGTTGTTACCTGGTACAATGCCTAGCTCATTGTAAGTCTACCACCCCTCTACAAGAAGTATTTTCTAATTTCTCAGTTTTCATCAAGTATCAGCCAGAAAACACTGTCTCTTTTTTTGGCTATTCACTGCAACATAAAAATATGGGATAAGATGAAATGGAGAAAAAACTGCAAAAGAAATAATTCCATTAGAAGATAATTTTGTCAAGATCACTGATATATTTTTTTAAAGATTTTATTTATTTATTTGAGAGAGATTTATTGAGAGTGACCACAAGCAGGCAGAGAGGCAGGCAGAGAGAAAGGAGGAAGCAGGCTCCCTGCTGAGCAGAGAGCCGGATGTGGGGCTCGACCCAAGGACTCGGAGTTCATGACCTGAGCTGAAGGCAGCAGCTTAACCCGCTGAGCCACCCAGGTGCCCCAAGATCACTGATATTGATCTGACACAGCCTTGGCACAGCTACAAACTATGTACTATGTAATCAATACTGACTGACAAAAAGAAAGAGGAGGAAAAGTGACTAATAGCCCTCATCTCTGTGAATGCTATGTTAACTTAAATTTTGACTTGGTTCTCTACAATGATTAAATTTACTCTGTGTTCTCTAGTTAGATTTCTTTCTCCATAAATTTCCAATTACCAAATTGTGATTGAAATCACTAGGTATTCTTTCTTGGCCAAATGCTTAGAACCAAGAAATGTATTACTGACTTATTAGACTGTATGCATTTTATTTAATATGTTTTATGTATTATTTTAATTTTATTTTTTTAGAGGGGGAGTGAAGGGCAGAGGGAGAGGGAGAGAATCTTATGCACGCCTACACCCAGCATGGAGTCCAACATGGGGCTTAATCCCACACCCTGCGTCATGACCTGAGCTGAAATAAAGAGTCAGAGGCTTAACCGATGAGCCACCCACATACCCCAAAAGTCTGTATATCTTATTTGATTTCATTTTATTTTATGAGAAGAAGAAAAATCATTTTGAGCTATTGGAATAAGAGGGAAGGAAAAAGCTGTTATTTTAACAAGACATTACTTCTTAATTAGCTTATTTTGAACAAAAGAATTGTTTCCAAGCATCGCTGTGGGGGAAGGTAAGCACTGTTGATGCCTATTTCATGATACTGGGGCCAAAGGAATATTCATTCAGAGAAGAAATCAAACACTATGTGATTCTTTGGGAGCGGCTAGCAATTTATCCCAATGACCAATGCAGTTAGCCCTAAAACATTCCCTTAAGCCTTCCAATGACTCATTTCCTGAGAAAGTGTTGATCTCAAATTCAGTATAGCTACAAAAGGCAAAGGAGGTCTCCAGAAGGCCAGTGGTTTGTAAATAATAATTTCTGATTATAAATGTCCCCAAATTTACCTGGAAAACACAAAGAAGGAAATACTACCCAATGGCGCAAAAAAACTGCACTATAAATATTTTTCTCTCCAGGATGTATGTGTTTGTATTTCCCTGCAATTATCCAGATATACATGTTGTCTACAAATTGGAATTAATACTAAGCATTACATCATGATTTTAAAGATTAAATATCTGTCCAAAATATTATAAATTCTGCATGACATTTCATTATTGTGACAATAATATAACTTATTAATCAGACTCTATTATTGGTAAATATGGGCAAGCTTATAAGATTCACAGGTGAAGTGTAAAAGTATAAGTCCTTAAGTTATCATTGACACTTGGAAATGCACAATTTGCCTGACAAAGTTAAGGGCAAGTAAATTATAGTGGAAAAGAAAAAAAAATGGGGAGCAGAAATAGGAATTTGGGCACCTGAATACAGAGAATGAGGCTTAAGGCAACTGGCCCCATGTACCTCATAGCCCCTTCTCCCCTCATGCGTGATAGCTGGGTAAAATGTGTATGGAATATCAATTTGGAAGAGAAAAACATACCAGGGGAATGACAAGCAATCTGAGAAGGAATCTGGCAAGTGGCTCTGTGTGTGTGAGGAGAAACATTGATCTACACACATTACATAATATACAGACACAGCATATGCCTGGTAAGTGCGTATGAAGTACTTTTAACAGTCTGGAACCCAAGCCTTTCCCTTAGTCTATTGCATCTTGGCATCACTTCTAGCTGTTGAATAGAGAAATCCTCAAAAGTCTTGGGGCCTAGGCCCCCTTATTCTCAAACTTGGCTGCTATCAATTGCTGGGGGTGGGGGGAGTGTCTTGTTTGTTTATTTCGACTCCGAGGCCCACACCACTGACGATTTTGAGTCTCATGGTTCGAAGCAGCCGTACCAAGCGTTTGTAACACGAGTCCAGATGGAAGAATCTAGAGGGTAAACCACGAGGAACTGCGAAGTGATACCCAGCCCAAAGTCGTGTTTGCCCCCGGCGGACCAGGGGCCCCGTCGTAGTCCCCCGTGGTCCCGCCAGGGGGCGCCAGGACCCCGTCGCGCACCCAGCTCTCCGGGACCAGCCTCGCGACCTGCAAACTCTAGGTGTGACAGGATGGGAGCATGACCCCCGGGGGCGCGGCCGGCGGTAGGGGGCGCCTTCCTCAAACCCATCGGCGTTCGGGTTCCCTCGGATATCACCCTCGAGTGAGATCTTGTTTTGTGTTTTGTTTTAAAAGCCTCCTCCGTCCCGGTACTGCTTGGAGGCGTAAATGAGAGACGGTGGGAGGGGTGGGAGGGGGAAATGGAGAAAAAAGGCGCTGGGGGACTGAATGCCTTCTTTAAATTACTGCTGACACCTCGGTTCCAGGCCCCTAAAATCTCAATCAACAATCCATTAGAACTCAACAGGAGTAAAACGAAATCCTCGTTTAAGTGTATTTATCCGATCTCCTTTCTCTCTTTCAAATGCAAAATCCATTTCAGCATATGCCCCCTTCTTTCTCCGGCCTTTCTCTCAAGACTGGCAGCCCATACCACTCTTGTAAATATGAAAGATGCTAATCATATGACATATCACGTCTCCGTCGGAGCCGGAATAAAGCCTTCAGATTTGGGATCATTGCCTCCAGACAACAGCTTCATCAGCCGGAAAGTTGGTTTTTTTCTCCTTTCCTTCAACTCTCAATCCCTTCTTTGTTTGGAGGAAAATGCAGCCGACTCGAGCCACCCAGGCCATATGGTTCACTCTGTATTTTCTTAGTTGAATTCTGTATTGTTTCTGTGACTTGCGAAGTTTTTTTGGAAGTGCGTATAAAGACATAGAAGAGCTACTTGTGCAGGGAGCGCTGCCCGGGCGCGCCGCGGCCGCCCCCTCCCGGCCTGGAGACCCGGCCGTCGCCGCTCGGCGCAGCGCGGTGTCAGCGGTGGCATTATCACACTGACGTGACCAACCACCGAGCCGGCCGCAGCTGTCTGGTTCGCTCGCCGGGCGTACCCCGCGTCTCGCACGGCGCCTGGCACACAGTAGGCGCTCGAGAACTATTTGGGGGAATGAAAGCATGAATAACATCAGCTACAAGGCTCGACCCGGGAGGTGCTGGGTTCTTAAAATATACCATGGGTCTCTGCAAAACAAACAAAACGTAGCCTCGCTCTCTCCTGACACTATTACCCTGTCTTACTGTCTACATAACACAAGGTCTCCTGACTTAAGTATTTTTTTTTTTCTTTTTTACCTGCTAATTTGAATGCAAACTTTACGGTGTAGGAATCGCGTCTTGGGCGTCGCATTGTTCCCAGAGGTTGATACAGTGCTTGGCACACATTGGGTGCTCGTTAAGTATATTTTGAACGTAGGAGGGAGGGATGATTGCATGAGTGGCTTAAAGTGGGAAGCTGATACCCTATTCCCCAAAGATACGATTAAAGAAACTCCTAAAGATGCAAATCTATTTACCGCAATCTCCCCCTTTTCATCTATATCAGTCACAATAAAGAATACGTTTCTGTCCAGAAGAGAATTCGGTGTTGGAGGGGTTTTGTTTTTTCTTTAGCGGGGAAAGGAGAGGGGGAAAAATCAGCTTTCAGATCTTTATCCATTGCTCTGAATAAGTTTTGTGTTTTCCAGGTTTGGTACTGTCCGTGCTGGGGAGCAGGCTGCCAAATTTCCTTTCTCTCAGTCTAACTCCTTATACAAACCCCAAAGGGCCCTTTCACCAAATCATTAAATTCTACAGAGGTGGTCAAGCTCGCACTGCTTTTCATGAAACGGAGAAAGAAAAGGGTCCTTGAAGTTTAGAAGATGCCCAAGGAAAACTCCTTGAATGACATCAAAAGAATGAGTTTCCATAGCTGTTGAAGCACGAGGGCCGTGTATCCGCACAAAGGGGGACCGGGGCACCGGGACGGGCCCAACGCTCTGTCCCAGGACAATTGGGTCACTGAAATAGGGAATTAATTACCATTGGAGAGTGGGCAGCCCATTCACCACTGGCTGAGTTTTATTAAACGCCAATATAAATAACAAAACAACTCTTGTGGCTGCACTATTCCTACACGCCAAAGGAAGGATTATGCTGGGGATTAACATCTTAAAGTCTATGAGACTTTCTGACTCAAGGCTCGGAGCTGGTAATCGTGTTTGTCTCCTGGTTCAGCGATTAGTGCTCTCTTTCTTGCACTTTCCCCTGGATAGCCAATGTCCCTTTTTGCAGGCACAGAGAGCTAGGGTGGGGGAGTCTTCTTTCACTAGTGGGCCCCCAAGGCCCCCATTCACGCGCCGGCTGTTCTTTTCCCCTTACCTGAGGAAAACAATCAGAAAGCTGGCGGGGATTGGCAAAATCTTCTAACAGTGATTTCTTTCCTTCTGGGAAAGAAGATGGGCACTTGGGTCGCATCAGGGATGAAGAGAAGCCTGCAGGGCGCTGCCTTTCCAGAGCCGGCAGAGAGAGGGTAGGGCCGGGGCGGAAGAAGGGGAGCCTCACTGCACTTGCTGGGCAGATTTCGTCACCACCAAGACGGCCTTGTGCGTCAAGATCGGTTTCCTGAATATTTGGTTTGAGACACCAAAGCACTTTGTGCGGGCTTGGGGCAAGGATCTCGGCAGCGGGGCTCCGGGGCAGGGGCACGGTGTTCCTCGCCTGGCATCCGGTGTCGTGGATGTCTCGGCGGTACGCGCGCACGGAAGGGGGAAGGGCTGGCGCGGTGAAGCTCGCAACTCTCCCGGACTAGGCTGACGCGGAATCCTCCCCGGACGCGATCCGCGGGGGAAACCAGGGCAGACCGAGAATTCCGTGCAGGGGTCCACGATGAAGGTGGGGCGTGAGTTTACACAGCTATTTCTGCGGGCTTCCCTGGCTCCCCGGAAGAGGACCGCCAAAAAATCCCAGCCCATCCTAGCTCCCAGCGCTTGTCAGCACAAATAACGAACTCTGGCATTGCAAGGAGTCCTCGGCGGGGAAAGCTAATCTCTCCCAGTCCGGCTCCCCCGGCTCCGGAAACTGCGTTGGTAGCCCCCCAGGGAAAAACTAAGGATGTTCAGGATTGGCTAACTTGTACTCGCCATCTTTCCGCCTTTCTGAGAGCTCACTCGGAGGGTCGGGACTCAGGGTACAAACCCCTCTTGGCAGGCATGTCATCCTGTCCTTTAAGCAGAGAGTAGACGCACCCTCTCCTTACAAGCAGGGTGATTTACTGGGAACTGGGGGCAGGCCCATTGCGCAGGCAAACTTTCCCTCTTGCATTCTCTGGTAACAGCGCCCCCCCCCCCCCCGCCCCGCCGCGGCCTCGCCACCCCCCTCACCCCCATTCACCTGCCGCAGCAAGAGTTTGGGGAGGAGACCAATTGTCCTCTTTGCCCACTTGGGAGGTCGAAGTGTGGATGGGATGTAGCCTATGGCCCCACAGCAACACCTACCCTAAACTTTAGGGCTTTTGGGTCGCCTTAAAGTTCAAGCTTCTTAGAAGCAACAAAGACTTTCTAAAGATCTCCACCCTTTCACCCCTCCCCTTACTTCACTTTTCTCTGGCTACACGCATTCGACCCCCTTTCTTTCGAAGGCTTAGGGATGAGTTTAAATCATTGTGCTCCCATTTCTTGATAACTGCCTGCTTTGAGCTTTTGTTCTCTTAAAGTAGGATTGCACACTGAAAGAGGGCTGAAGATGAACAGTTTGACCCTTCAGGACAGTTCACGCAGTGGACAGGAGCGGCCCTCGGTCACCAACCTCACTGATGCTATTCACGCTCTCCCCTCCCCCTTCGCATAACATTTCAGCCTCGTTTCATCTGGACAATCTTTTAGACCACACAAGTGCCTCTTGAATTTATTTAAGTTAAAAGAGTGCTAGAAGAGTCCAACTAAGGATGTTCCGCGTTGGTAACGTCCTCGCAAATCTGAGTACAAATGGAAATTTCTTTCTTTCAGCAAAACCCAACAAAATGTTGAACAAATAGAATTCTGCAACTGTGTGTGAACAGCCGGCTTCTGAATTTCACTAGCGTTGTTAGACTGTTCTTGGGGCTGTTTCTTTTCTTTTTAAAAATAATATTCTTCATAGTGAGAAATCTTTCCAGAAGTGTTCTATTACTGAATGCTTCTCTCAAAAGCTATAATACAAATATACAACCAAAATTCTTAGAATTCCAAGATGATCTAAAGGGTAATTTTTTGGAAACTCTTGTAGTTTGCACAGTAAAGAAGCCCTTATTTCAAAGATAAAATTCTGTAATGCCCATGATATCTTTATATTTACATGGATTAGAGGTTGATTGATGTCAGTGTTTGAACATGTGTACAACCTTAAGTTGCTTGGCACAATTTTCCCTTTCGAAGGAAATTTCTGTAATCATAAATGTGAAATCTATCCTAACAATATTTTATTTTTCTAAATATCTGCATAGGACACACTTAAATATGCATTATCAACTTCTCGTAGACAGTATAGGAAGTTTGGATTTTGACAATAGAAAGCATGTACCCTTTTGGTGCATCATAAAAACATAAAATCGTGGGAGAACATAAAAACTGGGGGGTCATACACCCAAATGCTGTTAACAATCAACTAAAGAAATCCATTGTGTTTCACTCACACTAAGCACTAGACCCAGCTTGATCTCAGTGTCTGTTCAGTTATACAAGACTGATCAGTCTTTCCTTTAAGCCTCTTCTTAACTGGTTTCTGATTCTGTTTTTCCCCCTAATATCTTTTCATCAGATCAAACCAGCACTTCTAACCAAACTAAAATATTAAAACAACTGTCCAAGGAGGTACCTTTCTACTGATACTAAAATAAACCTTTCTTTGTTTTCTGTTACATTGGCATCCACTGCAGTCTGGAAGGCTTTCTTTTAGGGGGACTGTGAAGAGTATCTACATGTTTGTTTGGGATCAGCGAGCATCACCTGGGAAATAATGCTAAGGTGTAAATGCAACCACGTTAGGCACTTCTGGTAATTTTTACTACGAACACATCTTCTGCTTGATCCAACTCTTTCATGAAGTTCTGATTCTGCAGGGTCATGATTTAGAACCAGAGACCCAAAGAAGTGCCAGAGAGGCAAATACTGTATGTTGGAGACTGAACGTGTCTCTCCCTTCTTGATAATTTTTTACACTTCTCACAAATGAAATCAAGCTCCTCGGAAAACATGGAGGAGGTAACCTGGAGGAAATAATGCTTTTAAATTTAGGGAACTTGTTTTTCAAAAGGAGGGAGAGGCAAAACACAAATATGAGTGAGGAAAGTGAAAATCGTGGCAGTTTTAAAATCATTTTGAGACAGAAGGAAGTCTGGAGTTTGTAGAGCTGAGCTGGGCAAAAGTCTCTTTCGTAGGATTCTAATTTTCATTTTCTTTACTTTGTGCTTTCCAATCCTGGTTACCCCTGCAGAAAATATCAAACAAATTAAAACCATGCCAAAACACGGACAACCATTTTCATCATGCCCTTTTCTCAAATAAACTTGTTTCCAATTCCTACAGACCGAATGAGACAGAGACCCGCAGACGATTATCTTTTTGTCTCGCCACTTTTCAACGCCCAACATTCCAAATGCTCCTTGCTTAAACTTAATTTGCAAAAGGGATCTTAATGGAGTCCTCTCCCATCGACCAGAGTCCAGATCCATCGCCACTACTCAAGCATAGTCTACTGCCCGGCCCAGCACACACTTCTGAGGACTCTGCTCGGTCTCTAAGAAAAGTCCGCTGCGTCGACAGGAGGGTGGGCGTGAGCGCAGGGAGGAGGAGAGAGGGAGGGCTGACAAGCAATGTAGAACAAGTTTCTTTCGAAGCCCAGTCACCGTCAGTTCTATTTTCCCGTTGAAAAGCCGGGAGTATGGGAAGGACGGGCCCCCTGTCCCTACAACGCCCCCAAGCGCGGAGCAGAGGTCACGGAAATGTCAGCGCGGCCCAGGCGCCCGAGGGAGCGGCAGGTCGGCCGCTCCTCCCACTCCGCTCGCTGCCACCATCGCGGGGAGTCACCTGGTTGTCTGGCCCTGCGGTAAACAGGGGTTAACCCCCCCAAAACAAAACAAAACAAACAAAACCTCTGTCAGTTCCCGGAGACCCAGTTTGTCACAGGTAAAATGAGGAGAGTCCTTTCAGCTCTAACACGTGAGCGCTTTTATTCTCACGTCCTCTTAAAGCCCATCAACCGCTCCCACACTCGATCTCTCTCCTTCTACGAGACGCCCTCGATGAACCCGCCACCGTCCTCTTCCTTCACCCTCGCACTCTAGTCTCTCTGGAACCTACGTGCCCACCACGTGCCCACAACTCGCCATCCCTACTGCATATTCCCCCCTTAACAAAATGACTGCGTTTTTAAAACCATTTCCTATTTGATACAGTTCCTAAGGGGCTTTGCCAAGAGGCACCCGGCAGCACCAGAAGGTAGCTGCTTTCCCCGGCATTCTGACCCCCATTAACTAATTCCTCGGATCCCGAGGTCCGGGAGCTGAAAGGCCGGGCGGCGCCGGGTACTGCGCGAGAGCGCGCGCCGGGGCGGGGGTGGGGGGTGGGGGGTGCGGTCGCAAGGACGGGGGCGGGGGCGGTAGCCTGGGTCTCCCCAACGGCCCCCGGCGCCCCGGCCCCTAATGAGCGGCTGAAAGGGAGCGGGCTCCGGTGCGCGTGGCTCGCAGGCCTCCCGGAGTCCGGGGCGCAGTGATTGGCCAGCTGCGCCTCGCGACCTCCATTCATTAATAAATTAGCGGCACGCTCCAGCCGAGCGCGAGCCACCAATCACAATGGGCAGCGGCGGCGACAACAGCCGCAGCTTGAGCTGAAGCCGCCACCGCGGCTTCAGCCGCTCCGACCGCAGCCTCGAGCTCCAACAGGAGCTTTAGAACCATTTTATGCTGATTAGATAAAGGGGGGAAAGAGGCGGGGGCGATGGGAGGAGGAGGATGGATGGCAGGGCCGGGGAGGGGGGGAAGTGGGTGAAGAAAGAGAAAGAAATGAATGATGATAATGCAATGAAAAGAATAAGCCGGGGGAGGGAAAAGCGGGGGAGACGGGGGGGGGGTCGCCACAAGGGGAGGAGGAGGCGGCGGCCCGGGGTTGGGGGGGGAGCTGGGGGCCCTGGGGGCAGATCTGATTGTTTTCTTGGTGGTATATAAGGGGTTTTAAGGAGAGTCGTGTGCCAGACACGCAGCCACTGAACCACAAGCAGCTTCGCTTTAACTGGAGTGCCCGGGAGTCGCGTGCCAGGAGCCGCACGGCCGAGGACTGACTGACAGACAGACACGCACCACCACCACAACACACGAGACCCAGGCGGATCGCCGCGGCCGCCGGGGCTCTTGGCAAGCTCGTCCGTCGGACCGGTCCCCCGCGGAGCCGCACCGGAGCCGCCGTTTTCAAGCGAGGAGGAGGACGCAGCGCTGCGCTCCCGGCGGCGCGGAGAATCGCTTCAGCACACACCAAAGTACTAGCGACCCTGAACTCATTTAGGGAGCGAACTACGTAAGTATCCTCCCTGTGGCTTCCAGCTTGCCCGGGTGTTTCCGGCACCCGGTTTCACCACGTCCGAATGCCCTTTGCTCGCGTAGAATATGTCCCGGGGGTCGCTGTCCCTTTCCGGACTTCTACACATCCCTGAGGTCGGCCCGCCGAGTGCGGGGGGGGGGGCGGTTGGCTGGCGGCGGGATCACAACGAGGGGCTCTCAAGAGTTTGGAGAGCACTGGCGGGGTTTCCTCCCTAACTACGTTCTTCCTTGGCGCGGTTCCGAACCAGTTCTCGCGGGTGCGCGCAGTACTTCCCACTGACATAGAGAACGTGCCTCGGCCTCTGTATTTACAGCTCGTTTGGTTCTTTCTCCCTCCCCGCTCTCTTCGGTAGAATGTTTGTCAAATCCGAGACCTTGGAGTTGAAGGAGGAAGAGGACGTGCTGGTGCTGCTCGGCTCGGCCTCCCCCGCCTCTGCTGCCCTCACCCCGTTGTCGTCCAGCGCCGACGAGGAGGAAGAGGAGGAGCTGGGCGCGTCGGGCGGGGCGCGCCGGCCGCGCGGAGCGGAGGTCGGGTCGGGTGGGCTGGGCGGCTCTCCGGCCGGAGCCGAGGGCTGCGGGCCCGCGCGGCTGCTGGGTCTGGTTCATGAGTGCAAGCGGCGCCCCTCCAGGGCGCGAGCCGTTTCCCGCGGCGCCAAGACGGCCGAGACGGTGCAGCGCATCAAGAAGACCCGTAGACTGAAGGCCAACAACCGTGAGCGCAACCGCATGCACAACCTCAATGCCGCGCTGGACGCGCTGCGCGAGGTCCTCCCCACGTTTCCCGAGGATGCTAAGCTCACCAAGATCGAGACCCTGCGCTTCGCCCACAATTACATCTGGGCGCTCACCGAGACCCTGCGCCTGGCAGACCACTGCGGGGGCGGCGGCGGAGGCCTGCCGGGGGCGCTCTTTTCCGAGACTGTGTTGCTGAGCCCGGGAGGCGCTAGCGCCTCCCTGAGCAGCAGCGGAGACAGCCCGTCGCCTGCCTCCACCTGGAGCTGCACCAACAGCCCAGCGCCGTCCTCTTCGGCGTCCTCCAACTCCACCTCGCCCTACAGCTGCACTTTATCTCCTGCCAGCCCGGCGGGTTCTGACATGGACTATTGGCAGCCCGCACCTCCCGAAAAGCACCGCTACGCACCTCACCTCCCCATAGTCAGGGACTGTATCTAGAACTACCCTCCTTGCTACCCGCGCCAGGCCTTAGTAGGTTCCCGTTCTTGTCCCTGTCCCTCCTCCCCCCCCCCCCTCTCCTGTCCCTACTTCTATATGCCCTGGAAACCATCTCACTTTACGGGGCAGATGTAGGCATTCTGAGTCCTGGGTTGTTTGCTGCATTCCTTGGCTAAGGGTTTCCTTCCTTCAGATGGTCTCTAATTTATTGACGGTGTGATGGAGCTCATTGTCAAAGAGGATGGTAGAATGGGGGGGGGGCGTTTCTACGGCTAGAAAGATGCTGGAAAGCGACGAAGGTGGCATGTCTAAAGAGTTTGCGGAGTGGACTGACGCTCCTCCCCCTCTCTAACACCAGAGGGACTCGGAGCGGTTCGTGTGAATCTCCCAGGGGGAATGCAACTGGTTCCTCTGATCTCTTCACCTTTGCTTCTACATAGAGATGTTAATGTCGAGTAGAAACAAATGTATCTTAGCATCTGAATGATTTTACCGGTAATAATATTATCCACAGATTTGCAATGGCTGGCATCTGCTTTATTCCCATAGCTGTCTGCGGGCTGTGGGAATTTCACCTGTCAAACCAAACTTACCCTCTCTGATGTGCACTTTGTTCTGTTTCCCAGATTCGTCACAATGCCTATTGTCACGTTCTTCTCTTTCCTTTTTCTTCTCCATTTTGCCATCTGTCTCTTATGATTTATAAGGGGAAAAAAAGTTGTTTTGTTAGAGGGCCAGGTTAGAAGTCATTGTATAATTTGTAGGCTTTGTAATGATTGAATGCAAGCGTGGAAATTTAGGCTGAACTCTCTATCAAAAGGAAAAATGTGGAGGAAGAGGGAAAAATCGGGAGGGAGGATTGTTTCATGCATTATTTATCTCGACCTTTTAGGGGAGAAGGAACTCCCCCATTCTTTCAAGAGATTAAAAATAAATCAACAGACTGAAAACCTGAGCAGACACGGAGCATTATCAGGATCAGCCACACACGTGTTCCCTTCTATTTATTATAAAGAAAAATTTGATGGGAAAAGTATGTATTTTTTGTATATTTTACAGAGTTTATTCTAGTATGTATTTACACCTTGAACAAAAATTGTTCTTGTGATTAAACTATAAATAAAATATATAATTTTCATAATTTTTGTGTGCTGTATTCTAACTTTTCCCTTCTTTTGTGGTTTTTAGAAGAATGTGTTGTGTTTTTCTGAAATTGAAATTCTCCTTGTAGCAGATTGAGATAGAGTAGTTGTATTTTTCATCAGTGTTTGTGTGTAGAATTTCACTGACATATAAAATCTAAGAGATCACAAGAAGCTGAGTCATATTTGAGACACTAATACTGACATCAGAGTTAACTACATACAAACAAAACTTGATTTTTAAGAGTGAACAAGATCAGTTAAAAAGAGGGATAGAGTTAGAAGATAATTAAATCATGATAAGTTCCAAAGTTCAGAAACTTTGATGTAAAAAAAAAATAGTGGAGCTGAAGTTTCTTGTTAGAATGTGTAGAAATGTGTTCTTACACTTTGAGTTTCAATTATCACCTGTAAATTGTAGGGACTGGACAGTGATTTCCAAGGTCCCTTCCAACTCTAACATCCATGATGTATTTATCATTCATTATTGGAAGCTGATTTTGTATTAGCCATTTTAACAAACTTGTTGGTTTTAAATGCAAACTCCTGGAGAAAATATATTCAGAGTGAGCTGGGATAAAATTGTGTCTGTGGGAAATAGCTAAGCTTTCCATTTTTGTTAAAATAATCACATAGTCAAAACTTCTTCAGAGGGAAAGCAAAAATGGTTTCCTAATTTCCCAAACACATAGCTCTACAACTTGTACTTTCCAAAGCAGAAATGAATAGCACCGTGGGTCAAAGATGACCAAGTGAAGGTTGATCACATCCTAGGGTTAAGCCCCTTCCTTGGTGGAGGGTGTCCACTGGAGGACACAAGCTTTAAAAAAAAAAAAAATCAGCTTAGCAAAGAAATGTTGGTTGCTCATGCCTCCCTGCAGCCCCCCCCCCACCCCCACACCGCCATGAACTTCATATTTGCTTCTGGTTTGGGCTAAATCTTCCACTCCTCTGCATTAAGCAATGATAATTTCTCCTGAGATAACTATCTGAAACCACTCCTCCTCTTTATCCAAGTACAAAATTTTAAGTGTTAAATATATGAATAACCATTTTTTTTTAAATCAAAGGAAGAACCAAGCCAAGGGTTTGCTTTGTCTTGATTTTATAGCTGGATATAAAAGAGACTTGTTGGAAAACTCTTCTAATTTAAAGATCTTATTATTCCTAGCCTCACTTCATGATGTGATATGAGAAGGCAATGCTATATCTTTTATATTCACATTTATGTTTCTAATATTTAAAAAGCTAAGCCAGGAAGTAAGACAATTTTAGTAGGGTAGTTTTAAAACATGAGTTTTAATACCAAATAATTGTTCTAGTGATGATGCTTATGACGATATATGGTGCTTCTTTTGGAAATTTGCCAAAGAAACATGTCATGACACAGGTCCGTAGAGACAAACCCTCAGGGGGCAGTTAGGCTCCCAAGACTATGGAAAACCTCAATTGGTGGGGTGATCCCGTAAACGGGTGACCCTAATTGTTTAGTTGGAGAGGCATGGATGGCGAGACAGTCCAGTAACCGCAGCTTTGAGTAAGCGCAGTACAGCGAACAACTGAGCCCTCTATTTAGCTGAATCGAGCAGCCACCCGTACACAGGACCCGAGACACGTTTAGCAGGAGCTTGTGGGTCCCCACACACATCCACAGCATGTCATACACGGAGGGAATTCCGTCTACCATTTGTAACCTATACTCAGGCTCTCCCTTCCTCCTGTAGAGCAGACCTTATTTTACACTAAATCGGTGCAATGATTTTCGACGGCGCCCAATCTCTTTTCGCGGTTACGGATGATCTTTCTGCCTCATTTCTCGCTGGATGTCGCGCAGCAGCTTCCACAGCCCGTGGGCGGAGGCCCAGCCGTCCTTTCCCCTCCTCTGTAAGAATGAGAATTACAGGGTTGAGGCCGCTGCTTCTGCAGTGGGGATTAGAGTCGCTCTTGTATTTTTTCCATTTCCTGTCCACGTTGTGACCACGACAGCAGCCATTCCCTCTCTGGTTGCTCTCTGGTGGCGAACGTTTCAAACAAGGCCAAGGAGACGTTCTTCCAATGACAGCCCCACACCGCCAGAGTTGCTAGATCTTTCCAGTGCCTGCGAGTGCGCTGCGCGTGTTTACCTAAGGGCTGAGAGGTGCGACGGTCTGTCCTGTCCTCTTTGGAAACTTCGCTTCGACGCCGTCAGGGTTCCCGCACTGGTTGATTTATTTGTTCTGAACTGCCCCAGGCCTTGTTACCGGACTAATTTTTCCTTCACCAGATTTTAAATAAATCCAGCTGAGGGCCAACAAGGAGGAAAAAAAGCAGCAGAGAGACGGTCTGTTAACTGCTGGGCCCACCGCGGGACCCTGGCCCAGGCTCAGCGGAGGCGGTAGTGGGGAGCAGGGTTGAGGAGCCCGAAGTCCGGCTGCACCTGAGCAGGGGTCGGGTGGGCGCCCTCCCGGGCCGAGCCTTGCAGGCCGGGCTGAGGCGAGGGCAGCAGGCGGCCTTGTCCCGCAGAAAGCGAGGGTCCAGTCGGTCCTTCCCTGAGTTTAGCCCGATTACGCATGAAGGACATCTGGGCCCGAGGCTCGCTGTAGCTGCGCACACCAGCGGGTCCAGGGGGCAGTGGCTCCTGGCTGAGGCAGGCCAGACCTGCCGGAGAGGCTGGGAGCTGTGAGCCCCCCACCCGCCTCGCCCTCCGCTTGCAGTTCGCCTGGTGCACCCCCTGCATTGCACAGCCTTGGGCAGGTTGTGACTTCTGGGCACCGACACCTGGAACCCGTTAAAAGCGCCTCCTCCTCGTGCTCGGCCTTCCCCCGCCCCTCGCACCCCCTCGGCACTAGGGCTCCCAGGCGAGCTTTGAATGTATTAATTAAATAAAGCAGGCAGCCCTTGAATCGAACCGATGCAGGGCGCTCCCGGGAGCGTGAAAGTCCTGGCCTCCGAATCTGCAAAAGAAAATGTGTGAAAAGAGAATTAGTGAAATTAGGTTAGACCAATAAAACGTGAGGGCTCCGGCACTCCCCCTTCCCGCTCCCCCAGCCTGGGGCTAGAAGGGCTATCTGGTCTGATCTATTGTTTCCCTCCCTGGCAGGGGGTTCATTGTGTGATAAATAATTCCCCTTCCATTTTATTCCTTAAAAAAGGGGGGTATTTGCATAATCACTGCTTTGATGTGGCCAGAATTCGGAGGCTTGGTCTCCCCGAGTCTACTATTGGTAGCGAAGCAACAAAGCTCGATCCAGATCTTTCACTTCGCTAACAGTGTGTGGGGCAAATTGTCGGAACCGCAGCGTTAAGCTCTTTTTTTAAAGGATCCATTTTAATGATGAAACCTAAGGAATGTCAAAAAATGGGGAGTGAAAACCGAGGGTTCTCACACCCCCCCCCCTACTTCTCCCTGTCCTTTAGGGTTCATTGTTCTCGGCAGTTTTTCCTCAAAGCCTTTGGGGGTGTGTGTTGGGGGGATGCACCTTCCTTAGGGCCGCCCCCACGTGGCACGCAGTGGGCACCCGCAAGGTCCGCCCGGGTAGGGAGGAGCGAGGACTGCAGGAGGGGTTCTCTTGCACTCCCCCACCCCACTTCCACGGTTTTCTTTTTTCAGTTTGGTTTATCCAGCTTGGATGAGCTCCTCTTACGGAGGACGCTGAAGTGAGTTTGCTCTTTAGTCCCCGAATCGAATCCGAGGGGGTCTCCTGGGAACGAAACTTGGGGGAAGTTTCAGATGGTCCCCGATGGGAGAGAGGAGCAAAGAAATTCAGTCGTCCGGAAAGCAGAACGGGAAAGCCGGTGCGGCCGAAGCTATTATTTCCCTGCAAGGTGGCGTGAGTTGGGAGGATGGAGTGGGAAAGGGTCCTGATGGTGTGTGCACTACAACAAACTACAACTCCCCCCACCACCCCTCCCCTTGGTGCCAGGGCTGGAGGAGGAGGGAGGGCGATGGGAGTGCTCCTGTCTGCCTTCGCTCTCACCCGCCTTCTCCAGCAGCTCAAAGCGCAAAGAGGGGAAAGTCAACTTGGATTATTGACTAGGAACACCCGGTGAAAGGCCCGGGCTCCCTGTGCTCCAGCCTGGGTAGGTCTCACCTGCGGGAGAGACGCTCAACCTCCTGGGATCTGAGCGCTGGAATCTAGCAGGGGTGGGGGTGGGGAATGCAGGCGGGAAAGTGGGATCTGCAGAGCTTTCCTCTCCCTCTTTAGCCCCCGCCTCTCACCGAGCTGACTCCGCCATTTTTCAGGTGTTCTACAAGCTTTTGGACGCAGAGCTTCATCGGTGGTTAGCTCATCATAAATTCTCTTTTTACTTATTTTTCCCTTTTAGTTTTCAAGACTGTAACTGTGTAAGCATTAGGATTTCATGTCAAGATTCTCACGAAACAAAAATCGTATTACTTAAGAAAGAAAAGGACTTAGGATCTAAGTAAGGTTCCTGCCCAAAGAAGCATACTTTTAACTTTGATTGGACTTTGGGGAAAGTGCTTTAGATTCACGTTAGATGGTACCGTCTGTAGATAGAGGTGTACATTGAATTCCAGGGATGTAGGAAATCAAGATACAAAACGTTAAATTTATTTCAAGGACCCATCTCCGAGGGAGGCCGTTTGGACTGTAACCCGGGTTTCAAAAATTCAGAAACGAGTGTATTTCTTCTCTGATCACGTTGAATACAGAGCAGGCAGGGTCACCAACATCTTTCTTCATCTCTCCTTTCTTTCTGATGATTCCATCATCAACTTCTCTCCTTTCTCTTCACTCCAGTGCCTGGAGGCATACCTGGAGATGTTCAACCCTGGAGTAAAGAATCAAAACTTTCACCTATTTTATTTGATCTAGAAACAATGAAGTGAAAGTGCTGGAGTCCATGTAAAATGGAAACTGGAACCTTCAACAGAAGCAGAGAGGACTCAGGCTGGTTTCCATGGCAGCAGCTTGCAATAAAGCCTAATTCCTTGTGACAAAGAGGTCATCTTCCTTTTCAAACGTGTTTATGATCCCTTTGTGCATTGTATTTTGGCATAAAAGCTTCTCCCCATGGTCAGGGCTCTGCGGGCAGTTCTATGACTCTCAAGGGGGTTTATTGCCTCCTTGGTCTAAGAAAAGCAGAAAGAAACCCAACTAGTGCCAGTGTGACAAAAGAGTAACCCCACAGGCTTGCTGTTGCTTTCTCTCTGTAATACATAAATCTTGGTATGCACTGAATAATTAAAAATGAGGGATTCTGGGTATAACTTGAATTTGATTTTGTGTTTTTCAACCTTTTGTATCTACTGAAACACCACATCCAAACAAATACAAGGAAACTCATCGAGTGTGAGGATATGGTTCATTTTTTTCTTGACTTGCTTTCCAGATAATTTCAGAAAAGAAATCAAATGCTGCTAAAACCTTGAACATACCTTTGAAACTATGTGGAGGAAAGTCTAGCCATAACTTTAGATAAGTATGGTATTAATGCATTCATTCTTCTTTTCATATCACAGTGCCTAGAACATGATCAAAGAAATTTTTAAAAAATCAAACAAATTTTATTTTCTTTAACTCTCAAACTGCCATGCAGGAACTTGGAAATAGACAAGGAGGAAGACATGATTTTGCTGGTGGAGCAGTAAAACATCCTGATGCCCTGAGTTCATACCTAGTGTTTCTCTTGAGTTGGAAGAAAATGAGTCACCATGTCCAATGCAGTGGATATGTGCACAGGCAAGCCTTTACTTGAGCTCTTGTTGGCATTTGCAAAAGAAATTCCTATCCTTTTCAGGGGAACTGAAGAGTCCATCCAACAATGTCTTAAGTTTGGGAAGTTCAGAAAGAGTTCAGTAAAAAATGAGGTGGTTTTTGTTTTTGCTTTTTGTGTGTGTGTGTGATCAAATAATTTTAAAAAGGCTTCATTCAGTTCTACTTGAGTAAAACTGTTCTAGAAATGTAGACTATTCTGCTCTCCTATACTGGGGAGAGATTTCTAGACTTCCCAGAGCTTTTTCAAAGTCAAAGTCTTCTGAACAATAGCAGATGAAACTGACCTGATGCAGGCCTAGCCAGTGGTTCCCTCCACACCTTCACATTGCTCTGAATGTCTTGGACACTCACGTCTTCCGTAACACGTGTAAGATGATAATGATGATAAGACATTACAAAACAGGCTGGAGCAAACCTCTAGGGTGGAACCTGCTGGGTATAGCTCTCTAGGTAATTGCTGCTTCTGTATCTTTCTACCTAAAAGAGACCAGAATTCAATTTTCTTCAAGGGCTCCCTTTTTCTACCCCTGCAAATTAAGTGATATTATAAGACCCCTTGTAGGGGACTAGAAGGAAATTGTTCATAAATATTAGGCTTCTCAACTTTTTGGTATTCACAATACTGTTTTGAATTTTAGATTTTTTTCTTTTTTCTTTTTTTTTTTTTTTTTTTAGATTTTATTTACTTACTTGTCAGAGAGAGAGAGAGCACAGGCAGAGGGAGAAGCAGGCTCCCTGCCTAGCAAGGATCCTGATGCGGGATTGGATCCCAGGACACTGGGATCACGACCCAAGCTGAAGGCAGCCGCTTAACCGACTGAGCCACCCAGGCATCCTAGATTTTTTTTTTTTTTTAATTTTAGAAATTTCGGTAGTATGTTTGAAGGGATTAGGAGTCTCAAAGCAACATTAAACAAGGCAGCTAAGGATTATTCCACAGAGCATCCTCACTGCTTCTCACAGAAACTATAACATTCCCAGCTGCACCCTTCAACATTGTATCATTGTTTGAGGAGAATTATTTTTGTCCTGACAGTGCCTCTGGCATACACTGGCCACTATTCCTGCCTGTTCTAGGAAACACAGTTTCAGTGGTACTATCTTCACACTACTCTGCAACTCTTATTTAAAGCCTGTTATTTCATTTCCTTTCATCTGACAAAACACTGATGTCAGACATCGTGGAGGATGTGCCTACTCTCCACCAGTAACTGATGTCCAAGCCCTACTGTTAACTGATGCTCTAGCCCTACTGGGCATGCTCAGGCCTTTTACGGCTGGCTGTACCCTCACATCCCCCCCCCCCCCCCATCTTCCTCTTCTTTTGAGATGGTGAGGACAAAATATTAAAGCTGGTTCAGCTTTGAGTGACCATATAAAGAACAGTGGTCCTCAAGAGTCACCTGAAGTCACAGTGGGTATTGAGTGAGGGAGGAAAACTTGTGAGTTAAAAGCCACTAGGAGAGGCTTCTGGGTGGCTCAGTTTGGCATCTGACTCTTGACTTCAGCTCAGAGCTCTGATGGAGCACCATCGTGGTCTCCATGCTGGGCAGGGAGCCTGCTTCAGGAGCTCTCCCTCCCTCTGCTTCTCCCTCCCCCTGCACACCTGCTCTCTCTCTCTCAAATAAATATACATTAAAAATAAATAAATAGATAGATAGATAAGTAAATAAATGCCACCAGGACTTGGTGGTTATTATTGTATTGTAACAGCCCACTCTGATTAAAATGGGTGTATGTTTATTTGAGACCTGTATAATTTATTTGTAGCAAGAAAAATGCTTTTAGCTAACTAAAATTTGGTGGCTTATCTCTGAAAAATTTGAAGATTTTTTTTTCTTATTTTAAAGGTTTTTTTAAGAAAGGATTTTATTTATTTATTTGACAGGGAGAGACATAGTGAAAGAGGGAACACAAGCAGGGGGAAGTGGGAGAGGGAGAAGCAGGCTTCCCGCTGAGCAGAGAGCCTGATGCAGGGCTTGATCCCAGGATCCTGGGATCATGACATGAGCCAAGGCACCTGCTTAACAACAGAGTCACACAGGCACCACTATTTTAAAGATTTTATTTATTTATTTGAGAGAGAGAGAGAGCACAATCGGGGGAGCTGCGGAGGGAGAGGGAGCAGCAGACTCCCCACCAAGCAAGGACCTGATTAGGCCCAGGACCCTGAGATTAGGACTTGAGCTGAAAGCAGACGCTTAACCTGCTAAGCCACCCAGGCACCCTGAAGATTTTCTTATAAAAGCCATTTTAATTTTAATTTTGGGTCATGCAGAAAAGTTTTCATTTCTTGAACTCTGCAGCTTAAAAGTGGTTTTTAAAATCACCTTAACCATTTTGTAAGTGTACAGTCTAATAGTTTCATGTATATTCACATGGTTGTGCAAGTACCCTCCAGAACTTCTCATTTTGCAAAACTGAAACTCTGTTGCCAATAAACAACAACTTCCCATTTTCCTTACTCTGACAACCACTTATTCTTTCTCTTTCCATGAATCTGACTACTCGACATACCTATGTAATAAAAGCTATTTTCATTTTTGAAGCATGTATTGTCCCCGACCCCACTTTTCTCTATCTCATTTTAATAAACTTTAATTTTCTTTTTCCACATTCCTGATGTAAAAGTGAACATTGTATAAAGTTCTATCATTTACCACACCTGCCTTTTCTGCTATGTTGTGGGAAATAATTAATGATATGGAGCTGTACTCTCCTTTGTGTAATGTTGGCTGATTGAGGGCAATTTTGCAAGAGGGTACCCATTAACGGGGTAACTGCCCCTCTTGAATGAAGCCACCTATTCTTGAGAGAGCCCTGAAGGTGATTATGTTTTTGTCTCATTCTATCCGAATATGATTCGGGTGGTTTGATAAGTTCTGGAGGTTCCTTTGAAAAGTAGAGTGATTCCTGGGACGCTACAGATAAAACTCACTGTGATAACGTCTTTTGATCCTATTGTACCCAACCCTATAAGGGGACACATGGTTAAACAAACATGTTTAACTGAAGTACTGTAATTAACTTATTAACTCAGAGTATATGTGATGAGGCTTTTCCATTTTGGAGAAGCCAGAGCTCTGGATTGAGTCAAGAGGCAGTATTCCTGGTGAGAGTTCTTTTCTGTTACTGAGTGACTACATGACCATGAGTAAGTCACTTAGCCTGAGTTGCCTGTGGTAAGACGGGGTATGTCCAAAGCCTCTTCTTGCTCCGATTTTCAAAAATCTTATAAGATACAATAGATTTGCTTTTAGAAACACTTTTGGACACACCCTAACAGTTTTATCTTGATATGTTTTTAGAAAGATTTACTTTAAAAAGAGCCAGATTGATTTCCAAAAATAGATGGGGGAACCAAATTTTAAGATGCCTTTAATAAATGTGTCTTTGAAAATGGAAACTAGAGGCTTGAGGAAGACAACTGAGAAGTCCCTCAAGCTGGGCTAGTATTTAACATCGATGCATAAGACTTGCCACGCACCTTGAATCCAATCTTGTGTTTCATTCAGCACTTGCACTGAACAGAAGCCAGTCATTTTAGGTGGGGGAGAAAAGCAAACCTTTCAAAAAGATTGCTGTCTTTTAAGCTGCTTCCAGGCAGAGGATGACTATTTCTTTTATTCAGAGACTCATATTCCTTCATCTGCCTTCTTTATTTCTCATCTTTAAAGGCGTCTCTTGATTTGGCCATCATGGATCTATAAACACATCCCACAAGTAATTTAAAATTGTTCTTCTTGGGGCAAAAACAGATTAAGTCTCAGGTCCCGATGAATAGCTCTGCTCTCGCCATTTTAATAAAGAAGAGTTGGACCAGGGCTGATGGCATATTTACCTTCATGAGCTAAGGAAAAAAAAGGGAGGGGGGAGAGAAAAAGAAAAAAAAAGTTAATTACTGCTCCGAGCAAGTTAGTCTGGCTGTCCTGAGCTGTCTTTTATTAGTTGTCCCCTTCATTAATTTCCCTCACTGGATTTGCTGCTAATAGCTGCCTGGTCCCCGTCAGCTCAAAGCCGCATCTGTGCCATTGAGCAGAAAAGTAGGAGCCTGGCCAAAGGGGGGTAGAGATGGGGTGAGGGAGACGCTATTTACAAATCAACTCTTATTAACATGATGGTCTGGTTTGCTGAAGAGGAGAGAAGGCAGGCCTCAGAGGAGAGGTAGTGGAACCTGAAGGAGCCAGCCTCAAGCCTGGCAGCTGGGATTTTTACTTCCCTCCTGCGAGCTAGCGTTCACCTAGCACCGACTTACCCATCCTGACTTTTCTTACACTTATCACCAACAAGTAATGTATTTTGTGTTTTGCTTACATTGTCTTCCTTCATTAGAATACAAGCTCCAGGAGGACAAGTGTGTGTGTGTGTGTGTGTGTGTGTGTGTGTGTGCGCGCGCGCGCGCGCCCGTGCGTTTTGATCAGTGTTATCTCCATTACCTGTAACACTGCCTCCCACATAGTAGGAGCTCAATAAATATTTGTCATGCTAATGCTGATCAAGTAATTTTTATAGACAAAGAACAGGCAGTTCTAAATCTCTTATTTACATGCATACTCAATGAAGATATATCTCTGTGTCCCTCTTTCTTTTTCTTTGATAAGAAGAAAGTAGTTTTTCTCAAATGTTAACCTTTCCCTCAACCTCTATCACAGATGTGGTCATAAATGGATCTGCCTAAATAAAAATTTTTCTTCCTCATACAGTAGTTCATCTTTTCTTTCTTTCTTTTTTTAAGATTTTATTTATTTATTTGACAGAGAGAGAGATCACAAGTAGGCAGAGAGAGAGGAGGAAGCAGGCTCCCTGCTGAGCAGAGAGCCTGATGCAGGGCTCGATCCCAAGACCCTGAGATCATGACCTGAGCCGAAGGCAGAGGCTTAACCCACTGAGCCACCCAGGTGCCCCAAGTAATTCTTCTTTTCAAGCTGTATCTAGGATCTTCCAGAGCTGAGAAAAGCATACTTGCAACAATACTGTGAAGTATTATGGATGTGGTACAAGTTAGGGGGTCAGAATATATTCCTTTTTTTAAAAAAAAAGATTTATTTATTTATTTGAGAGAAAGAGAGAGCATGAGCAAGGGCAGAGAGAGAGGGAGAAGCAGTCACCCTTGCTGAGCAGGGACCCCGATGTGGAGCTCAGCCCCAGGACCCTGGGATCATAACCCGAGTGGAAGGCAGACACCCAACACAGTGAGCCACCCGGGTGTTCCCCACCCCCAAACTAAACTGACTCTGATGCAGCCAGTTTGGCACTAGTCTGGGATGGGCATTCAGGAACCGAGGAGTAAGACAATGAATACAAATATGAAGGATTATTTCCAGATGGCCTTGGTTAAGCTACGTGCATATAATTTGTGAGGGTTCTTTGGTAAGAGGCTTGAATTAGCTATGGTCATGCTTCCCATGTACATTATTCCTGGGAAAGTCTGCCTTAAGCAAAACTGGGAAGAGGTAAATTATCCATAATATTTTAGTAGATGAAAATGTCAAGTTATAGAATATTATGTATGGAATCATTCAATCTTTTTTTATTATTATTTTTTTTAATGGAGAACTCTTTTTATTCACATGTGTCCCACAGCCTTCCAGCTAAGAGTACATCGGGGCTAGGCAAATGGCATAAGAATATAGCCCAGGAGCCCCGGCCATCCAGAAAAACAGAACAGTTTCTAAATCTCCTTATGCTTCCCAGTTAAGAGAGACCACTAGAAAACACCAGGCACTTGGCATTTGAGGATTTAGCCTTTACAGTTCCATCATCTGGGAAGAGTCCAAGGGTTCAAGACGTTTTTGAAACCTAAGTGCTATGAGCCTGGAGTGTGGACAAGTCACCGAGCTGATGAAGAACAGATTCACTGTCAACACAGCCTTGCTATCTTCTACCTGTCTCCAGAGGTAGGGAGACTACTTGGAACTATAACCACACATCTGAAAAGTCACAAAGGACCAGATGATGTACTGCCCATGAATGTCAAGGAGAACTGGAAATCAACTGGCTCCATATATAGACAAGTTTGTTTCAGGAAAAGGGACCAAAGCACAGAAGTAGAGGATAAGAACTGTTTCAGATGATAACCATACCCTCACGATAATATACCCTCTATGCGGATCTACCTATTATGGTCACAAACACCCTGACCCTACATCAAGCATACACAAAAAGGACATGACATACACCTTAGCAAAGGGAAGGCATACAAGTTGAGTAGGTGACTAGAAAGCAATGAGGGAGAACTACACTTAAAAAAAATTCCAAGTTACCTTCAACAGTAATGTGTTTCCAGAATAAGAAAATGGTATTTTTTGTTTGTTTGTTTGTTTTTTAAGAGCACAAGGATAGTGATTTTTTAAAAGATTTTATTTATTTATTTGACAGACAGAGATCACAAATAGGCAGGGAGGCAGGCAGAGAGAGAGAGGGGGAAGGAGGCTCCCTACTGAGCAGAGAGCCCGATGTGGGGCTTGATCCTAGGACCCTGAGATCATGACCTGAGCCAAAGGCAGAGGCTTTAACCCACTGAGCCACTCAGGTGCCCCCAATAAAATGTTTTTAATGACATTCTATACCCCTTCTTTACCAACTGCAAGCTATCACGCCCCTTTCCAAAACTGCTGGCCACACAGGTACACATTCACATCCTGTGCTTTGGATCTGCCCCTCAGGCCATTTTAACCAGCCATTTCTCCAGGGCCTGGATTTCAGTGGAGTCAGCATCCCTTCTTCATACCCTTGGCACTGAACTCCAGGAACTCTGCTTGAAGGGCAACTGTAAGAACTGTAATTCTTTGCCTTTCCTTCTCAGCTGAGCGGGAGAGGGCAAGTAGGTGGGAGTGGGCTGGGGTGGGGCAGTGCTGGAACTGTCCAGCAGAACAAGTGGCTAGAAGGCCGAGTTCTTTCTCAAGCTGCTGCAGAATTAACTCTGTGGATTGTAATGCCTTGCTCAATGCAGGCATGGAGTCATCCAATCTAAATTAAAATATCAACATCTATACCCACTTGTTTTTACAAGCATGGAAAACCATATGAAGGAATATGCACCAAATAATAATGGTAGCCGTAGAGGATTGGGATTGGATTGGTGGAGTAAGGGAGGCCCTTTTCCTTCATACTATATACAATAGGGTATAAAATTTTCTAAGTTTGTATCACCCCGGTAATTAAAAATAACCAATGAACACATGAAATATGGTCAAGACAAGCCACCTAAATTTCTGTCAGAGTGTATATTTGGCACTCGCCAGTTTGGGGTAGGACTCCTTTCTTTAAACCAGGCTTTACTTTGTTTTAACAATAAACAAAGGGGTAGCAATTTCAGGACACCAAGGGATCTGGAGACCGTCATGGGGTAAATTGCTGCCCTTTTATTTCCTGCCTCTCAGTAGATTAATCCAATCAGTTGCAGCTCCTTCCTTGGGAAATTTCTTTCTTTCTTATCTATCTAAGCAAATCTAGACTCTCCAGTTGGGTTTGCCCTTAACTTGGCATCTGCTTCAAAGTCACCTTAAAATCATCTTAATGCTTCTGCTCAGGCAAATAAGATTGACAATGGAAACATCTAATCCTCACTTCATTTCCTTGTTTGAGTCAAGGTGACGCTTGGTTCTTTTTTGGTGGCAACATTAAATAGTAAACTGGTATAACTTCTGGAGAAAAATTACCCAAAGGAACTTGACAAACATCCCTCTATTTGTTGTTGTGTTGTAAAGTTTTTTTTCTTTCTGAGAAAGATACACAGTGATCAAGGTGTGACTTAAGTGAAAATAGTTCACAGGGTGCCTGGGTGACTCAGTGGGTTAAAGCCTCTGCCTTCGGCTCAGGGCATGATCTCAGGGTTTCGAGTCCAGCATCGGGCTCTCTGCTCAGCAGGGAGCCTGCTTCCCCCTCTCTCTCTGCCTGCCTCTCTGCCTACTTGTGATCTCTGTCTGTCAAATAAATAAATAAAATCTAAAAAAAAAAAAAAGAAAAGAAAATAGTTTAAAATGTGTTATTTCATTTAAAAAAAAGATTTTATTTATTTATTTATTTGAGAGAGAGAGAGGGGGAGAACAAAAACAGCAGGATGGGCTGAGGGAGAAACAGACTCTCTGATAAACAGGGAGCCCGATGCCGGGCTTGATCCCAGGACTTCAAGATCAAGACCTGAGCCAAAGGTGGACGCTTTGACTGAGCCACCAAGGCACCCCTATTTCATTTCTTTAAAGATTTATTTTTTTGAAAGAGAGGGAGGACGTGCACACGAGTGGGAAGAAGGCAGAGCTGAGTGTGGAGTCCCGTGCAGAGCTCTATCTCACCACGCTGAGATCATGACCTGAGCTCAAAGTCAAGAGTCGGTTGTTTAAATAGACTGAGCCACCCAGGTGCCCCTGTTATTTTATTTTTTTTTATGCAAAGAAGGAAAAGTCATTAAATATACTTTGAGTATTAAGGGACTTTAGGCCTATGGAGGGTAATTTGACCAAAGATCTCCCAGGAAAAAGTGACCACATATTCAAAACTTCTGGTGTGCTTACCGTTCCTGATCAGTTGATGACTTGAAAATAAAGCAGGAGCATGTGTCAGAAGAAGGTTCTAACAATGGTCTTTTGATGGGGCAATGGATAGAGGTGAGAGTGAGAATTCCTACAAGCTGAAAAAAGCTCTATCTCTCAAAATATTCAAGGTCTAACAAAAGACCCTCTTGCCTATACTATACTAATGGTTAATGGTTTGATGATCAAAAGGAATCTATTGAAAGAAAAAGCACAGCATTTGTAATAAAAGGGTTGGGTTTGGGTTCGAGCTCTCTGTGTAATTTTGAGTAAGTTCTTTAGCTTTTCTGAACTCTTGGTTCCACACCTGTAAACTATATTTCCAATCACAGGATATTTAGACTATTTCCAGTTTTTCTTTAGTTTACATATTGCTGTAGTAAATAAGAGCCTTGTAACTAAACTACGTGGGGGCATTAATTTTCTTAAAGTGGAAGAGTGCACAGGAATAAGACATCATGTGTCTTTTTATTCATGTTGACATATTCTCCCAATATATCATTAGATTTAAAGGAGCAGTTTATAATAATGTGTGTAAAATGATCACATAATAGGTAAAATAAAAGCTACGTTTCATCATGAATGTACCCCATGTGAAGGCAGTTGCTAAGTTTTTTACATGGATTATTGTGTAAAAACCTCACAATAACCCTTTGATGTAGGCACTATATATTTTTGTTTTATAGACAAAGACATTCAAACTTTAAATATTAATAGTAATCTCTTTGGATTATGAATATTTAAAAATTTATAACTTTTGTTTATTTGATATTTTCTATTTTTCAACATTGAACACATATTACTTTTTTATTTTGGTAAAATATAACATAAAATCTACCATTTTTAAAAAAGTTTTTATTTATTTAATTGCAAGAGAGACAGTGAGAGAGAGCATGAGAGAGGAGAAGGTCAGAGGGAGAAGCAGACTCCCCATGAGTTGGAAGTCCAATGTGGGACTTGATCCCGGGACTCCAGGATCATGACCTGAGCCAAAGGCAGTTGCTTAACCAACTGAGCCACCCAGGTGCCTTAAAACCCACCATTTTAACCACTTTCAAGTACAACTAGCAGCATTAAATACCCTCACAATATGGTGCAACCATCCCCACTACCCACTTCCAGAACTTGTTCATCATCTAAACAGAAATTCAGTTAAATTCCCATTAAACACAGTTAAATTCACACTCGTTTAAATCTTTAAAACAAAGCCAGAAAGGCATAATCTCTATTTCCTTAGCGGCTGATGGCGGAGGTACTTTGTACCAGATGAACCATACCAAAACATGGCGACTTTCCTCTTAGTGTCAGGTCTCTAACCTGTTAAAGAAATTGAATGTACATCTTACAAACTACCCACAAAAACAAACAAACAAAAACAAAACAAAAGAAAATACCAGAGGCAGTTAGTTTTTACCCATGAGTTCTTCCAAACATTTAAGGAAGAAATAACACCAAGTCCAGTCCATTTGTATCTTCTGGATACAAATGTATCCAGAAAATAAAAGAGACTGGAAAAATTCTCAGCACATTCTATGAGATAGGGATTGCCCTGATAAAAAAAACTAAAGACATTATAATAAAAGAAAATTTATTTTATTAGTTAGCTAGTTTTTATAGCTTAGTTTATTAAGTATTAACTTATTTTGTTTATTAGATAAATAATTAAGGGGGCGCCTTGGTGGTTTAGTCATTAAGCATCTGCCTGCTGCTCAGGTCATGATCCCAGCGTCCTGGGATTGAGCCCCGCATCTAGCTCCCTGCTCCGCAGGAAGTCTACTTCTTCCTCTCCCACTTCCCCCTGCTTGTGTTCCCTCTCTCGCTGTGTCTCTCTCTGTCAAATAAATAAACAAAAATCTAAAAAAAAAAAAAAAGTCTCAAATTTTAGTAAGTTGAATCTAACAATATATATAAAAAATACATCAGGATCAAGTAAGGTTTATCCCAAGGGTGCAAAAATTGGCTCAACTTTTGAGTATTCACCAATGTAATTCACCATATTAAGAAACTAAAAAAGGAAATTCATATGACTAATAATTGCAGAAAAAAACCTTTGACAAAATTCAACATTAATTCCTCAGAGATGTAATTCACCAGGGGCGCCTGGGTGGCTCAGTGGGTTAAGCCTCTGCCTTCAGCTCGGGTCGTGATCTCAGGGTCCTGGGATCGAGCCCCACATCAGGCTCTCTGCTCAGTAGGGAGCCTGCTTCCTCCTCTCTCTCTGCCTGCGTCTCTGACTACTTGTGATCTCTGTCTGTCAAATAAATAAATAAAATCCTAAAAAGGAAAAAGAAATGTAATTCACCATATTAAGAAATTAAAAAGGAAATCCATATGACTAATAATTGCAGAAAAAACTATTGACAAAATTCAACATTAATTCATCAGAAATGTTCCCAGAAAACTAGGACTAGAAAGACATTATGTTGGCAACCCAATAAAGGGCCTCAACAAAAAACCTACAATTATTATAGTTAGTGATAAAAGACTATATGTTTTCCTTTTAAGATTGGGAACAACACAGGGATGCTTACTCTCACCACTTTTATTCAATATTGTACTGGCATTCCTAGTCAGTGCTAATGGTTAAAAGTAGAAATTCAAGGCATAAAGATTAGAAAGGAAGAAGTAAAATACTACTAATCACTGTTGACAAGATTACCTATTTACAAAAAAGCTACTAGAACCAAGAGAATTGAGTATGACCAGAGGAGATAAGAACATTCTACAGAAGTCAATTATATATCTTTTTAAATTTATTTTTATTATATATACTTTTAGTAATCTCTACACCCAATGTGGGACTTGAACTCACACCCCGATATCAAGAGTTTCATGGTTCACCGACTGAGCAAGCCAGTCACCCTTCTTTTTCTCTTTTTGAGATGAGAACACTTAAGAATTACTCTTAGTAAATTTTAAATATACATATTGTACTATTAACTATAGTCACTATGTTGTACATTATATCTTCAGAACCTACTCATCTTATAACTTGTACACTTTTGTCAATATTTCTCCACTTCTCCTACCCTTAAGCTCCTGGCATCCACCATTCTACACTCTGTTTTTATGAAATTAACCTTTTTTTAAAGACTCCACATGTAAGTGATCACTGTACAACATTTGTCTTTGTCTGGTTTATTTTATTTTATTTTATTTTTTTTAAAGATTTATTTATTTATTTATTTGACAGAGATCACAAGTAGGCAGAGAGGCAGACAGAGAGAGAAGGAGGAAGCAGACTCCCTGCTGAACAGAGAGCCCCATGCGGGGCTCGATCCCAGGACTCTGGGATCATGACCTGAGCTGAAGGCAGAGGCTTCAACCCACTGAGCCACCCAGGCGCCCCTGTCTGGTTTATTTTAGTTAGTGTAATGTCCTCCAGTTTCACTTATGTTGTCCCAAATGGCAGAACTTTCTTGAATAATATTGCATTTTCTGTCTCAGATCTTCTTTATCCATTCACCAGTAGATGGACATTTAGGTTGTTGCCATATCTTCACTATTGTGAATAATGCTGCATGGAGAAGGGAGTGCAGATATCTTTTTGAGATACTGGTTTTATTCCTTTGGATATATACCCGGATGTGGGGGTTGCTTGATTATATAGCAATTCCATTTTAAATTTTTTTTAGGAGCTTCAATACTTCTCTGTAATGGCTGCACCAATTTACAGTTCTACCAACAGTGTACAAGGGTTTCCTTTTCTTCACATTTCCACCAACACTTGGTATCTCTTGCCTTTTTGACCCTAGCCATACTAAGTGGTATGAAATGATATTTTGGTTTGATTTGCATTTCTCTGATGATTAGTAATATTGAGCATCTTTTCATATACTCATTGGCCATTTGTGTAACTTCTTTGGAGAAATGTTTAGTCAGTTCTTCTGCTCATTTAAAAATAGCATTTATTGGGACACCTGGGTGGCTCAGTGGGTTGGGCCTCTGCCTTCGGCTCAGGTCATGATCTCAGGGACCTGGGATAGAGCCCTGAATTTGATTCTCTGCTCAGCAGGGAGCCTGCTTCCTCTTTCTCTCTGCTTTCCTCTCTGCCTACTTGTGATCTGTCTGTCAAATAAATAAATAAAATCTTTAAAAAAAAAGCATTTATTTTTTTACTTTTTTGTTTGTTTGTTGTTTTTGTTATTGAGTTGTATGAGTCCGTTATATATTTTGGATATTAACCATTTATTGGATATATGGTTGGCAAATATTTTCTCCCATTCACTAGGTTACCTTTTCTTTTTTTTTTCTTAAATATTTAATTTATTTATTTGACAGAGAAAGCAAGAGAGCACAAGCAGGCAGAGCAGCAGAGGGAGAGGGAGAAGCAGGCTCCCTAATGAGCAGGGAGCCCAATGTGGGGCTTGATCCCAGGACCCTGGGATCATGATCTGAGCCTAAGGCAGATGCTTAACGACTGAGCTACCCAGGTGCCCCCGTTACCTTTTCATTTTGTTGATTTTTCCCCCTTTCCGTTTTAGTATGATGTAGCCCACTTGCTTATTTTTGCTTTTGTTGCCTGTACTTTGGGCTTCTTATCCAAAAATATCATTGCCAAGACCAATTTCAAGGAACTTTTACCATAGTTTTTTTTTTTTCTAGGAGTTTTATAGTTTCAAATCTTACATTGAAGGCTTTTAAAATCTATTTCAAGTTAATTTTGGAGAGTGGAATAAGATAGGGGTCCAGTTTCATTCTTTTGAAGGTGGATATCCAGTTTTTCCAAAACCATTTATTGAATAGACTATCCTTCTTCCAATGTGTATGCTTGGTACCACTGTTAAAGAGTAGTTGACTATGTTTTATTTCTGCACTCTCTATTCTGTTCTATGCCCTATGTGTTTGTTTATATGGTACTGACATAAAATCATAAAATGGTACCGTACCCTTGATTACTATGATTATGTAATATAGTTTGAAATCGGGAAATGTGATGTCTCCAACTGTGTTCTTCTTTTCAAGATTGCTTTGGGTATTTGGGGTCTTTTATGGTTCCAGAAAAAATTTAGGAATTTTTTTTCTATGTTTATGAAAAATGGCATTGGAATTTTCATAGAGATTGCGTTGAATCTATAGATTAATTTTGATAGTATGGACATTTTAACAATACTAATTCTTCCAATCTAAAGAACATAAGGTATCTTCCCATTTATCTGAGCCTTCAATTTCTTCATCAGTGTCTTACAACTTTCAAAATACAATTTTTTTACCTCCTTAGTTAGATTTATTCCTAAGTATTTTATTTTTTGATGCTATAGTAAATGAGATTCCTTTATTACTTTCTCTTTTAGATAACTTATATCTCCATTGAAATTCTCCCTTTATTCATGCATTGTTTTACTGAGTTCACAGCATTATCTCTGTACCCATTGAGTTACATTCATTGAGCTTCCTAAAACAATCATTTTGAATTCTTTGTCAGGCAATTCATAGATCTCCATTTCTTTCAGGTGAGTTGCTAGAAGATTGTGTTCCTTTGGTGGTGTTGTATTTCCTTGATTTTTCAGGTTCCTTGAAGCCTTACATTGCTTTTTTCACTTTTGAAGGAGCCAGTACCTCTTCAGACTTCACTGAAAGGTTTTTGGACAGAGATACCTTTACATGTTAGTCCAGCTAGGATTCTGAAGTGGTTTCAGACATCCTCCGTGGGTGTACCCACTCCACACATTCTGCTTGTCTTGGGGGAAATAACTAGGATTGTATACCTTCTCTCAATCCTGCAAAACCAGGCTAGGTGCTGAGGGTCTCCTGTTTTCTCCTGGGGCAGTGCTCTGAAATGCTTGTGAGTTAGGAGCGAGAGGAGTGTAGGGTTATGCATGGGGAACATTAGGAATGGATGTGGGAGCAATTGGTGGCCCCATATTTGAGGCATCCACAGTTTTTGGTGAGTGGGTTTCCTAATGGAGTTTGTGAATAGGTTAGTAGACAGAAGAACCATGAAGCCATTAGTAGGATCTCTTTAATGAGTTCAGAGCCCTGGCTGCTATACTCTTAAGTTCTTCCAATCCCTTAGGCTTGCAAATCGCCTCAGTAATTTGGGTGCAGTGAGAAAGAAGTGGGTGTCTTGGGTAGCATACTGCATAGCTAAGAAAGCCAGGCTCTCAGTCACATATTTTCAGTTTTCCCTATGGGAGAAACCATGCCTGCAGCGGTGTCTCCTGACATTGAGCCATCCTACCTGGGGTGAGAGTGATGGAAGCAATGTGGTACTGTTTCTCCTACCCTCTTCAATGCATCTATTCTCAGACTCGTCTGCTATAATGGTGTGCAACGCCTCTCCTGGGCTCCTGAACTCCTATGAATGGACTTTTGTCTGTGGATGACTGTCAAAATCGGTGCACTGTGGTTGAAGGTAGAAGGGTTGAAGGGTTGAAGGTAGAAGGGTTGAAGGCAGAGAACATCTGCTTTGCCATCTTGCTGATGGCACTTCAATTATGCTTCCATGAACTATTAAAGAACATTTGGAATTTGAAATAAGTAAATAATACTTTGTGCAATAGCATAAAAAATGTCAGCTACTCAAAGATAAATATAGCAAAATATGGATAAGATGTGCATGATGCAAACTAGAAAACATTTATGGGAACATTAAAGAGGACTTAAATAAATGGGGAAATGTATGGTATTCATGGAACAGAAGATTCTATGTTGTTATAGTAGTTAATTTTCCCCTATTGTGATCAGCCTGCAGCCGCAAAATTTGGATGTGAAGACTAATGATGCCACAAATGCACCAAAAGAGTGTGAAGAGAGTACCACTCACGTAAGAAAACTTTCTGGGGAGAACAAGACAGGCTTCCAGATATGTCTAAAATGGCTTGAAAGAATGGGCTTAGATTTTTATGGTGTTTAGAAGGTGGGGCTGGTTAAGAACCTTTTCTGTAAGTTGGAATTTGCATACTTTCAGTTTCCTGCTGGTGTCAAAGGAGAAAGGGCCTGGGGTTTCTGGTCACTTGACCAGATGGGGGGCAGAAAGGTAAGAAAGAGTGGTGGGGCTTCCAGATGCCAACAATCAAACCAGTCAGTTAAGCAACTTGATTTTGGCTCAGGTCATGATCCCATGATCTTTAGGTCATGGGATCAAGCCCCATATGTCGGGCTCTGTGCTCAGTGGGGAGTCTGCTAGAGATTCTCTCTCTCTCTCTCTCTCTCTCTCTGTGTCTCCTTCCATCCCTTCCCCAGCTCTCTCTTCCTAAAATAAATAAATAAATCTTAAAAAAAAATAGAGTCACTATTTTAGATTCCCAATTTGATCTATAGACTCAATACTAATTCTAATCAAAATCCTTCATTACCTCTAATAATAATCTTTTTTTCTTTTTTTTTTTTTTTAATTTTTTTTTTTTTTTTTTACAGAGAGAAATCACAAGTAGACGGAGAGGCAGGCAGAAAGAGAGAGAGAGAGGGAAGCAGGCTCCCTGCTGAGCAGAGAGCCCGATGCGGGACTCGATCCCAGGACCCTGAGATCATGACCTGAGCCGAAGGCAGCGGCTTAACCCACTGAACCACCCAGGCGCCCATAATCTTTTTTTCTTAAGCCTACTTTGTTTAATATTAATATAGCTACTACAGCTTTCTTTTGATTAATGTTTGGTGGTGAATTCCCCCAACCCCTATGTTTTCACTATTAAAGATATGGTTTGGCTTAAATCTGTCATCTTTCTAGTTGTTTTCTGCTTGTTCTCCTTTTTCCTCTTTTTCTGTCTTTTTAAAAAAAATTTTTTATTTTTTATAAACATATAATATATTTTTATCCCCAGGGGTACAGGTCTGTGAATCGCTAGGTTTACACACTTCACAGCTCTCACCATAGCACATACCCTCCCCAATGTCCATAACCCCACCCCTTTCTCCCAACCCCCCTCCCCCCAGCAACCCTCAGTTTGTTTTGTGAGATTAAGAGTCACTTATGGTTTGTTTCCCTCCCAATCCCATCTTGTTTCATTGATTCTTCTCCTACCCAATTAAGCCCCCATGTTGCATCTCCACTTCCTCATATCAGGGAGATCATATGATAGTTGTCTTTCTTTGATTGACTTATTTCGCTAAGCATGATGCCCTCTAGTTCCATCCACGTCGTTGCAAATGGCAAGATTTCATTTCTTCTGTTGGCTGCATAGTATTCCATTGTGTATATATACCACATCTTCTTGATCCATTCATCTGTTGATGGACATCTAGGTTCTTTCCATAGTTTGGCTATTGTAGACATTGCTGCTATAAACATTTGGGTGCACATGCCCCTTCGGATCACTATGTTTGTATCTTTAGGGTAAATACCCAGTAGTGCAATTGCTGGGTCATAGGGTAGTTCTATTTTCAACATTTTGAGGAACCTCCATGCTGTTTTCTAGAGTGGTTGCACTCATTGTGGTTTTGATTTGTATTTCCCTGATGCCCAGTGATGTGGAGCACTTTTTCATGTGTCTGTTGGCCATCTGGATGTCTTCTTTGCAGAAATTTATAAAGAACTTAGCAAACTCAACACCCAAAGAACAAATAATCCAATCAAGAAATGGGCAGACATGAACAGACACTTCTGTCTTGTTTTTGATTTATTTTTATGATTCTTTTTTATCTTTGCTATTGATTAGTAACTATATTCTCATTTGGACTTTTTCATAATGCTTAATCTAGAGCTTACAATATCTGCCATGAGCTTATCACTGTCTATCTTCAAATAATATAACTTCATTTTATGTATAAGAAACTTACAATATTTGTTATATCTACTATTACCTACCCTTTGTGTTATCATAATACATTGCTATAATTTTTGCTCTACACAATTATCTTTTTAAGTGACTGAAAATAAGAAAATCATCTTTACATATACACTTATATTTATTTATTTCTCCTTAATTAATTGATTATAAATATTTCTGCCACTCTTCTTTAGTTTTTATAGATTCCTGAGGAAATTCTTCAAACATTTCTTATAGCACAGTTTTGCTTGTGAAGAAATCCTTTGGCTCTTGTTTATTTGAAAACCTCTGTCTTCATTTTTACCTTTAACTATTTTTAAAGAATTTTATTTATTTGGGAGAGAGAAAGAGAGAATGAGAGGGAGGAGGAGCAGAGAGAGAGAGAGAGAGGAAGAAGCAGACACCCCGTTGAGCAGGGAGTCAGACATGGGGCTGGATCCCAGGACCCTGGGATCATGACCTGAGCTGAAAGCCAGAGGCTTTAACCCATTGAGCCACCCGGGCACCACCTGTCTTCATTTTTAAAAGAGATTTTCATCAGTACTTCAAATATGTTCCTCCATTGTCTTCTGACCTGTCTAGTTTACGACAAGAAACCTTCTATACTTCTTATCCCTGTTCTTCTGTATGTTATAATGTAATACCCCCTTCATAACTCAGACTACTGGCTGCTTTCAAGATTTTCTCTGCATTTTTTGGTTTCAGCACTTTGACTATAGTATGTAAGTGTGGCTTCTTTTGGTATTTATGTTTTGGGGGAATTCTCTGGGTTTTGGGCCTATAGAATTTTGTTTTTTATTAATTTTGGAAGTTTCTTAGAAATTACCTCTTCAATATTTCTTCTGCCATATTCTCTAATGACTTCTTTTTCTGGAAATCCAATTACATGTATGTTAGTGTTTTTGATATTGTTACACAGCTCTTGGTAGCTTTACTCATTTTTTTAAACTCTTTTAACTCTTTTTATTTCAGTTTATATATTATATACTGATCTATCTTCAAATTTACTGGCTCTTTTTTAGTTGTGCTCAGTCTGCTGATAGCACATCTAGGGAATTCTTCAACCCTGATAATGTGTTTCTATTTTTCTTTATGTAAAATTTCCATTGACTTGAAAAAAAATAGTTTTTACGTCTCTGCTGAGATTCTCTCTCTGTTCTCATACATGCTATCAACTTTGTTATTAAATCTTTTAAATATTAATCATAGTGATTTAAAAATCTCTGACTGATACTTCCACCATCTGAGTCATGTCTGATGACTAGTTCTGTTGACTGTTTTACCTGTTAACAGTGGGGTTTTTTTATGCTGTTCAAAATTTCATATCATTTCAATGAAGTCTTGACATCATTTGTAGAAGAGTAATATAAGCTGAATAACATTTAAAAGTAATATAAGCTTGAATAACACTTAAATCTGAACATGGACATGCCTCTCTGTGCCTGATTCTCAGGGAAGGGTTTTATCAGTATTTGCCTGCTGAATTCTGATTTGTAGGTCATGGATAGAAAAGAGTTTCTTATCCACTCCCAGAAATAGTACACCTATTCTTATACTAGAGCAGGATACCGACTCTAAGACTTTTCTTATTTTTGCCTATGGGCATAAGGCTTTTGCTTTTATTCAGCCCCTAGAAAAAAATAGGTCTGCCCCTTCCTTCAGTAGGCTCAGGCTTTTTTGCTTTTTATGAGAGAATGACCCAGCTGGTTGGGTGGGTTTGTTATCCGTTTGCCACAGTGATGGCCCCAAATTTCCTATATGCCTGTACCACTGATCACCTCCTCCATGTTTACTCTGTCCCTAGTTTTTCTCATGAGACCCCAGTGGAAAAGAACTTGTGGATTAGGGCAATGCCCCCTTGTGTCTTCAACTCCCAGCTTTTCCAAACCGATATACTTATTCTTTAAGACTTCAGTATATGTTTAGTTAATTTCTCCTTACTAACTTATATGATGGTCATCTCTTTCTTTTATGTTTTGCCAAAAGTAAAAGAGTTTGTGTTTCCTATCTCTCCTTGGAGGGGCTTGCAATTATTTGGGATTTAATTTATTTGATTGCCTTGTAACCTCAGCTCTCATATGAGCTCAAGAACAGTTTGTAGATTTTCTAGCTTTTTTTGGCTGCTAAGGTGGAAAGGCACCATGTCTCTCTTCTGGTATTCTACATCCTAAATAGAAGCAAACTCTGGAAATATAAACTTGAAAGACAGAGGGAGTCAATCAGGGGAAAATCACCAGGGCAAAAATTTACTAATACCTGCTGTGGGTCCGCTGCCTGCTCCAGCTCTTGGATTTTCACATGCAACTACTTCTCTTACTATCTCACATGTAAAGAGTGTCTGTTCCTTGCAATTAAAAACTTTTAAACGTGCATGAAACTCCATATCTCAAAATCAGGAGAACCCAATGCACATCGTGTGTGTGGTAGGGAGGATTTTAGAGATGGCCTCCCAAGGTTCCCACATCTTGGTTAGTCAAAATACTTTTCTAGGTAATGCTCTAAAGAGATTAAAAAATCCCCAGGCAGTTGATCTTAAGATCTGAAGATTATCAAGGTGAGCTTGACTCACTCAAGTGACTCTATTTTAAGCAGAAAGTTTTTCTATAGCTGGTAGCAAGAGAAGTCAGAGAGATTTGAAGCATGAGAAGGATTTCGGTGCACTGTTTTTGGCTTTGAAGGTGGAGGGGGCTCTGTGCAAGGACTGGAGAGTGGCCGCAAGTACCTGGGAGCATCCCCTAGCCAGAAGCCAGCAAGGAGATGGGGACCGCAGTTCTTACAGCTGCAAGGAACAGAATTCTGCCAGTAACAATGAGGGTGGAAAAGGGACTTAAGCTCCAGATGAGAACACAGCTAGCTGACACATTGATTTTAATCTTGTGAGATCCTGAACAGAGATCCTAGCGACACCAGTCTGGATTTCTGACCCACAGAACTGTGAGATAGCACACTGTGTTGTTTTAAGGTGCTCCATTTGTGGTAATTTGTTACACAGCAATAGAAAAATGAGTATGTGTTGATTTCAGGTGACTAGAACCCTCCCAAAGCTTCAAAGTGCTTCAGCCCTGTTCATAAAGTATTTTGTGACATTACTGGAAGAGGAGGCCTTTGGAAACACATGTTTTCCTAATCAGGATGTAAGACTCGTGATGTTGAAGGGACTTACAGCAGAGACTGAAGCATGGAAAATACAGAAACACCACTTGGATGACTAGCGAGGTAAGGACACAGAAAGCAGATTCTATCAGTAAACAAGGATTAGAGCAACGAGCATTCAAGTAGGAGTAGCTTTTGCTCAAGAGGAAAGCAAAACTTTGCTTTTGTGCGTAACTGTGACTCTGCTTTGGTTTAGAAAATGAAAATATGGTAGTAGATAATAATGATAATAAAACAACAGCAACAACAACCATCGATGGAGTATTTACTCTGCACCAGACACAGCTGCAGTGACGTCACATGTGCTTTTTCTGATCTTAAAATCTTGAGTTTGATGCTATTAGTCTTCTTTTAACCCTTGCATGGGGGTGATGAAGATTGACCCTGAGGTTAATCAGGAAAAAGCCAGGAAACAGTGGCAGCATTTTGATACAGCAAGATTAAGTGTCTGTTACAGTTTTATAATGTGCCCTTAATCTTAATGATGTTTATCTGCTCTGTCTAAACAAGGAGGTAAATTCTTTAATTCATGCACCTTGAAAAATACCCTTCTTAGTGCACTTAAAAACAGATGGTTTCTGAGCCAGGACCAATAAATTAGACCTTCTGTATTTCTAAGATAATTCATGCTTTATCTAAAGCCTATCATATAATACATGTAATGTGAATTAGCAATGTTTATTGATTATCTTTTTTTTAAGCAATCTCCTATTCCCAGTGTGGGGCTTTAGCTCACGACCCTGAGATCAAGAGTTGCATGCTTTACTGACTGAGCCAGTCAGGTTCCCCAATTAATCATCTTAAAAAATTAGATTACTAACACATTTTGGCTACACAGTGGTAGAGTACGGGTAATGATAATTATGCCTTATCACTAAGGTCCAAGAGCAGATGGTAATCAATTCTCCAGAGTTGTCTAATTAGCAGATACATAAAATAATAGTAAAAATCAACATTAATAAATACAAGGAACCATTAATTTTTGCCAATTTTAATTTGCAACCCACAGATAGTTTAATTTTCTTAATTAAATAAGTACTAAAATCAAAATCATGAAAAATAAGAGGGGACCTAATCTCCTTAAATGATGGGGCACTCAAACATTTTTACTTTTGCATGCAGACAAAAAAAAAAAAAACCAACCCCAAAACAAATAACAAATAAACAAACAAACAAACAAAAAAAACGGTCCACCCAAGAGCTAATCCATTTTCCACGCTCATTATCATTCAGATGAGTCTTTTGTAAGACAAAGATGTCGGCAGAGCTTTTTCAGTGTCTGAGAACGCCTTTCTTATTTGGATTGTACAAATAAAGAGGACTTTCTGGATCTAATTAAGAGATTTTTCACCTGCCATCATTCATTCAGTTCACAAACATTTATGGAACACGTGCTATGTGCATGGTGCAACGTTAAATACTGTATTCCGCCACGAGTTATGCCACAACGGGCCAATCATAAAACTACACTCTTTTTTTTTTTTTTAAAGATTTTATTTATTCATCTGACGGAGAGAGAGGGCGCAAGCACGGGGAGAGGCAGAAGCAAGCTCCCGGCAAAGCAGGAGAAGCCGGATATGGGACTCGATCCTGGGACTCTGGGATCTTGACAGGAGCTGAAGGCGGTGACTTAACCAACTGAGCCACCCAGGCGTCCCATAAAACTAAACTCTTCATTAATCTTATAATTTTTTTTTTAAAGATTTTATTTATTTGACAGAGATCACAAGTAGGCAGAGAGGCAGGCAGAGAGAGAGAGAGAGGAGGACACAGCTGGACCCTGGGATCATGACCTGAGCTGAAGGTAGAGGCTTTAACCCACTGAGCCACCCAGGCGCCCCAATCTTGTGATTTTTAATGGTTTACTTCTTTCATTCAGCAAGGCCTGATTAACAACCACGTGCAGGTCTAGGCCTAGTCGCTTGAAAGGACTGCTCCATTTCTGCTTTCACATGCTCATAATCTGATAGGGGAGGCAGATTTGTAAATGAGAAGTTCCTGTGCAACAGAGGTCCCACCTCAAAGATTTGTGATGGTATAATGGAGCCTCTCGGTGTGTGTGTGCGTGTGTGTGTGTGTGTGTGCATGAGTGTGTATGTGAGCGTGAGGAGAAAGGAGGAACCTGTTTGGGCATGATTTAATTTGAAATCATATGAACTTGCCAATATCAGAGATTTTGACTTCAAAAACAGCAACTTGATATGGTTTCAATGATATTTCAAGATGACGTGGTAATGATGAATGAACATCAGTAAACACACGAACAGACTGAAATTCTGTTGTCATTGGTGCTGTTATTTGCATTTTCCACTCCCCAACCTGATCAGAAATGACTTGTCCCTAAGATGAGGACCGGTCCTGAGTCTGGGGGAGAATCTGGGGTTACACACAGGGAAGAGGTCTTGGCTGCCAAAGTTGGTGAGAGTGGGATTCTTCCAGACAGCCCTGGGGAAAGAGCGTGGATATAATGATGCTAAAGCTCTATCCTTTACTGAACACCAAAATGTGCTGGCCACGGCGCTAAGTCCTTCACAAGCATGGTCTCTAGTCCTCCTGACAGCATCCCTAACTGTGTCTTCTTATACCTATTTCACCTACAGGAACTCTGAGGCCACTCTCTGGTGCATAGCAGAGCTAGGGCATGTTCCCGTGATTTCCCTGCCCCCTGCTCTTCCAGGAGGCCTCATGAGAGTGACTGCAAGTAGAACCAGAAGGACTGAGCACAAGCTGATTTTTTTTTTTTTTTAAAGATTTTATTTATTTGACAGAGAGAGAGAGAGAGAGAGAGAGAAATAAGCAAAGCGGCAGGCAGAGGGAGAGAGAGAAGCAGATTCTCTACTGAGCAGGGAACCCAAAGCCGGGCTAGATTCAAGGACCCTGGAATCATGACCTGAGCCAAAGACAGCTTCTTAACCAACTGAGCCACCCAGGTGCCCCACGAGTTGATGTTTAAGTATTGCCCAGAAGAGGAAAGACCAGACAGTAGGTAGCCTCGTGAATAACTTCAGTGTCACAAGTCCTTGCTTTTTAATTTGTATGTTTTTGGTCTTAGGGAGGTAGAAAGGGGCAGGCAGGAGGAGGCAGGAGAGGGGGATGAGAGTGTAGAAGATGAAGCTTGATGGCATGGGAAGAAAAGGGAAGCAGGCTGCTCTTCCCTCTCTCACCTCCCTGGCAAGCAACCAGCTGGCTCTGTCACTTAACTCTTTGTTTCCCATGGCAAGGACAAAGCACAGCCTGCTCAGTGAAGTCTTTCCTGACTACAGTTACCTAGCAGGGGGAGAAAACTGTGGGGACATCATTTGATGAAAACATTTTTCTTGAATTATTGTCTGAAAAAAATGTGCATAGAGAGGAATACATTGTCAGGAAAATGCAAAACCAAAACTTGAAGTGTGTTGCTAAAGGAGTGCTCTCAGCTGGGAGATTTGAAAGTAGACAGCGTTTCCATCACTCTGTGATGGCGGTCCAGTTGAGAGTCTGCAGTTCCCTGTGGCCTTGTCATCTCGAAGCCACCCAGCACACTACAATGCTCAGTGGGAACAATGCCTCAGGAGGCCCACGCGACCCATGAGCACAGCATCTCATCTATTATCCAAGTGGCCTATTCTAGAAACCATCTTTTGGGTGTGTCTTTTCATTTGTTTCTTCTGTCCCACACGCTGAGAGTGATGACAAGGGTCATTTCTAGTTAATGTTGTGGACAGTGCACTCGGAGTGACCTTTCCAACTGAGAAGCAGCTATTCACACTCCGGATTTTTAAACAGTTTTCTCAAAAAGAAAAAAAAAAAAAAAAAGAAGTGAGTGTATTTCCCTACAGATCACACGTTTGAATTTAGACTTAGGTACCTCTCCGAGGCTTACCTCTTTCCATAAGAAACATGATTTTGTTAAGAGTTTGAAAGAGAAAAATCACTGTAGGGTTATTTTGCCAGGGCAGAAGGGAAGATGTTTTCAGCAAGAGTGGAATAGATCATTAATCCTTCCAATGGAAAACAGATAATAAATATGCAAACCTCTTAGTAAGGTCCCTTCTCTCCTCTAGCATTTGCACAACTCAGCTATGCCAAATTATAAAATGCTTCCTGAAAATGATATTTTCTTCATAACTTGAACTTCAACATTTATAGAACATTAACTTTCCTCAAGTGTCTTTTTCAGTTTATCTTTTAAAAACACTTGAGTTATACTCTGGTCGGTAAATGTTCAGAGCATGGCATTTGGGGCACCTTTTCAAAAACAGTCAAGGAAGGAAAACAGTTGACATAGACCAAGGGATCAAGCACTTAATTCATCCTGGTTTTAGGTTACTGATGACAAAGTCTGGCATTCTCCTGACATTCAGGACATCTGGGAGCTGTCTACCTCTGAGTCATCAGTTGCCATGTAGCCACTGAACAACAACAACAAACTTGTTATCGGCCTTTATAAGATGAATCTGAAGCAATAGTCTTTTTCTTCTTCTTCTTCCTCTTCTTCTTTTTTCAATTTTATTTATATATTTGACAGAGAGAGACCACAAATCAGGGGAGAGGGAGAGGGAGATGGAGAAGCAGGCTTCCTGGTGAGCAGGGAGCCCCATGTGGGGCTTCGATGCCTGATATCATGACCTGAGCCGAAGGAAGATGCTTAACGACTGAGCTACCCAGGTGCCCCAACAGTCTTCTTTTTGATTGCATTTTTCCCCTCCTTTCTGGTTACCAAGTGTTGAGTGTTTAAAAGGAAAAAAAAAAAAAAAAAAAAAAAAAAGCTAGTACTTGGCAATGTAAGGTTTTAGAGATGTCAAGTTTAGTTCACCTTTCTCTGAGATCACACTGTCTCCAGATACCTAGGAGGCATCTTTGTTGAGTGCCTGTCCTTGCTCAGCTCAGCCCCGTGCAGAGGCTGTGCTGCTGGGAGGGAGGGGCAAGAGGAGATGGGGGAAGGGATGACTTAGGTCTATTTTGAAGTAGGTGGTCTGGTGCTTGTCTGAAAGTCCTAGGGCTCTGATATTTTAAACTGGCTTTGTCAGGACAATTGATGCCTTCGAGTCTTTGCACAGGCATGTTTCAAAGGCTCCTGAGTTCTGTTGCTTTTACCCTTTATTTATACCCACTGAAGGCTCTTGCTAAGTTGTCTATGGTGGGGCAAAGAGGACAGCCACTCAGATGGATGCCCGGGTGCGGGTCCAGCCTGACCTGGCCCAGCTTGTGCTCCAATATGCCCCGCAGGCTGGGGAAGGCTACAGCTGGCCAGAAGCTCCTGTCCCTCATCCACCACCCTCTCCAGTGCAGGTGGCTCTGTGATTGCTGTCCCGCCCAAGGGAACATTGCACATGATCCAGGTGCTTGGCCCAGAGAGAATGTTCCCTATTGAAAGCACATGGGGAATACGGCCCCTCAAAGCCAGTCGCTGTGCGTCCTTCTGTTATTTGGAAAAGACCATGTCAAATGTCTAACAAAAGTGTTTAAACAGTCCTTCTCCTTTCTGGTGATTTGTGTAGGAAAAGAAGGTTAAATCTGGTCTCTGTCCTTGGCAGAGAAAATGTACACATATCCGGGACTCTCGTTTGTTCTTACAGAACACTTACAGAACACACATCCAGCTGGTGATAAATGAGCGATGTTTGAAAATTAGTTAGAAATAACAGAATAGGGCATTCTTTGATTCTGAATCCCTTCAACTAGAAAAATGGTCTGTATTTTAAGAAGGCATTTCCTAAAATTCACCAGAACCTGAAAGGAAACACAGGATTCTTTCTCTTTAACCTGTGTCATTTACAGTGTTAAGTTCTAAATGGCAAAACATGTATTAAAGTTTAAAATTATTTTAAGTTTTAAAAAATATTTCCTGAGGAAGGAATGGAGTCTTCGTACATTCATTTTCATTAATGCACTTATTTAATCTAAAATTAGCACTTTGATACTTATTTTTGTCTGCCCCCTTTTGAAAATTACTTTGTAAAAACAAATATCACAGTTATGGATTCAATTATTGAAAAAGATGCTATTTTCTGAGATATGATAAACACTTGCCTGGGTTTGGTAAATTACAGCTGTCCATTGTGAGCTCATTTCTGAAGGAGATTCATTTAAAATTTTATTACTGTGTAGATCACACAATGGAATAACAGTGTTAATAACTTGATACTGTAGCTGCAGGATTTGCAACTTACTCTTATGAAGCAAACTGCCCTCAGGCCAGCGGCTGCTCATTTATTTCACTATATTTAAATCAATTGAAGAGGCAGTCAGACAGTAAATTGTGTGTGTGTCTCTGGTCATAAAATTGGCATCTCAAACTGTAAAGTCTTCTGCAAAGATTTAACAGCTCCCCCTTTCGGGACGGACTCTTTTTTGTCCCATCTTCTACGGGGAAGGTGTGGAGATGTAAATAACATTCTTTTTCTGTCTTCTTGTTCAGTTCTCTTTTACCACCGTACAGTGGGGTCCAACTTTTCCAGCTTCTGTAAAGCTCCCACTTACTGCTTGAGGGGGATTCTTTTGTCTGAGCAGCGGAACAAGATAACCGACTTAATCTTCCTAGTAACACGTGAGTCGCCATGTATCATTTTAATCTGCAAAACACTAGGGCTGAGTCGTGTCACATGCTGATTTTACTTTTCTATGAGAAAGTGACTCCCTGGTTCAATGATGGATTGCTTGTTCTCTTTAAACAACAGTCAAGATGGTGAATGCCCCGGGGTGATAGACAGAGTGTGCAATGGGAATGGGGGCAAAGCTGATGGCCCGGTTCAAGTTCACCTGACAAAGCTGGAGCAGTCTGCAAGCAGCATTCGAGAAAGGATTATTCACACTGGCATTATCGTTTTGAATGCATTTTTCTCCTTGCGCAGCTGCAAAGCCCCCTCACACTGAAGGTTTATGCACCATAATAAAGAGATTTATTTTTTTTCTCTCTCACTCTTGCTTCTTACACTTTACACCTAGTTTCTTCTGAACAGTTCGGCCAGAGGACGTCTGTATAACCAAACTACACAGAACAAACATCATCTCCAAAACAATAGCAGTGCCACAAGACAGCCACAAAAGCCTGCTAATTCTGATGTCTGAAGGGAGAAAAATTAAGTCTCTCTTTAAGTTGAATCCAGCGCCTGAAACTCAGCTTTTTATACATTGTCATTTGACACTACATGCGAAAGATTAAAATAAAAATTATTTATTCAATTTAGAAACACAATAATGAGGTTTTTCTAGAAGTTACTTGAAAATATCCCAGTGGCCACGTTGGCCATGTTGCTGTGAGAAAAAAGCATTAAAGAATAGGAGTGGGGGAAGAAACAAGAAAAGCTTAAACATAAGGAAGCAAAATTATTTTCTTTATAAATTAGAAGTTGAACTGAGTATATTCTATTTGTCTTTCTTTTCCTCCAACTTTCCACCCCTCTGTCCACCCACTTATCTTCCCATATCCTACCTTGTTATAGAATGGCTTCCTAAAGTCTGGAGAGCTCAGACATTCTTCTGTAATTAAGACATAATCCTTATTAGCCTCTTGCTTTACATAGCAAGAGATGGTTAGCTAATAAGCAGTTACTGAGCATTTAAAATGCATAGAATTAGCATTTACTTATTCATTCAATTATTTAAACAAAAATCAACTAAGCACCAACTGTTAAGCAGACAGTAATAGAAGCAAGTGCTGGGGTACAAAGGGCTCCATTTAGGCTGGTGAAATAGAATGACCTCCAAGCCAGCCTCTAGTGAGCCCTGATATCCATGCCCTTTTGGTCTCCTCCCACATGGTAAGACAGTGATCTGGGTAACCCCTAGTATGTAGAAGTGATGGTATGTCACTTCGGAGGTTACGTTATAAAAGACATGGTGACTTCTGTCTCTCTCTCTCTCTCCCCCTTGGATTTTTCACTCTGATTGAAGCCACCTGCCATGTTGTGCTATAGACAGGCCCACGTAGAGAGGAGCTGAGGCCTCTGGCCAGCAGCCAGCAAGGAAGACACCTCCTGCTAACAGTCACAGGAGAGAGCTTGGAGGCAGAAGTACCAGTCCCAGTCAAGCCTTCAGATGACTGCAGCCCTGGCTGATATTGTGATGGAGACTTAAGAAGACTCTGAGTCAGCATTATCCGGCAAAGCCACTCCCCAGTTTCTGATCTGTGGAAACTTCAAGCTAATAGCCTTTTATAATCTTTTGTGTATAATAATCCTTTGTTATTCACAGCCTCCAAGTTTTGGGTTAATTTGTCAAGCAGCAACGAGAAGTAATATAATAATAAAAATAAATAAGAAATAAAATAATAGATAATTATAATCCAACTGTAGTGTAGATAATATGATAATAAGTGTATAATAGCTTCCACGATAACCATGCAGTGAGAGTTGCACAATTTTGGGGGGACATCAACAGAGGGATACTTTAGGTTGTGGAGAAAAAGAGGATGGGAGTAAAGGATTTTTTTAGAAAGTGTTCGTTGAGTGAGTCATCAGGAATGAGAGGACATAGCAGGTAACCATCCTGTAGGCATAAAAAAACCACGAAAACAGTCATCAAGGGAAAAAATAGCCTGAAGTGGGGTGGAAGGAAGCAGGTTGACCTCAAACTGAAACCATTAGCAGTTCAGTGTGTCTAGAGAGTACATTCCAAGACTAAGAGGCATGATGGTCTGAGGAGAAAGATGGGCCCTATATACTCATCTGATAGTATGTACTTTGTATTAAAAAAATTAAAATTTAAAATTAAAATTTAAATTTCATAAAATACATCTTTTGATATAAGTGGTACATGCTTATTCTAAAAACTTGGAAAATATAGATGACAAAGAAAAAAGATACAAAAATAAAAAATAAAAGTAAAGTCCACTACCATAAATTCACTAGCTAGGGAAAAATACAATAGCCATTTCCATATATTATGTATTACCTTTTCTACTTACATACACATATGTACTGATATTGGGATCAATACTATAAATGCTTTTTTTTAAATTTTAAAATTTATATGCAGGTGCTTAGGTGGCTCAGTTGGTTGATCATCTGCCCTTGGCTCGAGTCATGATCCTGGAAGCCTGGGATTGAGCCCTGCGTGGGCTCCCTGCTCAGTGCGAAGCCTGCCTCTTTCTCTCCCTTGGTATGCCGTGCCCCTGCTTGTGCTCTTTCTCTGTGTGTCAAATAAGTAAATAAAATCCTTAAAAAATTTATATGCAATTATTATTTTTTTAAAAAAGATTTTATTTATTTATTTGACAGACAGAGAATCACAAGTAGGCAGAGAAGCAGGCAGAGAGAGAGGGGGGAGCAGGCTCCCTGCTGAGCATAGAGCCCATGGTGGGGCTTGATCCCAGGACCCTGAGATCATGACCTGAGCTGAAGGCAGAGGCTTAACCCACTGAGCCACCCAGGTTCCCCTGCAATTATTTTTGAACACATACAATTTCAATGGATGAATAACATTTGTGGATGAATTATATAATACTATTCCCCTACTCTTGAAATTTTAAATTATTTCATTTTTTTACTATCATGAGTAAAAGTTATGATGGGCATACTTGTATTTGTTCACATTTCTGATTATTTCCTCATTAGAGATTCATAGAAGAATTAGTGGGTCCAAGAATGTACACCATATAATGTTAAATCCCTTTCCATAAATTTCTTCCAACCTTTCCAGAATTGAGTATTACCCCTTAACATACTTGCAATTTGATGAGTGAAAATAGTATTTCCTTTTTATGAATCCTCTGTTCACATCCTTTCTCTATTCTTTTACTCCTTATATGTGTTTTACGGTGGGAATTAAAGCGAGTTAATGATATGGTAAGATTTGTATTTAAAAGAGATCACCAGTGTCTCCGAGGAGGATGTAGGGCAACAATGAAGTCAGAGATCACACAGATCTTGATTAAGGTTCTGGTCATGGCGACAGAGATGGAACTGTATTCAAGAGAGCTGGACCGAAGGATGCAGTATAGACTACCCAGACAGTACTACCTATTATATGTATTCACGTCCTCAATATTGCACTCTAGTAGTCTGTCTTCTCATCTGTTACCATGGATACATGATCCATGCTGTGGTCTAATACCATCCCTTCCATTTGTGTGCTGGATTATACTCCCTCTTGCCTTCTCAAGGGCAGTGCACCCACAGTTTTCCATTCTCTTTCCCCTGTATTATCATTTTCTCAATTTTCTTTTTAAAGATTTTATTTATTTATTTGACAGACAGAGATCACAAGTAGGCAGAGAGGCAGGCAGAGAGAGAGAAGGAAGCAGGCTCCCTGCTGAGCAGAGAGCCTGTTGTGGGTCTCGACCCTAGGACTCTGGGATCATGACCTGAGCCAAACGCAGAGGCTTTTTTTTTTTTTTTAAGATTTTATTTATTTATTTGACAGACAGAGAACACAAGTAGGCAGAGAGGCAGGCAGAGAGAGAGAGGGAAGCAGGCTCTCTGCTGAGCTTAGAGTCCGATGTGGGGTTCGATTCCAGGACCCTGAGATCATGACCCGAGCCAAAGGCAGAGGCTTTAACCCACTGAGCCACCCAGGCACCCCTCATTTCCCCATTTTAAAAAAAGATTTTATTTATTTATTTGACAGGGAGAGAGACACACACACAGGAGAGAGGGAACACAAGCAGGGGGAGTGCTAGAGGGAGAAGCAGGCTTCCCGCTGAGCAAGGAGCCCAATACGGGCTCAATCCCAGAACCCTGGGATCACGACCTGAGCTGAAGGCAGACGCTTAACGACTGAACCACCCAGGCACCCCATTTCCTCATTTTCTTCTCTAACTCTCCCATTGGTATTCTGTGACTTCTCCCATCTCTATAAACATATCCTGTATCTCTCTTAATTCCACTTCCCCCACTACCCACCACCCCATTTCTTTGTTCTCCACTGAAGCATACCTCCCACAGTATTCCATATGTTCTTTCTCCATTTCTTTTCCTCTCTTCTCACTTAAACTCTTCTGTTTGTGTAGATGCACCCTAAAGTAACCCCCGATGAACCACACCACTGTAGTTCCTTCTCCCTGATGGTGGGTAGAACTTGTGAGTTGCTTCTATCCAACAGACTCTTGATTAAGTGATGTTGCATAAAATTCACTCTGCTTCCTGGGAAGAAGGGAGATGATCTTCCGCTGGTCTTGAAGGAGTTCAGCTGATGAGATGGCCTGTGAGGGGATCACATGGCAGGAAGGCGCAAGGATCTCCAGGAGCTGAGATGGGCCTCCAGCTAACAGCTTGCAAAAAAGTGGAAATGTCAGTCCTACAACTGTAAGGAGATGAGTTTTGAAACAAGTTGGTAAACTTGGAAATGCACTCTTCCCCTGCCAAACCTCCAGATAAGATTATAGTCTGGCCAACCCCTTGATGGCAGCCTTGGGAGACATTGAACAGAGGACCAGCTAAGCTGTGCCCAGACTTCTGACCAACAAAAACTGTGAGATAATAAATGTGTATTGTGTTAAGCTGCTAAGTTGTGGTAATTAGTTATGCAGCAATAAAAAACAATTGTGTCTTTCCATTTGGGCATTCACCCCCAATATTCAACTATATGTGCTCACACCGAGGTTACTAGTAAATAGTTTAATTCACAGTACTCTTCTTATCTATAAGCAGTATTTGACACAATTGATCATGTTTTTCTTGATTCATTTTCTTCACTTAACCAAGAGGATTCTATCTCATTCTCTTTTTCTCTTTTAGAACCCCCACCACATGATGGTGGACCTCTCCTTCTTTCCCCTAAATCTCATATTCTTTCTTTTGTATTTTCCATCCCTTTATCTTTCTGCTGCATTTTGGCTGATCTCTTCACATTTACTTTGCATTTCAGTAATTCTTTCTTGAGTGATGCCTAGTTTGCTGTTTGACCTTTCTATTAAATGTTAAATATCAATGACTATATCTTTCATTTTCTATAAAGCCAATCTGGCTCATTTTTAATGCTTCTGGTCTTTTTTGTATTTATACAAACCTTAAAAATATATTTTTTAAAACACCCTAGCACTGGGTATTTATTGTTGCTTTTATACAAAATATAAATGAATAACAAATAAATAAATAAATGTGTAGCCACATTAAAGGGAATGATAACCAACACTTTCTGGGTAGTGATTGCCTCTCGCATAGAAGAGGAGGTGAAGATTAGGGAAAGGTCCATTGGAGTCTTCAACATTAGTATTACGTTTACTCTCTTAAGCCAGATGTTGGGTATATTAATGTTGGTATAAATAAATAACAATTTAAAGAGATTTTTAAAATGTAATTCTCTGTGAATTCTCCTCAGTTGAAATATTTCTCCTCTTTATGATATAGAACATGCATTGTTTCATAACCTTCCCTCCTCTCCTAGCCTGATGTTGCTAGCTTCATCTCATTCAATGGATAGCCTAGACTGTTGCCATCACAAAGAAAAGGGAGCTCCAACACATGCTTTATGCTTTTCATCAACTTCCTTCTTTATCACCTCCGATTTCCAATTTCTTCACCCATTGTTGTTTCCTCCTTTTTTTGTGTGTTGGTAGAGACACCCATATTTCTGTGTTAAGTCAACATCCTGACCTTTATTTCTGATTTTATCTTCTACTACCAGGGTTAACAAACATTTCCTATAAAGACCCAGATAGTGCATATCTTTGACTTTGTAGGACACAGACTCTGACACAACTGCTCATCTTTGCCATTGTAACACAAGGTCAGCCACCGATAATATGTAACTGAGTGAGTGTAGCCGTGTTCCAATTAAATTTGGAATGCTGGTGGCAGGGTCTGACCCAGGGGCCACAGTTTGCTGATCTCTATTCTGCAATATGCAGAAGGCCACTCTGTCAACCAGTTACTTGTTTTTGCTGTCAGCCATCTCTCCTCATCATCCTCAGGCCCTCAGCCAGGGCATATTCTATTTCTTCTTGATTTTTCTGTGGGATTTTACTTTGTTGACGGTTCCTTCTTACATTCTTCTCTGATTAGCTTAGTTGATACAAATTATAGTCTTTATCATCTCTATTCACCCATTCTTTGGATAATCCGTGGTAGTTCTTCTTTTTATGACCTTCTAGTTAAAAAAAATTGTGGACACTTAAAAATATATACAAAAGGAAAAAGACTTGTATAATGAAGCCCGATGTATCCTTAGGCCTCCTTCAACATTATCAAGAAAGAACCAAGTTTTTCTTACTTCCACCTTCACTTTTTTTTTTTTTGTCTTTAGTATTGTTTTAAGATATCACCTCACTAATTTTATCTAACACTCAGTAAACACTAAAAATCCCTCATTGTGTCCAAAGTGTTATTTTATCGTTGATTCATTGTCCCACTTTTGGTGATACAATTGGTTGAGGTAAAAGTAACATCAGCCTGACTCTTCCATTATAAAGCTCCTCATCAACTATTCCCCTAATAGTATTCACAGTTATCCATGATTTTTGCCCAGGTCCATTATTTCAATAAGGGATGTTTGGTGATTTCCTAATTCCATCATTCCTTCTATGTTCATTAGCTGGAATTCTTCTATAATGTTTTAGAGGAGGAAACTCCTTTGTATTTCTCCTTTACTCACATACACTAGCACCACATTCACAGTACTTCTGAAACCAGTGGTGTGGATTTTCTCCCCACACTAATTCTCTGACACCAGCTGGATGTCCTATCATTCAGTTCATGTCTAGGACACCCTACCTGGAATTAGCATCAGGTCCCACAGGCTAAGGGCTCAGTCTCCCAAGAATCCCTCACGTCCGACAGTAATTGCAGTCTTACTTCTTTTTTTTTTTTTTAAGAATTTTTATTTATTTATTTGACAGAGATCACAAGTAGGCAGAGAGGCAGGCAGAGAAAGAGGGGGAAGCAGACTCCCTGCTGAGCAGAGAGCCCGATGCGGGGCTCGATCCCAGGACCCTGAGATCATGACCTGAGCCGAAGGCAGCGGCTTAACCCACTGAGCCACCCAGGCGCCCCTGCAGTCTTACTTCTTATGGTGTTTCCTGTACTTCTTATGGAATGGCTGCTCATTGAGGTTCTAATGACCTCCTCCTCGGGTCTGATACTATGCTAGAGTGATTCGCAGGGGTCAGGGAAACACTAAGTTATTCACTAGTTTATTGTAAGAGGATACGATGAAAGAAATATAAGAACCTCAGCTGGGAGAGATGCATAGGGCAGGGTATGGGGGAGCGACACCGACAGAGCTTACTGCCCTCTGTGGCTGCACCTCCCTCCCAGGACCTCCATGTCGTTCAGCACCTGGGCAGCTCTCAGAATTGGTAATTCAGGGATTTTTACAGGGGCTCCATTATGTAGACATGATTAATCATTAATTCAATTGCTAGGCCTTCTCCCTTTCTAGGAGGATGGGAGGTGAGGCTGAACGTTTGAAGCTTCTGATCATGACGTGGTCTTGCTGGTGACCAGAAGGTATCTAGGAGCTCATCAAGTTTGCCTCATTAAAACAAAAGATACTCTTATCACTCAAGATTTCAAGGGATTTAGGAGCTAGTGCTCTTATCACTTTGGGAATTAGAAGGCTTTTAGACGCCTTATGCCAGAAACCAGGGTCAGACATCAATGTATTTATTTTTAATTTTTTTCACAAAGGATGCATAGGATTTGGATAGTAAGCAAATTTGTTTTGTTCCTTTTCTCAAATGGAAAAAGTTAAGTGCCTCACTGTTAATTATAATATTGCTGTTTAAAAAAAAAAAGATTTTATTTATTTATTTGACAAGGAAAGAGAGATCACAAGTAGACAGAGAGGCAGGCAGAGAGAGAGAGGGGCAGGCAGGCTCCCTGCCGCGCAGAGAGCCCAATGTGGGGCTCGATCCCAGGACCCTGAGATCATGACTTAAGCCAAAGGCAGAGGCTTAACCCACTGAGCCACTCAGGCGTCCCATGATATTGCTGTTTTGGTTTTTTTTTTTTTTTTTTTAAGTTTTAAAAATCCCTTTATCAGATTTAGAAAGCTTTCCTTTACGCTTAGTTTGCAGAGAGCTTTCTATCGTGAAATGATTTTCATTTTATTAAATGCCCTTTTTTTTGCATCTTTGGGAATGATACAAGTTTTCCTCTTTGTTAATAGGATGAAGTTTTTTCCATTTCTTTAAGAAACTTTTGTTGGTTTGGGTTGTTCAGGAAGCAGATGCCTGAAAGGGGTTAGACACATGAGATATTTGTTGGGAGACATAACTCTAAAGGCCAAGGGGTGGGAAGAGGGATATGCAGGTGCGGTACCAGTGAAAGGAGAGGGCAAAGGAGGACTGGGAAGGAAGAGAGTCAAACGGCAACAGAGTGTTAAGAAGGTTTTCCTCAGGCCACTGGGAAGATGACGTGTACAGCCACCTGTCTGAAGTATTCGGAGCCTGGATTTCCTGGCCTTTCTGAGTCACTGGCTGAGAGCATGCGGGGCTGTGGGGGGCGGTACATGACTTTACTGTGATCCGGAGGGCTCAGAGCTGGAGTGTGGGTCAACCGCAGCCCCACAGCAGGAGCTCTCTACGGTTCTCACCTCCACAGCCGCAGCTGTGGACGGACTTGCCCTGTAACCCAAACTGGGAAAGTTCTATCAAGTATGTAGAAACCGCACATACGGGGAGGTCTGAATCATACCAGATCAGCCACCAAGACTTGCTGAAGTAATACCTCAGAATGACGGAAAGTTAGACTGAATAGTGGAGGAGGGAAAGAGCGAAAATCAGCTACGTCCCCAAAGACTAACCTCGGTAAGGGAATACCTCACCAGTATCTTTTTTCTAAATTTCTTTTAAACAAGACTGTGGAAAAGCTGCTCCCCTCACGCGTGTGAAGAAGCAGATCTGTGTGGCGCAAGGAGTGGACTGTCACCTCTTACAACACACCATTCTTCCCTCAGACCTTTTGTAAATGTAAACGTACTAGAAACGTACTCCAAAAATAAAGAAATTCGTGGGAGGAGGATCTACATAGAACCTAGAACCTTGAAACCATAAAATAAAAGATGAATGAATTCAACTGTATAAAGTAAATTCTGCAAGGAAAAAAAAAATTCATACGAAGTTAAATGTCAGAAGACAAACAGAAAACAACAGGAACTCATATCACAATGTCCTGAACTCTCTCTCTTTTTTTTTAAAGAGTTCTTTTTTTAAAATTTTATTTATTTATTTGACAGAGAGAGATCACAAGTAGGCAGAGAGAGGGTGAAGCAGACTCCCTGCTGGGCAGAGAGTCCTATGTGGGGCTCAATTCCAGGACCCAGAGATCATGACCTGAGCTGAAGGCAGAGGCTTAACCCAGTGAGCCACCCAGGTGCCCTGTCCTGAACTCTTTAATATATATGGAAAACTCCTATATCGATAGGAAAAACACCCATAGTACCATCGTTGATAGATACTGACCAGAAAACTCCAAAATCTCAATGGCTTAAGCCACAAAAGTTTATTTCTCATCTGTTTTGTGTCCATGATGGGTCTGGTGGGGACTTTTTCAGGTTGCCCCCACTGTAGGGCTTAACGTTGATAAGGAGCTATCTCCTGACATATTCTGCTAGTTGTGGTGGAAGGAAAGTAACTCCACTTGCACTGGCAATTAAATAAGGGCCTGAAATTGATATTCAACAATTCGTCTCACATCATTGTCTAGAACTAATCCCATGGTCCTGCCTCAGCCACGCGGATGGACTGTGCCATACTGTGTGTGCCTGGAAAGAGGACAGGGCCCCACACAGGTAAGCAGCACTAAGCCTATCCCATCACACCGCCTGAAAGTCTATGAATTATTTGGTTTCTCCACTGAAGGTCTTGTCAGAGAAAGACGATGGCATATTTCATTACATTTCACATGCTGGTGATTAAAAAAGTAAAAAATTCCTTTCTTTCCAAAATTGGTTGTGACACCATTCTGATCAACAGAGTGAATCTGGGGATCTGTCAGATAGATGAGCCCTTTTCCATTACCAGTCACCCAACCTAAAAAAGAAATACATATGTCTGAGAATCAAATCCTTTATAAAGGTCAGTAAAGTATTTCAGAAAAATAAAATGTATTTACTTAGAGAGATACTTTAAAAACTTGGTTATACTGAAGTTTATGTTTAATAAGTTTCTGTTAAGGGATTTGGTATTGTGTATTCCAATTACTGGTTTAAGAAGTGAAACTGAACATTGGACAATTAAATTTGTCAAATATGACATACCTAGACCACCAATTTTCAAGGAATTAGAGAGCAAAAAATTGCACTTAGTTTAATTATGGAACATTTCATGATTCATAAGTTGCTTTATTGCTTAACCCATTAAGTCATCTGTTCATTTAGCAAGTATTTATTGAGCATACACACTATACAAGACACTGTTTTGAGTACTGGGGATTAAGCAATAAGTAAAAAATCACTATACTCATTGAGCTAACATTCTGGTGAAGTGGGACAGATTAATAAGCAATATAAATAAGTAAAATACATAATATGACAGAGAATGATGATAAATGCTATGGAAGGGGGATAGAGAAAATCTTAGAGAATGGTCATAGAATCATTACTACAAACAGTTATAAGAAACCTCATTTATCATTTAAATGAAGAGTATTGGTTAATAATTCCGGTAAATAAAATACTAGATGAACTGAAATAAAATTAAAATATAAATGCAGAGATTTTTTTTTTAAGTCAGATTCAAGTGCACAACTTTCTATTTCACAATGACCCCATTATGAAACCTAATGTCACACTTGTAATAAAGGTAAAGGCCTGAAGAAAAGAGCGAGTGGAAAGTCTTTCCACATATTAAAGCATGCAATATTAAAAAAACCTACATCATTCAAATATACTTAAATGAAATTTAAAAAATGGATTTGCTCTAGAGTTGAGCCCAGCAGAATGTGAGCCAGATCTCAAGGATTTTGTGACACTTTAGACCCTTGTAGGTGCTTTAGATGTTTTTTCCAGACATCATTTGCTACATGCAGTAAAATCAATTAATTGAATTATAAATAGCAGTCTATTTAGGCCCTGAACAGTCTATTAAATTAAATAATGACTGGAAGAGCTAGTTACAAGACCTCAGGTTTACATATGAATAACACTAAAAATATAAAAATCCCAATTTCACATACCTTGTAAATCGACTACAACATCTTTATGATTAGAATACTCATAGGAAAAATGGCCATAAGCCAATCCATATTCTGTGGCTTTGTATTCTGTTTTAACCACTTTTGTGTTATTTGATAGCTTCACAAATTCTCCCAGTATGTAAGGTTCCACACTGATACATCCCTTTATTGTCTTGCCTTCCAAAATCTGAAAAGTAGAAATGGGAGACCATAATGACTAGGAAGGCCACAGGCTTTGGGCTTGGGTAGACCTCATTTTGAACCTAGACTTTGCCGCTTAGGAACTCTGTTATTTCCAGAGGTTTTGGTCTGCTCATCGGTAAAGCAGATACTGTAATAATAATCACCTTTATAGCATTGTTAAAAAAAATTAAATGAGAAAAATGCATGTAAAGTGCCTAACATTTTATGTGGCATATAATGGAACCTAAAATAATTTTTATTCTTTTATTAAAATACTCACATAAAAATGAGGGCATGAAGTGACCTACTGTAGGGAACTAGCTTGTCATGGAGATAAATCATGGCCTGGAATGTTGGGCTGGAATAGCAGTTCAAACATTTGTGGGTATAATCTCTTTTGTCAAGTTGTTTCAAAGTTTAGAGTTGATGTGTTAAATGCCTGGCATAGTGCTTGACATAAAGAAAGTGAAAAATGGATGGTAGCTGTAATTGGTAGTAACAAAATGTGGGTCAAAAAAGGTCTTTGGCCAATGTAAAAAAAAAAAAAAAACCTCTTTAGGTATGAATGAGCCAAGGATCCAACATATTTGGAAAGGTAGGATATTCTTAACCCAAATAAGAGAAAAGTCAGTGGAGATGGATGGTTGTCTTTCTATATTTAAAGAGATAGCTTAGTGAAAACAGATTGGGCTCAATGACCCCAGAAAGTGGAGTTGCAATTCATAGGTAGAAATCAGACAAAGACACCTTTGGGTTAGATCTAAGAACTTCCTAACAAGTAGAATTGTTTGAAAGTGAAAAGGGAATAATTATTTTTCCTTACTAAAGGTGTTTAAACTATGACTTGGTAATTCCTTGGCTGCCAGGGGTGGGGACTAACAGATGTAAAACAGTGAATTCATGCATCAGGTTGTTGAGGGGATAATTTGTACTCCATATCATCTTTAGGGTCCTTCCTCTCTCTTTGAAAGTACAGCCAGTACACAAAGAAGGGATACTAAAAAAGCTCACTCGACCATGTGGGACCAGATACCAGACTTAACAGGGTGACTTGGAAGATCCAAATTATGTATTCAAGGTCTAGAAGGTCATAGTTCTTACACATCTCCCTAAGTAGATGAAGAAGATGAAGCAGTTGAGGGAGTCTGGTAACTGAGTTTATTAGACGTTACCAAATATGTACGTATAGACCTGTTGAACGAAACACTTGCCCTCTTTAATCTTACCAGTAATATTGTGGATGGGATATAGAATATCTGTGTTGGAATCTTTTGTTCATGAAGTCTCTTGTTAAATTCTGTCACGTAGTGCTGTGCGGTCATTTGCCGTTCCACATCAGTGAAGTGGTGCCACAGCCCCTTCTGCTCCTTATACTCTTTCCCAACATATCTATGACCAGAGGAAGAAACCATACAAAAGAAATGCAAAAGTGATCTTATCACAGAGGCAGAGAGCAGAGACGAAAGGAGAGATGCAAAAATTCTTGAAAGACATTACTCTTTCTCTACCTTGGACAGTCAATATTAACTATCCTTTCTTATTTCATGACTCAAATAATTCTGTAAGAGCCTCCTGAACATGAGAACATAATTCACGTTGGCTGATGGTGATGGCTAATGTTATGTGTTATCTTGACTTGGCCATAGGGTGTCCTGATATTTGATCAACCATAATTCTGGCTGTTTTGGGGAGGTTGTTTTGGGATAAATTTCACACTTAAATCAACAGACTAAGTAAAGCAGATTGCTCTGCCTCATGTGGATGGGCCTAATCTAATCAGTTGAAGGACAAAAAATAGAATGAAAAGAATGACCTTCTCCCAAGTGAAGAGAATTCCGCCTGTCACACTGCCTTTGAGCTGGGACACTGGTCTTTTCCTGCCTTTGGACTTGAACTGAAACATCAGCTCTTCCTGGTCTTGAGCCTGCTGGCCTTTGACCTGGAACTACACCATTAGCTCTCCTGGGTCTCCAGCTGGCCAACTGCAGAGCTTGAGGTTTCCTGGCCTCTATCAATACGCAAGCCAAATCCTGACAATAACTCTCTGTCTATATGTGTATATATATATATTCTTGGTTTTGTTTTCCTGAAGAACACTTTCTGATACACTGCTCCAGGACGATGGTGATTATAGAGCAAGTGTCCAGTTACTGTAGCAGTTGGCCATCCCCCCATGGTGAGTCTAGGGAGCCAGGATGGACACTGGGAAGTGCAGGCTCTGCAATCAGATCTTTTACTACCTGCACCATGGCCTTAAACAGGTCAGTTAGTCAATCTGAAGTCTTTCTCTATCCCTTTCTTTTGTGATTACTTCCTCTGTACAAATACTTGTTTCCATCATCACCTGTTATGTGTGTAGTCCTGTGCTAGTCCTGAACGTTTTGAAGAAAGTGTGACATAGGATTTGCATATTTCAAGGCCTTATGCATAGCTGGAGACAACATATGAGGGCAGTAAATGATTAAGTGTTGAAAGGAGCAAAACAGTAACTATCACACTTTACTGGAGTTTATACTTGCTATAAGTCAGTGTGAATTTATGAGGAATTTGCATGTGTCCAGAGTGACCTCCAAAAATCAAAGAGAATTGTCAGAGTTATAGACCTCAACTAGAGAAAATACTTCCAGAAATTACTGAGTCCACCACCAAAAAAAAAAAAAAAAAAAAGAAATCTTACCATTTGTAACGACGTGGATGGCACTAGAGGGTATTACACTAAGGGAAAGAAGTCAATCAGAGGGAGACAATTATCATATGATCTCACTGATATGAGGAATTTGAGAAACAAGACAGAGGATCATAGGGGAAGGGAGGGAAAAATGAAACAAGATGAAACCAGAAAGGGAGACAAACCATAAGAGACTCTTAATCTCAGGAAACAAACTGAGAGTTGCTGGAGGGGAGGGGCATGAGAGGGATGCGGTGGCTGGGTGATGGGCGCTGGGGAAGGTATGTGCTATGGTGAGTGCTATGAATTGTGTAAGACTGATGAATCACAGATCTGTACCCCTGAAACAAATAATACATTATATGTTAACAACAACAAAAAAAATTACTGAGTCCAATAGGATTATGAAATCCAAGTTGGCTGAAGCTTTGGCCATTCAGACCCCTGGGGTTCAGAAGGGAAATCTGAGGGGCACCTGGATTGCTCAGTTGGTTAAGTGTCCAACTCTTAATTTTGGCTCACATCGTGATCTCAGGGTCCTGAGATCAAGCCTGGTGATGGGCTCTGCACTCAATGCAGAATCAACTCGAGATATTCTCTCTCCCTCTTCCTCTGCCCTTTTCCCTGCTCACACACTCTCTCGAAAATAAATAAATAAAATCTTAAAAAAAAAAAAAAAAGACAACCAGACAGTGGAGGCTGCAGAGGAGGAACCTTTAAGGCATCAGAAAGCAGCCAGCAGAGGAGCAGCTGCTGTAACAGGGGTAATCCAGCGTCTCTGCTATGGACAGACCGGTCGCTCCACTTGCAGTAGCTTTGAATCCGTTCAGAACTTTGAGCAAACCATGGTACTGGAACCGTTCCCAAACATTCTATCAGAGGACCTCCAGCCCTAAGTACAGGATCATCCATCTGGGGACAGAGGTCCATTCTTTCTGGCATCTTTTGCCATTTTGTTGGGATCATTTTTCTTCAGTAAGGATTTGTTAGCAGTAAACTCTTTTTTCTTTGACAGCTTTTAAGATTATTTCTTTATCCTTGGTGTTCTAAAGTTTCACTGCTATGTAGCTAGAAGTAGATTTATGATTGTCTGTCTGCCTTCCTTCCTAGTTTCTTCCCTCCTTTTCTTATTTAGGATTTACTATGACTCCTGTATTTGAAGATTAATGTGTTTTGGCAATTCTGGGAAATTATCAGGTAGTATCTATTTAGATAGTAATTCTTTTCTATTTGATCTGTTATCTTTTTCGGACCAGATATTTGTTGGATCCTCTCTTTTCATCTTTCACATTTCTTATTCTCTCTTTCATTTCCCATTTCAGATCCTCTATGACACATCCTGCTGTATTAATTTCTTAGGGATACTATAACCAAGAGCCATAAATTGAGTGACTTAAACAACAGAAATGGATTCTCTCACAGTTCTGGAGCCTGGAAGTCCAAGAACAAGATGTCGGCAGGGCCATGTTCCCTCTGAAGCCACTAGAGAAGGATGTTCTCCAGTCCTCCCTCCTGGCTTCTGGTGGTTTCTGCTCTGTGGCAACATAACTACAATCTGACATGCATTCTCCTTGTGCAGGTCTAGCTCCAAATTTCCTTTTTATAAGAATACCAGTCAGAGTGGATGAGTGGCCCACCCTATTCCAAAATGACCTCATCTTATCTAATTATATCTGCAATGACTCTCTTTCAATAAGATCACAGTCTGAAGTACTATGACTTCAACATATGAATTTGAGGTGGGAGGTACAGAGCTGTTAAAAAACTCATTCAGCCCATAACAAACGGGTTCATTGCTTGGATGTGTGATGTGGGGCAAGTTTCTTAACATCTTTATGCCTCAGTTCCCTCATCTGTAAAATGGTGATAATAAATCTTGTCTCATAGTGTTTTGTGATGATCAATTAAATTAGTATATAAATCAGTTAAAATAAGGCTTGACATATATACTTGGTAAGTAGATGTACTTGTTCCTATTATTATTATTATTATTATCATTATCATCAACAACCTTTCAAGAAATATACTTCCATTGTTTAAGAATCACCCAATTTCTCACTCTCTCTCATTTCTTCTCTTCCTATTTATTTCTCACATTATTTGGATTTGGATAAAGAACAGGGTCCACCTTAAAACTCTTGGCTTATAGGTCTTCTTAAATCCACAGATGATGTAAAATTAGGCCTCAAACCTAATGGGGACCACTTGTGGTGACTATTTCTCAGGTGAGGGCACAGACTCTGACACAACTGCTCATCTTTGCCATTGTAACACAAGGTCAGCCACCGATAATATGTAACTGAGTGAGTGTAGCCGTGTTCCAATTAAATTTGGAATGCTGGTGGCAGGGTCTGACCCAGGGGCCACAGTTTGCTGATCTCTATTCTGCAATATGCAGAAGGCCACTCTGTCAACCAGTTACTTGTTTTTGCTGTCAGCCATCTCTCCTCATCATCCTCAGGCCCTCAGCCAGGGCATATTCTATTTCTTCTTGATTTTTCTGTGGGATTTTACTTTGTTGACGGTTCCTTCTTACATTCTTCTCTGATTAGCTTAGTTGATACAAATTATAGTCTTTATCATCTCTATTCACCCATTCTTTGGATAATCCGTGGTAGTTCTTCTTTTTATGACCTTCTAGTTAAAAAAAATTGTGGACACTTAAAAATATATACAAAAGGAAAAAGACTTGTATAATGAAGCCCGATGTATCCTTAGGCCTCCTTCAACATTATCAAGAAAGAACCAAGTTTTTCTTACTTCCACCTTCACTTTTTTTTTTTTTGTCTTTAGTATTGTTTTAAGATATCACCTCACTAATTTTATCTAACACTCAGTAAACACTAAAAATCCCTCATTGTGTCCAAAGTGTTATTTTATCGTTGATTCATTGTCCCACTTTTGGTGATACAATTGGTTGAGGTAAAAGTAACATCAGCCTGACTCTTCCATTATAAAGCTCCTCATCAACTATTCCCCTAATAGTATTCACAGTTATCCATGATTTTTGCCCAGGTCCATTATTTCAATAAGGGATGTTTGGTGATTTCCTAATTCCATCATTCCTTCTATGTTCATTAGCTGGAATTCTTCTATAATGTTTTAGAGGAGGAAACTCCTTTGTATTTCTCCTTTACTCACATACACTAGCACCACATTCACAGTACTTCTGAAACCAGTGGTGTGGATTTTCTCCCCACACTAATTCTCTGACACCAGCTGGATGTCCTATCATTCAGTTCATGTCTAGGACACCCTACCTGGAATTAGCATCAGGTCCCACAGGCTAAGGGCTCAGTCTCCCAAGAATCCCTCACGTCCGACAGTAATTGCAGTCTTACTTCTTTTTTTTTTTTTTAAGAATTTTTATTTATTTATTTGACAGAGATCACAAGTAGGCAGAGAGGCAGGCAGAGAAAGAGGGGGAAGCAGACTCCCTGCTGAGCAGAGAGCCCGATGCGGGGCTCGATCCCAGGACCCTGAGATCATGACCTGAGCCGAAGGCAGCGGCTTAACCCACTGAGCCACCCAGGCGCCCCTGCAGTCTTACTTCTTATGGTGTTTCCTGTACTTCTTATGGAATGGCTGCTCATTGAGGTTCTAATGACCTCCTCCTCGGGTCTGATACTATGCTAGAGTGATTCGCAGGGGTCAGGGAAACACTAAGTTATTCACTAGTTTATTGTAAGAGGATACGATGAAAGAAATATAAGAACCTCAGCTGGGAGAGATGCATAGGGCAGGGTATGGGGGAGCGACACCGACAGAGCTTACTGCCCTCTGTGGCTGCACCTCCCTCCCAGGACCTCCATGTCGTTCAGCACCTGGGCAGCTCTCAGAATTGGTAATTCAGGGATTTTTACAGGGGCTCCATTATGTAGACATGATTAATCATTAATTCAATTGCTAGGCCTTCTCCCTTTCTAGGAGGATGGGAGGTGAGGCTGAACGTTTGAAGCTTCTGATCATGACGTGGTCTTGCTGGTGACCAGAAGGTATCTAGGAGCTCATCAAGTTTGCCTCATTAAAACAAAAGATACTCTTATCACTCAAGATTTCAAGGGATTTAGGAGCTAGTGCTCTTATCACTTTGGGAATTAGAAGGCTTTTAGACGCCTTATGCCAGAAACCAGGGTCAGACATCAATGTATTTATTTTTAATTTTTTTCACAAAGGATGCATAGGATTTGGATAGTAAGCAAATTTGTTTTGTTCCTTTTCTCAAATGGAAAAAGTTAAGTGCCTCACTGTTAATTATAATATTGCTGTTTAAAAAAAAAAAGATTTTATTTATTTATTTGACAAGGAAAGAGAGATCACAAGTAGACAGAGAGGCAGGCAGAGAGAGAGAGGGGCAGGCAGGCTCCCTGCCGCGCAGAGAGCCCAATGTGGGGCTCGATCCCAGGACCCTGAGATCATGACTTAAGCCAAAGGCAGAGGCTTAACCCACTGAGCCACTCAGGCGTCCCATGATATTGCTGTTTTGGTTTTTTTTTTTTTTTTTAAAGTTTTAAAAATCCCTTTATCAGATTTAGAAAGCTTTCCTTTACGCTTAGTTTGCAGAGAGCTTTCTATCGTGAAATGATTTTCATTTTATTAAATGCCCTTTTTTTTGCATCTTTGGGAATGATACAAGTTTTCCTCTTTGTTAATAGGATGAAGTTTTTTCCATTTCTTTAAGAAACTTTTGTTGGTTTGGGTTGTTCAGGAAGCAGATGCCTGAAAGGGGTTAGACACATGAGATATTTGTTGGGAGACATAACTCTAAAGGCCAAGGGGTGGGAAGAGGGATATGCAGGTGCGGTACCAGTGAAAGGAGAGGGCAAAGGAGGACTGGGAAGGAAGAGAGTCAAACGGCAACAGAGTGTTAAGAAGGTTTTCCTCAGGCCACTGGGAAGATGACGTGTACAGCCACCTGTCTGAAGTATTCGGAGCCTGGATTTCCTGGCCTTTCTGAGTCACTGGCTGAGAGCATGCGGGGCTGTGGGGGGCGGTACATGACTTTACTGTGATCCGGAGGGCTCAGAGCTGGAGTGTGGGTCAACCGCAGCCCCACAGCAGGAGCTCTCTACGGTTCTCACCTCCACAGCCGCAGCTGTGGACGGACTTGCCCTGTAACCCAAACTGGGAAAGTTCTATCAAGTATGTAGAAACCGCACATACGGGGAGGTCTGAATCATACCAGATCAGCCACCAAGACTTGCTGAAGTAATACCTCAGAATGACGGAAAGTTAGACTGAATAGTGGAGGAGGGAAAGAGCGAAAATCAGCTACGTCCCCAAAGACTAACCTCGGTAAGGGAATACCTCACCAGTATCTTTTTTCTAAATTTCTTTTAAACAAGACTGTGGAAAAGCTGCTCCCCTCACGCGTGTGAAGAAGCAGATCTGTGTGGCGCAAGGAGTGGACTGTCACCTCTTACAACACACCATTCTTCCCTCAGACCTTTTGTAAATGTAAACGTACTAGAAACGTACTCCAAAAATAAAGAAATTCGTGGGAGGAGGATCTACATAGAACCTAGAACCTTGAAACCATAAAATAAAAGATGAATGAATTCAACTGTATAAAGTAAATTCTGCAAGGAAAAAAAAAATTCATACGAAGTTAAATGTCAGAAGACAAACAGAAAACAACAGGAACTCATATCACAATGTCCTGAACTCTCTCTCTTTTTTTTTAAAGAGTTCTTTTTTTAAAATTTTATTTATTTATTTGACAGAGAGAGATCACAAGTAGGCAGAGAGAGGGTGAAGCAGACTCCCTGCTGGGCAGAGAGTCCTATGTGGGGCTCAATTCCAGGACCCAGAGATCATGACCTGAGCTGAAGGCAGAGGCTTAACCCAGTGAGCCACCCAGGTGCCCTGTCCTGAACTCTTTAATATATATGGAAAACTCCTATATCGATAGGAAAAACACCCATAGTACCATCGTTGATAGATACTGACCAGAAAACTCCAAAATCTCAATGGCTTAAGCCACAAAAGTTTATTTCTCATCTGTTTTGTGTCCATGATGGGTCTGGTGGGGACTTTTTCAGGTTGCCCCCACTGTAGGGCTTAACGTTGATAAGGAGCTATCTCCTGACATATTCTGCTAGTTGTGGTGGAAGGAAAGTAACTCCACTTGCACTGGCAATTAAATAAGGGCCTGAAATTGATATTCAACAATTCGTCTCACATCATTGTCTAGAACTAATCCCATGGTCCTGCCTCAGCCACGCGGATGGACTGTGCCATACTGTGTGTGCCTGGAAAGAGGACAGGGCCCCACACAGGTAAGCAGCACTAAGCCTATCCCATCACACCGCCTGAAAGTCTATGAATTATTTGGTTTCTCCACTGAAGGTCTTGTCAGAGAAAGACGATGGCATATTTCATTACATTTCACATGCTGGTGATTAAAAAAGTAAAAAATTCCTTTCTTTCCAAAATTGGTTGTGACACCATTCTGATCAACAGAGTGAATCTGGGGATCTGTCAGATAGATGAGCCCTTTTCCATTACCAGTCACCCAACCTAAAAAAGAAATACATATGTCTGAGAATCAAATCCTTTATAAAGGTCAGTAAAGTATTTCAGAAAAATAAAATGTATTTACTTAGAGAGATACTTTAAAAACTTGGTTATACTGAAGTTTATGTTTAATAAGTTTCTGTTAAGGGATTTGGTATTGTGTATTCCAATTACTGGTTTAAGAAGTGAAACTGAACATTGGACAATTAAATTTGTCAAATATGACATACCTAGACCACCAATTTTCAAGGAATTAGAGAGCAAAAAATTGCACTTAGTTTAATTATGGAACATTTCATGATTCATAAGTTGCTTTATTGCTTAACCCATTAAGTCATCTGTTCATTTAGCAAGTATTTATTGAGCATACACACTATACAAGACACTGTTTTGAGTACTGGGGATTAAGCAATAAGTAAAAAATCACTATACTCATTGAGCTAACATTCTGGTGAAGTGGGACAGATTAATAAGCAATATAAATAAGTAAAATACATAATATGACAGAGAATGATGATAAATGCTATGGAAGGGGGATAGAGAAAATCTTAGAGAATGGTCATAGAATCATTACTACAAACAGTTATAAGAAACCTCATTTATCATTTAAATGAAGAGTATTGGTTAATAATTCCGGTAAATAAAATACTAGATGAACTGAAATAAAATTAAAATATAAATGCAGAGATTTTTTTTTTAAGTCAGATTCAAGTGCACAACTTTCTATTTCACAATGACCCCATTATGAAACCTAATGTCACACTTGTAATAAAGGTAAAGGCCTGAAGAAAAGAGCGAGTGGAAAGTCTTTCCACATATTAAAGCATGCAATATTAAAAAAACCTACATCATTCAAATATACTTAAATGAAATTTAAAAAATGGATTTGCTCTAGAGTTGAGCCCAGCAGAATGTGAGCCAGATCTCAAGGATTTTGTGACACTTTAGACCCTTGTAGGTGCTTTAGATGTTTTTTCCAGACATCATTTGCTACATGCAGTAAAATCAATTAATTGAATTATAAATAGCAGTCTATTTAGGCCCTGAACAGTCTATTAAATTAAATAATGACTGGAAGAGCTAGTTACAAGACCTCAGGTTTACATATGAATAACACTAAAAATATAAAAATCCCAATTTCACATACCTTGTAAATCGACTACAACATCTTTATGATTAGAATACTCATAGGAAAAATGGCCATAAGCCAATCCATATTCTGTGGCTTTGTATTCTGTTTTAACCACTTTTGTGTTATTTGATAGCTTCACAAATTCTCCCAGTATGTAAGGTTCCACACTGATACATCCCTTTATTGTCTTGCCTTCCAAAATCTGAAAAGTAGAAATGGGAGACCATAATGACTAGGAAGGCCACAGGCTTTGGGCTTGGGTAGACCTCATTTTGAACCTAGACTTTGCCGCTTAGGAACTCTGTTATTTCCAGAGGTTTTGGTCTGCTCATCGGTAAAGCAGATACTGTAATAATAATCACCTTTATAGCATTGTTAAAAAAATTAAATGAGAAAAATGCATGTAAAGTGCCTAACATTTTATGTGGCATATAATGGAACCTAAAATAATTTTTATTCTTTTATTAAAATACTCACATAAAAATGAGGGCATGAAGTGACCTACTGTAGGGAACTAGCTTGTCATGGAGATAAATCATGGCCTGGAATGTTGGGCTGGAATAGCAGTTCAAACATTTGTGGGTATAATCTCTTCTGTCAAGTTGTTTCAAAGTTTAGAGTTGATGTGTTAAATGCCTGGCATAGTGCTTGACATAAAGAAAGTGAAAAATGGATGGTAGCTGTAATTGGTAGTAACAAAATGTGGGTCAAAAAAGGTCTTTGGCCAATGTAAAAAAAAAAAAAAAAAACCTCTTTAGGTATGAATGAGCCAAGGATCCAACATATTTGGAAAGGTAGGATATTCTTAACCCAAATAAGAGAAAAGTCAGTGGAGATGGATGGTTGTCTTTCTATATTTAAAGAGATAGCTTAGTGAAAACAGATTGGGCTCAATGACCCCGGAAAGTGGAGTTGCAATTCATAGGTAGAAATCAGACAAAGACACCTTTGGGTTAGATCTAAGAACTTCCTAACAAGTAGAATTGTTTGAAAGTGAAAAGGGAATAATTATTTTTCCTTACTAAAGGTGTTTAAACTATGACTTGGTAATTCCTTGGCTGCCAGGGGTAGGGACTAACAGATGTAAAACAGTGAATTCATGCATCAGGTTGTTGAGGGGATAATTTGTACTCCATATCATCTTTAGGGTCCTTCCTCTCTCTTTGAAAGTACAGCCAGTACACAAAGAAGGGATACTAAAAAAGCTCACTCGACCATGTGGGACCAGATACCAGACTTAACAGGGTGACTTGGAAGATCCAAATTATGTATTCAAGGTCTAGAAGGTCATAGTTCTTACACATCTCCCTAAGTAGATGAAGAAGATGAAGCAGTTGAGGGAGTCTGGTAACTGAGTTTATTAGACGTTACCAAATATGTACGTATAGACCTGTTGAACGAAACACTTGCCCTCTTTAATCTTACCAGTAATATTGTGGATGGGATATAGAATATCTGTGTTGGAATCTTTTGTTCATGAAGTCTCTTGTTAAATTCTGTCACGTAGTGCTGTGCGGTCATTTGCCGTTCCACATCAGTGAAGTGGTGCCACAGCCCCTTCTGCTCCTTATACTCTTTCCCAACATATCTATGACCAGAGGAAGAAAACATACAAAAGAAATGCAAAAGTGATCTTATCACAGAGGCAGAGAGCAGAGATGAAAGGAGAGATGCAAAAATTCTTGAAAGACATTACTCTTTCTCTACCTTGGACAGTCAATATTAACTATCCTTTCTTATTTCATGACTCAAATAATTCTGTAAGAGCCTCCTGAACATGAGAACATAATTCACGTTGGCTGATGGTGATGGCTAATGTTATGTGTTATCTTGACTTGGCCATAGGGTGCCCTGATATTTGATCAACCATAATTCTGGCTGTTTTGGGGAGGTTGTTTTGGGATAAATTTCACACTTAAATCAACAGACTAAGTAAAGCAGATTGCTCTGCCTCATGTGGATGGGCCTAATCTAATCAGTTGAAGGACAAAAAAATAGAATGAAAAGAATGACCTTCTCCCAAGTGAAGAGAATTCCGCCTGTCACACTGCCTTTGAGCTGGGACACTGGTCTTTTCCTGCCTTTGGACTTGAACTGAAACATCAGCTCTTCCTGGTCTTGAGCCTGCTGGCCTTTGACCTGGAACTACACCATTAGCTCTCCTGGGTCTCCAGCTGGCCAACTGCAGAGCTTGAGGTTTCCTGGCCTCTATCAATACGCAAGCCAAATCCTGACAATAACTCTCTGTCTATATGTGTATATATATATATTCTTGGTTTTGTTTTCCTGAAGAACACTTTCTGATACACTGCCCCAGGACGATGGTGATTATAGAGCAAGTGTCCAGTTACTGTAGCAGTTGGCCATCCCCCCATGGTGAGTCTAGGGAGCCAGGATGGACACTGGGAAGTGCAGGCTCTGCAATCAGATCTTTTACTACCTGCACCATGGCCTTAAACAGGTCAGTTAGTCAATCTGAAGTCTTTCTCTATCCCTTTCTTTTGTGATTACTTCCTCTGTACAAATACTTGTTTCCATCATCACCTGTTATGTGTGTAGTCCTGTGCTAGTCCTGAACGTTTTGAAGAAAGTGTGACATAGGATTTGCATATTTCAAGGCCTTATGCATAGCTGGAGACAACATATGAGGGCAGTAAATGATTAAGTGTTGAAAGGAGCAAAACAGTAACTATCACACTTTACTGGAGTTTATACTTGCTATAAGTCAGTGTGAATTTATGAGGAATTTGCATGTGTCCAGAGTGACCTCCAAAAATCAAAGAGAATTGTCAGAGTTATAGACCTCAACTAGAGAAAATACTTCCAGAAATTACTGAGTCCACCACCAAAAAAAAAAAAAAGAAAAAAGAAATCTTACCATTTGTAACGACGTGGATGGCACTAGAGGGTATTACACTAAGGGAAAGAAGTCAATCAGAGGGAGACAATTATCATATGATCTCACTGATATGAGGAATTTGAGAAACAAGTCAGAGGATCATAGGGGAAGGGAGGGAAAAATGAAACAAGATGAAACCAGAAAGGGAGACAAACCATAAGAGACTCTTAATCTCAGGAAACAAACTGAGAGTTGCTGGAGGGGAGGGGCATGAGAGGGATGCGGTGGCTGGGTGATGGGCGCTGGGGAAGGTATGTGCTATGGTGAGTGCTATGAATTGTGTAAGACTGATGAATCACAGATCTGTACCCCTGAAACAAATAATACATTATATGTTAACAACAACAAAAAAAATTACTGAGTCCAATAGGATTATGAAATCCAAGTTGGCTGAAGCTTTGGCCATTCAGACCCCTGGGGTTCAGAAGGGAAATCTGAGGGGCACCTGGATTGCTCAGTTGGTTAAGTGTCCAACTCTTAATTTTGGCTCACATCGTGATCTCAGGGTCCTGAGATCAAGCCTGGTGATGGGCTCTGCACTCAATGCAGAATCAACTCGAGATATTCTCTCTCCCTCTTCCTCTGCCCTTTTCCCTGCTCACACACTCTCTCGAAAATAAATAAATAAAATCTTAAAAAAAAAAAAAAAAAAAGACAACCAGACAGTGGAGGCTGCAGAGGAGGAACCTTTAAGGCATCAGAAAGCAGCCAGCAGAGGAGCAGCTGCTGTAACAGGGGTAATCCAGCGTCTCTGCTATGGACAGACCGGTCGCTCCACTTGCAGTAGCTTTGAATCCGTTCAGAACTTTGAGCAAACCGTGGTACTGGAACCGTTCCCAAACATTCTATCAGAGGACCTCCAGCCCTAAGTACAGGATCATCCATCTGGGGACAGAGGTCCATTCTTTCTGGCATCTTTTGCCATTTTGTTGGGATCATTTTTCTTCAGTAAGGATTTGTTAGCAGTAAACTCTTTTTTCTTTGACAGCTTTTAAGATTATTTCTTTATCCTTGGTGTTCTAAAGTTTCACTGCTATGTAGCTAGAAGTAGATTTATGATTGTCTGTCTGCCTTCCTTCCTAGTTTCTTCCCTCCTTTTCTTATTTAGGATTTACTATGACTCCTGTATTTGAAGATTAATGTGTTTTGGCAATTCTGGGAAATTATCAGGTAGTATCTATTTAGATAGTAATTCTTTTCTATTTGATCTGTTATCTTTTTCGGACCAGATATTTGTTGGATCCTCTCTTTTCATCTTTCACATTTCTTATTCTCTCTTTCATTTCCCATTTCAGATCCTCTATGACACATCCTGCTGTATTAATTTCTTAGGGATACTATAACCAAGAGCCATAAATTGAGTGACTTAAACAACAGAAATGGATTCTCTCACAGTTCTGGAGCCTGGAAGTCCAAGAACAAGATGTCAGCAGGGCCATGTTCCCTCTGAAGCCACTAGAGAAGGATGTTCTCCAGTCCTCCCTCCTGGCTTCTGGTGGTTTCTGCTCTGTGGCAACATAACTACAATCTGACATGCATTCTCCTTGTGCAGGTCTAGCTCCAAATTTCCTTTTTATAAGAATACCAGTCAGAGTGGATGAGTGGCCCACCCTATTCCAAAATGACCTCATCTTATCTAATTATATCTGCAATGACTCTCTTTCAATAAGATCACAGTCTGAAGTACTATGACTTCAACATATGAATTTGAGGTGGGAGGTACAGAGCTGTTAAAAAACTCATTCAGCCCATAACAAACGGGTTCATTGCTTGGATGTGTGATGTGGGGCAAGTTTCTTAACATCTTTATGCCTCAGTTCCCTCATCTGTAAAATGGTGATAATAAATCTTGTCTCATAGTGTTTTGTGATGATCAATTAAATTAGTATATAAATCAGTTAAAATAAGGCTTGACATATATACTTGGTAAGTAGATGTACTTGTTCCTATTATTATTATTATTATTATCATTATCATCAACAACCTTTCAAGAAATATACTTCCATTGTTTAAGAATCACCCAATTTCTCACTCTCTCTCATTTCTTCTCTTCCTATTTATTTCTCACATTATTTGGATTTGGATAAAGAACAGGGTCCACCTTAAAACTCTTGGCTTATAGGTCTTCTTAAATCCACAGATGATGTAAAATTAGGCCTCAAACCTAATGGGGACCACTTGTGGTGACTATTTCTCAGGTGAGTTTTTGCTTGAAGTTGTCATGCAGAACTAAGGCCAAACAAAAAACTTTCCAGGTGTTTACCTCACTGGGATTTTTTTAAAAAATGAAGATTTATTTATTTATTTGAGAGGGAGAGAGAGCCAGAGGAGGGGCAGATGGAGAGGGAAAATCTCCAGCAGACTGCGTGATGAACAAGAAAACAGACATGGGGCTCTATCACACGACCCTGAGATCAATCATGACCTCAGCCGAAATCAAGAGTTGGACACTTAAGAAGCTGAGCCACCCAGGAGCCTGGGGGGGTTTTTTGTTTGTTTGTTTGTTTTGTTTTTTATTTTATGTATGTTTAAAAAATTTTAAAAAGATTTTATTTATTTATTTGACAGACAAAGATCACAGAGAGGCAGGCAGAGAGAGAGGGGAAGCAGGCTCCCTGCTGAGCAGAAAGCCCGATTTGGGGCTCCCAGGACCCTAGGACCATAACCTGAGCCAAAGGCAGAGGTTTTAAACCACTGAGCCACCCAGGTGCCCCTGGTTGTTTTTGTTTTTTTTTTTTTTAATATAAGTTTCTCCTAAAAGATGTAGCCATTCCTGCATCCCTGTTTTATATGGATGATCTCTAAACACTCCCTTACACGTGTAACTTTGGTCACTAGCTGCCACCTCATCCTACCCCACTCAGAATGTCTACAGGAGGTGTCTTAAGGACTCAGTATGCACTTATACCTCCAAAAATGCTTCATCCCTAGCCACAAAGGAGTTTCCTACCTTTTTTGAAGACTCGCTTATTTACATGTAAGTGTAGTTTTCAGAGTTGAACTAGACTTCTTGCCAGCATTTTTAGTGGGAGTGTTTGAGACTCTCTGTCCTGCCATACAGTCAGAAACTCCATTTTCCTTATCTGTACAGTGGGGATAACAATGTCTCCCTGAGAGGTTTGACATCTTGTACATCTATATAAAATGGCTGACATCATGTTGTTCAGTGTGGTAACTATTATCAGTTAATGAGGAGAAAGGAGTAGGGATCTGAAAATATACATTGTGGCCAACTTTTCTGACTCTTTCAAAATCTCGTAAGTGATTAAGTAACAGAAAGTCATAATTAGCCCATTTTACATTAGAAGTATAGATGTTTTAAAGAAATACCTCCCCAGAGTTTCTTCCTGATGAAGATGATGAACCCAAAAAGCATTTCTTTGTCTGCCTTTCTTCTTCACATTCAGGTAGTCCCCCAAATATACAATAGTTTCTTGGGCTGTCCATAGTTCTGATTTTTTAGAGTATTTTAATAAAAGAGCATCTGAAAAAAAAGAGAAGATAAAAATGGATGTTATTTTCAAAGTTTGTTACAATTTATGAATAAAGTTGACTCAAAATTGCCTGAAATCTTCAGTTTCCTTAAACATTTTCTCAAATTTCAGCCTCTTCTATGACTACTACTGCAAAGTTAGTGAAGTACAATAAACCAAAGCTTTGCAAATGTAACGAAGATTCACAAAATCTTTTGCTTGGATAGTGAGGGATTAAGATAAGGCCAGAGTTTTTGTCTGAAAATAGTGGGAAAGAAAGTCTTTTTAAGCAGCAAAGCCCCAGAGGCCATCTTGGAAGAGTGATATATGCTTGCATTTTCTTCTAATTATCTGGGGGACCTGGGACCTACGACTGGTACCAGACCATATAGATAGAAATAAACGAAGTAACTTCCCCTCAGAGACTCCTGGCAACTCCAGAAACCATGGTTATCTATTAAAGTGCACCTTAATTTTCTCTTACTTGTTCTGTTTAAGCTGGGAAAGTCCAGGAATTACTTGACAAAATATAGCTACTGTACAATTCGATTCTATTCAATTGAAGAAGGAAAAGATAAGAAGGAAAAGCAAAAAACTGTCTCCACCTTAAGGAAAGGCAGAACAGGGCAAGTAAGAAAGCATTTCTTTGAGGGAAAAGACAGGAACTCTGAGAAGAAATGCAACATTTTGGGATCCCAGTTGAAATGATGTGAACAAGGACCTCCTGCATCTAGGTCGTGATAATGGGTGAAGGTACAGGTGACTCAGGAGAGAAAAATACTTGGAGTAAGATAAACTCACGGGTCTGGGACTGGGGCGGGAGATGGCTGGAGGCTGGGGAAGACAGTGGACAGGGTTGGGTAACTCAGTCAGAGAAGCTGGGGCTTCTTGCCCCAGAAGGCGAACTGCCGGCACACATCCATAGGAAAGGCAGTGAATTGGGGGAACCAAGATGGAGGAATGTATAACTTGATTTGTGCTTCCTCTGTTTTTCTTATCTGTACACTGGGGATAATAATATTCCCCTACTGGGTCTGAGATCACGTACATGTGGCTTTTTACCCACAAACTGATACATAGGCGTAACAATAAAGGGTTGCCTAACTCTAAGAAATGTGATTCTGAACCTACAGAATCTCTAGAAAGGGAATAGTGAATAGGGAGACACTACTAGGATAGCATTTCACTTCTTTTTGTGAAAACTGATCTGTATCTTAGTGTGACTTCAAGGCAGCAGGAAAAGCACTGGAATACTTTGAACAGAAGTGACTGACATTGTCTTTATAAAAACTTACTGAAGAGCTCTTAAGGGCGCCTGGGTGGCCCATTTGGTTAAGTGACTGCCATTGGCTCCGGTCATAATCCTGGAATCCTGGAATCAAGTCCCTGCTTGGCAGGGAGTCTGCTTCTCCCTCTGACCCTCCCTCTTCTCATGCACTTTCTCATTTTCTCTTTCAAATTAAAAAAAAAATTTTTTTTTTTAAAGAGTTCTTAAAAATACTGATGCCTGGATCCAAACTGCAGACTCATTAGATTGGACACTCTGGGGTGAGGCACTGGAAATTTTAAAAAGATCCCCCACCCCTAGGGATTCTTATATGATGACAAGATTGAAAACTACTACTTTATTGATTGATTGATTGATTGATTATATGAGAGAGAGAGATAAAGAGAGAGAGTGAGTGAGTGGGGAGAGGGAGAGAGAGAATCCTCCAGCAGACTTCCCACTGAGCATGGACCCTGACGCTGTGCTCCATAGGGTCCTAGGTTCTAGGACCTGAGCTGAAATCAAGAGTTAGACACTTAACCAACTACCTAGGCTTCTGAAGAACTATTACTATAGTATCCAGTGCTTAGCAATCCAGAGTTTGTCTCTTTTCTCTCATTCAAATAATTCTTCAGTATCTTAGAGGGTGCTACGATATGATCTTCAGGGCTCAGAGAGGAACCTTCTTTTGTCTCCTTCCCCTCCTCTCCACCACTTCTAATCTGTAATAGACACATTGACTCCCTGCTATGATAAGTGACACTGGGCTGTTCCATATGCAATAAGGAATTGCTGATTGCAATAGTAGAGGGCACTTGCTCAACCCACTGGATGGAAGAAAACTTGCGGACAGGTGTGAAAATCTCTGCCCTGCACGAGTGATGTTTAACTAGGTCAAACTCTGCCCCCTAGAATCTAAACAGAAATCAGCTGGTTGGTAATGAGAATCCATGGAAAAGACAAGATGCTGAGCTTTTTTAAACCCCAACTGTCCCTTGGTCCTGTAAGATTCTTGTCTCCCTTACTGCCTTGTGTGTCTTCACAGCAAGCCCCCAACATATGAGGTGGCCCGAATAAGCCTCTAGTCTTTGTGACCATTAGCGTCCACCACACTAAGAGTGAGGGAAACCCCCAAAGTACATATTTTTCTGTATATTCACAAAGTGTAAGAGGGGTCTGTGTCTTTCATGAGTTTTAAGTGATCTACACATCAAGCTCTTCAGAGGACCCCAACCGTACACAGAGGCTTCCTGAGGTTCTACCTACCAAAAAGGTTGTACTCACTGTGTGCTTGGTGGAGTTGATTGGGCTTAAAAACTCCTGTATTCTCCAGTCTCTGTAGCAGCCACTCATGCCTCACCCCTGCCAAGAGTTTTTCAAAGTCATCAGGGTGCAGGGTTCGAGCCTCTAGGATCTCTTGCCTTATCATTCCTGGCAATGAAACAAAAGAACTTCCACTGGAATTCAGAAAGGACCATGAGGTTTCCCTCTCAGAAGAACCGCTGAAAAATGCAGGTGATTTCAACCACCATGGCGAGGATGAGCTGGAGCTCTGGCTGCAGTTTAGTGTGTTTCCTGGTTTGTTTCCTTCCTCTGTGGTAGTGCAGTCCTTGCTAAAATCAGGGAAGGCGATGTTACTGTTTACAGATGGACCGGTGGTCTCAGTCCCCTGATCATATGGCTGCCTCAGAGCACATAGGCTAGAAGAGCCACGCCCACTGGTGGGGTGAACGTCTTTGTTGTCCAGCAGCTGGTCCTCCTCATCCACTGTGGAGGCATCAGGGTCAATGTTCTGCTCTTTGACTGAGCTGCCGCTCTTTTCTGAGTCAGGATTTTGCACAGGCCAATGAAGAGTGGAAGAGCTACATACTGTCACAGAACTTTTGCCCAGAGACACCTTCATGGCTATGTGAGAGTGTAAGGGCATATCCTCTTCTTTTTCCTCTGTTTCTCCTTCTGGGTCAATCCAGGAGGAGCTATCTTTGAATGTAGGGCCTGTGCCTCTTTTGATTTCTTCCCCATGCCTGTCTTCATCATCGCAGTTGATTTCTGGAAGCTCATTTAGTTCAAAGCTTTCTTCTCGGACCAAAGGGCATGTGGCTATGTTCTTGGGTGGATCAGAATCAGAAGAGGACAGAGAAGCAGAACCAACCGAGGGACTGGAATGAGCACAAGTGTTTCTGGATCCCATGTTTCTGACTTTCTGCACACCATCTGGAGCTCCTTCTAACAGCCCTGCACCAGAGGCCAAGAATATGCCTGTTGTGTTATGAGGACAGAAGGTTGTTAAGGGCATGTGTTTGTGTTGCTGACTTTGAGAAGACTCTGAACTGTCATCCTTGGACACTTGGAGAGAGAGACCATGAAGTTCCGAAGACAGTGGATGTACAGCTCTGCTTTCCTCATTGATCTCTAGCTCTTCAGACAGGGCAGTGGAACACTGAGTATCCACAAGATGTTCTTCTTTGCAAGGCTCTTTTCTGGTTGGCCTATCATCTATATAATTCACTTCCTCCCAGCTTGTAGAAGAACTAGCCCCTGATAACTTGCTCCAACAACTAGAGCAATGGCTGTCACTCAGAGACTTGTCCAAAACAGCTCCTTCACCGTGGTTGTGGTCTGGTGACTCAGTCTCAGCCTCTACATCTTGATCCAAGGAGACTTGAAATGCATCAGAATGGGTCCAGTTTTTCCCTCTCATCCTCTTGAGTGTCTCCTGACTATTCTTAGCCATTTGGGAGGACGATATTACCATAGCTTTTTGAAAATGTGATTTGTCTTCGGCAGTACTCACAGTATCTACGTTTTTCGTCTCTGTTTTTAGAGTAGTGATGCAGACTCTGGTTTTTGCATCTTTCTGTTGATTTTTGTTGTTTCCACAAGAGCTTTCAAATACTTCACACACTGAAGTGTGGTGCTGTGAATAGGCTCCAAGGATTTTTTGGAAATCCACGTGCCCATGCAAGATGGGTTTAGCCAACCCATGCTTGAAACTCTCTGGAACGTAAGACTTGTCATCTAAATTTGAGAAGCCTTGAATTTGTAAATGATCCTTCACCTGAGTGATAATAGACAAGATCTGCTGAGAGAGAGCTTCTCTCTCCTGACTTCCAGAGGAATTACTGAAACTGTACAGTTTTCCCATAGCTTCATTACAGAGCTGACTGGCTACATGGACCATCTCGGTCTCCCCGTAGAGTCTTTGATGCACTGTGGTCAGGCCGAAAGCAGCTTTGAGAAGACTATGAAGCTCTTGTTTTCCAGTGGCTGGTTCATCATATCTCTTGGTGAGGAGGCCAATTTCGAAGGCCTCTTTGGCTTCATACAGATATGAATTTTTCATTTCTGGAGGACAGTCATCAGAACTACTATAGGACAATAAACATGTGCCACGGATGTTCTGAGGAAAATACCAAATACAAAATCAGACATTGAATTAGAAACTGGAATTGAATCAGGAAAAACTTCATTCCTGGAGGACAGTCATTCGAAGTGTTGTAGGAAAATAAACACACGCCGCAGATATTCTAAGGAAAATACACAATCAAGTCTTGAGTCAAGGACCCAAAGTATTTTTGGTGAATTGGGAGAAGGGTCTGGGTTGTATGTGATTGGTTGGCATCAGGGGGTAAGAAATTAGCTCGAGCTACCATCTTGCTGTGGGCCTGATACTTCTTTTTTTTTCAAGTTTATTTATTTATTTATTTATTTTAGTAATCTCTATACCCAAGGTGGAGTTCAAATTCATGACCCAGTTATCAAGAGTTGCACGCTACTCTGACTGAACCAGCCAGGAGACTCAGGCCTGATATTTTTGATCAAAGATTATAAAGTTGTTGTTGCTGTTACTTCTGTTGTTAGTTTTAGCAAAGAGACTCTATGCATGGGACATGAACATAGTAATTTTCTCTGTGTAAATAAGGCTACCATATACAAAGGCACCATTTATTTAATAGTAGTCAAAACCATACATACAGTAGCAGCTTCCAAAGCCCTCTGTGCACAAGGGCAGTGTTTTAAAATGAAAGATTTCTGGTATACCCGTCCCAGAGATTTGCATTTAGTGGATCTCGGGTGGATCAGGAATGTGCATTTTGAAAAGACTCCTTGGGCAATTCTTTTTTTTTTTTTTTTTTAAGGATTTTATTTATTTACTTGACAGGCAGAGATCACAAGTAGACAGAGAGAGAGAGAGGGAGAAGAGGGAGAAGAAGGTTTCTCTCCAAGCAGAGAGCCCGATTCGGGGCTTGATCCCAGGACCCTGAGATCATGACCTGAGCGGAAGGCAGAGGCTCAACCCACTGAGCCATCCAGGCATCCCTCCTTGGGCAATTCTGATGTGCTTGGGAACTCTTGGTCTAAGGCAGACAACATCATACCCTTAGGCTGAATTAATTCCACCTTCACCAGGATGTTACTACTCTGACTGATAAAACCCTTCCATACACAAGGCCTGATCATAATTATCTAATGATGTGCACAAAGCCCACTTTGGGTTAGACTTTTCCCTCTCGCTGGTTACTTCCCTCACTGGGCAGAGGTTGGTGGGTGGGGGCTGCCCCCTGCTTACCACTGCTGAGAGCACAAAGAGGGGTGTGTAGGGACTGAAGGCAGTGGCCAGTTTGCAGGCTTCTGCAGCTGAGAGCAAATGGTGGTCAAACTCCTTCAGCAAACCCTATGAGAAAATAGGAGACGAAACATTGTATTGACAATTATTTATCCATTAGCAAAACGCAGCCTATGAAATTCTTTTGCTTTTGTTTCAGGATTCTGAGTGACACTCTGCCGCTCATTACAACTATTTCAGAACAGTGCCAACAAAGAGTGAAGTGGCTCAAAAGACCCGAGGGTTTGAGTGCCCTCTCCCCAAGCACCCACACACAATCCCGTCACAAACCCTTGGCTCCCCAGAGAGGGCCTAACGTGTGCCAAAATTCACAATGCCTGCCTGTACAAAATAACCGACACAAGTTTCTCTGGAGGATGGTGCAAGTCTTTGTTCTCAGAAGCTGCATATCTTGCAGTCAGATTAGCTGATGATTTCCGCGCTGTTCTTGGCAAAGAGCCTTTTAATGTATGATTTCACAGCAATTAAGACTCCCTCATTTTTCCTAAAAATACTGTTCTAGGCATGAAGGAGATAGCAGACAGTGAGACTGTAATAACCTCGCTTCCTACTGAGGGGAAGGGATTAGTCAATACACAACACAAGTAAGATGCATAGTGCTGACATGGTGATAAGTGTTCCAGAGAAAAATAAAGCCGGAAGGGGTCACAAGGAGGTTCAGGGTGGGGAGGAAATTTGCAATTTTTAAAAAATTTAATAATCTTTTTTTTTTTTTTTTTTTTTAAAGTAAGCTCTATCCCTACTGTGGGCCTTGAACTCAGACTCTGAGATCAGGAGTCACATACTCAGCCAGGTACCCTGATAGTTTATAATTTTAAACAATCATCAAAGATAACTTTGCTGAACAAGGGATATAACCATTTTCTTGTGTGTTGGTCTGACAGCAAAAGCAACATTTTGCTAAGACTCAGATCGCCAGCAGCAAGCTGTGTGTGTTACATTACTATTAAATACAGTTACTATTTATTGTCACTTTAGTATTTAATAAAAATAGTAATCTTCATGTAATATTAAAACTCTCAATACCAGTGCTGAGCAGGAGAGCAGTTTAGTGTTTATGCTAATGTTCTAGACTGGCCAGAAACCTTGGTTCTTCTCCTAGTATTCTTTATTACTGGGTGTGCAAACTATTGAGCTCATTTAGTTTTTCTGGACCTCAGTTTTTTTCCCTCTAAAATGGGAATAATACATTTTGCTCTTCCCATCTAATGGGGTTTTATGTAGCTCCTACATATTGAGTTGTAAAGGAATACATAAATATTAGTAATCATTGCTATTAAGGATAAGAACCTTGAAAAGTGACTGAGGCTCAGATTTGAACAGAGGCTCAGAAGAGTTTTACAATGATTACCCCTTAGGGGCACCTGGCTGGCTCAGTCAGTAGGACACGCAGCTCTTGATCTCAGGCTTTTAATTTCAAGCCCCAGGTTTTATTTTATTTAACAAAATAAAATCTTTAATAAAACTGTTACCGTTTTACCTGATCACTGAGATGGCCCAAGTGTGGAAGTGGAATTCTGTGATGATTTGGAAGATCAGTGGGATTCAAAGCATTTATCGCCCCGATGATATTTAATATTCATTCATTCACTCGTCATTTTTTTTTTTAGTGACCTTGTATGTCCAGTACTGTGCTAGATGCTAAGATAATCTAGCCAAATAGGACACCATAGAAATTGTCCCCAGGACTGTTCACCTAACTCGAAGTGGGGTGACACTTGTGCTCCCTGATGCCTGGCGTGAGAACGAGACTGACCCACCGAGCACCAAAAATGTTGGCAGTTTTGTTAAGGGAGGCCACTCTGCACCCCGGTTGTGACATGTGATAATTACCAAGTTAATCTGCGGATTGTTTTTAAACTTTTCATAATCGTTTTTGCTCATGGAAACAAAGATGTCTGCCAGTATACCTAGTGATGTGGAAATACCCTGTAGGAAACAAACAAACAAAACACAGATTAGGAATTTATGGTCAATCTCGGCTCTCCTCTCAGGGCCTGAAGGCAAGAGTCAGTTCTCCACATGAACTACTGTGGCTGCTCTTCTTATTCTTTTTTTTTTTTTTTTTTTTAAATTTTTTATTTTTTATAAACATATATTTTTATCCCCAGGGGTACAGGTCTGTGAATCACCAGGTTTACACACTTCACAGCACTCACCAAAGCACATACCCTCCCCAATGTCCATAATACCACCCCCTTCTCCCAAACCCCCTCCCCCCAGCAGCCCTCAGTTTGTTTTGTGAGATTAAGAGTTCTTATTCTTACTGTGATTGTTATTCGACAGTGGAAATACTTCTAAACAGACGCCACAGGGCTCGAAAGATCATCACATCCTGAAGACATAGACCTAAGGTGAGCACAACTGTTTCCTAGTTGAGCTTTACTGGACTCTCAACCCTAACTTCTCCAGACTGCTAGGCCTAAAGAATTGGCTCAAGCCAGAGTCCTTGTGTCCCATTCTGTCTGTGTCGTAAACGGACTGTAGGCAGCGGCACTGCTGATTACAGCTCAGGGAAATGAGATGGCCCATTGCTCCAGTTAACAAGGAAAACATTCCCACAGACGCACAGAGAAGGAAAACATCAAGTAGGAAAGCCAGTGTTGCCTCTCGAATTCTTAGATAAAGATGCCCCAGAGACAAATGGAGCATGGAATGGAAGCCTGTCCAGTGACTCAAGGAAAATGACTTTACATATAAGCAACGTGGCCACCCCAACTTTGCTGTGGAATCAGGGAAAGGCTAAGTCCATGCTCAAATAAAGAGATGAATGGGTCATAGAAATAAATAGATAGATAGATAGAAAGAAATGAATGCAGAAACTCTAAATACATGCCAGGAGTCTAGCTGTGAGTGGGGGCAGGGCAAGACACAAGAGGAAGGTAACCAAATGTCCCTGGTCCTATTCCCTTGCAGAATCAATAAAAACAGAACCAATAAACTTGACAGATTATACACTGAATTGTGCCATAAAGGAGATAGTCACCCAAAGACAAATGTAGGAAAAGAAAGAAATAAGCACTAGATATATCACCTTTCTATCTGGCTGGGGAAGTGTCAAATATCCTATGATGGAGGTCCAGATTAGCTCTGCTGCTTCATACCACATCCCTGGAAAAAGAGGGGAGACGGGACAAACTGCCAGTATCTGTGTATTATGAAAGAAAAATACCTTTGATGAATGGACACTGGGGAGGGTATGTGCTATAAGTGCTGTGAATTCTGTAAGACTGATGAATCATAGACCTGTACCCCTGAAACAAATAATACATCATATGTTAATAATAAAAAAAAAAGAAAATACCTTTGAAAATTAATACAGAAAGAAGACTCATTGGCTCCTGTTAGGAAAACTTGAGATTGAATTATATTGATAGCAATCAGCAGATAACAATCTGCTGGAAAAACAGCAACCTATATTTCCAGTTAGTTTAATACAGATAATTCTTCCCTTTCACAGAGAAACAGTAAAAATTATAAATTATATCTATAATTTTTACTGTTGATTTTATGTATATAAAATCAATTCCATTATTTATAAGAAAACTAATTACTATTCTATGTTAAAAATTTTCAAACACTTGGGGTGCCTGGGTGGCTCAGTCATTAACTGTCTGCTTTTAGCTCAGGTCATGATCCCAGGGTCCTGGACTGAGCCCCGCATTGGGCTTCCTGCTCAGCAAGAAGCCTGTTTCTCCCTCTCCACTCCCCCTGCTTGTGTTGCCTCTCTTGCTGTGTCTATCTCTGTCAAATAAATAAAATCTTCAAAAAATTTATTTTTTTCAAACACTTTAGTTTGCAAATTTATTTGAGCACCTGCAGCTCCTTCTTATTCTTCCTTTTTGATGTTTTTTTAAAGTCTTCTGCATTTAGGTGAGGAAAGAGCTTTGGAATAGGCTAAGAAGCCCACAGGGCTCCCAGGGGCTCCTTCCTCCCTCCTAGCAAATCTCCTTCCCTCCTCTCTCCAGCCCATAGCAGAGCTTCTGCCCTGTGCCCCTCCCTCCTCAGACCCCTCCTTGAGACCACACCCCAATCTCCCATGGTCAGGTTCCTCTGTCTGTGGGGACAGTGCTAGTAGCCCTCTCCTGGACTATTGGCAGAGTGCTCAGGCTTGCTGGGCTCTAAACAGCAGGGGAGCGGCCATGCATTTTAAAGCACAGTTAGCATTCTATAAATTTTGTTTGACAAGCTCAGGAATGCCCTTGGAGGAATGAATGAGTAAGGTGTCAGGGTGGTGTAGAATAAGGTGTCACTCTAGCACATGGAGGCCCATAGAACTGAAAATCAGGGGCCAGAAATAACACGGAGAACCCTAGGGCTCACATCACATTATACAACTACGTATTTCTTGAACAAAACTCAACAGAAAATATTTTGTTCTATTAATGTTCATAACACTCCTGGGATCTTAAATGTCATTTTCTTCTCAATAAGGAAACTCAGCAAAGTGGGGATTAGCAATGGTAACCAGACACATGAAGAAAATTCCACGGTAAACTCTCGCAGCCAGCCTTTTTGTAAATGAGACCCGAGAGGTTCGAATGTTTGATGACCCTACCTAGCTTTTGCAGAATTTGCCCTCTGATCTGTATGCAGACTGACTGCACCAGGATCTTGTCGCTTTCATTTCTGTACAGCCAGGTACCTACGACAAAGAGAGGAAAAAAATAAAAATAAATAAATAAACATATTTATTTATTATTTTTATTTATTATATGTATTTAACTTATTAAATAAACAAATATATTTATATTTTAGATAGATAGATAGATATAGATGGATAGATAGATAGTTTTAGCTTTGAGTGATCAAGGAAATAGCCTGGTGAAATGAAAGTATTTTCACAGAAGCCGTCATGAGCACATGCGATCCAGATTCGAGAGATGATCTTTTCTCTGCATTTAGGGAAAGGTCCCAAGTCCTGGTTGTAACCTATAAGGCTTCACAGAAATGAACTCCTGTCTGGTCTCCAACTCTCCCAACTGACTATGTCCTGCCACACTGACTTTGTTTGTGTGCCGTATCATGGGGGCTGTCTCTTGCTGTTACCTCTGCCTGCGGTCTGCTTCCCTCTGGTTCCTGGGGAGGCCAGCTCCTCCTTCCAGTCCACTCAAAATTGGTATGGAGGTCGAGACTGATGGCTGCACATGCACTCCGAGGAGGTATGAAAAGGTTTTGTATTCATATAAGGAGCCTTTCTGAAGAGAGCAGGCAGGCAACCAAGCTGGTCCATTGGACATGGTACAGAGAGGTGAGTGGCTTTGGTTTTTATTGTGATTAGGGTGTGGGGGGCTGGGGTTAAAATCTCCCACAAGCTATGCTTGGTTTACTGATGAGTTGGTTTAAAACAAACCAAAAAACAACACCCCCACATGCCAGCCTGCCCAGTTGTGGAACAACAGGGTTGGGGGTAGGCTGGGGCCTGAAAACTGTCAGTGGTCAAACACCAAAAATAGAGTCGAATTCATTATTACACCCTCCTTGGTTCTGTGTCACATCACCTTCTCTGTTTTCTCCCCAGCTTTTAATCCCAGTGTGTGTGGGGGGGGAGGGGGGTATGTGTGTGTGTGTGTGGTGTGGAAGATGGGAAGTATGCATACCGTAGGTTAGTGATGGTGGCCACAAATGAGGGGTGTATGGCCCATATCTGTATTCCAAAGTGCCTCCCCACTGGAAATGCAAGGAGCTTGGCAACCTTGGATCCAGGCACACTGGGATTAAAAGTCTACTGGAAGTTTTGTTCAACTTAGTGGGAAACTTGTTGAATTGAATGCCCAGAAATTCATGCAAGATATCTGAAGGTTTAAATGATTTGTTACCCAACTTCCAGGTAGTTCTGGAGATGTCTAATGTACAGTAACTATGAGGTCATTCAGTTCCTTTTAAACTAGAGCTCCGGCAGGACTGCAGGTGACAGTCGTCGTAAGGTAGGAAAGCACCTTACCTGTCGCTCCGTTGTTGCTTATTAGACTGCTCAGGATATACTCTGCTTTTAGAAGTTTCCCTAAAAAAGAAGCAACCAAATGCTACACAATTAGTTCTGAACACATGCCTTCAATACTACTAGTAGTTTATGCTTTAAGATAAACACATTATAACAGGGAACATAACCTGTCTTGGAAACATTCTATTTTAACATTTTAAGTCAGGAGTGACGGGATGGCTGTTAGTTAAGTGATGGGCTCTTGATTTCGGCTCAGGTCATGATCTCAGGGTCGTGAGATGGAGCCCTGTTCAGCAGGGAGTCTGCTGTAGATTCTCCCTCTCCCTCTGCCCCTCCCCTACTCTCTCTCTAGAATAAATAAATAAATATTTTTTTAAAATAAAAATAAAATTTAAAATCAATAACTACATCATACACTAAAGTGAACAGAAAGGATGAGGTTTCCAGGAACTGGTAAGGTGGGAAATTGTACAGTATCTGAAATGGCAATTAGATTTACACACACTCGTACACATATACACTCATTCATATAGAATAAGGTTTGGGAAGTAAAGGCAAACCCTTGTAAAATGTTATGTCTTCTTTTTGTGGATGACTTTGAAAGAAACAAAAGAAAGAAAAGAAAGAACGAATGAAGGAGAGAAAGAGAAGGAAAGGAATGAGGGAAGGAAAGAAAAAGAAAAGCACATTCTGAAATCATGACTTATTGTCTGATTAAAATTTGTTCATACCAAAGTGTTTAGAAAGAGAGCAATAACATAAAATACTTGTGTAAATGAATTTTACAAAAAAAAATTTCTTCATCTCCTCCTCCTTCTTTTTAATTTACTCGGCAGGGAGAGACACAGCTAGAGAGGGAACGCAAGCAGGGGGAGTGAGAGAGGGAGCAGCAGGCTTCCCGCCGAGCAGGGAGCCCGATGCAGGGCTGGATCCCAGGACCCTGGGATCATGACATGAGCTGAAGGCAGACGCTTAATGACTGAGTCACCAGGCATCCAGATATCTTTCTTCTTAAAAGTTATATTTTCTAATTAGGTTTTTAAAAAGGATTTATTTATTTACTTGAAAGAGAGAGAGAGAGTGCACATGAGCAGGGGAAGGCTGAGAAGAAGAGTGAGAATCTTTAGCCGACTCCCCACTGAGTGGGGAGCCCTCACCTAGGGCTTGATTCCAGGACCCTGAGATTACAACCTGAGTGGAAATCAAGACTCGGTTGCTTTACTAACTAAGTCACCCAGGTGCCCCTCTAATTAGGTTTTGCTGATAGCTAAGGGTGGATATTTTAAAAAATATATTGATTCATTATCACCAAACTTGCTGAATGTCTTAATTCTAATCATCTGTGTATTTCTTGAAGTTTTCTATGTGGGCAATCGTACTTTCTAAAAATCCTGATAACTGTGTTTACTCATTTCTAATCTTTGTAGCTCTTATTTCTTTTTCTTTTTTCATTGCATCGGGAGGACTTCTTGGTCAGTATCAAATAGAAGTGATAACAAGATATATTTTTTTCTTTACTTGATTTTTAAAAGGAACATTTCTAGTTTTTCATCAGTAGTTTTGCCAAGGTTTTTGAATGCTTCCTTTTACTTGGTTAAGAAGTCTCCTCTTGTGCAGCTACCAGCTGATGGCCATTCAGCTCCAAATTCACCCTTCATTGCCTGCTTTGCAATAATGGGAATGGACCTTGTAAATAGTTCTCCTTTATCAGCTTTTTCATTAGAGGGTGTGGAGAGATACCACAAGGGGAAGCTGCTTCTCTTCCTGATTTCGTGTGCAGTTCTTGCCGGGCTCCCGCAGTGTGTGTCACTTCTCCAGTGCCTGCCCCGCACCGCGTTCCTGGCTTCTCCTGTGCCTGAGTCCTCCAACACAGGTGGCTTCCCCAGCGCTTTGCTCCTCAGTGTGCGAGGTCAACAGTGCCCAGTGGCCAGCAGCTTCCTGCAGCATCCTCTCAGGTGACTTCGCAGTGGAGTGGGGCCAGGGAAGGACCTCCCCCTGAAGGTTCCCTCCTGGCATTCCATAAAGGCAGCTGTGCGGTGAGTTCCAGAGTGCGTCTCTGTGGGTGGCTTCCCCCAGAATACAAGAAGGTGGATTTCCGGGGAGTTCTGCTGGCATGGAACCTCCTTGACTTCTCTGCCGTCCTGTGAGCCATGGCTGTGCCTTCTCCAGCAAGATCTGGATCATAGTCCCGGTATGCCTGGCTGTGGGGTTCGGAAATTTTTCTTATTCTCTCAGTACAAGGGATAGCGGCTGCTCCTTATAACTGCTTATCCTGTATTCTTCAGAGTTCTCTTTACCACTTAATAGTAATCACTCATCAATCCCCTGACATAGCTAATTACTCTTTATATTAAACTCTCCTTGTTCAAATTACTGTGTTGTTTCTGTTTCCTGAGTAGAACCTGACCAAGAACATCTCCAACTCTAGTTTATATTTTCAACCTGAACAAGATGAAAATTTTGTAAAACACTTTTTACATCAATTTCAGTGAACACATAGTTTTCTTGTTTATTCGGTCCAAGAGGTGAACTGAATGAATCAGTTATTACATTATTATTGTTGTTGTTATTGTTATTATTATTGTTATTTAGTAAGCTCTACCCACAAAGGGGCTTGAATGCATGACTGCGAGATCAAGAGTCACTTGTTTGCTCTACCAACTGAGCTAGCCAAGTACCCTTGAATGAATCAACTTTTAAATAATCAACCTTTCTTATACATCTGGAATAAGCCTTCCTTGCCTGTACTGTATTATCATTAACTTAATACAATGTTGGTCAATTTGATAATAGTATAAGATTTTTTGCATCTGATGAATTATTTAAGTGATACTACTATAAAATTTCCTTTTATTTTTATCTTAATTAGTTTGCATTTGCATTTACAAATTCTTTATTTATCATTGCTTTTTGAATCTCCTCTTCCAGCCTTATGGATTCAACTTTTTCTTTAACAAAATACATTGGTTAATGTGTGTGTGTGTGTGTGTGTGAGAGAGAGAGAGAGAGAGAAAGAGACTGGGAGAAAAATGTCTTGAGAATAATAAATACTTTTAGTCTTTGTCTGAAAATGTCTATTTCATCCTTACTTTTGAATGATAACTTTGCTGAGTATAAAATTCTAGGTTGAAAGCTATTTCCTCTCAAAAAAAAATTTTTTTTTTTGTAGATTCCATTGCTTTCTGGACTCTGTTGTTCCTGGTAAAATGCTTTATGTGAGTCTAAATATAGTTCCCATTTACATAATCTGTCTTTTCTCTCTGTTTCCTTTAAGATTTTCTCACTGTTTGATTTTCTGTAGTTTCACCACCCCATGTCTAGGTGACTTAAAAAAAAAAAAAAAAAAAAAGTTTGCTCAAGATTGGATTCACCTCTTCAATGCAAAGACCTGTTTTTCTCCAATTTCAGTCAGTCCTCTCAGAAGTCCTATTATACTTATGTGTTTTTTTCATTCTATTCTCCAAGTTTTAAGATTCCTCTTTCATATTTTCATCCACCTATCTCTATATGCTTCATTCTCAGTATTTTCCTTAAATATAATTTCCATTGCCATCACTCTCTCTCCTTCTGTTAGATCTGCTGCAGGAATGCATTTCAGGATGGTCAGTTAGGGGGTTAGAATACCTGAGAAACTGGCCCAGAATTATCTTTATTGGAAGGCTGTTACCACTCATCTGTAACAGGTGGGCACATATTTAGAATCTTTGAATCGCCCCTTTAAAAAATTATTTATTTATTTTTAAAGATTTTATTTCTTTACTTGAGAGAGAGAGAGTGAGCCCACACATGAGAGAGCACAAGTGGGGGGGGGGGGTGGGGCAGAGGGAGAGGGAGAAGCAGGCTCCCTGCTGAGCAGGGAGCCTTACATGGGACTTGATCCCAGGACCCCAGAATCATGAGTTAAGCTGAAAGTAGACACTTAATCAACTGAGCCACCCAGATGCCTCCTCTTTTTTCTTTCTTTCTCTCTTTCTCTCTTTCTTTCTTCCTTCTCTTTCTTTTCTTTTCCTTTTTTCTCTCTTTCTCTCTTTCTTTCTTTCAAGATTTTATTTATTTATTCATTTGAGAGAGAAAGAGCAAGAGCAGGGGGAGGGGCAGAGGAAGAAGGACAAGCAGACTCTGCACTGAGTGGAGGGGCTCCACTTGAGGCTCGATTCCACACCTCTGAAATCATGACCTGAGCTGAAATCGAGAGTTAGATGCTTAACTGGCAGAGCTACCCAGACCACCCTGGAGAGTACTTTGCTAGTCAAGCAAGGTCTGGAAAACCGCAGCATCAGTGTTGTCTGGGAGCTGATTAGAAATGTTGAATCTGAGGCTCTGCCACATACCTACTGAATTAGGATCTGCACATTTTTAAAAAGAGATTTATTTATTTTAGAGAGACTGAGAGAGGGAGTACACATGTGCATGAGGTGGGGGGGGGGGCAGGGCAGAGGGAGAGAGAGAGAATCCTCAAGCAGACTCCCTGAGGAGTGTGAAGCCTGCCCGACGTAGGATTCCATCCTGGCACCCTGAGATCATGACGGCTCAGGTCCTACGTACAACTACTGAGCCACCCAGGTGCACTGGGTGTGCATTTTTAACAAGATATTCCAAGGGTTGATGAAGTTTGGGAAGTACTGCTATAACGAGACTTTTTTTTTAGGTTTTATTTATTTAAATACTCTCTATACCCAATGTGGGGCTTGAACTCACACCCCCCAGATTAAGAGCCATCTGACTGAGTCAGCTATTTGTGACTTTTCATCACTGGTCTGAGATGAGATTGAGTGAAAAATGGAGAGTGGGCGTTTAGTAATTTTTATATCTTTTGCCCAAGTAATTTTATGACTCTTCAATCTAATAATAAATACATTGGACTTAACAGTTGTATGTATTTTTGTTTTTATTTCATTTTACTAATGACCTATTTTATTGTATTCACTCAGTTTAAGGAGTTTGTTTGGCAGCTGCTATCTGTATTGGCACTTGAAATTCGAGAAGCTTAGCCACCAACTAGGAGAGCCGCTGGATGTTTGGCTCTCTCTAGCCTTCCTCATGTGGTTACATTCTTGTGGCCTGCAGGTACAAAAGAGGAACTGAGACGCTGTGCTTGCTTTTAAGCAATTCCCTATGAATTACTAAACTTTCTGACAACCACACTGCTTTTTAATTTCAATTGCTGTTTTCTAAAATTTCTTTTTTTAAAAGATTTATTTATTTATTTTAGAGAATATGCACATGTGATTGAGGGGAGGGGCAGGGGGAGAGAATGAATCTCAAGCAGACTCGGCACTGAGCGTGGAGCCCGACAAGGGGTTCAATCTCATGACCGTGAGATCATGACCTGAGCAGAAACCAAGAGTCAGCCACTTCACTGACTGAGTTGCCTGTATCTTTAAATTTCTGAAAAGTCTCTTTAGTTCTTTTTCAAAGGGTGAATTCATTTTCTTTTCCTGTTACATTCCATTCTTCAAACATACTGTTTTTTAAGCTGTATGAGTCTTTCAGGTTGTTCTATTTTTATGTTTTGTTTTGGAGGGCCATTTTTCCTATTTGTTGTACATACTGTTCTTCTCTCACATGTTTCATTTCCTTTTGTTGCTTATACGGTTTCACCAAGGGCATCTTCTGCAAGGATTATTGTCCTGTGGGATTCCTATGCCCTTGGAGTGTGGATGTTTCTCTGGAATATAGTTCCATACTTGATATTCTGCTGGGCCCCAAAAATGTCAGTGCTGAACTAGTTTTTTGTTAATTATTTGGAGGGATTCCCGCCCTTGTGGATAGAGTAAATTCAGACTCTTCACACACATCTGACATAGTTGTGGGGTTTTTTGTTTATTTGGGGAGATTTTTGGGGGGCCTCTACCCCAGAGCTTGGATAGAGAGCAAGCTTCCTTGCCACTTCTCTGCGTAAGCTGGTGGAGCTGGTCAGTCACCTTTCATAGCTGGAATTTAAGAATTCCCACTTTGTGCAAATATTTCACTCCTCATGTAGTCCCGTGGACCTGTCTCTTGCCCCTACATGGGGTTTAAAATGACAATCCCTTCCCTTTGGACCATATCCAAGTGTAAACGCTTCTGCCCAGAGTCATGAGCAGTGGACGACTGTTTTAACTTTGAACACTTTCTACATTTCCAGCACTTAAAAAAAAAATTCACAATATCTGTGTAATAGGAGATTATATGCTTGCTTAATCCTCCATGTGAAAGAACTAAAAATTTGAACCTTTATCTCTAATTATGGCTTAAAAGGATTATTCTCCTTGCTGGGCAGGCCCAGGATGTCCTCTGTTGTGTATGAAATCCATGCTGAATGCCCCGACCTTAGGCGTGTGTTTTGGGGTAGATACCAGGAAGGGCTGAGTCAAAGGGGTAACAGTGTGACTGTGCTATCCCCTCATATTACCTTCATTCCTCTTCCTTATTTCTCATAATACCATATCGTCCTCTCATTTCTCTATCCCAAGAGTCCCAAATGCTGAGAATGGAGACCTCTTCTCCTATTACTTTCTTTATCAGGACACCACCGCTGCTCTAAGCCCTCGTCTTTCTCTTACTGTATGGGGAAGCCTAAGAGTTGTTTGGGAGGGGGCGAGTGGCACAGTCAGTTGAGCATCTGATTTGATGTTGGCTCACGTCGTGATCTCAGCGTTGTGAGATCGAGCCCTGCATTAAGCTCTGAGCTCAGCGTGGAGTCTGCTTGAGTTTTTCTCTCCCCTTAACTGCCACTATTGCGTGCACTCTCTCTCTCTCTCTAAAGTAAATTAGAAAAATAAGAGTTGTTTGGGGGAGAAGTTCACAAAAATCACTTAACTCTGAGGCTGTGTTCATTTTCTTGTGGCTCTTTTGGTAGTATCTTTGAGGAAAAGACAACCCAACCGCTGGGGACTAAGATTTCGGATTTTATCTTAGACATAGGCTACGTAGTAGAAGAGGAGCATACGGCTCATGAGGATATCTAGGCTTAGTTGTTATCACATTTACAAGCATGAGAGAAACAACACGACAAGTGAAAAGATCAGTTTGGCTGTGCAAAAAGCAAAGCTATCAACACCCACTTACCGCTTGACCTTAATTTCCATGTCACACTATAGCAAATCCATATATCATAAAATAGGCCACATCGACTCTATTGCAAGTTCTAACTGAAGAGAGCCAATGCTAGAACTCTGCCTGCGCACGCCTGGCCTCCATTCTGTTCTCCCTCCAGAGCACCCGGTACACACACCATGACCATCTGATGCCATCCAAAAGAAGATGACTTGTCAGGTTTCCCTCATACCCCAAACAGTATAAACTCCGAACACTGTAAAATGTCCGAAATCAGGGATATCGGAAGGAAGAAAGTTTTCCCAAGTTCAACTCTGTCCCTGCGGTTACTCTAGAAAAGTAATAAACACGGACACAATTTATGCACAGCTGCAAGAACTTGAAAGTGAATGAAGTTGGGCTTTTGAAAAGTAAACCTTCACAAGCCCATTTCCCTCATGCCCTTTTATCTCTGTCCCTCTCTGCATCCAACAATTGTCCCATTTAGTATAGTCAGTACAGTTCCTTTTCAAAGGAAATGGAGTAAAGATATTTTAACCCCTTGAAGACCAGACTTATAAAATCGATTTTAGAAAACGAGCCAGTCCTGTTTCTGGGAAGGGCAGATTTGCCTTCTACTTTTGTCCTGTATTCTTTCACTCTTAGAAATGAGGACGTCAGGCTACACATTTCTCAACCTCACGGTTATCAGTAATTTAAATAATTCAAAAATTCTATAGAAGTAAACGTCACTGTAATACATAGCAGGCCCTTTCTCCCTCCAGCCCCCCTCTACAGTACTTCCTAAGTTAGAATGTCAGCCTCATTTTTCATTTCATTCAAAGTGACAGAAGGAAAAAAAAAAAAGATACTTTAGGGCCTAATCAGGTACTGTACCGGTGTCCCCAGTGATGGAAAAACCCCTCGGATTACTTCGGTGGGTTTGTCAGCTCTATTGTCAGCATAGTCAAGTGGCTGGAGACAGGAGAACTAAGAGAAAATAGTCGAATTTTAATCTGCTTTTTAAAGGCTCTTGGTCAGAAGTATAGCAATTCAGATACCCCTGTTTGAAAGCAGCAGGACAGATTTGTTAGAAGACAAAAGCTCCAATTAGTATTTTCCACACCCTTTCACAATTTTCTCTACCGCTTTTGGCTCTGAAACCCTTTATGCCAGGCCCTTTGTGCCGGCAGGAGGCGGGTGGAAGGGCACTCGGAGGCCGGGGGCGGGGAGAGCCCGCCGCTTGCAGAGCCCGCCCGCCCGGTGCCCGCCGGCGTCAGGGAGCCCCGGAGGGAAGGCGAGCCCCCGGCCGGCCGGCCCCGGGGCGCCGGGCTGGGGGCGGGGGTCGGGGGGTGGGGGCGCGGGAGGGGAGCCCACCTGAGTTGACCGAGAGTCGGGCCTGGCGGATGACCACCTGCGGGGCGATGGGCGTTGCGGGCCGCAGCTTGTGGAGCCCCTTGGCGACCTGCAGGAGTTCGCCCGAGACGTCGAGCCCGTACAGGAAGCGGTCGCTTAAGAACACGATGGCAGCGGCGGTGGCACAGTCGCGGGCGAGGATGGAGGCTCTCAGGGACGCCTGCGGGGACATCCCGGGACGTGACGAACCGCACGGAGGCCGCGCCCCGCACGAGAGGGCCGCCCGGGGGCCAAGCTTACTTAGTCGTCTAGGTTTTTGTGTTTCTTTTCTTTTCCTTCCTTTCCTTTTCCTTTCTCCTTGCTTGCTTGCTGGCTTGCTTCCTCCCTTCCTTTTCTTTCCTCCCCTTTTCTGTCTTTCAGTCAAACCAAGAACAACAAAACCTAGACCTAGGGGAAGAAGCCTACTTTACTGGGCCGCTGAACGGAAAGGAAAATAAATAAATAAGGAAAATCCAAGTCAATTGTGAGATAAAACCTTTCCTTCATTTCGTTTTCCCCACTACATTTCTAAAACGCTACAAGTGATAAATGCATATTTCCTGTCATTAGAAAATTCAAACAACATAAGGTAAAAATGAAAAGTGCCCCTTAGTCTCCTGACTCTTTACCTGATGTTTTCCCTTCCTCCTCCCCAATCTCATTCTCATTCTTCCTCATCATGATTTCAGGGTGATCCTTCTAGAAACTTCTACCCTCTTGTGTTTATTTAGACATTAATTGGTTCCTTGTCTTGGCTTGCTCTCTCCCCCTTTCCCTCTTTTTCCCTCTCATAAATGAGATTACACTGGACGTATTGTCATGCTGGTTGCTTCTTTTGGTCATCTTAGCATCTAGAAGAACCTTATGCATCAGTTCATAACACTGCTTCAATTACTGCCTACATTTTAATTAAGAAGAAATACAGAATTTTAGGAAATATTTTAAATTTATCTTGTATTTAGTGAATGAATAAAACAAGAAAAAGTAGAAAACAGGCATGGGATGAAATTGTAACATAGAGTGAGAAGTAGAGATAAGCAAGGCAGACTTGAATGGGAAAACATCATCTTTTGATCTCCAAGGTGTTATACTAAAGATGTTCAAAGTCATGGAGCCAATGGCACAAATGAGCTTCCCACTCGGTAGTACTTGCTCCATTTGCTAAAGTAAATCAAGCAGTGCTTTCTGAGCATATTGGTTCACATGGGAAGCCCAAGAAAGCACTGCTCATATTCCTAGCACAATGTTACTACACAGAGCACTGCTTTCTTCACTACGTAATCCTAAGTACTAAAAATTATTGAGTAAAACTAGATGTGGGGCATGGTGCTAAGTGCATTACATGTACTAATTCACTCACTCTTTACAACAATCCTAAGAGGCAGATTCTATTAATACCCCCATTTTACAGATGGGAAACCTGAGACTCATAGAGGTTAAGTAACATGGCCACCATCACATGATCCGTGACTAAGAGGGGAGATTTGAACACAGGAAGTCTAGGTCCAAATCCCACATGTTGAAGTCCCGTGTTGTACCGACTTTATTTTAGGAAAACAGGAATTGGATATCAATTATCTGATACTTGCAGTAATGCCAGTAAATACCAAATAGTAATCAGTCTTGTTACAGTTGCTGGTCTGAGCATTATTTACTTTATCGAACTGAAACTAAAAGACAATGTATTCAAATTGGTAGAGAGCAGCTCTGCTTTTCAAAATCTGCCTGGCACTGTTCTTACTTGTGTATCTCTGAGCAAAACTGGCCTAAACTTTTATATTTGGCCCATTCCAGAGTTCTATCGATGGTGCTGATAGCAGAATTTGAGGTTTGGTATACTTGTGTGCTGTCTATAGCACTGTCGGTAGAACATAACATATATTTATAGGTTTCCATCCATCAGGCAATGCCTACCAATAACCACCACAATAACCCCTCTATTTTCACAGAGATGCTTTCTTAACTCGTTAAGACTTTTAAGCTATCACTGTGTTTATTAAGTCTAGAAAGTGATCATTTGCATTTGTATTTATCCTTTTGTTCAAACTGATCACTGTTCTCATTGTGATAGAGATGCCAATTATTAAGGTGGGGGTGGGGGTGGGAGGTGGGGATAGTTCTTCTCTCTTCTTGGTTTTTCCTGCCATGTGAAGGGAGCTGGCTTACTGTAGCACTCCTGGTCTCTACTTCTTTACTCACTCTGCCCCAGGGGAGGTGGAATGACTAATATGTCTGGTAAATTTGGGAAGAAGAAACTGGCATGTCTGGCTTAGCTCTTCTCTTTTTTTCTTTGGGGTTGGGGTGTCTCAGGGAAACAGGATACTCTGCTTTTGTGTATCAAAAGTCTTATCTAGAAAGCCACACTATATGTGGGGTTCTGCTTGCCCTTATAATCCCCGTGACTGAATGGGGATGTCTACGTAATTCTGGGATTCAGCTAGCAGACCTCCTGTGGTCTAATAATGAAGCTGTATCTTTCAGTTTTGCCTTTATCAGAATTAATGGTAATGTTTAACCTCTTGTCTTCTAACTCTTGATATATTTCTCAATTTGCTCAGAATCCAGGAGGAAAAGAATCCTAGATCCTCTCTAAGATCCCAAAGTTAATCATGGCCTAATATGTAATAATGTAATAATCCTTTCTAAGGAAAACTGGCTGCCCACAGTTACTGCTTTTGAAACTGGCATGTATTTTGCTACTTGACCTTGACCTTGACTCCATTTCCCTACCCCACCACCAGCTCAAAGCTAAACTCAGATCCCTGGTCTCATGACTCTATGGCCTCGCTTGAAAAAAATGAACTTTAAAATCTGAACTAAAAAATATAGAAAGAATGGTAGGGTAGAGAGAAGCAAAAAAATAGAATGTAGCTAAGTCACCCTTATGGGCAACCGCAGACTGAAGATGGAAGAATGATGGCTCTGAATCCAAATGCACCTGTCATGAGGGCCATTCTTAGAGTTCCAGGCCTCCTTGATTGTTCTCTTATGCTTTCATAATAATGTACACCCTATTTTGAGAATTTGCTTGAGTGAACCTTTGTTCCTTCCAATCCAAAAAAAAAAAACACACACACACAACAACAACAACAAAAACTAAAACTGAAGTGTTCAAAACTTCTATTGAGAATTGTCAAATTTAAAATAAGAACTAGTCAGTCAATTGACATTCATAAACCGTAAATTCAAATGGAAAGGAAAATTTATGGTTTTATGTATGCATGGCTCTGTTCACTGAGGCTGGTCTCTGGTCAAGAGTCCTTCCTATGCTAAATACACATGACACAGTACTTCAGTTTGCAACCTCAGCTGTTATCTGCAGAATTTGTAGCCTCTTCCACTACTAGGCTTCCTAAAACTTGTGCTCGGAAAGAGCAATGCTACTGCTGTCACCCATGCTACTGCTGTCACCCTGCTCGTTGTGACCATGTATCTTGCAGGGTTCTCAGCAAACCACAGTGAGTTCCCTCTCTTTCAGGTTGCCCTTTGTGTGATGGTCAGTTCTGCTCTCCCTTCTCACAGGTGCCCCACTTCAGTTTCTGGGTAACCATATACCTACTTGGGATGCAATGCTCAGTGACAGGCTATTTTCCAGAGGCGATTCTCGATCCTTACCTCTCTGATAAAAATGGTTTCCATTATTGTAGCACCATCTAGTTCATGAAAAACATTCACAGACATTATCACATTTAAGTTTATAGTAACTATAACATCTAAGTAAGGTAAGGAGACTGAAGTTGAGAGGTTAAGTGACTTGCCAAATTTACAAAGCCCAAGGGGTGCCTGGTTGGCTCAGTGGGTAAAAGCCTGTGCCTTTAGCTCAGATCATGATCCCAGGATTCTGGGATCGAGCCCCCACACTGGGCTCTCTGGTCAGCAGGGAGCCTGCTCCCCCCCCCCACCCCCGCCTACTTGTGATCTCTGTCTGTCAAGTAAATAAAATCTTAAAAAAAAAAAAATTACAAAGCCCAAAGGGTCAGGCAGGAACGCAACTCTGTATCTTTTTAAAGTAAATTTTCTTATTGTGGTAAACAATGCATAACATAAAATTTACCATCCTCACCATTTTCAAGTGTACAGTTCAGTAGGGTTTAGTATATTGTTGTGGAATAGATCTCAGAACTTTTCCATCTTGCGAATATGGAAGTCTTTCCTGGTCAGACAACTCCCTTGCCCCACCACAACCCAGCCCCTGGCAATTACCATTTTACTTTTTATTTCTATGACTTTGATTATTATAGGTAGTTCAAGTAAGTGGAATCAGATAGTACTTGTCTTTTTGTGACTGTGTCTTTTTGTGATAATTTAGCATAGTGTCCTCAAGGTTCATCCAGGCTGTAGCATGTGACAAAATTTCCTTCCTTTTTAAAGCTGAATTATTCCATTGTATGTATATGCCAAACTTTATCCATTCATCTGTTGATGGACATTTGGGTTGCTCTAACCTGTTGGCTATTGTGAATAGTGCTACTAAGGACATGCACATGACAATATCTCTTCAAGATCTTGCTTCCAATTATTGTGGTTATATATCCAGGAGTGAAATATATGGATCATAGTGTAATTCTAGTTTCAATTTTTTTTTTTTTTTGAGGAAGCTCCAGACTGTCTTCCTTAGAGAAGGAATTTTACAATCCCAACAGTGAAGAGGGCTCCAACTTCTCCATATCCTTGGCCAACACTTGAGGGACACAAGTGTATTAAAGGTCAATTTTCTTCCACTTTCTCCCTATGGTCTGATCAAGGTGATTTTGCTCAGTGACTAATCTGGGCATAGAAAGCTGGGTCTCTGGAGCAAGGGCTAAACTTGTCACTCACTGAATCCAAGCTGTTTCTAAAGAAACCATATCCTTTATTATGATGAGCAAATTCTGAAAGGGACAAAAAAAATTGAAAAGAACATTCTTCTTATGAATTTAAAAGTAAAGGAACAAAAAGAAAACTTTATAGGAGATGGCCTTTAATTTCAGTGTTTTGAAATTCTCTAGTAAAAGTTGGTACCATGAGAGCAAATGATGAGTTGGTGATTACCTGGAAATTATACCCCCAAACATTCTTCACACTGAGCTGCAAAGATACTTTGCAAGTTCAGTGGAAACTTCTATGAGGTGGTCTTCCTGACTTGAGATGATTGAGGTTCTAGGTGTCTGGGTAGGCCAAGGGGGCCGGAGTTCACAGAGAGGGCTGCACAAAGCGAGAAGTCCAGAGATCTGAAGAGGGTTTCTTGGATTTTCAGCAGAGCTCATGCATGGAAAGACACCACCCAAAGCTGGAGAAAGAACCACCTGAAAGGATTAGTGGAAACAGTCCCCAGGCTTCATGTAGGACTTGAATTTCCACCAACAAGAAAAAAAAATCTTGTTGTTCACATGGCATGGGGTAGAGTATTCCAAAAGGCATCACTTCAATGGTGAGACAAAATCAGAAGAAAGTGGCTCTTGGGCCACTCTAAAAGTTTAGAAGCAAGCTTGAAAAAGATCAAACAATTTCTTAACTTGATTGAGTCCCAAAACAAAGCTCAAGGCTATTTATAGGCTCACAGAGTACCCACCATCCTATGTGGTGAAATTCACAATGTCTGGCATCCAGTCAAAAATTACCAGGCATGAAAAGAAGCCCATATTGCAGAGAAAAATAAATCAACAGAAGCTGACCTCAAAATGAGTTATTATAACTGTATTTCATCAGTTCCAGAAGATAGAGTAAAAGGTGGAATTAAAAACATGGGAGGGAGATGTAAAAATGATTCAAATCCAACGTGTAGAGACTAAAGAATACATCGTGTCAGAAATGAAAACACAGATATCTGAGTTTGTTTCCTAGCTGCCATTCGTTTGCCATGGCAAGTTACTTAAACTCTCCTACTCTCAATGGTTTCATCTGTGAAATGTGGATAATGTCTATTTGCAGTGCTGTTTTGGATTAGAGGAAATGTGAGTTGAGTGCTCAGCGCAGGGTGGGTTGCTTAATAAATGACAGGGAGCCCGGTGGGGGGAAATAGGGAAAAGAAGTCAGTTCATACATTCCTACTCTCCTGCACGACAAAATCTCAAGAAAAGACAGGCTCTGGAAATAAATGTCAGTGGACTTTTCAATAGACTGGAAAGAAAATAATAGATCATGTGTATAACCTCTATAAGGCTTATTTCAGAAAATGGCTCAGCCTCTAATTTCTTCTACGCTCTTTCTTCTCTCCACCAACTCTGAGGAGTGATGTTACTAGAAACTGAGAAAGAAGAAGGAAAATGAGCAGGCTTTATGGCAGTTGGTGAGGGAAAGCTGGTTCCTGAAAGGGGGTCCTCTCAGCACGTGCGAGTTGCTTTTGGCTGTCGCCAATGGAGGAATCCCTCCCCGAGCACCTGTAAACTGATGCTGCAAACACCCTATTCTATATCCTGCATGAACACGCCATATATTTGAGCAGAGAACATTGCCTAATCTATTTTTCCCCCTTCTACTCTTAATAGATTGGAGCACAAAAGCCTGAGAGAGGGTGACCTGCCAGACAAAGGCCCTTTGAGTTCCTTGGAAAAGTAGACTTGGAGGAGGATGGAAGGAATCCAAGTGGCCCTATTATTTCCACTTGCACTAATTAGACATTTTTCTGTCAGCTATTGAGCACTGCTGAGAGGCCAAACTCGCTGAATTCATTTCTAAAGTGTTTACAGAAGTTTGCATCTGTTTGTGTCTCTTCAGGAGGAAAATAAGCACTTCAATAGCATTGTGGAAAATCTAAACGAAGCATCCTATTCTGGAGGACCTGGCATCCCCACAGCTGCATAATTTAACTCCGCTCAGTGCTGAACCTCTCCTCGCATCTCTCTCCAAAACCTAACGATGCAAAATGCGGAGAAGTCAACTCAGGAGAATCTTTTCTTTCTTGCCATTGTCTTCTCTCTCCCTCTTTTGAAACAGCGGCCTGCTGTGCTCTACATACAGATCGAGGTGGGTATCATTCCTGCGGCCCCTCTCTCGCGTTCCTACCAGCCCTCTGAGAAATTAATACCCACTTTCATTTGCTGCCAAGTGAGGGGATAGTAAATTCCTCCGCAGCAACGCAGAATACATCACCATCCTGGGAATCTCCCCCAAATGTACACCCGGGGAGCACTCTGACTTCAGAAGGAGGGAATGAAAGGAGGCCAGAGTGTGTGGCAGGGAAGGACACTCAAAGAGAGTTTCCCTACGTGGTAAAATGTGCCTGGGTTATGCACAATTAGATTAACATGAAAGAGAGTCCCTCCCCCCACCCCCACTCCCCCAAAAAAGAAAGAAAAAGAAAACAACACAAAAACCCTAACCCAAGGCCTACATGGGCAGTGCCTTTGAAATGCATATTGGTCTACATGGAATTTGATTCAGGAGTCTTTTGTTTGGGTTTGTAGGCCTATGACTGACCTGCCATCACAGAGGACTCAAAAATATGATCTTTTTAGACAATCTCGCAGCAACAGAGTTTTAGTGTTGGAATCAACACAGGATAACTCCAGAAAAAAAACAAAACAAAACCAAACCCGAGCAGGAATTCTATCCCTGTGTCTTCTCTCAGCCTGACGGTAAAGGCTGTCAGATTGCCCACATCGCCACCAAACTGTGTTTTTCTTGTCGACTGATCATGTTGTGATACAATATATGGGTGTAGATGAGAGTGTCTGGATTTCTAGAGACAGGCCTGCGCGCGTGTGCGCAACAACCCCACAGTTGTTTTCTCACATCTGCTTCAGAATGGAAATACGGGGTTCTAATTGAGTTTATGGCACAAAGGGAACTTCATGGCTAGAAAGCTGAGTCAGGTGGTAAAGGAATTAAACTCCACAATGAGATTTCAATACACAGATGATTGAAAAAATGCTAAAGAGCCTTTGCTAAGGGCTTTCGCTGAACAGCAGCAAGGAAAAGTGTGTGCCGTTTTCATGGTTCCTTGCATTAGTGTTAGCCCCTCCCGATGCCGAGCATCAAGTTTGGGTCCCAGCTATGGGTTCAAAGCCGGATGCGTTCTCGGCAATGACAATGGCAGCTGTTCTCTAGGGGGGCTGGGTGAGGGGACTCAGAACTGAAGCCATCTGGCATTGCAATTGGCAGGAACAGTGTAAAGGGAAATTATTGTTGCATAGCAAATTGGGAGGTTGGAAGAAGGCAGGGGAGAGTGGGGGGTGATGTCCTGAGGTGAGGAATTAGCAGAATAAACAGACGAGAAGTGGTGATGCCTGCATAGTTATACATCAGCAATAAAAGCAGAGTTAAGAGGAGAAGCCATGGAACTGGACTACTCAAGGTCAATGGAAGACCACGCATGCCAGGCTCTGTATTCATCCACCCACTGAAATAGGGAGAGGGAGGAAGAGAACAAAACTTGAACTTTCCTAAGGTTTATGCCGAAGGCCGGCTAACATTTCGTCAGCCCTTCTTTGTTTTACCAGTGGAACATGCAGATTCAAACCCTTTTGGAAAATAGTTGGGTATCTTTTTCTTTATATACCTAAAGATAACGTTTCAATCATCTCTACCTGCTTTTCATTCTCTCTCTCTCTCAGATCTACCATAGATGGAGTTGGCTATCTTTTAAAAGAAAAAGAAAGCAGTGTCAAAAGAGAGAACCACCTCTCCAGGATCCTGTGAATCTCATCGTCCCTGGGAGCCAGGGACCCGCATGCCTTAGGCTCTTTCAGGTTGCTATGGCCACCATGACTCCAGTCATCCTTGGTCATTTCAACGTCTACATCGATGATTTCTTCAGGACCCCGGTCTCTCTGGCCACAGCCTCCGTACCTCAGGGATCTTGTTCTACACCCAGCCTTAGTCCCTATGACTCCCATAGTCAGAAACACCCTAGAACTTGCCATTTTGGCAGCAACACAGTCTGAATCTCAACTTGACCACTTGACTCTCTGAGCTTTCTCTTGTCTTCTAGCTGCCTTTCTCAGGAGGTCAACTCCAACAATTCTGTCACCTTATAGGGACAACCACGTAATCCATTGACCCTACTATTTTTTGCTATGCTACCAGTCTCTTCACGTTCTCGCCCGATTCTTTAAATTCCCGTGGTGCAGAAATATAGGGACTTTTAAAAAAACCATTCTTGACTCCTTTGTCACTTTCTGCTTCTGTCTTGTTTGTTTGGAAATTCCAATCATATTTATTGTTAAGGGAAAATGTTGGCCTCACATTAAAATCAGTTGGACTTTAAAAAGCTCAGATATCCAGATGGCACCCCAGACCAGTTAAATTGGACTCTCTGCAAGCGTACCCAGCCATCGATTTCTTTTAATATCCGCAGGTGATTCCAAAGTGCAGGTGTAGCTGCAAACCCCCGGGGCTATCCTGTTAGCCTTTCCTATCCCTCATTTCTTCCTTTCCACTAAAGAGGGAATGAACTATCTAACGGAAGGGGTATCCCTGCCTCAGACCTTCCTCTCCCATCTTTTCTTTTTTTGTTTTTTAAAAAATTTTATTTATTTGAGAAAGAGTGCATGCGCACGAGAAAGAGAGAGAGAGAGAACTTATCAGCCCACTGTCTGAATACCTAAGGCTACATTCTCCTGTCCGTTTTAGAATCATGAAGATTGCTCTTCTGTATCTATCTTTCAGATGGTTCTGAACATAGAAGGTGATGATGAATATTATTTATTGTCATTGACAATCCCCGTATTATATCTCCTTCTCTGCCTAACCCAAGCTTCAGCCCAAGCAACTGAATGGAGCTGGAGAAAAACACACAACCGCGACACTTTAAATTTATGGCCATAACTTTAAGTTGGCCTTCACAGTCCAACAGTCCAGCTACGCTCACACTTTCTGCTCTCTTCTTTTTTTCTTTTGACTTTTTATTCCTCAAAAAAGCTTTTTTTTTTTTAGCTTTCTGACTCTGTGCTTGTACCTTCATGGCTTTCACAGCGATTTTCTGCTCCTTGGTAAGGAAAGCGCGCTTGATCCTGTCACAAACACACTTGGCACACATGGAACCACCGTAGGCTCTGCTGACATGTTTCTTTGTTTTAGACAACCTCATAAGCACTTTTTTTTTTTTTAAAGATTTTATTTATTTATTTGACAGAGAGAAATCACAAGTGGACGGAGAGGCAGGCAGAGAGAGAGAGAGGGAAGCAGGCTCCCTGCTGAGCAGAGAGCCCGATGCGGGACTCGATCCCAGGACCTTGAGATCATGACCTGAGCCGAAGGCAGCGGCCTAACCCACTGAGCCACCCAGGCGCCCTCATAAGCACTTTCTATCTCACCACACAAACTTCTCGAAGTCAGCCTGGGCACACGTCACACACAGATTTTGGTGCTTTCCCAACCTTCTTGGTACAAAGGCAAATGATCCTGTTGCCATGGGTTCAGGGCAGTCTAGTTTTGTTAGAGGCTGTATTGTGGGACAGCCTACGAGAGTAGGTCAAATGCTGGACCATTCTGAATGCCTATGGACACCATCCCCCTTTCTGTTCTCTTCTCAAGCTTCCACACTTTCCCGGACAACCTGGCTTCTTATTTCACTGAGCAAACAGTTAATGAGAAGCAACCTTCCTCATCCTCTTACCCAGATCTACCAGCCCTCTTGCTGTGAAGCCCATATTCCCACCTATACTCCGGCAGGTTTAAGGTCAACCTCCCACTCAGTTCTATCCTTTCCTCTTTGCTTAAGGACACTGCCTGTAAACACCCCATTTCTCTTTCTGCATCATTCATTTCCTCATCTCTACTACATCATTCTCATCAGTATATAAAACTAGCATCTTCCATCTTTGAAGAAATTTTTCTTTATCCACACAGCTTTGTCTTTGTCTGTTCAGGATGTTGCCATAACGTAAAATGCCATGCACTGGGTGGCATAAACTCTGTTATAAACAATAGACATTTATTTCTCCCAGTTCTGGAGTCTGGGAAGTCAAAGAGCAAGGTGTCAGCAAATCCTGTTGGCTGTGCCTTAAAACTACATACAAATGTCTACAATATTTATTATTGATGCTAATATCATGATTATTTGTGGTGACAAAAAAATGTTAGCGAAGCCTGAGAAATTGGAATCCTTATTCCTTCTTTTTTGACTATGAAAATGTCTATAAAACCATAGCAAAATTATTTTCTTAGAGGTCTTTCACTGGAAATAAATATAAAATGAAAAGCAAAATCAAGAGTCTATATTATTTGATGTAACACTTGGCTGTGGACAGAAAACTGATTTGGGGCCCATGAGCTTAATCTCAAAAATGAGGGGGAACTCATCATTACAATACACACCATTAATAGGGGAAAACTTTGCACATGAAGCTTTGTAATGCAGCAAATGATTCCTGGCATATGATTTACTGAGAATTCATTCATTCACCCAACAAAATATTTATTGAGCATCTCCTAGATGCATCTTATGGTCACTGGATATATAATAATAAGAAAAACAGATATGGTGTTATCTGATCCATAAACATTCTGAAGATGCAAATTTCCAGCTAAATGGATTGGTTGGCTTTTAGAAGCATATAAATGTCAGAGTTAAAAACAAAAATTTAATATTTAGACCACAAGTTTAGCATTACAATCTGACTCAACACAGTGATCACAAGTCCAAAACTTGGTCCCTAGAAGAAGGGTTATTTGATGAAGAAGATGCATTCTTCTCCCACGTCCTAACTACCTTGGCATTCCATATTATCCACTTACTTAATCCTCCAATCTATGAAGTAGATACTGTTATTATTATCACTATAGCTGCAGTTTACATAGGTTGCCCATGATGACAAACTAATAAGGGGGCTTGGATTCAAACCCAAGCAGTCTAGCTACCAACTCAGCTTCCTTAGCCCCTACCTATGCTGTCTTAATTTTATCAAGATTGTCATTGTCATTGTTACCAAAACCATATACTAGAGTAGTGGCATATATAGTACAAAGAGAACTGTTTGAACCTCATTGTCCCTGGGGCTTTTTACTAGTTCTTAAAGTATTAATTATCACTGAAAGGATTGAAAGTTGACTTGTGTCTGTTGCGACCTTAGAGAAACAAATGTATTGAATTGTCACTTTAGAATCTTACAGTCCAAGAGAATTACATTCGCATAAGTGCTGCAGAAATAAATATTCAATCAGCAAGGGTTAACCTTGCTTTAATAAAACCTCATTAAGAAAAAAAACTTCAGATTACTGTACTAGGAAATGTCAACCTAAGGAATGGTTATTCATGTCACAAAGTAGTTTTCATGATTCACTATAATATTCTTAAATAATGAACTTCTATTATATATTTAAAATATAATTCAATTACAAATAATGTTATTAATAACAAATAAGATGCTTAAGAGGGGGAACAAAATAGTAGGACTTAAACCAGGTGGTACATTAGTAAATAGTGATGTTTTGTTAATATAGATTCTTGGGTCTCAATAGAGACCTAAAATCAGAATCTCTGGGTATATTTTAAAGAAGTGGCTTTTCCTCCCACCCCCAACTCTCACACACACATCCCAGATAATCTTGATTCAGTCAGCTCATTAAGCAGCATTTGAAATCTCTGGCATAAACCATTAAAGTCATAAATAGGTGTCAGTAATGTACATTTTAAGCATATCAGGCAAAGATCTAGTCTTCCACAAAGAGTGAAGGGAAGCTGTCACATTCTTGTGCTCAAAGTAATAAAATGAGAAAGCTACTGAGAGAGAAGATTAGGAGTCTAACCTCTAAGCAAGATTTTTTAAAATGTTATGTTAGTCACCATACAGTACTTCATGAGTTTTTGATGCAGTGTTCCATGATTCATTGTTTACGTATAACACCCAGTGCTCCATGCAATACATGCCCTCCTTATTACCCAGCACTGTGCCAACCCATCCCCTGCCCTCCTCCCCTCTAAAACCCCAAGTTTGTTTCTCAGAGTCCACAGTCTCTCATGGTTTGTGTCCCCCTCCGGTTCCCTCCCTTCATTTTTCCCTTCCTTCTCCTAATGTCCTCCATGCAATTCCTTATGTTCCACAAGTAAGTGAAACCATATGATAATTGACTTTCTCTAAGCAAGACGTTTTAGGGTTCTACCTGACAATGACTCCAGAAAGCCTAGAGATTTCAATTTCATATACAGTGTCAGTGGGACTAATTCATGCCCAGTATGGTAAGTTTTCAACAACCATGAAAGAAACAGATTTTGCTTCCAGTCTCTAATGGTGAATAAATATAAAAAGTTTGAGAACGAGTTGGTAATATTTCCAAAATGCGACAGATTACACATACATATAGAAAAGAAGCCAACTTGTTGAGGCTATTCTCAAGAGGGAACTACTCACCTCAGTTGCTTTAGGGAGATACTGCCGGAAAAGGCAAAGGGAGGCCTTTTAGTATACCGAGGCACTATCTGATTTGGGGTAATTCATTTAACTTTTTAATTTCAACTTTCTTATATGTAAATAAGGATAATAATACTACATAGATTACTGAGAAAATTGAAGAAAATATATGTAAACTGCTCAATAGCAGCTGCTTAAGAAACAATGTCTCATTATTTTTAGAGTGGATTGGGGGTAGATCTATGGAATCAGTCTCTGAGATTTCAAAATAGAATGAAAATTGCAAAAAGATTCCACTGAAATTTACCGTTAAGAAAGAAATTAAGCTTACTGACATTTTAAAAAATGTTGCTCCTATTGCAGTTTATGTATACCTGGTTAAGTAGATTGACAGACTGTACTGTCACAACTCACAGATACTTTGGAACAATCTGTAATGAGAGGGAGAAAGGCCACTGACATCTCAAGGCAAAGTTCTTTAAATAATTGTCATGTTTAAAGAGTTTAGACATTTTCTTTTATAAACAGACAAGTTCTCCAAAATCTCCCGCCTTTTCTGTGATGAGTGCTCGACAATAGTATGATACCCAACCAGAATTTTGAAAAAAAAATTTCAGGTATTGGGGACTGGAAATGTTTTCATCACGGGGATCTTCATGCCAAAATAAAACATCACATAGAGATAACTCACACAAATGGGAAACTTTTAACCTGTGTAAAAATTTTCCACATGAAGAGTTTTACATCCTTTGTAAACAAAAAATAAACAGAATATCTTCTGATTAACTTGCAAAAAGACACAATTGATACTAGAGAAGGCAGAAATTCATAGCTGAATTTCAACAAATGATTCTTCAGGGTTGGTGGATGGATTGAGATATGAGTGTCACGAATTAGCTGACCTCTTTTATTTGGGATCTTCCTATCTTGGAAGCCTAATTTTTTTCAACTATGATAGCCATTAAAAGTAAGGGTTGAAAAAACCTGTCCTAGCCATATCTTTACGACACAGTGCTAAGATCTGAAAAATGAATGAAACATACTTGATTATAATTTTAACAAGAACCAAAAGGTTCTCATGCAAATAATGCAATTTAAGAAAATTATTCTAAATTAGTCACTTAATCTTAGTGTTCTTCTTAAATTTCTAAAATATATATAACATAGTAAGGCATAGTAGAAGCATATAATTTATTAAATGCTAAAAAGTTTTTACTGAAGGGATAAGCATAAAAAAACTCAAAGGCAACTGATTCAGAATAAATTTATCAGTGGGATCATGCAAGTCTCTCATTTGTGGGATACAAATACATCCTAAAAAAGAAGGGGCTAATTCCAAATACCTGTGAAATTTCTTGAGCCTAAACATTTTATAGTGTCTGCCCTTGAGACTGAGGCAAGTGGGTTTAATAAGCTGAGCAGGTGATTGCACGTGAAGATGGCAGGCAGAGGGAGGTGGCACAAAGCGGAGGTCTGGGTTGTGTCTCAGCCTAGCCACATTGTAGTGTGGGCTCGGAGAGGCTTTTGAGCTCCCTGAACCAATCACTTCATCTGGAAAATGGGCATAGTCCAATTTACTTTCCAGGGTTTTCATCAGGAGTGTATGTTGTGAAGAACGTATCCTATGGAATCATATGAAATTGCCACGATTTGGTATTTGTTAACATAAAAAGACATAGCCTTTAAATGGATATAAACAGTGTCAGATATATGAAGATGTATTTTCCAAGATAATATTATTGTTTAAGCTCCTTATTTATTTCACCTGCGCGACTTAGGTAATGTTATTCTTACTTGTTGACAGGACTGAATAAACACACCCCGAGGGTTTATCCCTTTCCGAAAATCATTGCTTTCTTCTGTCTGCCCAGCGCGGCAACCTCTTCCTTTCCTGCGTTTTGAACCGGGCTGTTCTGCCTGCTCATCTTAGTCAGATCTACTCCTCCAAGACTTGGCTCAGCCTCTGGGTCTCATTATGAGGAGACGTGAAACTCATGCCACAGGGTTAGCTCTCATCAAAGGGATAACTCACATGCCTGATTCTGTGGCAACCAGAGTTTCGTTGGTAGAATTTTAAAAACAAGTCATCGTTTTAATTTATCTTCCATTGAAACTTGAAAGTACCGTATTAAAAGAGGCAGTTTTTGGCACAGTTTTAGAGCAGGGCTTAAATCCTTGGCGATTTTAATCATACTCTATCTTAAAGTCTTAAACTTCATAGGCCTTGGTGCTAATATTTATCTTCCAAGGGCGCCTAATTTTCATTCATTAAATGAAATTTATTTTTGATAAATCTGAACATTGTGTCTGACTGGTTTTCAAAAGAAGGACTATAATGTTCTGTAGAAGAAACTAAAGTTTTGAGTGTTGACAATTGGAAATGATAAAATCTCTGTCTTAATTGATTCTGCTCTGAGTACAAAAGTCCAATTGTGTGAACAGAGGGGATGCAAGGCAGGTGATAGGGCAGCGGGAGGGATCGGAAGGAGCAGAGAAAGTCTGGCTCAATCCTGCAACAGGTCCGTGTGAAGAATGGAGCTGTGCAGACACAGGGAGGACACATCAGGCTCAGGACCAGGATGCCTGGGTTCTGTGTCCTGTGGCTCCCACAGACTGGTTCTGTACCCTGTGAGGAGCCACTTCTTTCTCTGGGTTTCAGTCCCCCATCTATCAAAGGATAGGCTTGAAATAGATGACCTGTAAATTTTCCTCCAGCTTTGACGTTCTAGCATTTGATACAGAAATAACTTGTGTCTGTGAATACCAATTATATAGATCTATACACACCATATTCCATATGTGTTGGCCCACAGGTGTGTGCATTTAAAACGATCTCCAGAAGCAAAGCAGGAGCAGAATGATACTTAGCTAATAGCAGGCCATCACGTGGGCAGAGAAGATTCCGAAATAAGAATAGTCCTTACTTTATCAGTGAAAGATGCCTTGTCTGAGTCACTTAAATAATGGCTTTAGCTTGCTCATTGTTAAGATAGAAGCAATGTGGAATTTATACTTGCTCTGAAGGAGGTGGTGCAGTGTAGCCTTACTACCTCTACTTAGGTTTTTCTGAATATTTGACCCCATCTAGATTTAAAGGTAACTGATCAACGGATACTCTTCTCTCTCTCGCCTTCCTTTTTTGTAATGGTAAGAGATGTTGATTGTGAAGAATCATATATATATATGTATATATATACACATAGATATATGTATATATATCTTTATATATATAAAGAACAAATGTCACTAGTTATCCCACCCCTTTAATGAGCATGATCATTCAAATTTATTTTGATTTATTTAGATTCTGTTGTTCAGGATAACTCGTAGGTGCTTTCTTCAGAGGTACATTTACAAATCTTTTGTTTACATTAACTGAGATATCCCCAGGGACTTAAGCAAGGAAAAAGTGTCAGATCGCCCTTTTAGAAAGACGGTTTTGGTTGCAGTATGAAGTACAGCTGGTGAGCCATGGGGATTATGGATACTGTCTGCCAATCTATCTCTGTGTCTCCCCCTCTGAGCTCATGGTAGAATTGTGCTTCCCTGCCTTCTTGAAGTGCAGTCTGACTACATGGCTTAATTTGACCTATGATCACCACCAAAACCACCTTAAAGTGACCTATGGTCATTTCTGCATGCACATATTTAAAAGCACTGTACAGTTCATCATTTCCCCTTCCTCCTGCCATGGCAACCAGCAATATTCTAAATAGTAGATATTCCATCAAGCTGGGTCCCTGAAGGAGAGTGACATGAAGCAGATAGCTCTCTTTTCCACCCCCTCCTCTCAGATGGACGTACAGCAAGACGAAGAAACAAACGTTTATTGCTTCAAATCTCTAAGATTTTGGCACTTCTTTTTTCTGCAGCATAACCTTACTATCCTTATTTATGAGGATAAATAAGGAGCGGGGTTGGCTATAGGTGAGGACAGGGGTTGGCTATTATCTAGGAAGGAGACGTTATGGTCTGAACCATTATCGTTGCAGTAGGGTTGGAGAAAGGAAGACACATTTGAGAGCTATGTAAGAGGAAATGGTGGGCTTGATAATCAATAAGATATGAGGGTTGAAGGGGAAGACAGAATTAAAAATAATTCCTAGGTCTTGATTGGGATTATTCATATTTGGCATTGGCTGCAGTTTGGCTTTAATTCTGAGACTCTGCTCCATGTATCTTGCCCTTTTCAGGATCCAGGCTGAGGGAATAGCCACTATCTTGTTTGTGAAGTGAAGGAAAACTTCCAATGGCTGAACTACACCAGGGCTTATAAAGTTTCTGCTTGGGACCGGCATATGTTACTTCTAGTCACATTTCATTGGCTAAGACAGGTCATATGGCCAAGTCTGTAAGAATTAGAATATGAGGGCACCTGGGTGGCTCAATTGGTTAAGTATCTGGCTTTGGCTCAGGTCATGATCCCAGGATCATGATCCCGTGATCTTGGGATCAGGACCAGCATCAAGCTCCCTGCTCAACTGGAAGAGTGCTTCTCCCTCTGCTCCCTCCACCCACTATGCTTGCTCTCTCAAATAAGTAAATAAAAGAATTAGAAGTAAAAAAAAAAGAATTAGAAGAATACATATTGAGCACCTGCCACACATTAGGTGGTCAATAAATGGGAAGAACCTTTCCAACAAGTGGGTCATTTGACAAAGGGCTGGCTGCCCCGTCTTTTCATTTGGGTAGTTTTTCCAGGACATGAACTAGGTCTCTTATTTCTTTTGCATTTCTCTGTGTTCTATACATATCAAACGTCTGGTACATGTTAATACTCAATAAATTTTTTCTGAATAAATGAATGAATGTGTAGCTTGCATTCATTTTGCTTTATACACCCTGAGGAAAAAGATCTCAGCTATCAAAACCCCAAAGCACATAGTTAAAGATGAAAATTTCATTTGGAAAAAATCACTTGCTGAAAGAATCATAATCCCCAAATCACCTATTACTGCTTTTGAAGTTTCTATTTGTAATATGAAAACTGGCCCCTGAAATGAATGTGTTTTAAATTATTTTTAAGAACCTTTTTTAAAAAAATATTTTATTCATTTATTTGACAGAGAGAGCATGAGGGAGCACAAGCAGGCAGAGCAAGAGAGGGAGAGGGAGAAGCAGGCTCCTCACTGAGCAGGGAGCCCAATGCGGGGTTCGATCCCAGGACCCTGGGATCATGACTCAAGCCAAAGGCAGTCCTTTAACCAACTGAGCCACCCAGGCACCCAGTTTTAAGAACCTTTTTAAGGGTGCCTGGGGGGCTCAGTCGTTGAGCATCTGCCTTCAGCTCAAGTCAAGATTCCAGGGTCCTGGGATCAGCCGTGCATCAGGCTCCCTGCTCAGCAGGAAGCCTGCTTCTCCCTCTCCCACTCCCACTCCCTCTCCCCCTACTTGTCTGTCAAATAAATAGATAAAATCTTTAAAAACAAACAAACAAACAAACAAACAAACAAAAAACCCACAAAAAAATCTCTTACCCCAGAGCTGCTTTAAGGAGGGGAATTTTATTGCTCCTAAGGATAGCGTCTCACTTTACCTAATCCTCATACCATGTATCTTTCTTCAACTTGGCTTTTCATTTCCTAATAAATTTATACTTATCTGTTTCTAAAGACTCTTTTGTCCCTCTGCCCCTAGGTTGATCACACTAGACATTTTAAAACATTTCCCCATAATATTGTAATGACCAACTCTTCTATTTATTTGTGCTTTACCTTTGTTTTAATTTTGGGTTCATTAGTACTTAAGTAGTTTAAAAATAAAAATACCAACAAGTTAAAGGCACCAAGATTATCTGAAGAGACATATTAGAAAAATATTCTGGAAGCTAAATATATCAAACTTTATTCAACCACAAAGGTTTTTCACCCACGATAGCATAAGAAAACAACTAATCATTTATTATTATTGCTATTACTATTATTATTATTATTTTTGATCTCTCTTCAAATTACTGCAAGGTAGCACAGATACTTCAAAAAATACTTGTGGATTAAAGCTTATCAGATTACCCATTTTCATGGTTATACAGTTGAGAAGAAAACGGAATAAATATCCTCATTCTGAGACTGTTTTATCTCCTTGGACTTGACTTTTAGCCAACCTCTAAAAATTACCGCGCATCTCTTTGCAGAGGCACCACACTAAATTTAGGTTCCCTCCCTCCACAGAAACAAGACTGGGGACAGGACAGCTCCTCACCAAGATCAAGACCCCCAAAACTGCCGCCGGGAAGGCTCAAAACCAGGGCCTATCCAACAAATTTCTCTTAGTCTGGCAACTCAGCCTGCTCTCCACTGTCACACATGTGCAAATCCAAACACACCCTTTATCTCCTTCTTAAAAGCCTTATTTTCATGTTTTCTTTAATTATGCGAAATCACCCTTTTTTTGGAGTGTAAAAGTTACTGGAAAAATGACAAAACGTGGCATCTCCGCTGTGGCTGGTGCCTTCATCCCCTGGCATCTCCGAAGCAAGGGTAGATTTACTAGTCAGAACTCTACTGTGCCTGCCTAAAAGCAAGCTAGACAGAAGCGAACGGTAAATGCCTTCAATACTTTTTGAAAAAAATCCATCAAAGCTTTTGTTGAATGATATTTATAAGGGCCTTACTGTTCTCTTTCAAAAACCGAAATGCCCTTCTCCGACACTCGAAAAAAATCGCCTGTGCTTTTCATCTTTCTGTCTTAGAGTGTAAACATTGTTTTGAGTGAAAAGAGCTGAAGGAGCGCTTACTTTGCCTTGAAATTTTATTTTTAAATAAGAGAGGGAGAAAATCCTTTTTCTGACTAATACTAATAATACGGGTCAAAGTGTCAGGCGATATACAATTAAATGGAAAACAAAAAAGGTTCCCCCTCTTTTTCCCACAGCACAATGGCACTGGAATATAAATTACCAATGAAGATGAAATAATACTTCAAAGCCTGTAGGGCAGGGCAGTGCAGTGTTTACAAAGTATTTTCTAGGGCACGATGAGACATTAAAGATGATGGTAACCCATGGACTTGGGGGTGTTGCTGAATAGTCTTAAACTAGCATGAGGTAGGATTGTAGGTCCCTGTAGCCTGTGACCCCATGATATGCTTTGTTTCATGGGGCAGCTGCAGTTATCAACAGATGTTTCAGCAATAAATAATTGGTATCATCTCGGAAAAGACCCATCTACCTGGGGAGAGGGCATAATACCAAAAACACTGCCCAGCTATTACAGCCACATTAATCTCTCATCTCTCCAGGTTTCTCGGGGAGCGTACTGCAGGTGTTTTTCCTGGGAGAGAGTGAACAAACTCTCTCAAGTCAGCGAGCTTTGTGTGGAGTGTAAAGGAGGTTGGCCTCTGCCATAAATTTCTGTCTGTGGCCACACACCAAAGGAGAAAAGATTGGGGGTGGGGGAGGAGGAGGGGGGTGCACGGGGAGGGAGGAAATGGGGGAGGCTGAGGAGACCAGAAAGCAAAGCATGAAACACATATAACTTTTCTTGATTAAGTTCAGTCCAAGAGAGGAACATTATAAATGACCCTTAATTTCACCAACCCAGGCACTCAGCGGAAATCTATGCTTAACTTTGATCTGTTATTTGTGGAATTAAGTTTAATTAAATTAAACCTAACAGGGTTTACACTCTAAGTGTAATGCAAATTTTAAAAATAGAGAGGAAACTTTTTATGGGAAGGGTTCATTTCAAGGCAAAGAAAACCATGGCAAGTTTAGATTTGTGAAAAAATTGTAAGAAGAACTGACTTGGCTGAAAAGACAAGGTCAGTAGCCTTTGACTAATTTTTTATGTAAGAACAAAAGCTCATAATTAATTGATTATTAAAACATGGCCATCCAGCTTCAGTAGAGTATAATATTGAAGCCAAGGGTAATGCAACAACAACAAATCATGGAATTATTTTGACAAGCTAAGATATCAAAAGTCGCTTTTGACAAGCTAAGATATCAAAAGTCGCATGAGTTCACAGGGTGCTATAGTTCTCCATATTTACAAAACAGAGTGGGTTAGTAATTGTGCACTTGGGGTCTGATCCAATAGGAAAGCATCCTAAGAGTCTTGGGGAGGTGTGGTTACTTAATTTATAGTTTGATGGGGGCAGCTAAAGAAAATGATGCTCAGAGTTCAAAAAGCTCCCAGGTTAAATGCATCAGGGGCTAAAGAAGCCTAATGGATGCATTCTTGGAGCTGCCTCTCGTGATCTTGGGAGCTGGACACAAACATCTTAATTCCTGATGTCTCTGTTCCCCCCAACTGTGACATCCATGCAGTATACAGAGGGAAAGTAGAAGGAATAATAAATGGGCCCTTAAAACAGTCTAACGACTATGAGTAGTTTGTCTCCCAACTCACATTCATCCTCAAATGCAGCAAGACCACATTTTCAAAAGACCATCTTCAGTTTTTCAGTGAAGTCACTTCAGCTATGCATGCAGCTTAGGGGGATCTGGAGGCTGTGGGACGGACTGAGAGGAGTAAAACTTTGGTTATGGTGATATGCTGTGTTTCCCTCTCAGCCTGTGTTTGAAATTCAGAGGGACTTTCTTAGCCCCAAACGTCAAAGCAGGGGTCCCACCATCTGTGAAGCTATCCTGTTCTCACCTTCCCTAGAAAACTTGAAAGTTCCATACCACTGGCTGCCCAATCACACAAGGCTTTCCAAGCAGGTAAACAACTACTGGCTTTTCAGGAATTGGTCCCAGTCCAAACAAGTTCCTGGAATTGATGGGAAGGAGACTGCTTTTATTTATTTTTTTATTTTTAAGGATTTTATTTATTTGACAGATAGAGATCACAAGCAGGCAGAGAGGCAGGTAGAGAGAGAGGAAGGTAAGCAGGCTCCCCGCTGGGCAGAGAGCCCAATGCGATGCTGGGCTCCATCCCAGGACCCTGGGATCATGACCTGAGCTGAAGGCAGAGGCTTTAACCCACTGAGCCATCCAGGGCCCCCAGGAGACTTCTTTTATCATAGGTCTCCTGCAGTCTTCACTTTGGAGTTCCCTTTACCCCCTACCATGTCGCTTCTTCCTTCACATCCCTGGTCAGGCTCTCTGACTTTCCCCTTTGCTCTTTATCCTATTCTTTCCTTTAGAACACTGGTTCTCACACTCTAGCATGCACATGAATCACCTAGAGGGCTTGTCTAATGCTCATTGCTAGACTCTCAGCCCCAGAGCTTTTGACTTGGTAAGACTAGGGTGGGGCCCAAGAATCTGAATATCCCACAGATTTCCAGGTAATCTAGTGCTGCTGCTGTGAGGTCTCATTTTCAGCATCACTGCTGAAGAACTGCCCTGTTCAATAAAATAGTAGCCCTATCCACATGGGTCTATTTATACAGAAATTGATTTTTTTAAAAAATTAAATAATATGAAAAAGATTCAGTTCTGCAATCATACTTGCCACATCTCAAGTACTGGAAAGCCATAGGTGGCCAAGGCCTTATGTATCGGTCAGCAGAGATATGGAACATTTCCATCATTGCATGAAGCTCTGCTGGAGAGCCTGCATCTCGCCTTATGGTTAACAAGTTTCAGGAAATCTATCTGTGCTTTCAAGTTCTTCGCTTGGGGCTTCCTGAGGGAGAACTGGCATTGAGGTGGAGAAAGGAGTAGCTCCACCATCACTGGTCGGTTCCCCTGGGCACATTCATCTCCCTGCCCCTTAATTTCCTTCTCTGTAAAATGGGGATGACCATGGTAATAATCACGGGAAGGCCATTCTGAGAATTAACTGCGCATGCATTTGTTTGTGCATGTGCAAACAGTTTGTAAAATCCACAGTTTTACACTAATTGTAGTTATTATTCCATTCCACTTTTCCACCTATACCAAGACTGCCCATTTAAAATCCCTGACTCATCCCTGCATTCTTTCTAAGTATTCCCTTTTCTTGGCCTGCAGTCCTCAGTCTACTTAATCCCAGTCTGTTTGCTTATTTTGGGGAGGAGAGGTGTGGGAAAAGTGGGGGTTTTGTTATTTTATTAAGCCTCCAAAGATGCCATTATATGTATGTGGATCAGGGACTCTTCCCCAGATTTCTGTTTTGATTGGCGAAGATAGTATCTATATACTTATTTTGGGATGACCCTAAAACACATTCTCATGTAAACTGCTGAAATAAAGAGTTTAGGATATTATCATTGTTTGTAATGCCTGGTCTCCAGACAAATAAATATTTTTATATGAGAAAAAAAAAAACATATAAGCTGATAGACTCTCTTCCTTGTCAGTGCTACCCAAAAGAACAATGACACTCCCTGTAGCATCCCCAGAACCTAAGTCTGAAAGCTGAGCTCAAATCTGAGTTCACATGCTATTTGTGAGGTCTTCTTCCATCCGAGGTAAAGATACTAGTTTGACTAATTTCCAATAAGTGATTTGAGGAATAAGCAAATCAAGGACTTTGATTTGATGCCTCCTGAACAGACTGCATCGTGAGGGGATAAGCAAGTGAGAAGGATCCTGGGTTTGGGGGGACAGGGAGGGACAGGGCAGAGAGCAAGTCACATTAATAAAATAGTGGTGAACTCATTTTTTCCCCATGCTACTCCACTTTTAAAAAGGAGCATTTCAAAATAAAAATGTTACGAGACATGGTAGAACCCAAACTGCTCCTCCTGGCCTACCAAGGATATAATAAATATTTCAGGATGACAGGTTTCTCCCTGGACCCCCTGACCACCCTTCTTCACTTTTACTTGACTCGGCTTTCCAGCGGAAGGTCTCATAGGCAGGCAGTGCTTTCTAAAAGCTATTTCCCCCACATCAGTCAATCTGGCAGAGCCGACCATAAGGGTAGGGGCTGTCTTATGCTTCAAAGAAATTTAATCTATTAGACCACTTAGAGGCTAAATACCTGGCTTGGGGGTGTCAGAGGAACAGGTGGTGTGGCTCTCCCTACCAGTAACTGCTGCAACCCGGCGCCAATCACATCCTGCAGGTTTGTTTTGTCCTCTGGGCCCACGGCTTGTTTGTACTGCCACTTTTCAGGCACGAAGGGCCACTTCATTTCCTTTGCCTCCTGGATCAGGGTCCTCAAGTCGCCGGGGAGTGAAGCTGAAAAGGTCAGAGTTCAGGTAAGCAAATTGCAGTCAAAGAAAAGGCTGTTGAGTTACCAATGTTATGATGAAGCACCTCAGTGGCAAAGAAACATTTTTCCTACCTCTTGCTGGCTGGTGGAAAGCTAGGGGTTCTGACTCAAAGAATAATAGTGCAAAGCTATCTGTCAGGGGTGGCCCTGGTCTACTTTGCCCTTCAGGTAAATTGGGGTAGTCAGGCATTAAGAAAGGTTTTTAGCAGGAAGTAAAGCACTTCAGTGACTATCTCTGCGTGAAGAACCAGAGAAAGGAATGAAGGAAATATTATTTTCCCTGTAAAATGAGAAAGGGACCGAGAGGGACTGACATCTGGGACTTGCGGCAGCTGGGTAAGGCAGAGAGTCAATTGGTACAACCTCTTTTTACTTCTCTAAGACATTGCATACTTTCACTACGGAATACAGTTGAATAGAGGTGATTGGTACAAAAAACCCAAATGAAATTTGAAGTAGTACCAATTTATTGTGAAATGGCTCTGTTTCACATGAGTAGACACGTGCCATATCTTCCTAGGCACCAAACCTCATTATGGAGCTCCGCGATCTCCTATCCAAACTTAGAAAACCCAAAACTCTGGAAACTGAAATGTTTTTTTGTAAGTTTGGCACCCTAACCAGACTTGAACTGACTGGGAGCTCTTTATGGTCTTGTTTATCTTATTTAGTGAGATTAGCCAAAAGTTGTGCTGCAAAAATTTTAATGTTTGACTCTAGATGCTGCCCCTGCTTCTGCTGGAGTGTGAATGTAACAGATGGTCCCTGCACCATACTACCTTCCTAACATTTGAAAAATTCTGGATGCTGAAGCACGTGTGAAGCCCCAGCGTTCAGGATTATGGACCTGATTACACGACTGATAGTTAGAAAGCTCGAGGTGCTTATCTTACAGACATTTCACACTCAAAAGTGTCTAAAGCTGGGGGCGCCTGGGTGGCTCAGATTGTTAAGCATCTGCCTTCGGCTCAGGTCATGATCTCCATCCAGGTCCTGGGATTGGCCCCTGCATTGGCCCCTCTGCTCAGTGGGTATCGGCTTCTCCCTCTCCCACTGCCTCTCCCCTCTTCTTGTGCTCTCTCTCTCTCTCAAATGAATAATGAATAAATAAAACCTTTTTAAAAAAAGTATCTAGAGCTGAACTCACCATCTTTTTTCTAAATCTGTTTCTCTATTCTTTATTTTGATGACTGCTACCACCATTCACTGAGTCACCCAAGAATAAAACCTAGAAATCAGGATAGACTTTTTGCTTTTTCTTCCCCTCTCAACCTCACCAGTTTTCAAACTCTGTAGATCCTAAATTCCTCCTTTCCATTATCAGTAACTCTTGTCTGAACCACTGTTTCTTACCTTGCCCCATCCATTCCAACTTCCGCGGTGCTGATCCCCATTTTGCTAAAATAAAAAATAGACCAGGCCATTGCCCTGAATATAATTCTTTAATGGTTTTGTACATCTCGTCCTCACATTTGCATTTCCCTCCCCCAATCCTTTCATGATCAAGCTCAGGCTGACTGGCTTCAGCGCAAACATTACCACTTCTCATCAGCCTGCCGTGACCACCCTGCAGAATTAAAAGGTCCATCCAGAGTGCTCCCAAACCCCCAAATGCATGGCCTTTCAGTATTCATCCCATTGCTCTGTCATCACACTTCCCTCTCACTGCACTGTGAGCTCCTGAAGATATAGGCATCCTGTCTTACCACCACTGAAATCACATCATGATGGTTAAAAGAAGGATTGGTCTTATGTCTACATGAGACATGCTACATAGGACAAAAGAGATATGACAGAGAGAATAAAAAACAAAAGGAAGAGGAAGGAAACCTAACTCTGCCCTAGGCCACAATGCCCTTCTGTGTCCTTGCCACCAACTGCACAAATGTAAGGAAGACCGCTGATGGGGAAACATTGCTTGGCACTGAGGAGATATCAAAGGGGCCACACCAGTGAGTAATCCATGCAGACTACTGAGAATGACTTACAAATATCCCACTGAAATCATTGCTCTTTGATTCAGCAACCCAGAACTACTGAGCACCGGTTGTAGTAGCACTCCTCCAAAGGAAGCACAGCCATGGCATAAGGGATTCATGTGGTCAAAATATGCTAGAAAGCCCAGCCCTCTGATGGCCAAAAGTGTTCCAATAGGGGTGCCTGGGTGGCTCAGTGGGTTAAAGCCTCTGCCTTCGGCTCAGGTCATGATCTCAGGGTCCTGGGATCGAGCCCCAGCATCAGGCTCTCTGCTCAGCGGGGAGCCTGCTTCCTCCTCTTTCTCTCTCTACCTGCCTCTCTGCCTGCTTGTGATCTCTGTCTGTCAAATAAATAAATAAAATCTTAAAAAAAAAGTGTTCCAATATACATGTAGAGAAAAATTAATTTATTTATTCCTTCCTTCTTTCCTTCCTCTCTTCCCTGCCTTCTCTTCTTCTCCCCCACTTCCTTCCTTCCTTCCTTCTTTCTTCTTTCAATACTGTATTTATTTGAGAGAGAGTGTGTGAGAAGGGGCAGAAGGAGAGGGAGAGAGAATCTGATGCAGACTCTACACTGAGCAAGAGGCCGACACAGGCCTTGATCCCATGATAGCAAGATTGCGACCTGAACTGAAACCAAGAGTCAGCCGCTTAACCCACTGAGCCACCCAGCTCAGGGGTGGCTCTAGGGGCACCTAAAGAAAGTTTCTTAAATGATATTTGTAAAGAGTTAGGAATAGGGTGATTGCTAAGTCCCGTTCACTTAGGACAGTCCTGTGTGGCCCTAGAGTATTTATTTGTAGTGTTCCTTCTCACACTGAAGTGTCCCATTTGACTGATCGATCATTTGGAAATTCTGTCCATGAATATCAAATTCAGGAGGCAAATGAGTAGTTAGATGACAATAGGAAGCTGATTTCTAGATTCAAAGATTTTTACCATACATTAGCACAGAATCGTTTAAATATTTTCAATTTTTTTCATGATGACAGAGAAAATCTGTTCTACACAACTCATTTTTTGCCTTTCCCTCACCAGCCTCTCCCTGTGGAGCATGCCAGAGCATGGACAGTCTAATGTGCCACCAAAGTCAGTGATGCCTCTGAAGTACATTTTTAAAATATATCTGTGTTTAGATTTCAGTTCCTTCTCTATTTCTGAGGAAGTTGCTGGGGTAGTCTCCCATGCTGACAAGGACAATTTCTTTTTCTTTTTCTTTTCCTTTTTTTTTTTTTTTTTAAGACTTGATTTATTTATTTGACACAGAGAGAGAGAATGATAGAGAGGGAGAAGTGGCTTCCAGGGAGCAGAGAACTCCATGCAGGACTTGATCCCAGGATCCTCGGATCATGATTTGAGCTGAAGGCAGATGCTTTATGACCTCGCCACCCAGGTCCCCTGAGAAGAACAATTTCTGAGGGAAGAGGATAGGACTGAGAGGAGGAAGAGAAAGAATAAAATCACAATGATCATGTTCAAGTCGTCTGACTAGTTCTGTTGCCATAGATGACCCTGTACTAATGTCCTTCCCTTGGAGTACATGCAAGTAATGACTTTGGGGATCGCACAACCTGCCCACAAGTGTCACTCAGAAACCACCTGCTAAGGGAAGGACTCTGTGTCAGACTACACTCAGTTGTACTGACGGCGCGTGGGGTGGACCCCACAGCTTGCCTCCGTGGGGATCGATTAATGCTGAAATTGTCAATGGCTCAGCATAGGTCTCCTCCCCCATGGACGTATCAGATTCAGCCGAGCGCAGCAGCCGGCCCCTGATGGAGCAGTACCCTCTTCTGCCTCTTGATCACTTCCTTCTCCAAGCAGCTTACCTGAAGGGCCGGTGCGAATCGGGTGATTTTTGTGGCCCTGTTTGCCTTATCTGGAACTAAACTGATCATTTCTCCTATTCTGTGCCATTTGGGAAGAAAAAGAAGAAAATGCTACCCAACAGGGAACTCTGAGTTTTCACGAGGGAGAACACAAAGCTTAACGGAATTGGGGCTGAGTAGACAAAGGATGCCATGTAGTGAAAGGACCAGAGGAAAAACCTCAGTAGACGGAACACAGCACACGGCCCCTGGGGAGAACTGCAGCACGTTCTGGAGGCGCTGAGTACCCGCCGCTCCCTGACAAGGGGCTAACACCTGCCAGTGTGTGCTCAGGCTGATGGACACCTATAACCAGCAAGCAAAAGCACACAGCGTGTATGCGGCTAGTAAATAAGGAAATCACATAAACTAAGGAGCACAAAAGACAGATTATAAAAATTTAAGACATCTACAGGTCCCTAAAAGTGCCTCTGTAAAAAACGTGTGTGCCTATCTACAAGAATATGGGGAAAAGGCTTCTCCAGAACATTTTCCCATTACATAACATCAAAAACAAAAGAGATGGAGAGTGTGCACTATATGTGGTCATCTTATTTCTGCAAGGAATAGCAAGTCTCTAAAAATACAAAGAAAAATATTAAAAGCACACAAAAGGGACACACTTATAGAAATGGAGAAACATTTATTCAAATGCTAAAAAGAAGTCTAAGGAAAGAAGCTTCTCTCTCCAAAACTGACTATGGAAGAAGTAAGAAATACTTTAGCTTTCTAGATTTTGTGATAGAAACTTCCCAAACAATGACCTATCTAAAACTGTGAATGGCATAAACTATGAAATGAGCAAAAGGCCAATTCAATTCTGATAGTGATGCAATCAGTATTTATCAGTGTGAGAGGATTTATTTTACAAACAGCATGCGAATGCAGCATGAGAAATGTATCGATAATTAAAAAGAGAGAGATAGAGAGATTGGACCAATGAGATGACATATTTAGGGAAACCACAGAAGCCTATGGAAACTGATGAGGCACAAAAGCCTCGTTTGAAAAAAAAGTATGTGCCACCATTCAGAAGTTGCTTCAATTTTTTAATAATTGAAATTTACGTGCACCGGTCCACTTGCACCCTTTGTTCTTCTTGAACTACACTGTTTTCTTGTAGCCTCATGTTTACTGAAGCCTAAAATTAGAACTGACAGCAATTCACTGCAACAAAGTGGGCTTCCTCCCCTGCCCGTCCGCCTGCAGCCCATGTCCCATTCATGCCCTAGAAATCCACTCATCTCTCGGTGGTCATCTGCCAAGAGAAGAAAAATAGGGCAGAGATGAAAACACGTCGTTCAGGCAGGGGAGTTGAGAGCGGACCTGCTGGCTTCTCCCTTCCCCCAGTGCCTCCTGTCAGGACCTCACCTCTGCACTGCTGGTCCTCGCTCTTGGCCTCCTCCGACACATCTGACGCCTCCAACAGGAGCTGGTCCAGCACTTGCTTGCACTCTTGCAGTAGTGTAGCTACCGCTTTTTGATTATTCATGACGATTACTCTTCCTCAACGATGAGTCAAGTGTCCCTGGATCTATGGTGATCAATTACCCAGAAGAAGACATCGATTCTCAATAAAAGAGCCCCTTCAAGGCGGAGGTACCTGGTGAACAAAAGCGGGAAAAAGATGATTAACTGAAGCATCATCAATTATCTGTAAGGCTCAAGCAGGGAGGGATAATAGGGCAAACACATGAAAATACATGACAGCCCCTGAGGACTTTATTAGGGGAGTGTGTGAAATTACTGCAGGGCCTGGTCGGGATGGGCAGCACCTCGAAGGCGTCAGAGAGCAGAAGGGAGAGGCTCCTGGTAGAGACCTTGGTTACCCGCAGTGATGTCAGCGGAATCCCACGAAGCCAAATGAAGTGAATACACCCTATGATTTATGTATCTTCCGCATACTTCACATCAGTGCCTCTGGATCCCAGTGGCACCACACTTTCTGTCTCTCTGGAAGTCTACAGGAAGCATCTGGCTGACAGTTCTAATATTCAGTTACAAGCACATGGTGATATGAAGTTTACCACTCTCGTAACCCGCTGCTGATTTCCCCTGTGAAGTATTCTTCATGGTACTTAGTATCGCATAATTTGGACCAAGATAGGCAAAGGCGGATGCCAAATTTAAAGCTCTTCACAGCAGGCACCTTGCCAAATAAGATAGAGAAATGATGTCTCAGAAAACCCAATTTCCTAGATCTATCATATGGGTGAATTTATCATATGGATGGATGAATCTACTGGTATTGTTATTTAACATATGTATAGTTGAGAGTTTTCATATGCAAATTTGAATATACTGTAATGATCTATGGCAGTCAAGGTAATTTCAAGAACAAAATAAATGATGAACAGTACAAAAATGCCTGGCAAAGTTACTAGATTAACTAGTAACTAGATTAACAAATTAACCGGAAAGTTACTAGATTAACAAATCTTTTTGTCTGTCTTCCCTTTATTAAAGAATATACATTGAAACAAAACAAACTTCCTTTTGTTTTGTTTACAACGAACAAATGAAACAAAGGAACTCTTTCTGAGTTGGCCAGGATGGATTGCGGAGCTGCTGTCTGGTTTAGACACTCTCATAGGCACAAAGAATTTTATTACCAAAGCAAGAAAGACTGAAAGGGGAGAAAGCAACAGATAAATGGATGGCCCCAGTCCCTTTTTCTCCTAGCTTATACATGCAATGAAGTAATCATCAAAAACATTAAAGCAGTGAATTATTATAGGCTTTGGGATTAACAAGGCCTCACTTTAAGAAGCTAGTTTTGAATTTAAATAGCAAGAAAAAAATTTTTTTTCCTATTCTAAGACACAAGAGGAATACAGAATGAAAGATGAGCTAATTGTATAACCTACACATTTCATTTTTCATTCTAACCTGACTGGTATAGTTCATATACTTTGGATTTTAAAATACACACATATTCTTTACACAGACAAACTGCCAAAGCAAAGTTTTCAGATGTTACAGGCTTGTTTAATTAAAATAATTTTGTGTTGTTGGTGAAGAACACAAGTAGAGTACTTGAATACAAAATTCTTATTACTTGAGAATATTCACAGGTGATATTGTGAGGAATTAGCTACTGGAAGCATTTAAGCATAACTATAAATTAAGTTGCTCTTCTGTTTAATCTGTTTCAGAAAGTATTCCTGCATGGTTTGTATTGCTGGACTAAATGGTTTTCAGTGTCTCTTTTAGCTCAAGTGCTTTTAAGTCAATGTTGTGTAGTAAGAGCTGGCCATTAGCTTGCTTTTCTACGAAAGGAATCAAGAAGTAAGGGCTAGTCAGAGAGCTAATTAGTGGACTAGCATGAGGAAGAGGCCGTGTAGCAAAGGCCATTCTAGTCCCAGCATTCCTGAAAAAGGGATATATGGCTAGAATGGGAGGTTAGTATGAAGACTGAGAAATGCAGTTAGCTATGGGTGAATAGGACACATTCACTTTTCTTCAAATAAAAACAAGAAGGGGGTCTCTTTGCTAGGATCATTTTTAGACCTCCTGTAGGAAGAGGGATATAAGAAGAAAATATGAAGAGTTCATGCACAAAGAAATAAAACTACTGTACTATAATTTTAATAGCATATCACCCCTTTGTCTAAAGGCTTATAGTAAGATCTTATTGGTGCCATATCATCCTCTTAAGGTAGAAAGTCATCTTTTGTTATATTAACAAATTGAAATAAATTTTAATTTCTGTTTCTGTAAATGTTTAAACAGAAATAGCATGGAGAAATGAAAATAAGACTTGGATATAGGAAAACTGTTACACATGTAAGTGTTCAATGGATATTTGTGACTAATTCAACTTCATTCTCTGTCATTAACGATTTGAGAGACCTCTGAGACGCACTTTTGAGACTCATTTTTCGTAACTGTATTTTATGGGGGTCAAGTGGGAACAATTGCTAATATCTTTCCAGGTCTTCGATTACACACTTAGCAGCCTCTCTGTTGCTGTAGAATATCTGATACTTATTTACCAAATAATTCCTGTCTCTTTTGAGAACACTTAAGTATAATATCTTTATGTATACTTTTCTCTGTGCCTTAGAAACATTGGCTTGAATCTTAGAGGTTGATTACTAAATAAATATAACTCTGCTTTTGTTCCCTCACTTGAAACCCTGATGCCTAATGCCCAGGATCATAAATCTCTTCCTTTTGTCTAAGTGCTGTGAAAGAGAGATAAGCTATGTGGTTCTGTGAGGACAAACAACAGGACTGACCTAATAATTTGGGTAAAACGAGAGCAGGTGAATGGGGGATTCCCTGAGGATGTGATGTTGGAATTAAACTCTGTAAGAAGAACAGGGCTTAATGAAGTTAAAATGGTGAGGAATGGACTTAAGTAGAAAGAAATATAGAGGAAATGAGAGAAGGCTAAATTAGTTGAAACAGGGATTAAAAGAGAAAGTTAGTATGAGGTGAGTCTGGAGAGCTAAGCAAGGGCTTTTTAAGGCCCTGTATACCGGTAAGGAATTTTGTGTTTACCCTAAAAGTCGTAGGAAACTACTGGTAGCAGGAGAAACATGACCCCAGATTTGCATCTGGAAAAAGTTCATTCTGTTTTGGCTGTAGTGTGTACTGGGGGCAGAGAGAAGAAGGTGATTGCAGGTAGACCAGTCAGACATTTATTGCCAACAATTTAGGTAAAAAAATATCATCAATTTGGACCAGAGTCATAGGGATTTGGAAAACTGGACAAATTTGAGGACTGTTTAGAGAGTAAATGCAATATTGCTGTTGGATGGATACGAATGGTCTTAAAAACGAGTCCCAAGTTTCTACTTCACCAAGGTTCAAGGTTGAATGGACAAGACATAAATACATCCTAGATTTTGTACTTCTAGCAATAAAGATAGTAAGAAAGATAAGTCCTACTGTCAAGAATAAGTAATTCAATTTTAACCAATAAAGTATTTCTTAAAAAAAAGGAAATATTTTTTTGAGATAATTAATGTTTAGTACTTGTGACTATCCAAAATATACTGAGGATATTCTTTATACTTTTTTTTGAAAGTTATAGCATTTTCTCTTTTCCCTTCAGACTTCAGGAGAGACAATAGGATGAAAATACTGTAACATGAGAAACACTTTAGAATCCAACCATCTGTCCAGACTTGTATGGTTCATTGTTAAGCATAACAGAGGCTGGAGCCTAGGAAATTTTCCTTCAGGCAATAGTCCTGCTGGAAATTTTGGTCAGCTTCCTTTATAAAAGAATCATTTTCAATTTCAACACATTTCAATTTTTGCTCCCTGAACTGTGGCATTCTGTGAGCTGTATATATTTCTAAATTGAATCATGTTAGTTTCCCTCTATTTTTTGTAATATATTGATCATTTTTTCTATTTTGACATCCCCCTATATATTTTTTTTCTAAAAATTAAATAGAGAGAGGCCAGAAAAAGCAATAGGACATACAGATGCCTCTAGAATAACACTAGATACTGAACAAAGTTAGAATCTAAGGCACACATGCATACACATAGCCAAATTGTCATGTACTCATACATTCCATGTTTGATTTTGATACACATGTACTTTATTTCTGTTGGTGATGTAGAATTTAACTGAGTGGCTGAGTTATAATTGACAAATAGCCATCATTAAGAGTCAGCAAATCAGCAGACTATTCAAAGCCCCATTTCTTTTGGCATTTGTGAGTCTTTTTCCACAGACAATTAATACTAAGGTAATGGGGGTAAATCAGGGAAAATAAAAGAATTCCAAATGTATTCCGTGGTCTACTGGCTGCCACCTCTGTAATAATCCACTGGCCAACCAGTCATAGTCCTTAAGCTAGAAGATGTGGGGAAGCATAAAGAAATAGAAGAGATGGCCTATATTGCCAAGAAGTCTATAATATAATTATAAGACATAAATACATTTAAAATAAACTACACAAGGCACACTAAACACGACTATACTCTAAAAGCTCAGTTTAAAATATCTTTGTTGTAATTCAATTTATGATTGGTTAGTTTCATAAACAAAGCCACAGAGCTCATTTAATTCATAAGTACATGAATAATTATGCAAAATATACCTTTTCATCTACATTCTAAATCATCTATTGTATTGTTTCTATGAAAAAATGTTTTCTGCTCTCCAGCATAGAACAAGAATGTGTTTCCCCAGTCCACCACTAGCAATGACAATCCAGCTTTTTACACCCTTTCACCCTTCCCTGAGCTATCCTGCACACCAACTTTGACCATAGTGCCTCTGGTACTGTTTGGTGCAAGTGGGGAGACAAAAGGAGAAAGAGAAGTTTGACTGGAGTATAAGACAACCATGCAGCTTGGATAGATATGTCTGGGTAATGGCCGTTTTTAGCATTTTCAAACTGAATAAAAAGGGAGAAGAGAAGGCAACTTCTAAGTCATCAAAACCTGAAAGAGTAGATAGACTTCTATTTCTAGCAGTATGGAAGGCTATACACCCTCACCAACATTCTCACTGAAGACAGGCAAAAATGCTGGAGAAGCACTTTAACACTTCTAAAATGTGTCAATAAAATGATAAGAAAGGAAGGTCTACTTAGAAAACATAAACCAAGTAAAAGCTGGAACCCAGAAAATTAACCAACACAGAAACTAGCCTTTGCCTCAAGAGAAATTATAAGCGCTCTAAGCCGAAACTTTGGTTTTCGCTATCTAAGAGTGTGGGAAGATGGGAAATAAAACCCAAGGCCCACCCAAGATGGGACATGTAAGAGGAAACAGTTCCCTTGCATAAAACTGATGTCCTAAAAGGTTGAATTGTCAATGTAGGATGAGCTAAAGATAAATCCCCATCCTCTCCTGCCACCTCCCAGGAAATCTGCCTGTGGCAAAACCTGCTGCTTTCTGGGAGAGAATGAAATTTTTTGCCTGTGAGAATTTGAAGCCACAAGATCCACAGAACTTCTACCTGATAATTACTTTAAAATAAATTTTTTAAAAATAACCCAAAATTTTCAGGAGGACACACCCTATAAATCCCAACTTACCACATAATGACATCCCTACCTAGGCCTCATGCAGACCTCATGCAAATTCTGAAATTAACTGTGTTTATTGAAAACATGTCAAATACCTAGTCATGTTTTTCATTCATTCTTTAGATTTTATACGACGTTTTTCAAGATCTCCAGAGATAAATAATATTCTAACACCATGTTTGCTATTTAAAATAGCTACAGCAAATAAAAGGTGATTTTACACCTTTGTATACATTTCCATGAAATGTGAATTTCATGGGGAAAAAAAAAGGTCCTAGGTTGGTAGTTTGGTAGTTTTCTCAGGCAATCAGTGGAATGAAACATAATCTTCTCTAAAGGAATCTGACTTCAAACTAAGCGTCAAAGATTTCCACCTATAAAATACCAAGAAATATGAGTATACATGTTTAAAGATCTGAAAGAGTATGTTGAGTGTATGAATTAAGAGCAAAAAACTATAAAAAGGGGGTGCCTGGGTGGCTTAGTGGGTTTAAAGCCTCTGCCTTTGGCTCAGGTCATGATCCCAGGGTCCTGGGATCAAGCCCCACATCGAGCTGTCTGCTGAGCAGGGAGCCTGCTTCTCCACCCCCACGCCTGTCTGCCTCTCTGCCTTCTTGTGATCTCTGTCAAATAAATAAATAAAATTCTTAAAAAAAAAAAAACTATAAAAAGGCACAGGCAGATTGAAAAAGAATCAAATAGAATTTCTATAAAAGAAAAAATAATAATTAAAAATATAAAATTCCATGACTTAGATAGATTTGATAAAAATAACCAGCTCTGGTTGAAGATAAAAGTTTTAAACTGGTTGATGAATCAGAACATTTCATCTAAAATACAACAAAAGGGGGCGCCTGAGTGGCTCAGTGGGTTGAGCCTCTGCCTTTGGCTCTGGTCAACATCTCAGGCTCCTGGGATGGGCCCCCGCATCGGGCTCTCTGCTCAGTGGGGAGCCTGCTTCCCTTCCTCTCTCTCTGCCTGCCTCTCTGCCTACTTGTGATCTCTCTGTCAAATAAATAAAATCTTTAAAACACAACAAAAGAAGACAGAAAAATGGAAAATACAAAAGAGAGGTTAAGAAGCGGAAAGAATTAGGGCACCTGGGTGGCTTAGTTGTTAAGTGTCTGTCTTCAGCTCAGGTCACAGTCCTGGGGTCTTGGGATTGAGCCCTGGATTGTGCTCCCTATTCAGTGGGGAGTCTGCTTCTCCCTCTCCCACTCCCCTGCCTGTGTTCCTTCTTTCACTATATCTCTCTCAGTCATATAAATAAATAAAATCTTAAAAAAAAAAAAAAGAAACAAAGGATTGATAGGAAAGCTCTAGAACATGTCTCATTGGAATCCTAGAAGGGAAGAAGAGAAGGAAGCAAAAGAAATGTTTGGAGAGATAAGGACCAAGGACAGGAGAAAGAAAGTAATTAAAATACCCATAATCTTCAGGCAGGCTAAATAAATAAATAAAAATCTATATATAGTAATATCATAGCAAAACTAGGGAACACCAAAGGCATACAGAAGATCTTTAAAGTAGCCAGAGAGAAAAGACAGAATACCTTCAAAGAAACAACAATGAATTTATAGCTACCTACTGAAAAGCAACAATGGAAACTAGAAGATAGTGAGAAGATATCTTCAATATGCTGGGGGAAAAATCTGAAAAATAAAAATATTTTAAAATAAACATAACAGATTCTTACTAACCAAGTCTCTGAAGTATATGCTTTAGATTCAAGGAAAGTGATCACAGATGAAAGGTCTGAGATTCAAGTAAAAATAATAAGCAACAAAAATGGTGAATTGTTGGCTAAATGTAAATACTGATTGTATAAAGCTACAACAATAACAATGAGATGAAAAAATAGAAAAATACACATACAAACATAAGGAGCATATATATCAGGAGGACAGTGATTTATGTTAAAGTGTTTTAAGATCTTGGAATTGGTAGAAGGAACAGGGATATTAACTTTATGATAAAAATTTCTAAGATAATCCTTAAAAAATTGAAATAAAACACAACTTTCAAGCTGGTAGAAGGCAAAAAATGAAAAGAAACAAAACAATTCAAAAGAAGGCAAAAGGGGTGCCTTGATAGCTCAGTTGTTTGAGTGTCTGACTCTTGATTTTAGCACAGGTCATGTGCTTGAGATGGGGTCCCACAGTGGGCTCCATGCTCAGTGCAGAGTCTGTTATCTCTCTTCCTCTCCTCCTTCCCCTGCTCACACGTTCTCAATCTCTCTCAAATAAATAAATAAAAATTTTTAAAAGATTTTATTTATTTATTTATTTGGGAGAAGGGCAGGGAGAGAGAGGGAATACAAAGTAGACTCCGTGATGAGCGCAGAGCCCACTGCAGCAGGGCTCCATTCCACAACTGAGATCTATGACTTGAGCTGAAACCAAGAGACAGATGCTTAACAAACTGAGCAACCCAGGTGTCCCAGGATAAATTTAAAATACAAAATATGATGGTAGAAATAAATTAAAATATATTAGTATTTCAAACAAATATAAGTGAATTAAATGTTACAGTAAAAACATAAAGATAGACTTGATTAAAAAAATAGCTACATGGGGCGCCTGGGTGGCTCAGTGGGTTAAAGCCTCTGCCTTCGGCTCAGGTCATGATCCCGGTGTCCTGGGATCGAGTCCCACGTCGGGCTCTCTGCTCATCAGTGAGCCTGCTTCCCTTCCTCTCTCTCTGCCTGCCTCTCTGCCTACTTGTGATCTCTGTCTGTCAAATAAATAAATAAAATATTTTTAAAAAAATAGCTACATGGATTTACTTAAAACATAAGAATTTAAAAAGGCTAAAAGTAATAAGATAGAAAAAAGATATATTAGAAAAATACTAACTAAAAGAAAGTATAGTTACATTGATATCAGACAAAACAGACTTTAAGGAAAAAAGCACTAATAAAGATAAATAAGCCACTTTACAGTGATACATGGTTCAGTTCACCAGGAAGGTATAGCAAGCAATTCTAAACTTGTATGCATCTGGAAGCATACCTTTTACTATATATGAAACAAAAAAGTAAAAGAACAATGGAGAAAATATGCAAATACATAATCATAGTGGGAAAATTTAATGCACTCCTCTTAGAAACTAATAAATTAAGCAGACTAAAAAAATTGGTAATGATATCATTGATTTGATCAACACAATTAACAAACTTGATCTAATAGATATTTATGAAATTGCAGAATATACATTGTTTTCAAGCATGCCTGGAACATTTATAATAATTTAATGCCTACAGCCATGAGACAAATCTCAACAAATATCAAAAGATTAACAGTATACATATGACACTGTATGTCCAAAAGGCAACTAAGTTGTTAATCAATAACAAAAAACATGTTCATATAGATGGAAATTAAGAAATATACTTCTAAATAACTTGCAAGTCAAAGAAAGAATCATTATGAAATTTAGAGAATATAACAATGCAATGATAAATACTACATGTTAAAATGTGGAATTCAGTCAAAGTGGAACATAGATGAAAATTGATAGCCAAAATACTTAGAAATAAAGAATGCTGGAAAATTCAAGAGTTAAGCTTGAATAACCAAAAGTAAGAAAAAAATATATGAAAAAAGTAGAAGAAAGGAAATAAAAATAAGAACAGAGATTAATGGAATAAAAAACATATTCAATAGGAAGCTCAACAAAATAAAGCTCTTTCAAAGGACCACTGAAATTGATAAATTGCTGGCAAAACTGATCAAGAGATGGAAAACAAACAAATAGAAGTAGGAATAAAAATCTTAGAAGGGGGTGTGACAGATGCTATGGAAATTTTTAAGAAGTTAATAAGAGAATATGGAAACTTTTTTACTGATAAATTTGAAAATAATAAAATGGGTAATTCCTAGAAAAGTATAAGTTACTTAAAAGAAACCAAGGAGAAACGGAAAACCTGTATGGTCCTAAATTTTTTTTTTAAAGATTTTATTTATTTATTTGACAGAGAGAGATCACAAGTAGGCAGAGAGGCAAGCAGAGAGAGAGAGAGGAGGAAGCAGGCTCCCTGCCGAACAGAGAGCCTGTGTATGGGTCCTAAAATCTTAAAGAATTGTAACTATTAGTTGAAAAATCTTCTTACAAGGAAAACACCAGGAACATACCGTTTAGAAATATTTTACCATTCAATGAGCCAATAAATCCTATCTTATGCAAAATATCTTTTAAATCAGCAACAAGTGGCTAGAAAACACAATTTAATAAAAATACACCATTTACCAGGGCATAAAATATGTAAGGTATAATAAAAAATAATATATGTGTATATATAAATGAAGTAATTTAATAATTCTAAATTTTTAAATTTAAAATTTAAAATTAAAATTTTTTTTTATCTTTTAAAAAAAAATTATTAACATATAATGTATTATTAGCCCCAGGGGTACAGGTCTGTGAATCACCAGGTTTACACACTTCACAGCACTCACCATAGCACATACCTTCCCCAATGTCCATAATTCAACCACCCTCTCCCTACCCGCTTACCCCCAGCAACCCTCAGTTTGTTTTGTGAGATTGAGAGTCTCTTATGGTTTGTTTCCCGCCCAATTCCATCTTGTTTCATTTATTCTTTTCCTACTCTCCAAACCCCCCATGTTGCCTCTCAACTTCCTTATATCAGGGAGATCATATGATAATTGTCTTTCTCTGATGGACTTATTTTGCTAAGCATAATACCCTCTAGTTCCACCCACGTCGTCACAAATGGCAAGATTTCATTTCTTTTGATGGCTGCATAGTATTCCATTGTATATAGGCACCACATCTTCTTTATCTATTCATCTCGTTGATGGACATCTAGGTTCTTTCCATAGTTTGGCTATTGTGGACATTGCTGCTATAAACATTTGGCTGCACTTGTCCCTTCAGATCACTACATTAGTATCTTTAGGGTAAATACCCAATAGTGTGATTGCTGGGTCATAGGGTAGCTCTATTTTCAACTTTTTGAGGAACCTCCATGCTGTTTTCCAGAGTGGCTGCACCAGCTTGCATTCCCAACAACAGTGTAGGAGGGTTCCCCTTTCTCCACATCCTTGCCAGCATCTGTCATTACCTGATTTGTTAATTTTAGCCATTCTGACTAGTGTGAGGTGGTATCTCATTGTGGTTTTGATTTGTATTTCCCTGATGCCAAGTGATGCCAAGTGGAGCACTTTTTCATGTGTCTGTTGGCCATCTGGATGTCTTCTTTGCAGAAATGTCCATTCATTGGACTACATCTTCTTTATCCATTCATCTGTTGCAGGTCATTGTGGCTCTTTCCATAACTTGGCAATTGTGGCCATTGCTGCTATGAACATTGGAGTATTTATGGCCTTTCTTTTCACTACATTTGTATCTTTGGGGTAAATACCCAGTAGTGCAATTGCAAGGTCATAGGTTTGCTCTATTTTTAATTTTTTGAGGAATCTCCACACTTTTTTCCAAAGTGGCTACACCAACTTGCATTCCCACCAATAGTGTAAGAGGGTTCCCCTTTCTCCGCATCCTCTCCTACACGTGTTGTTTCCTGTCCTATTGATTTTGGCCATTCCATCTGGTGTAAGGTGGTATCTCAATGTAGTTTTGATTTGAATTTCCTAAAGGAGAATATCTAAGGGAGAATCCTTTTGATCCTTTGGTAAGGGAAGAATTTATCAAACTACTTATAGAAAAAGCAAACCACAAAAGATTGATATTTAATTAGAGAGGTAAACTTCTAATTAGTAAAATGACACCATAAAGAAAGTGAAAAGACAAGTCATAAACTGGGAGAAAGTATTTTGTAATGTATATAAACTGACAGAGGATTTCTATTCTGAATATATAAAGAATTCCTATAAGTCAATGAAAAAAGGACCAATCACATAGTAGAAAAAAAATGAGCAAACAGACACTACACACAAGAGAAAGCACTGATGGCCAATGAACATGTGAAATGTGTCCAACCTCATTAGTAATCAGGAAATACAAATTCAAACCATAAACATTCACAACTTCTTGACTGGGAAAAATATTAAGTTGAGTAACAGTCATCAAGAACAGTGTTACTTCCCTTCCCCACTGTTGAAAACTACAGTTTGGCATTATTCAGTAAAATAAAAAATGCACACAGTGGGTACACTATGACCCAGTGTTCACTCTTTGGCATGTACTCTAGTTTAGAGGAAATCTTGGACCAGAGTCTAGGAAATACAGACACGTTCACAATGACACAGTTTGTAATAGTGAACAAACAAAAGGAAACAATCCATATGTCTCTCCACAGGAAAACAGATTAAAAAACTGAAGTGTATTTATGCACTGGAATAGAACAAGTAAATAAATGAATGAATTATAGTTACATGTAGCAATATACGAATGATACTTAGAAATATAGTAAAGCAGTCACAGAAGAATACATGCATGACATTTAAAACGTTTATAGCTAAAAAAATATAATATTATAGGATACAAATATATATGGTAAAATTACAAAGAAAAGAAAGGGAATGATAAGCTAAAAATTCACAACAGAGGGTTTATGGAGCAGAGAGTGAAGATGTGCGGGAAGTGTATGAACACAGGAGACTTCAAAGAGAGTGGTATGTTTTTGACTTAGATTAATCTGTGAGCATCTATCATGTTCTGGCTATATTACACCTATTTTAAATTTTTTTTTGATATTGATTTGACATTTAATGAAAAAATTAAAAAGAGGAGGGCAGCTGGGTGGCTTAGTTAGTTAAGTGTCTGCCTTCAGCTCAAGTCATGATCCCAGGGTCCTGGGATGGAGTCCCACACTGGGCTCTGTGCTCAGTACAGGGTCTGCTTCTCCCTCTACCCCTACCCTCTGTTTGTGATCTTTCTTTCAAGCTCTCTCTCTCTCTCAAATAAACAAATAAAATCTTTTTAAAAAAATTAAAAATAGGAAAACACAAACTCAAGTCTAGGAGTACTGCACAGGTAAAAATGTCAGTTTTTGCCTTCAGGGTTGGAGCAAGTGATTCCATTGAGGACAGCAAAGGAGCCTTTCTGAGCAGGGAGGGGCACTTGCCCTGGGACTTCTCAAGGGGGTAGGGTTTGGAACAGCTAGAGAGAGAGATAAGGAAAAGAAATCTAGTTGGAGAGTGGCAGGACAAGAGACTTTGAGGAGGAGATCCTCATCTCGTATTAAGGATCCATGAGTTAGCAGAAACTATTGAAATAATGATGAGACAGGCAGTTGGAAACATTAGTTTAACAAACCCTAGATGGCTAAGAAATTTGATTCTCCTTTTCTTTTCACTTACAAAGAAAATGAAGGAGTGTGCTGTGATTTAAAAAAGAAAGGGGAGGGGAGGGAATTCTATACATGACAGAGAAGTTCTTTCCAACCGCTCTTTATATCAAGACTTCCAGCCTGAAGGCCACACCTTGTTCGAATGCGAGACTGGAGGCCTCTGCTGTCCCTTCTCTCCAAGTTGTCTCTGTCTCTCTCGTCCTTGTGCCCCACCCCCTCCAGCTCCCAGCTGCTGAAGGTGTTTATCAAACTTGACTGCACAGCAAAGTGCAGTCAGAGTGTTCCGGGTCACCAATGGGTTACCTGCTGGCCTCGGGAAGAAAGAGGAGGGGAAAAAAGGTCATCATCATGGGGCCTGTTGCTCATAGTCCCCAGCTACAGTTACCCACTCCATCAGCCGTGGTGACATCTGACGAATTAGGAGCCTGGCCCCCATGGCTGGAAGAGCAACAACATCTCAGGTCAAGGTGAGCCAAACCTGCCATCTGGTCCTATTCAAGGATTCGGCACTTGCAAATGGGACTTCCAGGAAGAGTTTTCTTTGTATTTTTGCACCCCAAATGAGAGAAGAACTGCCACCTGGACTGACTCCGTATGTCCCCAAACCCAGAGCTGCCACAACACTGGCGGGCAATCACAGAGTAGGAAAAAATTATTTTACAAACTTGGGAGGATCTTCAACCTCGCAAGTAGACTCTCAGAGCCAGGTATCATCCACCCAAACTCTAGGTGAAGAATCTGAGGCAGGAGGAGGTCGAGTAACGTGCCCAAAGTCCCAAGCAAAGATCAGGGTAAGAATTCAGGGTTTCTGACTTGTCCTCAAAACACACCTACCTTCTCATGAAATAGATACCAGGGTTCTAGAGAAAAACACAGCAAGGAAAAATTCACTGGAAGAGAAGAAATAAGGGCACTGGGTGGCTCAGTTGGTTAAGCCTCTGCCTTTGGCTCAGGTCATGGTCATAGGGTCCTGGGATTGAGCCCCGCATCGGGCTCTCTGCACAGCGGGGAGCCTGCTTCTCCCTCTCTCTCTCTGGCTGCCTCTCTGCCTACTTGCGATCTCTGTTGAATAAATAAAGAAAAATCTAAAAAAAAAAAAGAAGAAGAAGAAGAAATGGTGTAGACTCGATTGCTAATGTAGTGTGTGGTATGGTGGACAAGGCAACAGAAATGCCCCGTTTCACAGTCAGAAGGGCAAACCTGCTGGGTGTCTCCGGGGGTGAAGTAGGAGGAAAGTGCAGGTGATGGTGTGGTATGCATATGGAAATGGCATGAAGTACAAAAACTGCTAGGACTATGAAGTGTTACATACTTGATGAAAGCCAGCAAATGTGAGGACTAAGGTTACTTCTGCAACAAAATATTTTCAAATCTGTATTCATAATTCTCACAGCCAGGAGAGCTATTTGGCAAACAGCCATGCAGATTTTGAGTTAGAGGTAGCCCACAAAGGAGTAGTCTGTCTCAAGACGAAAGGGATGAGGGGGCTGCGAAATCATAGGAACAGCAAAATGAAGATGTGTACTTTCACTGTCGGAGCCATAAGTAGAGAGCCATGGTAAGCGCGGTTAGGGTTCTTGGATTTAAATGTCTGTAATGCTGCTTGTTAGCTGAGCAGCCTTACATAAGTAAGGTTTCAGCTTCCTCATCTGCAAAACAGAGTAATAATAGGACCAATCTCACAGAGTTTTATTGAATCGAATTATATTGTAACATTGTATGATACAAACATGTACATATAATATATATGTAAAACACAAGGAGAATCACCTAGCATGTAATAAGTGCTCCGAAGTTATCAGTTATTATTATCAATAACATTTTCAGGAAATAAAACTTCGTTTTCTTAAAGGGCCCCCTAATTTTTCTTTATCTTATCTGGATTCTATTTCCTTATTTACTTAATTAGCATTTATATTTTTAAGAAAGAAAATTGCTTCGCTATGCAACGTTTTCAGATTCTTAATATTTTTCTCAGTATCAAGTCTTACAATAATGGGATTCTTCCCTAAGTAATTCGCCAGATCCACCCTCAATTAAAGAATAAAAATCTGTTAGAGAATTGAAATATTATGACCAGTTAGACATTTTCAGGAAGAAAGATGTGAGTTTTATTTGCTTAAAAAAAAAAAACAACAACTCTTAAAACCCAGCCAACTCGGTTTAATCAGCTGTTTGCCTCCAGCCCTTAGCCTTTCTTTCCTCTGTCGGAGGCGGCAGGCAAGTGAGCCCTGAAGTGGCTCAGGGAGAGAGCGTCCATCGGATTACAGATCAGACAGAAACACCCGCAACCCCACATCTTCTTCTTCACTCCGAGATACACACAAAGCCCTTTATTTATTTTTTACTTAAAATGTCAAAGGCGCCGGGGTGGGGGTGGGCTTCTGGATTGGGGATTGGCAGCCCACACTCTGGGCCTGACATAATCAAAGTCCGCCATGTGGCTGTGTGATTCACACAGCGTGTGCATGTCACCAGCCACCGATGGGTCTTGGCAGGGAGCCTCCTACTGGCCTGGGAACAAACGCGTCTTACATTTTCTCAAGTGGCAAGAGACTGCTGAGGGACAAACTCTGGGACATCCACATGCTTTGAGGGCACAGAGGCAAAAGTCGCATTAGTGAGGCAGACATCCACACCCCGAACTACTTCCACACAGTGATAACCAACACAGCCCAGGGGCAAGGGGCTCTGTAGTAGTTGACCGCAGGGTTACCATTCCTGTGTGATCTTAAGCGGGGGAGAAAGGTGTCTATAAAGAAAGGGTGGCACGTTTAATTTTTTGTTTACTTACCTCTTCACAGCTCCTGTGCATCCTACGTTGTATACAAATTACAAAGTCCTTCATTAATACGAGTCATTTTAGGAGCCAGAAAGACTATTAAAAAACTAGACCTACTTCTGCTCTCTGTAACCTGCAGACAGCTTTGAGGCCCTCCCTTCTTCAGGCTGACTTGGAAAATGAAAACAGTTTTAGAATTTCAGGATTCTCCACTTTCTAGAAGAGCTCTGTTCCTGGGGAAAATACTGCTCCGTCACGGACAAAACGTGCTTAGGGCATCAGTCACCTGATGTGGGGGACAACTTCATTGCTTTTGGCCTACTCCACTCACTTTCTTTGGTAGTTCCTCAACAGAAGAGCTCACATTTTCTCTTTTCTCTAATGAGGAGGGTGGAGATCCAAGACTTAGTGTTAATTGTGTTCGTTGCTTTTAGCTAATGAAGGAAGATTTACTAGTGTAGAACTAATAGAAAAACATTAAAAATAAGTAAATCAAAGTAAGCAAGTGAACACATTCGTTTTTACGCAGCCTTTTACCAGGAAAAATTAACCATCTGTTTCCTACTGTTTCCTTAATGTTTGGTTTTCACAGCTAACTTACAGGTTTGTAAAATAACATGTACTGCATTGGCAAACTCTGAATGGTAGTTAAGCATATGCTGAGTATCCATTATATCTTGCATTTGATACTTCTGAAGGTTGCCCAGAAACAGAATAGAGAACCCTCAAAGACAGCCTTATTGGGGAAGGAAAATAAGAATATAATTTAGCTTACAAAAAATTCCAAAGCATTATTCTAACCAATGAGGATGAGTTTACTTACACTTAGACAAGTTGGAGAGTCCATTCTATCCTTTCCACTATTACAGAAGCAAAGGCATTCATATCAAAGGAAATAGGAGAATTATCTTACTTTTGTAAGATTACAAGGAGGAAGATAGCTAGTAACATGGTCCCCATTTGAAGAAACAGTCAGAAGTTCAATCGTTTGTCCAAGTTCAGATGGCAACTCACTGGGATTATCTGCAGGTGTTAGACACAAGCTTTTAAATATCCAATCCACTGTGGTTTTATGTGAGACCACTCTGTGTCCCTAGGTTTTCTGGAAGAAGAAACCAATAACCACACTAAAAAACAGGATGCATTACTTTGGTAGAATATGGATTCTATGACAGAAATGTTTATTCCAGGCTGTTTTAAAAAACAACTCTTGGGTTGATTCTCAAATTTTAAAGCACTGAAATAATAATGGTTGTGTTTTTTTTCTGGGGGAAACTATCCTAATTTTGACCTTATTCAAGCTGCAGTATAATTCCAGAGGGACCAATGAAGGGGAAGGAAAGAACTGATGAGGTCTAAGTGGTGATTGCATTTATAGATTAATCCTGACAGGGAGCAAATACATCTCTTCCCAGGAGGCCCCAGTAGAGTCAACTAAGAAGTGGGGCCATTATTTATGAGCACGGTGGATTTTTCCCATTACAATAAACATTTTAATTACTTTAAGTGAAACATTCTTTTTAGTGGTAGTAAGCTTCAAAATTAAGTACTGTATAGTCATTTTTTGGTAATTTCAACTATGTAGGCAATCCTCTCTTATTCTTTACATTGTTTCACACAGCAATTTGTCTTACCCTAAAAGCAAAACGGGAAAATGGTATAGGTTTATAAAAAGACATTTCACTTACCAAAACCTGCAAGACCCCACATGGGGAAAGAATGGGCCAAATGAGTGGTTGGCAGCATGGCCCCAGAGTAATTTCATTTCCATCCGTTATATATAGTGGCTTTCCATGTATAATTTCATTTGAAGCTAATAAGTTTGGAAAACACTTATCCAAATGAATCAATGAAGGTGGGGTAAGACTAAAATAATGATGCAATTTTTATTTTCAAATAAAACAGATTTTCATTCTAGGAAGGTATTACCATATACCACAAAACCTATCGACCACATAAATCAGCAATAAAAGTTGCTACAAAAAAGTACTCATGAAATTCTTATATCATGGGAGCAAAATAGCCAATTTTGTAACATTGAAGCCAAATAATCCATTCCCTTAAAAAAAGGAGGGCCCTCCATTTTCTCACTGATTACATTAAGTTGCAATAAATGATATTAAGGCATTAGTGTTAATTTTTGAGGTGAGATAATGGTACTGTGGTTATGTTAAAAAGGAGTTTGTTTTTAAAAAAGGGAAAAAAGAAAAGAAAAGGAGTTCATATCATATCTTAGTATTATTAAATATTAAATATTTACGGATGAAATTGCATGAAGTCTGAGATTTGGTTCAAAATAATTTGGGACATGGAGGTGGGGAGGAAGGGAGGGTATAAATTAGGCAAGACTGGCTCCAGACTGTTACACGTTGAAGCTGAGTAAAATATGTCAGATTTCTTATACTGCCCCCCTACTTTGATATGTTTGAAATTTCTAATAGTAAAAAAAATTAAGATTCTGTTTCAAGGACTCCAAGCAAAAAGAAATGGTCTTGATAAACTCTGAGAAACAGAAAAGGACCGTTCTGAAATTATTTTAAAATCTGCCTACTCCCAGGTTTAGAGAGTCAACAAAACTGGGCTTTAGCCTCCCTAATGTGAACTCTTTTCTGGAAAGTGAAGCCACTGCTTCATCTGATTCTGTAATTAAGTCCAGACTATGACTACGTATATTGGGGGGATTTGCTTAATGAGTTATCATATATTTTTAATCTGTCTGTTCCGCCTATATTTTCCTCATATAATCTAGGCTTCTCTGCTGCACTTTCCAGTTAGCAGTATGTGCTCAGAAATCACAACCCAATTTAATATTATCTTAAGTAAAATATAAACAAAAAGTTAAATGTGTGCAAAAATAATCATACCCACTACTTCAAAGCCATGAGCACGGGTAAATGAGCATTGTCTACAAAAACAAGAGAAGCACGCCCCCTATTAACACCATCTTGGGAAATCACAGGCTACTCCTGAATGAGTAGAGAAGCCAAACCTGATTTTAACAAAACTATGTAACACACTTCTATTATTCTACTTTCTACAGAATTAAAAAGTTAAACACCTTAAAACAAAAATTCCGAACCGTAGAAAGAAAATCTCCAACTTCATCTCTGTTTCAATTTTTTTTTAATGTGAAAAAGTAATCTGATGATGTGAATGCCTAGAGTTTTAAAATTAAGCTAACTAATACTTTTAATATACAGTTTACTGTCACAGACCCAGCCAAAAGGCAGGATGGAAAGGGAAATTATCATTGGTTGAATATTTCTATACTTTAGGTACTATGGGAGATACTTCAGACACAAAACCTTATAGTGTAGGCTTTATTATTCCCACTTTAGGGTTGAGAAAGTTGAGGTCATGGAGGTTAAGTAACTTGCCCAAGGTCACATACTACATAAAAAGCATATTCAGACTTTCCAGAAGATTTTGACAGGATGGGTGTTTTTAAAACCATTTGCCTGCCAGCTTACTGACACAGTTCTGAAGATTTCAAAATGTACAGAAAGATAGGATAAATGGAAGTCCTTTCAGTACTCTTAGATTCCCAATAAAATAATTCTGTAAATATATATGTGTATATACATATTATTCTACCACCGTACAGATGAATCAATTTCTACCCAGCCTGGTCCAAAAAAGTTAATCAAAATCCAAAATTTCCTCTGAGCAGACTACAAAGAGACAACTGAAAAGTCAGGGACAAATTCAATTGGTCACTCCTACTATTTTCATGTTGGAAAGACAATTGCTTACAACTGAATTCTCCTCAGACTCCCGGCCAGAACACGCTCTCCTGTCACACTCCATCTTCAGCAAGTAGAGGGGAGTTTTGTCTCATAACAGATAATTAAAGACATAGCAGTGCCACTTGCTAGGATTTCTCTCTCTTTTACATCTTATAAAAGAAGAAACTTTAGTTTAAAGCTTAGATTTTTTTTTTTTTCTTTTTCTAAAGCTGGGTATACCAACTGGCATCGGCTGTATTAAAATCAGGAGAAACCTCAATCAAAAAGCCCCTCTCGGAAGGCAGGCTTTCTTGTTAATATGCACCAACATGAAAGGCTTTCTTTTCATGCTATACAACTACAGTGTGTGTAAATTGCAGGGGGCTCATTGGCATAAATCTCGGCTGCGACCTCTGAGGTAAACTGGATTTACATTACTTTCTGACAAGAATTAAATGAAGGCCTTGTGGATATATGAACAGCCTTCTAGGCTGCAACAGATGGGCATGAATGTGCTCCCTAGGAAAACTATCAGTGACATCTGTGTCCTCCAAATTCTGGTGGTCTCAGCCAATTAACAGGGGGGAAGAAGGGGTGGGGGTTGGGAGGCCGCTGCACAGCCCCCAGCCAAGACCAAGGCAGAAGTGTTTGTGTTTGGAGATGGGATCAGGCTGGCCCTGGCCCGCAGCAGTGAGGTTAGCACTTATTGTTATCATTCAAATGGAGAATGTGGCTTACAAGCTATTTGTATACCACAGTGAGGATAATATGATTTTTCTCATTTGACCAGAGGAGAAGGCTCTCTCTTGCAGCTGGTATCATATTTCAGGACAATCTCTTTGGAGCGCGTATTTACTCCGGTCTCTTCTGAGGCAGACTGTTGGTGTTGCGGCCTGCCAGTTTATGTGGTACGTTCACGTGTCACAAAGCCGGTGAACTCTACGACAAAACAGAGATCTTTCTCTAAAACATTCTTGCTCAAGAAGTACTCCTTTCCTCCTCCAAAGTGGCCTTTCCTGATTCCACAAGGAAGTCCAAACTAAGGTTTCCTGGTTACAATGAAGTCAAGAGAAATGACATCAGAGGTCTGTCATGAAGTGGTGGAGGGTTCGTTGAAAAGACAGCCCAGGGAACCACGAACCCCACTGTCTGAATTTATCAGATTTTGGCATGTCAGCCCCTCTGTGTTTGACACGCAGGCAGAAGGAAACCTGGATCTACCCCCTCGCCTTCTCCTCTCCTGCTTTCTCTTCCCATTTTCTTGGGTTGTGTGGAGCAGGGGACGAGGACTGGGGAGCTGGAGGATGGAAAGGACACCAGAACTAGCATTTACTTGTTTGGGAACAGCAGATAGTCCAGATCTATGTCTTCTAGGCCCTAGTATTAAGAACAGAGGCTTTGTATCCAAAATACATTAGTCTGGGTCTACTACCCCTTGCTGGATATGAGATAGTGGGCCAGTTACTTTACCTCTCTGAGCCTCAGTTTCTTTCTGAAAATCCTCTTAATAAGGATGAAATAACCTAACACATGGAAAACGCTTTGACATTGCTTTGCCGGCTATTTGTATCCTGACTTCATGGAGACGAGTATTATGGGCCTAAGGGTAGAGTCCCAACCCTCTAAACTAGTTTCAAAATGAAAGACATTATGTTCTACTAGTCTTTAGAAATTCAGAAAACTGACTTTTCAAAAGAAACAACTTTTGTTGCTTTTAGGAACCTAAGGTCATGCTTTCAAATTACCTATTTCTTTTAATGTGTAAAGTTTTAAAATCATGCTTTGCTCAAATGAACTTCCTAATTATCAAAAGCATCAGGATATCTCTACATAAGAAAACAGTTGGCCAAAAGGCTAATAAAATACTACATTAGACAAAAAAAGAAAAAAGAAAGAAAATACTACATTAGTTGCAGAAATGGAAGTGAGTAGCTTGTTCTGTCCTATATTGAAGTTATTATATGTGAAGTGTTAGAAGACAATGGTTAACCGTGATAGTTCAGATGTAAACTATTTACTTCTTTGTCCTAGGTGTTGTTTAAAACACAATAATTCCACACAGCAATTGTTCGAACAACCACCACCACACAAAGAGGGCAAAAAGGGCAAGAAGACTTTCTAAACAAGACAAGCTACTATGGAAGCTGTAAATTCTCCTCTTGCTAGGTTTTAAAGTAAATTTTCACATATGGATTCTTATCCTCTTATTTCCTGCTATGAATAACGATTCAGTTTTAAGAATTTTAGCAAGCTGAGCCTCAGCACAATGTTAGATTGCTTATAGGGGAAGCCAAAGCATTGGTCCATAAAGAAGTCACTTGCTCTGTCTCTATTACTCATATACGGGCTTTTGAAACTCATGTAGTCAGTGGTGAGACGGAAAACAACTGCAGACACAATTTTTATAAAAATTGTGAAGTTTTGATCTTCATTAGGTTATAACACCAAATATAATTTTGTCTTATCTGTTGGTGCTGATATCTTTGCATTGAGCGAGAAACAGCAGAAGGGCCTTTGTCCGCACAGGGATTCAGAAGAGAATCGACACTAAACAAAAGCACCTGTTGTTTCGTTCTTGTAATGGCCTTAGAAGTGACCAGTTGGCTGCATTTTCCCCACACTCCTCCTTAGGCTTTTCCCAACACTACCATCTCACACATCATGACTGGACGTAAAAGGAGAATAATTGAGGAGAAGATCAATAAATTTAAAGGCTCTTTAAGGAAAGACATAATGAATTTGGTACAGCACATATTTTTAGATCAAAGATGCCTTTGAAGTGACAAAACCCTAATCCATAAACTACTGAAGCACTTCCTTTCTCTCCCAAACTGCTTGTTGTCAAATAAAATGGAAGTTAAGGAAATTATCTTTATCTGAAAATGGCCAAAAGAAGCCATCACCTAATGACAGCCTTGTCACAAGCGACAATTGGGGAAATTGTCAGGACGGCAAGGCCTAACAAGCAGAGGAGTGGGCTTGCTGTTTGCACTAATCTGGCCATGTAGTCCCCACACACAATCCCAGTCAGCTTGCTGTGTGAAACAGCTAAGGCTTTGTCAGTGGTAGCAGCGCCTGGAAAGAGCACTCTTTCATGAATATGTATTACCGTTCCTCCTCGGTGTCTACAGAGACAAACCCTTCAAAACTGAGGTATAAAACACATGCAGACACGCACACGTGCACACACACACATACACACCACTGACCCAACAAAAACCAAGAGAACCTAAGCTATAGTGAGTGTAGTGAAATGCTCGTAACTAAGGAAAGAGCACATAGGCACCCGGTTCCTTGTGTTTCCTGGGATCTTTATTTCCCAGCCGTTGAAATGAAATTCTTTAGTGGCCTTTCAATCTCTGGTAACCATGTGTATGGATTCCAAGTTGTGTCACACAGTTACATGCAAATCACACACCTTCATGAATTCACCTTCCCAATGTCAGATATGTTCTGAAATTCTAAACATGTGAGAATAATTTTAATATTAATTGAATGTCTGTGCAGCTTTAAGAGACTGATCAAGCCTCATACTGGCTTCCTATAAGGCAGTAAAAACAACGGATGGAAAATTATGATAAAGACACAGTATATTTCAACAGTAAGCAGCAGGACACTATGCAGAAAAAAATTTTAAGGTGAAATGGGTGAGGGGAACTTGCTCTGTCAAGTCCGTTGTAAACCTATTTTAAAAATAGTGTTTAAAAAACCCATATTATGTATATATCCCTTTCTACAAATATGAATTATTTCACACCCATCTCTGAGCCTAGATCTATCAAGATATTTTTGAATGACTGAATTTTGTTTTTTCCACTGATATTAAAATTAAATTAAATTAAATTAAATATATGTATATATTTTAATTCACTCTTTATAGAAGCAGATACATAAGGCAGACAAGTGGAAGGTCGTTCCTTTTCTACTTCTGATGATAAAATTTGTTTTCCCACTGTGCAAGAGACAAAGCTCAGTTTTGAGGGTTTTCCATATTACGCAATGTTTGCCTTGGACATTTACATTTCATTAGCATATTCTACTCTACATGAAACCCAGCATTGAATGCTCCCAGCCGCTAAAGCTAATCCTCTTTAAAGAGCTACAGGCTATATTACATGTGGCCACAGCAGCGGCAGTGCCATCGCTGCCTCACTTTGAAGACGATGAACAGAGTTCTCTTGTACGTCTGTCGTGTACCCAGCCTCATAAACCACTGCTTTCTGTGCTGTGAAATCCTTCTGTTTTCATCAAGGACAATTATGAGGAGGGCCGAAATCCATGTCACCACTCTGAAAGCTGGACTGCACTTGAAGAGGAGATACTATGCTGATTTCACTTTCTCCTAAGTGTCTGTCCACAATCTTTTCAACCAAGATTAAAATGAACTGTATCTAAGTATTTGGGGTCCTTTGATTAGGATCAAATGCTAACCACATTTTCTGTCTAGGGAATCTGATCCTGGGTAATCAGGGGAAAGAGACTCAGTGATGGCAGAGGTCTTTTTTCCTTTACCTTATTTTTATAGAATCACATTTAGATGTTACAGGATCACATTTAGGTGCAATAATTTGTAGGTCACTTCTACAGATGAAGATGATTCGGCTGATGATACCCAACTAAACAGCAGATAGATAATCCAGTATCCAATTTCAGTGAAATATAACAAGCAGTAAAAATTGTACAACATTGCAGAAAATGTATGTAATTTTTTATCTAAAGCAATGGAAAACAAATGAATTCCGTTAGTCTACTGCTGGTATTCCTTTACTAATGCATGAATTTTCTTTTTTAAAAAGGAAAGTGCTATGCTATAAACCAAATGGATTTTATCTGTTTTCCTTATTTTATGATAATTAATTTGTAAAAAAATATAATTGGTTTATAAATTCTAATTTTGAAAATAATTATCTCATAAAAGTTGCTATTGAGGATGTTCATTATACTGGTTAGTGTTATTTTTGTTTAAAGTCCCACATAATAAATTCTCCTATGATTAAAACAGGAGATATTCAGATTTTCATATTAAATGGATACATTTCTTTTTACTGGATTATGAGGATCGAAACCTCATCACATAGTCCCTTTTCACCTTTACTTCCAGGAAACTCAGAGTCAAATTTTGTAAACAGTTCCACGGGTGTCCTTCACTTAGATCATCTTGTATGAATCATCTAACCCAGGCCCTTCATTATTTGGTCTACATTATTTACCCTTAGTTTCATAGTTCTAGGCACAACTATGGGTTTCATAATAGGTAATTTCAAATAATTTTGAACATGTATACAAGTTAAAATATATTTCACAATAGGATTCCTTATTCAATTCGGCCATTTTCTTCATGAGCATATGCTAGAAAGGCTTTATGGCAAATGGAAAGAACTCAGGGTCTGGAATTAAGGAGGCCTGATGTGTCACACACTTACAATGTGGCAGGAATTACTCTCCAGCTTCTCTGAGGTGACTAAGTTATGAGACAGGTGAACAATTATTTCTCTTGCTGTGAGCCCCTTGGGCACTTACAGACAGTAGAAAGAAACTTAGCTACATGTTGTTTGCCCTTTAATCCTGGCACCAACCAAATTCTGACTGAAGTTTTATTTATAATTAGTATAAGTCTCTGCTTATTTTTCTATCTCAGTCATTTCCAAGGTAAAATGTACTCTGAAGGATTTTATGTCAATCATCTAGATATTAGTGAACACTCTTCCTAGGTAGTGTGCCCCTTCTATGTCTGTGCCACTTTAAAAGTTATTAAAGCTTCTGTTTTGTGTGATTCTTATTGTCTCACATCTTCTCCTGATTGTTTTTTATCACTTTCTTCTCATACTTCTAATTTAAACAAGGTAGAAAATAAGTAAAGATAGAGGTGTATTTAAAGTTGCTTATTATATTTTGTTCAAAAAGTGTCTTCCAAAAAAAAAAAAAACCCACTAAGTATAATTATATGTAAGCATAAAAAAGGCATAAAATAGTTTATTAATCATAAGTATTTAAAATGCAAGCCCTTATGTTCTTATCCAAAATATATACTTAAATGTGTGTAACTATTGAGCACTTATAAAAATTAATAAACTTCACAAACACCCAATAGGAAAAATTATTTGGCCATAATGCATAAAAGTTCTAAATTACTAACAAAAAATTAGATTTTATAATTGATCTGCTTGGATTTTTCAATAGCACTTGCAACTCATCTTACTGTCTTTTTCAAATATATTTCCAAACTTAAAGGATGCAAACAAAACTATGCCCAGAAAAAAGTGCATAGCTTGATAACTTTTTATAATAAAAACGAAGAAGTACAAACTGTGCTTTCATACTAAGCAAGTAGAAAGGGAGTAACAAACTAAGTCTCAAGGAAGTAGGAGGAATGAATAAACGTAAACATTTTTTAAATAAGGATTTATGAAATAGCACATAAATCGAAATGGGAGCTATTTGAAAAAGCCAATTAATTGACTTTCACAAAAATCTAATGGGAAAAAAGAAGAGATAATAATTTCAGAATGGGAAAAGTGGTATAAACACCACCATGATTAATATTTGAGAAGCATAAGAAACTATCACTGGGTGCCTGGTTGGCTCAGTCAGTGGAGTGTGCAGCTCTTGACCTCAAGGTTGTGAGTTCAAGCCCCATGTTGGGTGTAGAGATTACTTACAAATAAAATCTTTAAAAAGACAGAGAGAGACTATAATGTATAAATCCTTGTAAAAAAAAAAGTGAACATTTGTTTACAGTGTATATTTTCTAGGATAATTTTGATATACTTTTAAAATTGAAGAAAAATCTAAGATTTAATTAAGACTGAGTAAAAAAACTTACCTAATATTTCTAAGAAAGCTGACAGGCTCAGATGTCATAGTCAATTCTGACCAAATCTTTTAGAAATATGTAATTTCTAGGAACTTATATTATTACAGAGGATAGAAAAATATGAAAGACATTCCCAGTTCATTGTATAAGGTTGAGATAATACTATAATTAGTGCCTGACCAAGATAATGAAAAAATATATAACTATGGTAGACATAGTTGTTGCCTACCTCTATCTCCAAAATACAAATTGTCAAGTAATAATATTACTAAGAAGGGGATTCAAGCTATAAGTGGAAAGAAAATTTTACTGAGGTGAATAGAAGAACTAACAACCAAATAGTTGCCTTAATATTTTAATGATGTGATTCGCTCCAAAACCATCTACAGCCTTAATAAACTTAATAAAAAATACTGACAAGATAAATTTAGACTCAGTAAACACTTAACAACCACTTCTCTGGGGGTGGGGGGAAGCCATGGTTTGTAGCATTTGCCAATTTCTGTGGTGTAAATATTCCTACCATAAACGATTTTAAGCTATCAGTGTAGGATCACCAGCAATAGCTTTAGGAAGAGATACATGTTCAGTAGCACACCACTATGTAGTGTGTCCACCATGCAAATGCAATAGACATAGGAAATTTCAAAACTTAGATAATAGTAAAATACTGTAAAATAATTAAGAAATAAGTTTTGTCTTTGTATTTAAATAACTTAGTAATTTTAGGTTTAAATATTTAATTTTGGTAGTTGTGTTTAATAAATGGCCCACAAAATTCCTGAAAATTTAATAACTGGTTCTCATAAATCCCAGTATGAGACAACCCCAGCAGACTACCAAGAGGGGTCATGAAGAGTTCCTAATAGAAGGGGGACTGGAAAAAAATAGAGCTTTAAGAAAATTAACAGGATGGCAGAGAGTTTTTGCTTCTTTTCAAATTTTACGACTTCCATTCCGAATATTTTTTAAATGTTCCCAATCATATATTAGCTGTCATTATATCACTAGCAATAAAGCTGGCATAAGGAAACACAGATAGCTGCTTTTTCTTCATGAGATTATATTCGCTATTGTCAAAAAGGCAGAAAATAACAGCAGTTGGCAAGGATGTAGAGAAACAGGAGCCCACATACTGTGTTAGTGGACATACAAAACGTATAGCCACTTTGGAAAAATAGTTTGACAGCTTCTTAAAAAGTTATACATAAATTTACCATGAAACCCTGTAATTCCACTCCTAAGTATTGACCCAAAAGAAATCAAAACATATGTCACCTAAAGACTTGCCCACACATGTTCATAGCAGCACTATTTATAATGGCCCCAAAGTAGAAACAACCCAATAACCATCAGCTGATGAATGGATAGACACAATGTAATATCCACGAAATGAAACATTTGGCAATAAAAAAGAACTTGCTACCACATGGAGGAACTTCAAAAACATGCTTAGTGAAAGAAGCCAGACCCAAAAGACCAAGTATTTTATTATTTCATTTATTAGAAATTTTAAGAAAAGGCAAATCAAGAGAGGTAGAAAGTAGATTTAATAGAGTGGGAATGAGGCTTGGGAATGTAAGTGTAAATATAAAGTGTAAATGAGCATAAGGAATAATATTTGGGTGATTAAGATATTCTATAACTGGATTCTGATATTTGCACAGCTTGGTAAATTTATTTTTAAAAACTTCAATTGTACACTTAAAATAAGTTATTTTATGGCATATAAATTATATCTAAGTAAAGATGTTACAAATTAAGCTAAATTTCATTCATTTATTTTTGATCATCCTTATTTACACAAAAGGCAAAGGATACTCATTCAAGGAGATAATTAAATAACTTGATAACTTGCTTGCAGTTAAAGTTTTTTATTTTTAACCTTAGAATTTCTACTTACAAATATAGTTTCTGTCTGCCTGTCTCTGATTCAAAACTGAAAGATGTTTACCTGAATCTCATTTTACCCACTCTATGAGTGAATCTTCTTTCCATTATCCAGGGTAATTCTTTTTCTTCTCTATAGTATATGGTTGTTCATTCGATTACTTTTCTGCTGGGGAAACTAGGCCTAAATGAAACAAATGAAAACGTAGACTTTTTTTTTTTAACATTAATTTATTTGACAGAGAGAGGATATACAAGAACATGTGTGTGTCCAAGTGGGGGGGGGGCAGAGGGAGAGAATCATCAAGCAGACTCCCCTCTGAGTGCCCAGCCTCACACAGGGGCTCAATCTAAGGACCCATGAGACCTGCACAGAAACTAAGAGTCCAAAGCTTAACTGACTGAGCCACCCAGGCACCCTCAAGGCCTAGAGTTTTGATTCATTTATCTATTTACTTACTTCCATTTAGTCAACAAATATTTACTGAGCATCTACTATGTGCCAGGCACAATTCTAGGTACTAAGGATACAGCAGTAAACAAAAGAAGCCTTAATAGTTTTCAGAGATAGGCTCAAGTTAAGGGCCTGGATTTATTGTTTGATTGTTTTTATTTTTCCAAAATGCAAAGCCACATGAAAAGTTCATGGCAAAGGACTATAAACAGTAAACACTTTCTCCACCTATTCAGGTTGACTAAAGATCCCAAGAGCTCATCAAAGATGTTTGACTGACTGTCTGTGAAAACCTTGTATCTATCAGCCTCAGAAGTCCAAAAAAAAAAAAAAAAAAAAAAAACTGGAATTGTTGGAGGAAAACCTGTTTCTAGAATCTGCTTAGATTTCATTACGTCAAGCTTTCCCTTATCCAGATGAAATGGCATGTTAATATTGAGATTATATTAAGTCATTGAAAATTATAAGAAACTATATTTTTGCCTCTTGAATATGTGGCTTTAATATATTACATTCACTACGCAGCTCTCCCAAAGCTGAGATTCTGAGACTCACCCTCATACTGATATTACCTTCTGTCCTGCCTCAGATAGAACCCCAATGAGTTCACTCCTTTCTGGCCAAGAAGGCACCAGCTTCCACTCCAGCTAAAGCCATCCAATATTCCAGGAGGCCAGTATCCCCCAACCATCCCATATACCTTAAAAGTAGTAACACCCATCTTTGGAAGAATGAAAAGAAACTTAAGCATCTGGATTATTTTTTCCTTTCAGACAAAACTACATCTCAGTGATTAAGATGACAACAACACCCCCCCCTAAAGCAAATGGTTGTTTTCTCCTGATTCTTACTGTAACTACTATGATGACTCCCCTGCCTCTCCCTGGAATGTGACAAGATTGGCAAAAGCAAATGCAAAGATCTTCATTATCCAGTATGCCTTCCTGGTTCTAGCAGGAATTATATGCAAGAAATAAAGATTTAGAAAACAAATTATCCCAAGATTTTTTTCTTATCCAACTTATAGCGGAGTAATCAGATCCAAAGGGAGCCTATAGCACAGGAGTTCGGTTAAACTTAGGAAAGCCTCTGAGTTACTTGGTTTAAAATAATAAGAAATATTCAAATTTATCCTGACTTTCCACTCTGACATATATAGCCCCTGTTAATATACTAAAATTCCTATATATCCAGAACCAAGCTGATCACTTTCTGAAACACAATATCCTCAAGGCTTATGCTATCTGAATCACTGTTTTAATACTAGCCAATTTTAACAATGGTCTTCACAAAGCTTCAACTGTTGGCAGTTTGGACTGGGAACACTGTTTTCCTTTGGGACTGTGATAAGCAGCTAAAGCAGTACTTAGAGGAAAATGTGTTCCATATCCTAATTGTGATGTTAGTTATTACACAGATCTATAGATACATTAAAATTACAAAATAAAGGCTAAATAAAAGATCAACTTTACTGTATATCAAGTTAAAAAATAAAAAATAAAGACAATATATGCTGTTTACTCAAAAAAAGGAAGGAAGAAAGGGCGGAAGGAAGGAAATATAAAACAAATAAAAGGAAAACGAAAAAAAAAAAAGAATCAAGGAACTTCATTGTCTTACTTCTTGGAACTATGGGGCTGAGGCAGCTAAGTATTAGGAGAGTCTGACCAGGTTATGCCTAGAGGAGACAGCATATATATCAAAAGACTTTATGACTTCTAATTTACATAGCAGAAGACAGGAGAATATGTGTGAAAATGAATTCCAAAATACTAGACTAAGAAGGAAAAAAGCAACATAGCTCTTTTGGATCAAAATTATTACATGGGTACCTTTACCAGAGATTTTGGGTTCACTGTGCTAGTTGTACTAGGTGGGATTTGTTATCACATTTTGGTCAGAAAGTAACAAATACATAAGATGCCTTGGTAAGATACGTATCTGACTGAGAATAAGAGATAAATTCCATGGAAGTTCAGAGATCTACCAATTCATTGATGTTTTTGGGAGTCTAGAGATCTGGAATATTTAGAGGTATCCCTTCCAAAGTGAAAGATAATTTGCTGCATCTTGTACCCAGTTCCATGAAGAAAAAGGCACACACATTTGGTGGACTTTTAGCATTATAGAGGCAAAATAATATTACACTGGTGTTGTTCCTTCCCATTTATTAAATAAACCATAAGGCTCTATATGTAAGGAAGGCCAAGAGCAAAAGAATATTCTTCAGCATTTCAGTTTAAAGAATAAGCCACTCTAACTACTTAGATCTTGTGACTCAGAAAATCTACTGTGTACAAAATATCTATAACAGATCATTGAGCCTATGAAATTCCCCAGTAAGAAAATCATAACACTGCCACATAATTGAGAGCAAAGTCATGCTTCTCTGACAAGTAACTATTTTCCTTGGGAAACATCTCCTGATCTTTGTTGTTGGATTCTGGTGAAGACTGAATATCTGGCCATGGGAAATGAGCTGGTTTTGAGATCTGAGCTGTCTTCCAAATTAGATGCTATTTGATTGACCTGTTCTCAAAATTGGATGTGAGGAGCAGCTCTCCATCCTCAACTTGAAGTGGTATATACAAGAGCAGACTCAAGAAAGTTCTAAAAGCACAAGAAAGTTTCACGAGCAAATGACTCCAACTCTCATGGCACCTCATCTTCCTATAATGCCATCTCTCCCTACACCTATTAACTTAGCCTTAAGAGATTTCCCTATAGGCAGGGAAAAAAAGATTCAAGATTGAGCTAGTAATGATTATGCATATAATACACTGGCATCAGCCATAAATAAATTGATAATAGCATTAGAGCTCTTCACACTGTTGGTCACAAAGGACAAGTAGAAGATAAATGTTTATAATAAGCAGAACTTTGAGAAGCAGATCAAACAGCATACTTTACCTAGAAGGGAAGATTATCAGAGTGAAGATTTGTACATAGAACCCAAAGGTTTGGTTTGAAAGGGGAAGTTGAAAGGAACAATAATTGGACTACAAGAAGGTCTAGGGTAGAGGTATGCTCATGGACCTCTCAAAATAGGTTGATGGTGTGAGAATGCTTGTGCCTTATGTGAAAGCTCACCAGTGGACAGAGAAGTTTTTCCAGAATCAGATGGGCAAGAAGACCAGGACTGCAAATGTCAGCTGTCCTCTTTCCCCAGCCTGACAAGTATTACTCACTGGGTTTGGGAACAGAGTGGTCTTGGTGACAGAGAGGGAAGTTATTCGTGGGTTCAGTCTCATGAACTTCCCCTCATAAGGCAGACCTGGCCACCACCACCACTGAATGCTTACATTACCAGGAGCAGAGACCTACGCTGAGCCCTGCATACAGTTCCAAATGTGTGTGATGCGGGTGGCATGGTCAGCCACCTAGTTACTGATTATACTGAACCCCTTTCACTGTGGACTTGGTAGCAATTTTTCTCACTAGAATGGTCATTTGTTCTGGATATAGATTTGACTTTCCTGCGATGCTTCTATTAGCAATGCCTTCTGTGGACTCACTAAAGGCTTAATTCATCAACGGTAATCCATGTAACATGGCTTGTGGTCAGGATGGTATAGGCCATTTCCCACAGGATTCACTGGTCTTACCATAACCCAGGAGCAGCTGGGCTTTTAGAGCAAAGCAATAGTCTATTGAAGACTCAGTTACAAAGCCAGCTGGAGGACATCCTATGAGGTGGGGGTACTGGTCTAGAGAAAATGGTATATGCTTTAAATCAATAACCAATATATGGTGTTGTTTCACCCAAGCGCAGATTACACAGGTCCAGAAAGTGCAGGGAAGTAGAAGAAGAACCTTCCATACTACCTTCCTCCTCACGGAGCGTAGGCATTAAGGAAGTTATAGATAGTGCCTCACAATTAGTTGCAAACATGGGGACTGTAGTCAATATTTATATTTTCTTGCTTGAGTGGTAGTGTATGTGTGCATACATTAACCCCTTCTCCCCCTCTCCTTGTCATCTACTATGTTAGTTGGTATATTGTTGGTGGTTACCTTTAGAGCTTTGTCTATGAATTACATGTATGTAGCTTTTGCAAAACATTATTAAATGTCTTCTTTCCTCATTTAAGCGTCCATGCAATAAACTCTTTGTAGAATTAAGCTCCAAGAATAAGTCTCCATTCCCAGATAATTTTACAAACTTCCCTTTACTGGCTGATGAGACTGTATAATCCAGCATGTTTCTCTCTTGAACTAGTTGCCAGGAAGCTCAGAGCTTCCAATTAGCTCCATTGTCATGATTCTCTAGCATCAGGTTTCCAGCACATTGCTTTGAACCCTTCCTTTTAAATGGTTTCTGCTTTAACTTTTTCTACTCTGGCTTATGTACATTTGAATAGTGCACATCACTTCAATTCCTTTTTAGATATACCTAAGTAAATACATAAGTAAATAAATAAACAAACCCTGCCATTCACAAGGCAATTTGAGACTTCCCAGAGCAGCAGTTTAGGCCCACAATGGCCCGCTCATTCAGTCAGCATTTACTGAGTGCTCACCATGTGCAGGCATGACTGTCCTACACTCTCCATCACCATGTATGGTCCTCATGTCCTCCACCATCCCTATTATTTCCTGTGAGATGCCCCATGGTAAACTCCATGGTAACATTTTGGGATAATGTGTGGCTCCTCTTATTTCCACTGTCTTTCAGAACCTGTTTCTGTTTGTTCTTTGCTCCCACTTCCAGGAGATGGCTTTCACCAGTGGACCTTTAAATCCAAATCTACTCTTAGATAAGATCTTACAATTTTTTTTTAAATTTTATTTATTTATTTATTAGACAGAGATCACAAGGAGGCAGAGAGGCAGGCAGAGAGAAAGGAGGAAGCAGGCTCCCTGCTGAGCAGAGAGCCCGATGCGGGGCTCGATCCCAGGACCCTGGGACCATGACCTGAGCTGAAGGCAGAGGCTTTAACCCACTGAGCCACCCAGGTGCCCCAAGATCTTACAATTTCTAAACTTCCTGATAACTTCTCTTTCTACCATATCTTAGAGCACCTGCAACTTTTTAGAAGCTTTTAGAAGCTACTGGAAAACCAGAACGGTCCCATCCTAAAAGTTAAGAACGTTCTTCATTTTGAAATGAACGCAGATGTGAAGTAGATGGGATTGGGTAAGGGATTATGTAAGCTCGACACAAACACTGTAATCTCTGAAGGGATGTGTTCTCTCCCAGAGATGGTAAAATAGCACGTTAGTTTATAAATCAACCTCTTGAGAGTTTGGTTAGTAAAAATAAATGTATTGGGCTGGATACAATCTACTGCTGTTCTCTTTTTTTTTCTGTACTTTTGGAATAATATTTGTCGACCATAGGTACAATTCCTCATGGATGGTTGGCTTATTTTCCTCTTTTTTTCCCCCTAAATTGATCTTTTTTCTATCCTGCCTTCTCTTGTTCTTCCAAAGCCATATACTTATTCTTTAATCCATTCAACATTTTCCTAAGTACCTACTATGTGCCTGACACAGTCTGCTTAATAAGAAACAGATGAATATGGTATAATTTCTGAAGTTCAGAAGTACACAATTGTGGGGAGGCCAATGTGTGGGCAATAATTTCAACCTTATGATAAATGACAGGACAGAGGCACCATAGAAGTCTAAAGATGTCCCTTCACCTGACCCACAAGCTGAGAGGCACTTTGGGGACAGTGACCCTTTTTTAAGGCAGCAAAAGGTCATCAATCTATCATGTTGGGTGAGTTACTAGGCTTTTACACAACTGAAAGAACCAACAACACATCTCAAGCCACTGCATGAGTAACCACAGTTTTGGAAAGTCACATGAATTTTCCCACAAATTCACATATTATATGTAGTTGTGATCTGGTAAAACTAGTAAATATGATAAAACTAGTACCCAGGGTAGAAATTTAAGTAAGAAAATATGTTTCTCAAGCAGGGCACATAGATATGTAAAGTACTACAAAGCTCCCTTAGGACTCCTGAATGCCCAGTGTGGTACTCCATAGAAATCTCCATCAGCCAGTGAGATGATGTCAATAAAGGATGGTAATTGGTCCCTAAAGGATTGCCTTGGGATGTGTACAGAACAAATGCTCAAGAGTGGCAATAAAGAAGCAAGAGAGGATATAATTATTCATATAGATCAAAAGATGTGGATACTTTGGACATGTACAATGGGTTCAGATAATAAAATGTTACATATGGATATTCTGAGAGGGTAACATTTCTGTATTCCTCAAGAGACTTTAAGAAATCTATTTATGTCCCCTACATGATACTCTGTTCTCTTGTATCAGTGACTAGTAGCCAGCGTGAATGCTGAACCAAAACATTTATTTCAGACACTAACAGTCTTGTCCCTCAACAGCACAAATGACTGACGATAGACTCACTTGGACAAGTAGATGGACAGTCCATTTAGAAGAAGGAACAGAATGTGTCAGCAAAGAATTCTCTTGGCTTGGTGTAGTGTGCAGCCTTTATTAATGTATCAATTTTACTTAGGCCTTCCTTTAACAAAACAAGAACCATAGCTTTCTTCTCTAGGTAGTCATTCTTTAGTATTCACCCTATCCAAGTTCGCCATCTACAGGTCATAAAGTTCACAACTGCTTTTAAGGTCAGAAGATTGCATGTGAGAATTAACACGTGCCTCCTATTTAGGGACTTTCTTCTTCTCCTCCCTCTTCCTTTTTTTAAAGGAAGTTTATACTTCTAACTGTTGATTGATACCACAATCAAGGGTTGTTTACTGTACACCTACCATCTTGTTAAGATGTTTACCTGTCTCTTTTCCATTTCTCTATCATGTAGAGATTTATAAAAGCAATAGCGAAGAGCTATTAATTATATGTGTTAGTGCTGTATTTCTTCAGCTTCAAAAATATTAATCTCGGGGCACCTGGGTGGCTCAGTGGGTTAAAGCCTCTGCCTTCAGCTCAGGTCATGATCCCAGGGTCCTGGGATCGAGCCCCACGTCGGGCTCTCTGCTCCGCGGGGAACCTGCTTTCTCCCCTCTCTCTGCCTGCCTCTCTGCCTACTTGTGATTTCTCTCTCTCTGTCAAATAAATAAAATCTTTAAAAAAAAATATTAATCTCCCTTTTGTTCAACAAAAAAGCAACACACTCTTCACTAATGCTTGAATTACTAAGCAATAACAATCCTAATCATCCCTACCGTGTACTGAGCACTTAGCTTGGTACCATTGGCCAAGAAACTTACAGACATTATCTAACTTAATATTTATAGAAAATGTATGAATTACTATTCTCATCTTGTACATGGGAAATCTGAAGTTATAAGCATTTGGACAGCTTAACCCAGGGCATAGAGCTAAGCTAGTAAGTTGGATAAATGTTTCTGGAGATCTGTCTCACTTCCAATGTTCTTGGCAAACCCACCAAACTACCTCCAAGTATTTTTTTTAAAAGATTTTATTTATTTATCTGACAGAGAGAGAGAGCACACACCAGCAGGAGGAAGGGCGGAGGGAGAGGGAGGCGCAGACTCCCCCACTGAGCAAGGAGCCAGGTGCTGGCCTCCATCCCAGGACACCGGAATCATGATCTGAACCAAAAGCAGATGCTTAAACAACTGAGCCACCCAGGTGCCCCTGCCTCCAGTATTTCATTTTTCTATTTTTCAAACTGAGAATGATTGCCTGTGGCTTTTTTCAACTACCTCCCTCCCATTTTAGAGGTTTATATGTGCCCTCCCAAATAGGCATTTTCTCCCTGCTACTTCACTGAGTGGGAAAGAATAACTTTTCTTCTCCACGTGCTACACAATAATTGAGAGTACAACCAGAAACTGTAAAGAAGTCTCCTGCATCACCAAGTTTACTCCAACAGAATTCCAGAAGTTGAGGTGAAGCTGTGACCTGCTACTTCTTCTCCCAGAACTTAGGTTGGCAGGTGTCTCCAGGTCATGCCTAATCTTCCCTGTGGACCTTAAATAAAGTCACATTCAATCAATAATGCCTAAGGCCTGGCTCTTTTTACAAAAGGATCTTCAAGTTGAAGTTTCTGGAGTTTTTCTTCAGAGGTTACTTTTTTTTTTTTTTAAGTTTAAAAAAAATCTTTTTTAGTAACCTCTATAGCCAACATGGGACTCAAACCCATGATCCCAAGATTAGGAGACACAAGCCTCTCTAAATGACCCAGCCAGGTGCCCTGAGAAGTTGCCTTTTTAAGAAAGATTGTCAAGCTCTATTTTTGGAGGTAATCCTTTATTTTCAGGTGAATTTGAGTTTCTATTCTTTTCTTTGTCCCCAAAATGTGAGGTACACTTAAGCAAAGCAGAGGCACGATTACTTCTGGAATTTAGTGATTTCTGGACAAGTCATCAAGATTTCTGATGTGCATGGGTGAACCACAGCTCCCTGGGGATGAAAAGACTTTAAAGTCTAATGATTGGGAATCTTATATTCAGAGATTCTTAGGTTTAATTTAGCTGCAAGGAATATAACATGCCCAAACTAACTTTAGCAGAAAGGGGAATTTATTGGATAGACACAGGGATCTCTCGTGGACATAAGGACAGGAAATGCAGATAGTCCTCTTGAGGGATTATAGTCAGGTATGGAAAACTGTTGGGAGCAAAAGTAATCTCTCTCTCTCTCTCTCTCTCCTCCAGAGTCTGTTTTATTCATTCCAGCAAGACTTACTGGGAGCCTACTATGTATCAGGTGCCACACCAGGTTGTAAGAGTATAGAAGCAAACAGAACATACAAGGTCTGTTCTATTCTTCTCTATAGATCATCCTTATTTGATCCACTTACCATGGCTTTACATGACCTCCTGATTGAAATCCTCAACAGAAACTAACTAGATCTCAGCATCCTTAGATCAAAGACAAACTTTTAGTACAACGCAGCCTAGCGAATGGGAGAAGATATTTGCAAATGATATATCTAATAAGGGGTAAATATCCAAAATATATAAAGAACTTATACAACTCAATACCAAAAAAACACAAACAATTCAGTTAAAAAATGGGAAGAGATCCTAAATAGACATTTTTCCAAAGAAGACATCCAGATGGCCAAGACACACGAAAAGATGCTCAGCATCATTAATCATCAGGAAAATGCAAATCAAACCACAATGAGATACCACCTCATACCAGTCAGAATGGCTAGGATCAAAAAGACAAGAAATAACAAGTATTGATGAAGATGTGGAGAAAAGGGATGCTTTGTCGGTGGGAATATAAATTGGTGCTACTACTGTGGAAAACATATGGCGGTTTTTCAAAAATTAAAAATTGAGGGGCACCTGGGTGGCTCAGTGGGTTAAGCCTCTGCCTTCAGCTCAGGTCATGGTCTCAGGGTCCTGGGATCAAGCCCCACATCAGGCTCTCTGCTGGCTGGGAGCCTGCTTCCCCCACTCTCTCTGCCTGTCTCTCTGCCTGCTTACGATTTTCTCTGTCAAATAAACAAAATCTTTAAAAAAACCCTGAAATACCATATGATCTAATAATTCACTACTGGGTATTTACCCAAAGAAAATGAAAACACTAATGCATAAAGATATACGTACTCCTATGTCTACTGGCAGTGGTATTTACAATAGCCAAGATATGGAAGCAACCCAAGTGTCCACTGATAGATGAATGGATAAAGAAGTTGTGGTATATGTAACAGAATATTACTCAGCCATAAAAAAGAATGAGATCTTGCCATTTGCAACAAAAGATGGACCGGGTAGGTATTATGCTAAGTGAAGAAGTCAGATAGAAAAAGACAAATGCCCAATGATTTCACTTATATGTGCAATCCAGAAAAAAAAAACAAAACAAATAAAATCAAACTCTTAAATACAGAGGAAAAAGTGGTGGTTGCCAGAGGGCAAGTGGGTGGGTGGGGGGATGGGCAAAATAGATAAAGGGAATTAATAGATAAACTTCCAGCTATAAAATAAATGAGTCATAGAGATGAAAAGTACAGTATAGGGAATCCAGTCAATAATATTGTAATCACTTGGTATGGTGACAGATGGTAGCTACACATACTATGGCAAGCACTAAGGAATATGTAGAATTGTTGAATCAATACCTTGTACACCTGAAACTAATAGAATGCTGTATGTTAATTATTCTTCAATTAAAAAAAGAATCATGGGATTTTAAGATATTTCATTTGTTTCTCTGCAACTTTCGAAATGAGTATTTAATTCTGATCAAATTCATTAGCGTAATCTACGTTGATTTGTAGTTCAATTCACCATTTTAAGAAATGTGTGCTAGCATTTCCTAAATGAACATAGTATCTAAACTTTTAATGAAGTTTAGTGTGTGGCAAGACACTGCAGATACAAAAAACTGTAGTTACCGTAATACTAATAGCAAGCTACAGGCATTTTCTTAGGCTGTTGGGACTTAATCTGATTGCTTTGTTCAGGAGTCCTTCCCACTTCCCATGATGTAAAGTTTTTAAAAATTTTATTTCTTATAAAGTCATGTGGTCTTAGTTCTCATTCCTCTTTCTGACTTTTCCTCCTAATCAGATCTGAAATCTAGAACTGTTCCCTTAGGGATTCACTCTTTCTGACTTTTTAAATTCCTCAGTGGTTTCACTTCTTCTCACTAATTAATTAATTTGATTCAACAAATATTTGTTAAGTCCCTCTGATGCACTAAGATAACCAAAAGTCTTATTCTCACAGAATGCCTTTGGGAGAGGCCTTCCACCATGGTCTGTGGGCATCACTACAAGTTCTTGCTGAGTGTGTCAAGAATACCCACCAAATTCCTCCTCTCGTGGGCAATTAATCAGGGTTTGTATTTGTAGCAACCTTGAGGGATGAGATAATGTCTCCCTCTGGAACAAAAACAGGTTTGTTATAAAAGCAGTAGCTTCCTCAAGATCCATGTTCATTGGCTGCAACACAAACCTACCCACATTCACCTGGACTGCTCAGTGTCACTCCTTGGAGACTTGGAGGACATGAGAAACTGATGTCTACGTGATGCTCATGCTTCTTGCTGTGCTCTGGAATAATAACATCCTCTGTCTTTGACCCAAGAGTCTCATGTCTTTTGTCAGTATCCATGAAACAGTGGCAGGTCAATTTATTAACTTCAAAGACAGTTAAATAAAATCCCAGAGCTTGAAACTTAATCTTAATTTCCAGGAATTTCTTCACTCCTAAAAAAAACTCCCTTACAAAGTGAAATTTTATGTAATGCTCTAAAAATCTGCCTTAACTGAAGTAGGACAGAGACAAGAATGTCAACCATATTTGATGTAAATTTCCTTTTTTAAACTTCCTATAGTCTCCCAAATGTGTAGCCTGCATATTAAAAATATCATGTTCTTCACAATTCTTAAAAAAAATTAAGGTCTGTGGGGTACCTGGGTGGCTCAGTCACTTAAGCATCTGCCTTCAGCTCAGGTCATGATCTTGGGGTCCTGAGATCAAGCCTCATGTCAAGTGCCCTGCTCAGAGGAGGACCTGGTTCTCCCTCTCCCTCTGCCTGTCGTTCTGCCTACTTGTGTTCTCTATATCTCTGTCAAATAAATAAATAAAATCTTGGAAAAAATTAAGGTTTGTGAAACTTTCCTTCCAACAATGCAGATTAACCGAAATTTCTAGGGCTTCTCCTATGTGTCAGGTCCTACAGGGGGATCTAAAGATGAATAAGACACAGTTTCAACAGCTTCAGGCCTCAGGGCTTAATAGAGATGACAAACACCAATGTGTATCTCAAATATAAGAGTGACGGGGATCAGGTATAGTTGACTTCCAAGCAAAGAATGGATGAAAAATGGGGACGGGGAGAGTCAGTTAAGCTAGTGTTTTGTTTGTTTTAAAAGATTTTATTTATTGATTTGACAGACAGAGATCACAGGTAGGCAGAGAGGCAGGCCGAGAGGGGGAAGCAGGTTCCCTGCTGAGCAGAGAGCCCGATGTGGGGCTCAATCCCAGGACCCTGGGATCATGACCTGAGCTGAAGGCAGAGACTTAACCCACTGAGCCACCCAGGCGCCCCTAAGCTAGTGTTTGTTAAGAAGGCCAAATAGGAACTAAACTGAAGAATGGATAGGACTCTAACAAATGGAGAAAATGGGAGAGGCCGGGTCTGGGGAAAAGGAGAGTGATACAAAGAGATGCATTTCAGATGGATGGGGCGGAGTGGGGAGCAAAGAGCAAGAGGAAGGGCCTCACAGATCATGATCAGAATCAGCTGGTAGGTAGTCTAGGGTGCATGGAACACTACTGAGAGATGATGAGTTCAGATCAGTCTGTTTGATGTAGCCATGAATCCTGTAGAGAAATGAAGCTCTCTGTAAGAGGTGGGAAATGTGAGTCAAACTAAGGAGAAAGATTAGGACTGAAGAGGAATTTGGGGTGCATCCACAAGGGAAGGGTTTGGCAATTATAGAAGTCATTACACTAGATTAAAAGAAGCAAAGGTAGAATCTGAAGAAGACGAGGCCTTTTAGAGAATGCTTCTACCCGGGAGCCAGATAGTGATATAATGGCCTCCAAAGAAACAGCTAGAAATGTGAGAACAAAGAACAGTGGAGACATGACAATGGGCAACAAGTTCCACAGGAAGACCCAGAGTAGCCACTAAGAAGAGGTGACTAGATCAAGTGATGGGAAAGTTCTCGTTGATCACATAAATACACATTTCAGAAGAGGGAAGACCAGGAGAAATGGATGCTCAAGTGTTAAACAAGGAAGTGAAAGGGATAAATACAGGCTCCTACTTTAAGAAGCACTGCTGTTAAGGGAAGGAGAAAGATGGAATACGGTCTCAGGAGAAATGAATATTTCATAAGAATCATTAGATTTGAACATGTGTGTAGGCCCAGAAGATGTCAGAAGGCAAAAAAAAAAAAAAAAAAAGGAGAGAGAGAGAAAAGGGAAGAAAGAAAGAAAGAAAGAAAGAAAGAAAGAAAGAGGAACAGAGAGAGAAAGAAAAGAAAAAAAGATGAAAGAGGGAATATGAATGAGAAAAATCACAAGACAAGTTAAAAAGGGGTTGGTTTAAGAGGTCAGAAGGAGATGGCTTAGGAGATCACAAGACAAGTTAGAAAAGGGCTGGTTTAAGAGGTCAGAGGGAGAACATTGTCTCTGTGAGGCAGAAGGGAAGAAGAAAATTTGAGAGTTAAACATAGATAACCCAATATCCTAAGTCAAACAGATGGAGATCTGTGAGGTAGGGCGGGAGGAGGGAGTTTAGCTTGAAAAGGGGAATCCTGGATTGAAACAGGGACTGTACAGAATTAGAAAGACAATCAATTAAGGATGAATAAAAGAATCAGTGAGGGCCCAGCCATGGTTCATCAGTAATGGATCCAGTCAGAGTCAGCTGAGAGGCTGGCTGTCTCAGTCAACCCACATCTGGAAAGGGTATACAGTGGAGGGAAGGAACATTAAAAAAGTCGAAAGTGCGTTTAAAAATATAGATAACCTTTTGAGCCAATGGATCCCTGCTCAGAGAAAGACTGGAAGGCCTGCAAGTGGGCTCATAGCCTAGGAAAACTGGAAATCTGGGATGTCAGAGATGCCAATGAAGATGAATGAAAAAGAGGAGGTAGAGGATTCTATTTGAATAAATGTTCTCCAGGTTTGGGACCTAGGATTTAGAGCGGATCAAGTGAGGACAGATTATCAGTTGCAGCTGGAGCCAGCCTGATGATTGACATGGTGTTTAATCAAATTCAGGCCACCACAGAAGGCTCACGGCATTTTATGACACTTAATTGACAGTTTTTTATTGCCGTATATCAACTACCCAAAAACTCTTACGCAATGATATTTTTATCAATATGTAAATTCCTCCTTACCCCCTTTATTTATTGTTAAGGGAAATACATAATAAAAATTGGTATTAAGAACTTCAGGTGACTTGTTCTTAAGTCCTATTTTAAATTTTATTTAATTTCCAATTTTGAGAATGAAAGTAAACTAGTTTACTTGGGCCCCTGTGGTAGACTGGTTTTCATTTTTTTTCTCAGTTGTAAAACTAGGAATTAAATGTGGTTTTGCTTAATGTTTTTCTTCCCCACTATAATACATGCTGCAATAGGGCAGGGCCTATGTGTTTTATTCCCTTCTATAGCCTGGAGTAATTCCTGGCACATATGAGGTACTCAAAATATATTTGTTTTCAGTAATTGATTATAAGAGGAGCTATTTACTGAATCTCTTAGTTGCTTAATCCTATGCAATGTTCAATAAGATTCCTTTTATTGTCTTTGTAAATTATTAAATTCTCTGCCTATACTCTTGAACAAGAAATAACATGTTTACTTTTAATCCATCCTCTAATCTTTTCCCTTCTGATGTAAAATTTTCAGAATATGTCTCAGCGTTGTCATCAATCTTAACAGAAATTTCCACAAAACTATTACTCTGTTGCATTATAAGGACATCATCTGATGTTCTGAAAATTCTGTGACAATATTTATGTCATAGTCTCTGGCTCAGAAAATGAATCAGTTAATTAAGATGTCAGCCCAAACGGATGTTTAGGTCATTTACAGGATGGGCATAACACCTCTGCAATTTAAGGGCCTGTTCGTTCTTTGTAGTGCCTCACTGCCGCCCTCTTCTGGTCACACATAACAGCGCAAGAGATTCCACTTTTAACAGGATGTATATCTTTGCTTATTAATGAAAACAAATGTGTCTCTACAAAACGAAAAGAACCAAATAAATTACAAGACTCAGTAATGACCAAGAAAATGGAAAACTTTTGTGAAACATTAAAATAGTGTTGCACATTACTTACTTGACCATTTCTGACCTTTTCTGAACCGTATTTCAGAAAAAAGTCCATTAATCTTTTGAATTTTATTATAGAAAAAGATTGTCTAATCCGTTTTCTCAAAATTTATGTTTCAATATAACAGCGATAAAAATTTCAGTTATATTATCCATGTAGGAAGAGTTTGCTAACAGAATTAACAGTGTAAACAGCGTTGCAGGCTATGTGTAAACTGCTTGGGAGAAAAAAACAAATATTAAACTATTAGTGTTTTAGAATGACTTAATATTTAAAATGAGTTCTGATAATTATCAGTACAATCTCTTACAAAGAGAATTCATTACTTATTTATAAAATGCTGAATGAGTCCTTCACTTGTAAACAATGCTGTGGTTCTGAACATATATATGAACTGAAGCTTTTGTATATGCTGTTCTCTTGATTCTCGCTATACATCCTACAGTCCATGAATTCTGCCTTCTTCTTATAAATATGGTCTCTACTCTCCTAGTCTCTTCTGTTGCTTTCTGGACGGGGTCCTCTCCATCTCTAGTTGGCACCGTTAGCCTCCAGACGGGTTGTCCTGCCACCTGTCTCTTCCCATGTTTCTACACTCTGTACTTCACATGCTGCCAGATAGCTTTTTAAAATCATAATTAACCTTGTCACTCCCCCGCTTAAAAATGTCTGCTGACTTGCTGTTGCCTATCAAATCAAGTGCAAGCATCTGAATTTGGCATGGAGCATTCAGTCTGCCGTGCCCAGCACGGCTGCAACACAGCATAGCTTCTGGCCTGAGTACCCTGGAAGCGTGGCCCCCAGCACTCTGCATTTGACTCTGTAGCAGAACTGTTCACAAGGCTCTGTCATTTGTCAGTTACCTACTCGTCTCCCAAGAGACTGACTCCTGAGGGTGGTCAGTGTCACACTCATTCTCTTTCAAGTCTTTGGAGCACAGTGGGAGCTACCCGTGGGACTAGCACACAGTAGCAGCTCAGTGCAGGTTTGTGAATGGATGGATCAGTGAATGCTGCTCTCCCCATCGTAGCTCATGAAACTCTCAGTTCTGAAGTCTTAAATTATAATGCTATTTCTCTAAAGCCCTTGTTGACCCCCTTCCAGCACAACTAATAGCTATAACGGCGTTCTGTTCACGTTACATTTTGCTGTATGTATTTTCTCCTGTTCAAGGTCGTAAGTGCCAAAAGGCAACTAGGGAGAGGGAAAAGGGCGTGAGCTTTGGAAGCAGTTAGCCCTGAGCTGTGTCCCAGCCCTGCCACTTACTCTGTGTCACCTCCGACGGGTGGCTTCAGCTGAAATGAACATTATTTTCCCCATTTCTAAATGGGATTAATACCACTTCCCCATTAGATTAAAGCAAACACTAAAATAGAAAGTGAAAACTCATGACACATACTAGATTTTCACAAAATTTTAGTATTTGTTCCCTTCCGCTGAGGGTGAAGATCATACCGAATTTATGTCTAGGTTTCCAGGGCTTGAAAAGCTATAAAGACTCAGTAAAGTTTGCTAAGTAAATAAATGAATCCCAGAATTGTAGTTGGTCAAAAATAATATAAGAATTACAATGTTGAATCAAATTTTTCCCACTTCTATGTTTATAGTATCTAATGCATATACAAGTCACATAATTTGAGGTATAAATTTTTCTAATCTTTCAGTTATACTTCCTTTTGTACATTTTCCTTTATGTAATCATTGTAAAGTATGTTTACAAAGTATTTAAATTAAAAGAAGTTATGGTTATTTATTTTTATTTATTTATTTTTTTTCAAGAGGGCGGAGGGGCAGAGGGAGAAGGAGAAAGAGAATCTTAAGCAGACGCCACACCCTTTGCAGGCCCAGATGCTACATACAATACGCAGTGTTCATTAAAACAAGTGCCTTCCTTCATACCTATCACTCTTCTAGTCCATCCCCCGAGCCACTGCCTTTCATCAATCCTGTTTGTTCTCTACCATTAAGAGTCTCTTATGGTTTGTCCTCCCCACCACACTCTTTTTTTTCCCCCTCCCTGAAGGGATATATCTTTTGGAGAAAACTTGGCCAGGGGGAACTCCCTAATTCCTTCATGTTCCCTCAGACTTTCACACATTGTATATGTGCAGCTGCGGTCAAAAGTTTTTCCTTGACAGCTGTGATCTGGGGAAAGACCGTGTTTGAGATACTGTAAGACTTCTGTAATCTATGTTGCATAATAATTAGTGCTTTTCTTTTCTTTCACTGTAACTTGCTTTTTCATACATGGCAGCTTCTGGCTTGCAAGTGAAAGGTATTACCAGTCTACTGGATGTCTTCCAGTAGACTCCGTCATGAGGTATTTAAGTCATGAAAATCTTGAAGATTGTACCATAATGATCTCTGATGTATTTTTAACCATCCAAGCCACCACCTCTGATGTATTTTTAAAGATCCAAATTTTTTTTTTTAGGATTTTTATTTATTTATTTGACAGATGGAGATCACAAGCAGGCAGAGAAGCAGGCAGAGAGAGAGGGGGAAGCAGGCTCCCTGCCGAGCAGAGAGCCCAATGTGGGGCTCTATCCCAGGACCCTGGGATTATGACCCGAGCTGAAGGCAGAGGCTCTAACCCACTGAGCCACCCAGGTGCCCCTGAAGATCTAGATTTTTTGAAACATTTCATTATAATAAGCACAAAATGATGTTATTTTAAAATGTGGAGAAAAAAATGTGGTAAAAAGGAAAATAAGAATTACCCAAAGTACCACTAAGACATAAGCACTATAAACATTTTGATATCATTATTTCTTTGCATAGTTATATGTTTATATAAATATTTTATTATATATATCTTCATATTTATAATAAAGTATTTAAAAGTGTAATTTTTCAAAATTTAACTAAGTATTCTTTGACAATTACTGAGCAGTCTGATTTTTGCCTCTCAATTGAGGTAGCTAGGTGTAGTCAGAAGTGATTTAACCAAACATTGTGACACTGTACATATATTAGTGGCACTTCCTTTCCACTCAAGTCTTCTGGTTAACTTAGGGATGCTTTTTGCATGTATTATCTTCTGCTTTTCTTTCAGCCTTACTTTAGAACTAGACAGTCTCACCTCTCTGCCTCCCTCTTTAATCCCACCTAATACAAATGATAAATCCCAGTAACCAAACTTCGTCAATGGTGTATTCACCTTTATCACACCTTATCTAAGGAAAAGGTCTCTCATATTGTGTCTAGGACAAGCATGATGCAGATAGAGCAGGATGGAAGAGACTGGAGTAGGGCCAGAACCTCCTTGAAGGGCGGACACACTATAGCTACTATAGACACAGATGAGGAAAATCTTGTCTGACAAGTATGTCATCTCACACAGAAGAGCTATTATCAGATTAAAAAAAAAAAAAACCAAATTAGAAGACACATTTGGCAGGGTTCACAACTTGTCAAATGTCTCAACCTTCTACTGCCTCTAGTTGAGTAGACATCATTATGTGTGTGTGGGAAAGCAGATGTAATTCTTCAAGTGCTGAGTTGATGGATTTAAAAAAAAAAAATTTAATTCTGGAGAAAAACTATGTCCTTTGTGAGCTAGAGAGCTTCAAGTTGTGGTAAGTCTCATTTAAACAAAAGAAATAGGGCAGAGAAGTAGGAACCCATGAAATTTTACTTATATAGCAAATCCATATTGAGTATCTACAATGTGTCATGCATTGGGCTAGGTAATGGGAATTCAGAGATAAAAGGTACAGACTTAGTTTTCCAAAATGGTTACTGCAAAAAAGTTCTGGGGTAGAAGAATGCTCTGGGCCCTTGGAAATATCCTGTCCAACAGGACAAAGGCTAGAGGCTGAGGAGATCAGGATATACTGTGTAATCTTGAGGGCCTAAACCAGGAATACGCAGATACGGGTAGTTTCCAAAGACATTTAAGAAATGGAATCAATGTTACTTCAAAGTTGATTAGATATTGTTGATTAAGAAATAAGGGGTCTAGGAGAGCCCCAAGTGTTTAGCTTGAGCAAGTACATGGCTTTTAGTGCCAGATATCAATATAAAAAAATATTCATGGAGGTGGTAAATAAATCCAGTGTTGAAAATGTTTGATGTGAGATGCCTGTCGGATGAAGAGTACAGATACTTACTAATAGACGTTTACACCTGGATGTGAGTCCAGAACTCTGGAAGAAGAACCGCAGGACCTTTAGTGAAAACTGGTACAAGTGCAGCAACAGGCATTCATCCAATGTGAACATGCAAGAGAGAGAGGAGGCAGAGAGCACAATGCAGTACATGACGTGGGCAGAGAAAGAGCATATAAAAAGGAAGTGCAGCCAGAGAAGTAGGAAAGAAGTCAGAAATGCACGGTGATATGGAAACGAAAAAAGAAAATTCACACAAGTCAACAGTGTCAAAATTGCAAAGACAGAGAAAGATGAAGTCTAAAAATCACCTTTGGCTTTGAGTAAAGTAATGAGAGGTCATTTTACTGAGTGGATATATACTTAAAGAATATGCTTCCAGGGGTTAAGCCGCTGCCTTCGGCTCAGGTCATGATCTCAGGGTCCTGGGATCGAGCACCGCATTGGGCTCTCTGCTCAGCAGGGAGCCTGCTTCCTCCTCTCTCTCTGCCTGCTTGTGATCTCTGTCAAATAAATAAATAAAATCTTAAAAAAAAAAAAAAAAGAATATGCTTCCAGAAGTCCTGAAGGAGGGGTGTCTGGGTGGCTCAGTCATTAAGCATCTGCCTTTGGCTCAGGTCATGATCCCTGGGTCCTGGGATAGAGCCCCAGGTTGGGCTCCCTGCTCTGCAGGAAGCCTGCCTTCCCCCTCTCCCACACCCCCTGCATGTTTTCCCTCTCTCCCTGTGTCTCTCTCTGTCAATAAATAAACAAAATCTTAAAAAAAAAAAAAAAGTCCTGAAGGAGAGCTACAAAGATGAAGTGCTTTACCTCATCAACATTGAGAGGCTGGAACCTGCAGCCTGGAATTGACCGTGTAGGGAGGGGTGTTTCTGTCGGCTTCTTAGCTGCCTGGCAGGCTGTGCCTTTAGAAGCTCCACCTAGTTCCTGGTGTCCTCTACCCACCTCTCTGGCCCACTGGGGAAGTGGGGAGGTGAGAGGTGGCAGGGGGAATCTGGGCTCAAAAGGCTTCAAATGTTTCTTATTAAAGAACCTACAACTTTTGGAGATGTGAATCAAACCTGGTTGAGATGCTATTCACTCACATTTTATTATCCCTCACAATAACACAGGCAGGATTTAGGGAAGCAAATTTCCGGGTAGGGATACAGTTATCTTGGAAAATGATGAGCTGCAGCATCCAAACTATAATTAGAGATTAAATTCTTCTGAAAAAGTGGTCAAATAAAAAGACATGTGATGAGGACCTAAGCGTTTTCTTTTTTATAGAAAAGAAAAGCACTTATGAACAGACAAGAATTTTGTCGAAATTTTTTCATATTTTTTTAGTGCTTATAATGCACTCATGGGGAATGTATCACAGTAACTAGATATGCTAGGGTTAAGATTCTAAGCAAAGTTTCCTGGGCAAGCCAACGACACAATATACTTTGAGGGGTGCTAGGAGTCTATGCAAAGATATGGCAACAGTGAATGTTAAGTATAACACATATAGACATAAATGTACAACTCCAGCTTATGGGAATCCAAAAGAATGAGAAACTAATTAGGAAATTATTAGCATGCATATCATGTAAATTTTCCATGTCTCTTTCCTTCCTTTTTTCCTTTCTTCAAAAGAATAAGTTGACTGCAGTAAAAACCATGGTTGAGACTGAAGCAATCAATGCAAGAAAAATCAACTGAGAGTAGTGTTTCAATGGGTATGTCCATCTATGTTCTCTGACTCTGCTATGCCCATTCTCTCTAGCACTGAGACTCAATCCTCTCTTTTTCAGACAGCTAGTTATTTGTATGCCAAATAAAGGAAAGGTAAGATTTATCTTTCAAAAACTGCACAGTTGTTTTTAACTAGGCAGCAGCATAGTTTTATTTAACACATTCTATTAGTTATGTCAAAAAGTAATACAAGTATGTTATATAATATATATATTATATGTTATATATATTATGTTATATATATTATATATTACTATTTTATACAGTAATATGAAAAGTCAATATAAAAATAAATATGCAGACATAGATAAAGGAAAAGGAACAATTATTTTATCACTGTAAGACAACAACCAAACTTTTAGAATATTTGTGAATTTATATCTTTCTATATTTTGTACATGAATTGTGTAGTTGTAAGTATAATAGTTAATTGATCCTGAATCTGTTTTTCACTCAGTATTTTCTATGCTAGTACTATTCTTCACCTTGTTTTACAGATATACCATAGCCCTCCCCACCCCATCCTTGGGGGGTACATTCCAAGACTATGGACATCTGAAGCCATACTGAACCCAATATAAACCGTACTTTTTTTCCATATATACATACATAAAGTATGTATTTATAAATTAGGCGCAGGAAGAGATTAACAGCAATAATAATAAAACACTAATAACAACATACTGTAATAAAACATAGGTGAATGTAGTATCTCTCTCAAAATACCTTATTATACAGGCATACCTTTTTTTTTGTTGTTTGAGAGAGAGAGAGACAGAGATAGAGACAGAGATAGAGAGAGAGAGAGAGAGAGAGAGAAAACGCGCACACACAAGTATGGAGAAGAAGGAGAAGCAGGCTCCCTGCCCAGCAGGGAGCTCAATGCAAGGCTCGATCCCAGGACCCTGGGATCACAACCTGAGCCGAAGGCACATGTTTAACCAACTGAGCCACCCGGGCACTCCTGTACAGGCATACTTTGAAGATATTTTGGGTTCAGTTCTAGACTACCACCATAAAGTGAATATTGCAATAAAGTGAGTCAAATAAATGTTTTTTATTTCCCTGTACATATAAAAGTTACGTTTACACTATGCTTTAGTCTGTTAAGTGTGGAATAGCATTATGTGTAAAAAATGTACATAGCTTAATGAAAAAATACTTTATTATTTTTTTATAAAGATTTTATTTATTTATTTGACAGAGAGAAATCACAAGTAGACAGAGAGGCAGGCAGAGAGAGAGGAGGAAGCAGGCTCCCCACTGAGCAGAGAGCCCGATGTGGGACTCGATCTCAGGACCCCGAGATCATGACCTGAGCCGAAGGCAGTGGCTTAACCCACTGAGCCACCCAGGCGCCCGAAAAAATGCTTTATTGCTAGAAAATGTTAATCATCATCTGAGCTTCTGTAAGTTGTTGTAATCACTCATCACAGATCACCATAGCACACATAACAATAACAACAAAGTTGGAAGCATTTGCGAGAATTACCAAAATGTGACGTTGAGACATGAAGTGAGCAAATGTTCTTGGACAAACAGCACCGGCAGACTTGCCCCATGCAAGGTTGCCATAAACCTTTTGTTTATAAAAAGCTCAGTGTCCGTAAAGTGCAATAAAGCAATCACAATAAAAAGAGATATGCCTATACTGTACTCACCGTTCTTCTCTTGTGGTGGTGTGAGCTGATAAAATGCCTGTGTAAGGAGATGAAGTCAGGTGAATGATGCAGGCATGTGATGAAGCGTCAGAAAAGATCATCTGCTTCTGGTGGTGGTTGACTGTGGGAAACCGAGACAGTGCAAAACCATGGATAAATGAGGGACTACTGTACTATAATTTGCTTGACCTTTCCCTTTTGTTAAAATGCTTATAATTTGTTGCTACCATAAATACCTTTATAATAAACATCTTTGTGAATTTTCTCCATATTAAGAATTATATCCTCCCTAGAATGGATCCCCTAAAAGAAATGACTAATGTGATCATTTTTAAAGAGACCATTGGCATACTTCATGATACATTAATGACCCTTGACCTAGATGATGCTCATGGTTCCCTCCTCCTCTCCCACCCTTTTGCCCACACCACCCCTCTCTGCCCTGCAAAGATATCAGGGAAAACAGGCAGAATAGAACTCTAGTGCTTATTTGGGGTTGATTCACCCTCTCTCCAATTTTTTTTTTTTTTTAGATTTATTTATTTTAGACAGAGAGAGAAAGCTGGGGGAAAGGGCAAAGGGAGAGGGAGAGAATCCTAAGCAGGCTCCCTGCTGAGTGCAGAGCCCAGCACGGGCCTGTCGCATGACCCTGAGATCAAGACCTGAGTGGAAATCAAGAGTTGGTTGCCCAAATGACTGAGCCACCCAGATCCCTTAACCTCTCTTTGATTCTTGTTTCAAAAAATACTGGTTACCTTCTATATTCCTTTAATTTTATGGCAATTCATGAGGACTGAAGATATGATAAAATGATAAAGCATTTTTTATCAACTATTTTGTACATCTGTAATTATGAAATTTAACAGATTGTTATTATTAATTGAGCTGTGTAACAAGCATCAGTGAGGTTCAAGTTTCTACAGTGATTCAGAAAATATCCACTTATTAAACACATTCGTTCAATATTTCCAAAACTTTAGCCATTTACATTCCACCTTTATAATTTTTACCATATCTGCATATTACCTGTGAGAGTAATTCCTCATTTCCTTAAAATCAGTAGTAAACACCTCACTTTCTTTTCACTTAACATCTTCCTGAGCAATAATATTCATTAAATCATAAATTTTATGAGCTAATTATTTGGTCTTTAAAATTATGTATTTATTTACTTATTTACTTATTTAGAGAGAGCACATGCAAGCAGGGGGATGGGGCAGAGACAGAAGGAAAGAGCGAATGGCAAGCAGACTCTGCCCCGAGTACAGAGCCTAACTCCAGGATTCATCCCACCACCCTGAGAACATGACCTGAGCCGAAATCAAGAGTCAGATGCTTAACTGACTGAGCCACCTAGATGTCCTGAGCTAATTATAGTTTTAATTCACATTAAACCAAAGATAAAACTCAAATTTTTGAAGTTTGGATATGTGCCAGCTGAAATCAGTAGTTTGTACACCATACTTTGAGAAAACTGTATTAATATATAACTGATATTAAAGCTATGATCATCTCTTTCTGTTCCTTACACATACAATGGTGGCACCAGATAATATTCTTACTTTTTAATTTGTCTATCTCACAGAACTCTAGAAACACAGGAAACCACAATACCCTGCAAAAATTGATACCACTGTCGATAACAAGAAACGGACTCCTCTATATAGAGAGGCAACAGATACAATAACAAAAATATGGCATGAATTTACATCAAAAGTTTGAATGCACATTCCTATGAAAATTCTCCAAAGCTTAGGTGCTTAAAATTTCAGGAAAGCATTTTCAATGAACATTTTATGCTAAAAAAGCCATCATTTTCTGAAATAGATTAAGGGACAGTAAAAGTAGTCAGTGTACTATGTTCAGGGAAAGGGGTCAGTGAAATTCTTTTGGAATGGGAGGAACCACAGAGTTTCAGAAAATATTTTCAAATGAATACACTTATTCTTAAAGAAAATTCCAGGTTCTAAACCCAAATTTAGATCCCATAGGACTCAAGGGGAGATTGCTAGAGCTTAATATGTCAGGTATGCTCATTATACAGTATTGTTTCATGTGAGATTTTATAACATCCATCATGATTTACATATGGCTCTAAAAATTATATATATATATATATATATATATATATATATATATATATTTAAAGTAATTATTGGCTCCTTTCTGGAAAGGAATCTATTTAAAGCCCCCTCCCCAGCCAATGTTACAGACAAAACTCATAGGTGTTTCTACCTGGCCCTCAATCTTTGTTTTTCTATGTCATGGTACCCTTTATTCTCAGAAAACAGACCCCACTACAAAACATACTCTTCTCTGGCCTGACCACAATGCACATCCTGGACAAGCCCTGGAGAGAATTCCTGGAGATACCTGTCACCTCCCGCTCTACCTGGCCAAGAGTCATTTCACACACACCCCGCCCGCATGGGCATAGCTGAAACCCTCACACATTCTTTAAAATCCCTCAAAAAACCCAATCTAACAGAAACTCAGGCTGACATCTTTCTTGACGTCCGGCCCTTGTCTTCCCTTGGAGAGTGAATAAACTGTCTCCTGCCTGTTGCTCTACTCTTTGTACATTTTTTGCTGCCCCCATCACCAGCTACCCTAACATTACTCATGCCAGTGAAGGATACTATAAAATTCTGGTGTCTTGTTAGGGAAGAACTTGAATTCCTTCAACTCCAATTCAAAAGATATTTGAAGTGGAAAGTAAAATTATTGCCAGAATACTTTTAAGCGCTTTGTTTCTCTTGAGGCTGCAAGTTGACGGAGTTTGGAAGGGGGAAGTGGAAAGAGAGAAGTAAATGATTTTGGTCACTGGATATAAAGACTTGACTTGGCATTTGTTTAGGTCTGGTGTGTCTCTGAGGTGGTAAGTGAACCTACACCTAGCCCGACCCAAAATTGTGCTCACCACACATGTAATCTGCTGACACCCCCTGGTGACAGGGCTGCACAGCTCCCGTAGTACAATTACAAATGCTCTATATAGTTCAATACTAAAAATGTATTTGAGGCAAAGGAGGAAACAGGAGAAACAAAGGAGCGTGGAGACTATGCTGCAGTATCCTGTGTAGACTTGAACAGCAGCAGTGATTATGTGTAAGGAATTTAAAAGGTTCTTAACAATGAAGTATCAGCCAAAAGCAGAGATTGCTTCTCATAAAAGCACTCGCTGCACTAAGTAAAAAGAAAAGAAAAGGCAGAGGGAGCTAGAAGCAAATATTACAGTGGTGCCATTATGTTGCCACATAAATCCCCACCTGCAAGTCCCAAACTATTCTAAAGCTCATAATTTGTGGCTTTCCAAATGAGTCTTAGAGCCCTAATTCCAAATGATAAAGTTTGTTAATGAAAAGACTCCTTTGCATAAAGCATGAAGTAATTTAATTTTTCTAGCTGCTTTCTGTCTATATAATGCTTTACCACACCCAGAATTCCCATCGGTTCTTCCCAAACAAAAAGAGTAATTCTCCACTCTTATCTGTTTCCTGGCAAAATCACTGAGGTCATCGTACAAGTGATAGTTTCTGTTATGATTACCTACGTACTCCAGGCAAAAGTCCTGGGGTTAATTTTTCATGTAAGTAATCCCACCTCTCTCTCTCTCTCTTTTTTTAAGGTTTTATTTACTTATTCCACAGAGAGAGAGAGGACTAGAGCAAGCAGAGGGAGAGGCAGGCAGAGGCAGAAGCAGGCTGCCCGCTGAACAGGGAAGTCCAATGTGAGGCTTGACCCCAGGACCCTGAGATCATGACCTCAGCCAAAGGCAGCCGCTTAACCGACTGAGCCACCCAGGTGTCCCAATCCCATCTCTTTTAATGCTTTAATCAAACACCTCAATTCAGTGACAAAGCCAGATGTTCAATAGCAAGCTACCTGACATAGGGACTTTGTTAGTAAAACTTTCTATAAAAAACAATGCAAAACAAAACAAAAAACCTTCTAAAAAACGGGTTCCTTTTTTCTTTCCCCAGTAACCGAAGTTTGTTGCTCCTTCCCCTTCCCAACCCTCACCTCCTTTCTGTGGCGTTTTTTGGAAGTGCAAGTATTCTTAGAGCTTTAAAGTTATTAAATATAGACAAGATCAGGAAGTAGGAACAAGGTCACAGTTCAGAAAAAACACTTTCTTATGCATTATGCCATCTTTTGTATCTATATCTACTGTGTTTTGTCATTTAAAGGCCGATACTCACCTTTGTCTCGAAGAAGAGGATAAACATTTTTAAGACCAGCAAATCTGACTCTGAAAAAGGTTAATTTTAGTGTAATCTCCCTGAAATACACTGTTTCTCATAAACAGCCTCGGTTTCAGGAAGTAGGAATTTGAAAGAAAGCAGTCTGTCACTGTCCCAGAATCTGACTGTGTAATTCAACTCTGGGACTTTCAGCAGTTTTGCACCATAAGACACACCCCTTTAGGGATGGCTTTGGTGAGAGGTATTCTGGGAGTTGTATTACTACAGAGAAGTTTCCTCTTTTAAACAAAGTGCAAGGAAACTCCTTATTTGAATGAAATCAGGATGGAGTCAGTTGCCTGAGGGCCAAGGAAAAAGAAGGTCAGTAAGAAACAATGAACATGACGTTGTTTTTGATCTATTATCAAAAAACAAACTCATGTTAGGGCTCCATTTCAAAGTGGGGGTGGTGAACAGTACTAAAAGGTGCCGGGAAGTGACAAAGGATGAGGACACGAAGTGTCCACTGGCTTGGCAAGTAGGTCAAAGATAGCTTTAACAAGTACAAATTCAGTAAAGTTGTGGCAGAAAGCAGGTGGAATATTTTTAAGTCCTAAGAAGATAACTAAGTAGGCGTATAAAGAGAGTCTTTCCATCTTGGATTAGATAAGTCTTTCCATCCTAGGTTACATAAAGTGTGCACATGGAGCCCGTGTTCAGAAGGGGTTACACTTCTGAAGTTACTTCTGGGTTGGAGCAAGATGATCTGAAGACTAACTTTATCCTTTTATTATATCCTATAATTAAATGTATAATAAACTTGAGGGCCACCAACAGCAAGGAATAGTGATATTTCTATGGTGTTAATGGCCAGAGTATTACTCTGGAACTTTTTCCCCTCAATTATGCACTTAGTTGGCAGCACAATTATGGTAAACATAAACAGAAAACTAGTGATGGAGGCCAGATGGAGAACTTATTCCAGGTATGGCATTTCTCTAAGGCTATGTTTTCTTTTTTAAATGAGAAAATAAGGGGCTCCTGGGTGGCTCAGAGGGTTAAGCCTCTGCCTTCAGCTCAGATCATGATCCCAGGATCCTGGGATCAAGCCCATTGGCTTCTCTGCTCAGCAGGGAGCCTGCTTCCCCCTCTCTTTCTCTGCCTGCCTCTCTGTCTACTTGTGATCTCTGTCAAATAAATAAAATCTTTAAAAAAAATGAGAAAATAAAAGTATTGTGTTATACATTATTTAATGTATAGCTTCTGATCTCTCAGTAGTATAAAATGTTATTTGCTAGAATGCTAGTGATTCTTCAGATTTTAAAAATTAATAAGAAGCACTAACAAATGTAATGTAAATATGTAAGTATAATAAAGGAGAGGTGAGGTTTTTGGGTTTTGTTTTAGTTTTTTCCTAAAAATTATACCAGTGAGGAGTACTATATGACAAAGTTTAGATTCAACAAGGGAAAGATTAAGTTATTTGGTTTAAAAGCCATGTGATAGGTAGAAATTATGCACCCCCCCCCCAAAAAAAAACTGACCCTTTTTTCCTTTCTTACAAAGCCTCTAGATCTCATCATGGGTTATTAGGACTGGATCTACTGGGGGTTCTCATAATCCACTGAGCTCCTCTAACAAAAAAAACTCTGTTAGTAGACTATTCTATTGTTACATTAAAAAATTACCACAAATTTAGCAGCATAAAGCAGCACCCATTAAATAATCTGTTCCATAGACAAAACATAAAATATTTGTAAATGAAGATATGTTTTATTTATTTTTTAAAAAGATTTTTTTTTTTTTTTTTAGAGAGAGAGAGGACATTCACATACACATGCACATAAGCAGTAGGAGGAAGAGGGATAAAGAGATTCCCTGCTCACCAAGGAGACTGATTCACTGATCAGTCTCTGAGACCAAAGACCTAAGCCAAAATCAAGAATGGGCGTCCAATCAACTGAGCCACCCAGGGGCTCCATGAAGATACATTTTAGATGTCAGTAAATGGTATCATAACTAAAAGATGGATGTTATGTAATATTTATGTAAAATTTAGAAGAAAAAATAATAAAGGTTCTATGATATAGAAAAACAAGCAAAAAACCCCAGCACCCATCTGTTATTTCTGTTCCCAGCAGTCAGAAGTCTGGGCACATTATAGTTGAGAATGCTGCAATCCTAATCTGAGGCTTGGGTCTCCTTCTAGGCTCATTCCGATTGTTGGCAGAATTCTAGTTGTAGGACTGAGGTCCTCATTTTCTTGCTAGCTGTTGTCCATGGACCACTCCTACCTCTTAGATACCACCAATAGTTACTTGCTATGTGGTCTCCATAGGCAGTTCCTGGCTAACATCGGCATATGTCTCTGCCTTCCTGGAGGGCTCAGTCCCTTTTAAGGATTTATGTGATTAGGTCCAGCCTTATTAGATAATTTCCCTTTGGATTATCTCAAAGACAAATGATTAGAAACCTAGTCGTAGGAGTGATATCCCACCATAGTCATAGGTTCTGTCCACACTCAAAGGCTGGAGGTTATATAAATTATGTACACCAGTGGGTGGGTATGTTGGGAGCTATCTTACCACAGAACTTTCCCACAACTACCTCCAGGAAGAAGCAGAACAGACGGCCCCAAACAGGCTGACTCCTCCTCCTTCACCTTCCGGTCCTCTGCCTTTACAGGCTCTAATTTTCATCTCACCATCTGACCACTCTCTTGAGAACCTGAATTCTATTGTAGTCTTCTATCTTATGAGAAATACTGAGGCATTAGAGCATTGAAACCTGTCTCCTGGGAGATTCCTCTTACTTGGTTCTTCTTTTAAAAGCTGATTTTTTTTTGAGTGTGTAACCACAATGCATGCAAATAAGAAAAATGCTGAACAGCGTGAAAAAGAACATAATGAAAAATATCTCCCCACATGGATCTTCTGCATTCTCTCCCCCAAATTCTTCTTCTCAGATTAATTATTCTGTTCCTTGGATTTCTTTGCAGATAGTTCATTCATTTACAGACAGGTTTTTTTTTTTTTTTTTTCTACAAATGGCAGCATCTTTGTTCAGCACTTTGGTTTTTTTTCTTTCGTAGTGCATCTGGCAGATCTTTCCACATAGATCTAAGCTGTTCAGGTTAATTGTAGTAACATGACTCCAGCAATAGGGAGGAGGAAGAGAAGTCCACACTAGCTTTCCTTTGTCCCAATCCCAACACTTCGGGCTTCCACTTGTCTCCTTTATTCCATTTAGAGAATAATGGAAAAAGAGTTAAATGAGAAATTTCAAGTAATTTTGAGTATTTTCACCAGTTGGTAGAAAACATCAGCCACGAAATGAGGCACTCCGGAGCTGAGTTATCCCAAATCTGAGCATCTGAGTTGAGCAGTGGAGACTTGGATGAATGTGTATCCAATGGGCATAGAGTGCATTGAACAGAAGGTGGGTTTCATATAATCCAATTACTAGCAAGTAACACAAACAAGCAACACTTTTCTTTCTTTTTTTTTTTTTTTTCCTATAAGGTGTGATTGTATTATCACAAATTAGCTTCCTCTGTTTTTGGTCTTAAGTGAAATACAATATCCTTTCAGGTATATCTGCTTAATTACGAGCTACTGAAAATATCCAAAAACTACTTTTGAGAATCTTTCCATGGAAAAATATCTTTCCATGGAAAAATATACTAGACTGTGGGCATTTTATGTTATTTTTACACTAAATGATTCATCACTGATATTTCAAATAGTAAATACTTCTTTTTTTCTATCAACAAGATACCTGCCTGCTGTTTTCCTCTGTTTTGCCTTGATAAACAATCCTAGCCTGACTTTTGGGGTATTCACTTCTCTGAAGGGTTCCTTTTAATCTCTTCCTAAATCCGTAGCCTAGGAATACTTACTTAAAGGGAACAGAAAACTGAAATGATATTCAGCATCTTAAATTTTAACAATGGTTTCATTTCATTTTCTTTATTAATATTATTAATAACATCCACTACACCAGTCCTTTATAGTTTTTAAAGCATTTCCAAGTTTTACTTAATTTTAAAGGCTGGAGATCAGAAACTCCAGTTCTGAAAATATTTTATTGTATAGGTTTATCGGAATTGACAAGTTACATATCTTACCTTCTACATGCTCTAATGTTCTTCAGAAGATACTCTGGCTATCCCCACTCCAGAGAAGAGATATTAAATGTTGATGATTAACAAACAAAATTGCAGCCTTACAGGAAATCAGCCTCATATGTAATTATATACTCCACCTTCCCCAGGCTTACCGTTCCTGATCACATCTAACTGAGAGGTCAAAATTTAACCCCACAGAATCTTTATCAGATGGGGAAGCAGCTGGTATTAATGTCATTTTATTGTCGAGGAAACTGACCTGCAAAGAGCAACTGTTCTGCAAGGCAGGGCTAGAATCCAGACAGATAAACGGCTTCCTTCTGACACCTACCAGGATTGGCGGGTAGAGTCCCACGCTCTGACGTTAAGTGGGCCCGTTCCATGTCAGTCACGTCCTTCTCTGTGTTCTACTCCTTTCTGAGTTTCACTCTTATCCTGCTCTTGACACGTACTGTCCTGAGGTTCTCTTCACTTTTAGTTCATTTCAAACCTTCTCCCTGAGACAGGAAATATACTATTTATTACCTATTTCACTGGAGGCTGTAAAGGACTCCTGGGACGTTAAGTGTTTCTCAATGTACCTTGTACCAGCCTGTACCTGTGGAACCCCAAAGCCTGGATGTTGAGTGAGGGTACCGTCGGGTGGTTGGGGCGGGAGAGGAAGCCCCTGGAGTGGTCTGGGGCAAGGTGAGCGCATCACGGGTAGCCACGGGCTCATTTGGAGCTCTGGGGCACGTTCAAATCCCGTCTCTGCTCTTGCTCAACAGGACACTTAGCCACTCTCAAGTCCACAGTTCAGTCACCTGGAAGGGGGACCTACCCTCCCTACTGTGAGGATTAAATGAGATAATACAAGCCGTGCAGCTGGCTAATTTAGGAAGTAAGTTCAACTCTCCGCCTGCCCCTAGCCGGTCCCAGGCCTCCACTGGAAGTGGGGAGGCAGAAGGGCGGGGAGAGGTGAGGGGTCCTCAACTTTTAAGTGGTTCTGTTTCGTTTTCATAAATCTAGCTCACTAGCCACATCCTCTTGGGAGGGGCCTCTTGTTTGGGGCGGTGAGGTCCCCACCAGTTTACTGCGCCTCGGACCTGGTCTGGAAGCCTAGCAAGGTGGTCGGGGGTCTGGGCTTCGCGTGGATCCGGCGTCGGCAGCCGCAGGCACCCGGCGGAGTAGGGAGGGTGCGGACGCGGGGCTTGCGTCCGGGCTTTATGAAGGCTTCGGGGCCGGCTAGGAGGCGCAGTCAGCCGGGAGCGGGAGGAGGGTGGCGCGCGCGGGACGCCCGGTGGCCCGCAGCTGCCGGCTCGCCGGGTTCGCGCGCGTCTGCGCCCCTCGGTTCCCGGCTCGGCCCCGCCCCCTCGGCTCCTTCCCGCTCTGTCCCTCCCCCAGGAGCCGCGGCGCGGCCGGCTGGCGCTTTCTAGGGTGGCTGAGGGCTCGGGGCGGTGGGCGGGGACCGTCTCCCGACTCCGGCCTCGGCGGGGTGGCCTCCATTAGTGTCGCGCGGAACCCCGAAAGCGAAGCCGCTCTGGGGAGTTAGTGCACCGACTCCCGGGCCCCAAGGTACTGGGCGGGCTGCGGGCTGGGGGTGAAGTGGGGAGGGTGTCTTGTCTGTTCATCGCCGCAGAGGGAAGCTTTGTCCCCGAGTCTTTCGCGGGGCTCGGTGGAAAGTCACACCTACTGCTCCTGCGGGCTCAGCGCACGGCGCGCTCGAACAATTCGATGCGGCACGGCCCCAGCTTTATAAAATTTAGGAGTATTTATAAATGCGGGGGGGGGCGTACTGAAAGGAAATACCAGAAATGGGATGCGTTTTCTTTACAATTTTCCATGTGCTTTGCAAGAGTTCTGTTTGTTTTCCTAATCAGAGAACAAAGAATTCCATTTATCAAGCGGAGCTCACAGAGCAATTGTGCGTGGACCCCTCGGCGTCCCCCAGGCGACTTTTCCGCGGGGCTTCGGCTTCCCTGGAACTTCGGTTCTCTGCCGAGGGTTCTTCTGGACCTGACCTTCTTGCCTCAGTGGTTCATTAGGAAAATACAGTAATCTCCTGTTTTCTGGGACTTTCCCCAGCTTTCAGATTGAAAGGAGGAATTTCGCAAAGCCCCCGGAAGCCAGAACCCACGCTGTACGCCGTAGCGGATGTCCACTGCCACCAAGAAGCTGGACTCTGCAGACCTAATTAGGGTAACAGTTTAATCAGGTCGAGTGGGAGAAGGAGGACCCTTTCTCAGAAGCAAAAGTGAGCTCTCTTAAGGTTTTCCTCTTGCTTTTTTTGGTTTTCACCACCTCTTTTGAGAAACCTATTCTTGAAGAATTGCTTCTGCTGAACGGTAGTAGAGTTCACAGATGTCTTCTAAGACACACTGGGGGTGAGGACCGGCGAGGGAGGTTCGTCGCGGGGATTACCCAGCCTTTGGCTGTGCTTCGGGTTTCTCTTCCCTCTTGTTAGCTCAATGTTGGTGTTGGTGAGGGAGAGAGCCTTTAAAAAAGGGTACTTGCAATGACCGATGACATACTTTGTCTTGAGATTATCCATAGGATGGGAGCTGAGGAGGGATGAAAATAAAACTGTTAGAATACCTTGCTTATTAAGGTATTCTATGGCCCAGAACAAACTCCATTATTTCACTACAGCTCACCTTATAAAACAAACTTAAAGCATGAGAATCCTCTTGGCATGCATGACCACCCAGGGGCACCAAATTTCTGTTAAACTGCTTGGACACCTGGCTCCTCCTTTGAGCAGAAATTTCTTTTTGTTCATGACAGTTGAGGTCCAAACAGCCTTTTTGCAAGGTCAGTAGTATGTCTCTTTACTGGCTTTGCCCAACTTTGGGAGGGATAGCTGGTGTGTGTGTGTGTGTGTGTGTGTGAGAGAGAGAGAGAGAGAGAGAGAGAGGCAGGGGTGGGGATGTGGGAGTGTGAGCAGGTCCCTAGAGACTGTATTTTTGCTCATAACACCTCTATACGTATCTATTTTTATTTCCTTTGAGAGGAGTCAGAAGGCAACCTCAGAGTCTAACCCTTCTCTTGACAGCTCAGAGACTCCCAGGTAAGTATGTATACTTCTTCCTGTCCAGCAAAGGAGAGGTTTACTCTTCTGACACTCAAGAATAGGGCCCTCACCTGATGTATTATGCTTTCTGTGATAAAGTTCTTGATAGCAGGGCTCATTTGCTCATTTTCATTTCTATATATTTATCTATTTATTGTGGTTCATTTGTGAATATAGATGTTACTGTGTATCACCACAGTGTTTTGGAACTTTTTCTTTAAACTCTATATCCATCGTGGAGTGAGAACTCCTGACCCTGAGATCAGGAGTTGCATGCTCTACTGACTGAGCCAACCAGGCAAACCATGTTTAATAATTTTTTTTTAAGATTTATTTATTTATTTATTTATTTGACAGAAAGAGATCATAAGTTGGTAGAGAGGCAGGCAAAGAGAGAGAGAGAGAGAGAGAGAGAGAGAGAGAAGCAGGCTCCCTGCTGAGCAGAGAGCCCAGTGAGGAACTTGATCCCAGGACCATGAGATCATGACCTGAGCTGAAGGCAGTGGCTTAACCCACTGAGCCAGCCAGGCCCCCCCTGTTTTATAATTTTTTAATACCAGTTATCATCACAGTTAGCCCCCTTAATACTTAGCTGATCTCCACTTCCATTTAATTCCATAAGAATCAGATGGTTTGTAATTTTGTAAAGAAAGTATTTGTTAAATGTTTGATTAGACATTAAGTACACATGGTATACAATTTCAAAGGTATAGAATGTGCAAAATGAAAAGTCTCCTTTCCACCTCTGACCCCAGCTTCCCTCCAGAGATAACCACTTTTATGACTATAAAAGCTCATTGTTTTTCTATCTTTGACAACTTATGCCAGGCATTTCAAAAAGCTGCTTTTGAGCATTTGCACATTAGTAATTTTTTTTTTTTTTTAAAGATCTACCATGGCACCTGGGTTGCTCAGTCAGTTAAGCGTCTGCCTTTGGTTCAGGTCATGATCCCAGCCAGGATCCTGGTGCATTGGGCTCCCTGCTCAGTGGGGCATCTGCTTCTCCTTCTGCCCCTTTACCTGCTCATGCTCTCTCTCTCACTCATTCTCTCTCCCAAATAAATAAATAAGATCTAAAAAAACAAACAAAGAAAAAAAACCCTACCAATTTATTTTAGTTTACTTTAGGGTTTTTGTTAGTTTCAGTCTTTCCTGTCTTTCTACTGACCACTCAGAAATGGCAGAGAAACAGGCCACTTGGTAGAGGGAACTTGCCACTCTAGAAATGAACAAATAAATTACTTTCTCAGTTCCTTGAACCGAGAGACCATGATTTATTCAACTTTGGAGCTCCACAAACAACCCACCACAATTCCTAGTGAGTACTGGGTCCCTGCAAATAGCCATACAAGCAGACTTAGTGATAACTAGTACTCTCAGTAACCTCCTGCTTCAAAGCCTCTTTCTCCTATGAGGCAGCAGTAACAGCACATTTCCCTCCCAAACACTAGAGTCTAAGTTGGTGTCTTGCTGGTTTTAGTACACTTCCATGGCCGTCCTCTCTACAGATTAACTGCTATCGTTTGTGGAGTAACTGGTAACGGGGAGCAGTTATTTGTTGTGGGTCAGTGAGGGTGTATTTCTTTTCTGTTTGAATCCTGCCTTTGATACTGGCTTTGTGACCTGGGCTACTCAGCTAAACCCTCTGAGACTTAGCTCCCTCATCTGTGAAGGGTGATTGGTAGTTATTCTGAAGATGAGACAATATGTGTGAATGGCTAGCATGGTACCTGGCACGTGGAGGGCATACAGTAAGTAGTTAACCCTGTTAACTGTCAGGGTCTAGGGTCATTTCGTACCTTCACTGGAGAGGTGGGTGCATGTCAGCCCAGGCAATATTAGGGCTCAGGAACAAATGACTTTAAACAAAGATTTGATTTCGTGCTCATATTACACATCCTTTTTGGCTCTGTCTTTGGCCCTTCTCCCCTCTGGGATAGAAGCTGAGCTGCTCTGCGGGACGGCTGAGGTGGCAGAGGCCAAGAGTATTGGTGGAACTACACAGTGGCTTTTAAAGCTTCTGCTTGCAAAGAAGCTTCTATGTCACTTCCATTCATGTTTCATTAATATGGTTGTCACTGCAGTGGGAAGTATCATCTCTCTGAAGGGGCAAGGCCTGGTAGGGAGGGGCAGCAAATATTTGACAGTAGTATGTCTAACTCAGTATTTTTGGAAAGTCACATTGTGATCCCCAAATTTGTCAAACCCTAAGAATTGATTCACACCAAGAAACTAGTAGCCATTGATTTGATAAACTAGAATGCCAATTTTCCCTCCTTGCAGTGAATAACATATCTACACTGAGAACTAGGCGTAAGAGCTTGTATGGGGCAAACTTTTCTTGGTAGATTTGCTCAAAAGCATGAATTCTAAGCTAATTCGTTATAGGAAGAACACAAAACAAAATTTGGGTGTTACCAAAAGATTGTACCCAGAATACACAGTGGTTTTTAATCCAGTTCTCCCTTTGGAACTGTTATTGTCCGAAGTCCCAGAATGAACCAGAATGATGGTGGTATGTCCTAGACAAGGCCGAGATCACTGACAGATTCTTGCCCCTCCTTTTTAGGTTCTTTACTTGTTAACAGCTAATTCTTTTCTTGTCAACCACTAATTGTATCATCTGAGGATTTGTTATAATTATTCTCTTTAATGCTGTCAGCTTCTTGAATAATGAGACTTTATTATCAAAATTAAAGTCATCTTCAAATCACAGTTCTACCCATTGTGTGTTAATTCTTGCTGCATTGGTTTCATAGTAATTTTTACTATCCTTGGTCCATGATTTTGAGGGTTCCTCTCACTTTGTTGCTGATAGCTGGGCACATCCTGTTTCCTTGGGTAGTATGATATGATGTAATAATGTCCAAAAACAATGTATGGCAAGTAAATTTAAAATTAAAGATATATTTCCAAATCCATAAAAAAGAAATTTTGGGGGTGCCTGAGTGGCTCAATGGGTTAAAGCCTCTGCCTTCAGCTCAGGTCATGATCCCAGGGTCCTCCAGCAACCCTCAGTTGCTCAGAGTTCAGCGTCTCTTATGCTTTGCCTCCCTATTTCATCTTATTTTTTTCTTCCCTTCCCCTATGTTCATTTGTTTTGTTTCTTAAATTCCACATATGAGTGAGTGCTAAAAATCAAATTCCCAATTTATTCAATTTTTAACAAATGATAGAGCAAAGCAAAATTTCTTTGCCCGAAGGCAGAGGCTTTAACCCACTGAGCCACTCAGGCGCCCCAAAATTTCTTTCTTATGGATTTGGAAATATATCTTTAATTTTAAATTTACTTGTCATACATTGTTTTTGGATTGCCCAGAATACACAGTGGTTTTTAATCCAGTTCTCCCTTTGGAACTGTTATTGTTCGAAGTCCCAGAATGAACCAGAATGATGGTGGTGTGTCCTAGACAAGGCCAAGATCACTGACAGATTCTTGCCCCTCCTTTTTAGGTTCTTTTCTTGTTAACAAGTAAAAAAATTTCTTTAAAAAAAAAAAGATTTTATTTATTTGACAGAGATCACAAGTAGGCAGAGAGGCAGGCAGAGAGAAAGCGGGGGTGGGGGGGGTGGGGGAAGCAGGCTCCCTGCCGAGCAGAGAGCCCCATGTGGGGCTCCATCCCAGGGTTGCTGGAGGGGAGGTGGGTGGAGAGAAGATAATTGGTAATAGGCATTAAGGAGGGCACTTGACGTAAATGAGCAATGGGTGTTATATACAAATGATGAATCACTAAATTTTCTCCCTGAAACTAATAATACAGTATATGTTAACTAAGTTGAATTTAAATAAAGAATTTAATAATAGAAAAAAAAAATAGTGCCATAGCTGCAAAACAGGAGGAAAGATTGTATTTTAGAAATAAATAGCAAGTGTAGAAAGAAAAGGAAAGCATTTTGGTTTTATTTTTTTAAGCAGCATAATAATTCTGATACCAACATCTAATATAGATGGCAAACAAAACCACAAGTCAACTTCACTTAAGATCATTGATTTCCAAAACTGAACAGTTTTTAAGGAATGCAGGGAACAGTCAGCATCATTCTGTTGATGTAATTTATCACCATGCTGGATTAAATGAATTCTCCGTAGAAATTCAAATATAAGGTCTATGTATATGTGTGGATATGGAAACAAGTCACCCATTTGTATTATTAATTTAAGAATGCAAGGTCTAGAACTAAATACAGTTTGTTCCTGTTTGTGTCAGAAAAAATTTTCTCGATGTGTAGAACGTAAGTTCTATGTTCTACATAGAACTATGTGTGTATGTGTGTATGAGCACACACATAGTTATGTTTATTGTATAAAGAAAATTTCTGTAAGGATAAGAGCAACTTTTACAGTGGTTGACTCTAGAAGAATTAGGGTGGAGGGAAGATACTCTAAAAATCTTTTTCTTTTCTTTACCATATCAGTTTTTAAAATGTGTGCATTTAATTCTTTTAAAATAAATTAGTTTTAAAATGGCAGTTCTTTGTCAGAATAATCTCTCCAAGAGATTGGTAATTAATTCTCCGGTCCTGTTATACTGCTTTATTCCACTGATTATCAAAGGTGCATGTAGGCAAGTGTAGATGGGGGGCACCACAGGGCCAAGAGCTCTAGAGAGATTTAGCTTTTAATAGCAGTTAGAATGTGACTAATGACAGTTTGTTCAGTCATTAGGGAACAATTGATAAAAATAAATAATTCCAGTAGTGTGTGTGTGCATCTTTCTTACCTGTTCATCTATCAGTGGACACTTAGCTTGCTTCCCTATCTTAGCTAAGTACTTATTATATTTAACCCTTTACCTAGTAGAAATATAAGTATGTAAATAACAAATATTGCAATTGTTTATAATTTTTAAATTTCTTTAATCAGGTTTTATAATTCATAACATCTAATTCCAATTTAATTAATAAACTGTAGGTTTTCTTTATGTGTATATCCTCTGAGGGCATTCAAACCAAGGGGATTATTTATTCCTGATTTTTAAAATATAGCTGTCATATTTTCTATGGGCCAAGTCACTATATTTAAATGAGAATGGAACTGAAGTTTCTTTATGCCCCTCTCAAATAACTTTATTATTAACAAATGTTTCTTGTTATTGTCTAGATTGTGTGTATGGTCTGTTGTCAAACTAGAAGTGAAAAAGAGATAGAAAAAGTAATAGGGGTACCTAGGTGGCTCAGTTGGTTAAGCGACTGCCTTCGGCTCAGGTCATGATCCTGGAGCCCTGAGATCAATTCCCACATCAGGATCCCTGCTCACCAGGGAGTCTGCTTCTCCCTCTGACCCTTCGCCTTCTCATGCTCTCTCTCTCTCACTCACATTCTCTCTCTCTCTCTCAAATAAATAAATAAAATCTTAAAAAAAAAAAAACTAATACACCAGATCTCATGGGACTTGGTATAAAATTTCACATATGTGCTAATTAATTGAGTATTCTATGTATTATCTTTTCTTTTTAGCATAGTTTATTTTTTTAATTTTTTAATAAGCATATAATGTATTATTAGCCCCAGGGATACAAATCTGTGAATCGCCGGGTTTACACACTTCACAGCACTCACCATAGTCTATGTATTATTTTCTCAAAGTCTAAATAAATCCCTATCAGATTTTCATCAAAATATTAGAATTAAAGATTTCAGTGCCTAAAAAATGGGAGTGCACTAACATGCTGGTTTGATTCTTGCAGGCAAGTCATATCCCGAGAGGCATCATGTCCAGTTTCGAAGATGCTGATACGGAAGAGACAGTGACTTGTCTCCAGATAACTGTTTACCATCCTGGCCAGCAGCAAAGTGGAGTATTCCAATCAATAAGGTTTTATAACCGAGATAAACTTCCTTCCAGCGAAGTGGTGAAATTTGGCCGAAATTCCAACATCTGTCATTATACCTTTCAGGACAAACAGGTTTCCCGAGTTCAGTTTTCTCTGCAGCTGTTTAAGAAGTTTGATAGTTCAGTTCTCTCTTTTGAAATTAAAAACATGAGTAAGAAGACCAGTCTGCTTGTGGACAACAAGGAGCTGTGCTATCTAAATAAAATAGACCTGCCTTACAAGTGCATGGTCAGATTTGGTGAGTATCAGTTTCTGATCGAGAAGGAAGATGGAGAGTCATTAGAGTTTTTTGAGACTCAATTTATTTTGTCTCCAAGATCACTCTTGCAAGAAAACAACTGGCCGCTCCAGAGGCCCATACCTGAGTATGGTTGTTACTCATTCTGCTCCACCCAAAACACTTCTCCTACAGAAATGGATGAAAATGAACTGTGAAGACGGAGGGCTGAGAGGAGAATCATGAAGGATGAAGAAATCTGTAGACATTTTATGGATACTTCACAGTTTATTAGTATATTACAGTCATCTGTTGTCAAATTTGGCATCTCTTATTATCATTTTGAAGTCTTTAAATTGTATTAGTCATCAGTTTAGTCATTTGTTACATACCTAGATGTATTTTGGAATTACTGTGTATTATTAAGAATTATTAAGCATATAAGTGTACATCTGTGAGGGTTAATGTACAAGAAGTATCCATGCTGATGAAGGGATAGTGTTCCCAGTAGGATTATCTTCTTTTTATGCTTGTTTTTAGTCCTATGTTTTGTTTTGTAAGGAACAGTCTCTTGGTTTGGTCAGATTATTTCACAAGTAGCCGTTTTTCAAGGTCAAGGCTGTGGGTGTGTTGTTTCTGGTGGTTTAGCCTGTTGGTACCTGCAGTACGAGAGTACTAGCCTAATGTGTTTTGGAGAACTGTCAGTGCATCATTGTGGTTTTAGTATAGGAAGCCCTATCTGAGCAATAATACCTTTTCTATGATTTCCTTTCTGTAGAATAATAGTGTTTATTCCCCAAAATAGGATTTTCCTTATATATATTCAGTATCTAAAACCAGTATTTTGGACATTTTAATGAACCATTGCTGTGTTTAGGATTCTTTTTCAGTTTTCTTACCAAACATTGACTTTTAGGTCCCATTCATTTTTAAATTCCATGAATTTGAAATTTTAACAACATTCATGCATATAATAAAGTCAAAGTTAAATTCTGTAACCATGTTCTTTGAAACCCATTCTGGAGAAGGGAAAGAACTGTTCTTAGACTGCTTACTCTAAGGAAGGAGTGCCAGAGGCCTCAGGCAGAGGCTGTGACTGGGGATTAAGATGGCTCTAGCTCTGCCCCTCAATGCATATTGGCTCCAAATCTCCATACATCACTCCACGTGGTGGCACATGGCCACTGGTAGTTCCTGTGATACACATTCTTTGGTTTCCTGCGTCCATCTTAAATCTGCTTCTTTTGCCAGTTTCTCTACCCCTGACCTCTAAATATCAACACTTAGTTGGGCTGCTCTGCCAATATGCTGCACCACGGTGATCTTACCTAGTATAATGACTTAAAATACCATTTACTTATTAATGACTTCTAAACTTGGACCTCGACCTGTTCTCTGAACTACAGACATATGCATCCCATCACCTTCTTGATGTCTTGATATAAATTCTTCATAAACACCTCAAATTTAACTTCCAAAACAGAACTCTTAATTTCCTTCACCTTCCTAAATCTGTTCCTTCCATTACAATTGTCAAGTTGGAAACCAGAGTTATTGTGAAGTGTAGTTGTAGCTGCTAGGATGGCTGTCATATTTCCAGATTTAACCAGCTGGGAGAGAATAAGCTCAAATAGACTTAATTACTTCCACATACCCGCAAAAGCAAGATCAGCATGAAGTCAGTGTTCCACATCCCTGGTCCCTTAGACATTGGACCAGGGAGGCCAAATGACACCTAAATGGAGGGCAGCTCTGTTGTTGAAGAGCCAACTCTAAACTCCAGCCTATTAGCCTACATCTGTAGTGAAGGGAGTGAGGTGGAAATCTCTGCTTCACTAGAACCAGGAAGTGAGATGAGAAGTTACCTCATGGCAGCCTTCTGCAAGATAGGGGAGCAGATGATAAATGGCTTTGTCCCATCTCCTGGAAGACTGCCTATCTTGCCATGTTCTGGGGAGGACCACAGGGCTTTGTTAAGATTTCAGTAGGAGTGTGGTTGAGTGTTGCTATACAGATGTGCAGCGAGCAAGGTCGCCAGAGCACCATGCTAGATGCATTATCCTACAGTTCTCTTGGATTCCAACTCTACTTTTGCCCCCCCCCCCCCATCTAGCCCATCAGAAAATCTTGTTAACTCTACCTCTGAAGTTTATCAGCTCTGCATTCCTATCATAATTATCAACCCAAGTCACATCATGTCTCATGGCAAGTATCACACATACACTCTTGTCCTCTTATAACCCATTCTCTACACAGCAGCTAGCGGAATTTTTAAAAAATGCAAATTGGATCATAGTCCACTCTGGCTTACAGAAAGTCAGTGGCTTTATACATCAAATAAAATTAACTGTTAACCATAGTCTCTAACACCTTACATGATCTGGCCCTTAAATACCCCTCCAATATCATATATTATTCTACCTCATGATGCTTCAGTCCCCGTGACCTTTTCATTCTCAGAACATACCAAACGTTCTCCTACACCTCAGGAGTTTTATAAACATGCTTTTGATATACAGGCTTTTTACTTGGCTGGTTCCTGCTCAACAGTTAGGTCTCAGCTCAAATATCATCTCAGAGAAGACTTTCTTGAACTACCAAAGCAGTCACTTGGTCCCCAGCTATCCTGCATCCTATCATTTCATATATTTTCTAACTGTGATCTGTTGTTTTCTTATTTACATGTTTCCTTGTTATTGTCTTGTCTCTCTCATCAGAATGTAGGCAAGAGCTTGGGCACTGTAAGTCTTTTTATACTACTCTGTCCCCAACAAGCTATCAGACTCAATAGATTCTCAAATATCTGCTGAATAAAAAAACATTATTTCCAGTCTTTTTTGTAAATACATAAAACAAGAAAATTAATGTTTTCTAAGCAGTTAAAACACAAACATTTTCAAATTTAGTTCAATCCTGCTTTCCTAACTCACTCCTTTTTGTCTTCACAGCAGATTTAATAAAGTAATTATACCTAAGGAGACATAATTATGGTTATGTTTTTAGACTAAAACTAGTAATGATCAAATAATTTATTATTTTTAAATGTAAAAATGTGTTTATTCACAATCCTTGAGAAGTTACCATTCCTTCAAAAAATTTTTTATGAACAAAATGCCAAGAAAAATTACAATAGTAGCTTATGCCAAACCAAAAATATACATCTGATGTATACAAACTTTAAAAAGCATAACACAGGCAATGTGAATATAGATTACCTTTAAAATATTTCCAGTGACAAAGCTACAACTTAAATTATGTTAAGATAGTCATAAATAATAGCATTACCTAATATATATACATATTTAAAGCATCAAATTTATTTCTATGAGATAAAAAGAAGATGAAACTATAGATGTCATTGCCTAGCAGTTCAAATATTGAAAGGGCCACATGATTTTTTTTTTTTAAGTACAGCAAGAACTTTAAGTTACTATTTATATCTGGACCTTCCTATATTTTTGAGAACATGCACTGTCATCGCTGCAAGAAAAAAAGAAAAAAAAAAACACCAAGGAAAAATCGGAAAAGAGTTTGCTTACTAAAATCATATTCAATCCTCAGCAAAATTAAGACAAGCAATTAGGGAGTGCTTTATAGCCTTGGCCTTTCAAAGTGAGACACACGCTTTAGGGAAAAGAAGAGTTCACTATATATCACAAATGCAGTTATTTATACTGATATGCTTAGTTCCATCCCATTAAAGTACCTTGTATTACAAGGCAAAGGAAAGCTTAATAAAATCAACGAATCCTTTCACCCCAGAAAGGATTTTATTTCGAAATACCCGTATTACCTTTTTAGGTTTTCCTTTCTTATAAATCATGCACAGAGAATATGTTCTGTGTAAAATCTTTCTTAAGACCATTCATTGGAAATATAGAATTTAAAAAAATGACACCTCAAAATTTAATATATCAATTAACTTAAAGTCAATATTTATTTATAGTGGCAGCATGTAAAAGGAAGTGAAGACCTAAATATATGTATTTTCTTAAATATTACTTTTGAATACTAACTTCAAGTGTCTGAACTCTGAAAGCCTATTTGAACATCTCATATCCTTTGTTCAGGCTGAATCAACATTATTATACTACGAAATGCAGTTAAGTGTAGAAAAAAACTGATATTTCAGCATTTCTTTAGGGTCATCAACTTAATTGTGCTTACTATTAGATAATAAAATTTAAATAAGTCACAGGAATAAATAATGATGGAAAAGGGAACACTTATAAATCTGTTCTGGCAGTCCCTCCTCATGCTCCCTTCACATCTGCTGAGAATTAACACAAAATGCCTTAATATTTTCATAGTTAACTACTAAAATAGGCTTAAGAAAGCATTCAAAGTAAAACTAATAAAACTATTTTAAAAAGTGAAAATCTACAAATAGTAAACACGAAAGCTATAAAGAAGAGTTAAAATAAATTTAACTGATAACATGACAGAACCATCACACTGTTTTTGAAAAGCAGAAGGCAGATGATGAAATTGCACTTAATTCTGAAGCAACTCAGATATAGCCTATCATTCCTATTCCTTTGTAATAAGCATTTACAACATGTTTTCTTATCTCCCTCTTACAAAAAGGCTCAGCACAACCACTGATACATTCTAGTTGGTTTTTAACATTTGGTCACAACTGATAAACAGGGTCATACAATTTTACCCTATCGTTTCTGTTGATCTGCATCAGACTGCTTTATGCCAGAATCAGACAGTTCTAATACAGGATTTACAAATCCGGAATACTCGGAATTGCCATTATCATCCATTTCAGCACTAACAAAGTCATTCTCCCACTCCAGGCCATTGGAATCATCAGAGGCTGATGTAGGATTACTTCCAGTCTTCTTGCTGCTATACTTAAGTGCTGCTCGGAGAATGTCTTCCTCTGTTCTGGAACGTTCTCTCATAGGAAGCATGCGATTCATTCCTATTATTTGGAAGGAGTTATTAGAAATCTCAGTGAACATTTTAAAGGCTATATTAAAAGACATTACGGTTTAATAATGTAGTTTTTGTTTAATAATCAGACTTGATTTGTAAATTTACTTAAAGAGTCAGTCCTATGGAGGCCTTATGTTATGGGAAGGTTTCTGGTGGGTTCTGTCTTCTACATAGTCTAGTTTAATAACTGTGTTAATGACTTTAATAATAACCTTGAAAGTCATGTTATCTACAAATTTAATTAGCATACGGATAGTCTGGATGACAGAATCAGGAATTAAAAGATCTGAAAGGCTTTAGATCAAACTGAACAAGATGCTACAATAAAAATATATTTTATTAAAGTCTGCTGATTGGGATCCAGATAGGAAATAACGTAAGTACAGGATTGTGGTGACACTGGCTGAGAAGAAGACTTAATTAAGTTAATGCAATCTTTGGTAAAGTTATTCAAGCTTCCTGTATCTGTTTCTTTATGATAAAAAAAAATGGGTCAATTAGAGGACTAAGGTATTCCATCCCAAAATTCTATGAAATATTTCATGCTTACTATTCTTCTTAAAGTCCTACATTCTGTAATTGGTTCTTCATTTTCATGGATTACATAGTTCTTTAAGTGAAAATGAAAATTTGAGCCTTATTCAGTGAAATGGCCTTAAAAAAAAAAAATCCACATTTGAGGGGCGCCTAGGTGGCTCAGTGGGTTAAGCCTCTGCCTTCGGCTCCTGTCATGATCTCAGGGTCCTGGGATCAAGCCCCCAATCGGGCTCTCTGCTCAGCAGGGAGCCTGCTTCTCCCTCTCTCTCTGCCTGAGTCTCTGCCTACTTGTGATCTCTCACTCTCTCTCTGTGTCAAATAAATAAATAAAATCTTAAAAAAAAAAATCCACATTAGAGGCCTTGCTATCTGTCACACCTGTACTGGTGTTTTATATAAGTTTCATTTCATCCTCACAACATTCATATGTTTATTTGTCCAATATTTACTAACTGCTTATTATGTGCCAGGCATTTTTAGACCCTGGGTATACAACGGTGAATAATTATCCTTTAAAGTAAGCTTATTATTCCCTTTTTATGATGAACAAACTGCAGCTTAAAGAGAGTAAGAAATCTACCTAAAATACTACAGCTAGGAAAACATACCAGCTAAAATTAAAACCTATGTTCATGTTAAAGCTATTGTACTACACAAAAAACTCCTAACAAATGGCCAAATTTATAATGAACCAAAAGATAAAATTTTGGCTTTAGGTTGACCACAAGGGGGCAGTAATTCTTCTTACTGAGTAATCTAAAATGGGTGGATTACAGAAACATTAAAGTGAAAAATTAACATTATTTTTAAAAGCTCAAGAAACACTAAGCATTACACTATTTTCTAAACTATTTATCAAAAAATGATAATCATTAATAAGGTAAGAGATCAAGAAATTTTTATATCGATTTTTAAGGCCCTGCACTCCCTTCAATATAAAGTAAAATACCAAGTAGACTTCCTTAGGTTAACATGGATTAAAATTTAAGGTAAAACTGTGAATATAAAATACCTTCTTCATCTTCCCACTCTAGATCGAGGGATGTGCTATCATCATTTCCACTTGATTTAGTTTTGGTCATTAAATCACAACTGCTTTCTGTATTTGGTGTCAGAACTGTGGCATCTGATGAGAGTCCTAGGATATACACCAAATATAATGTGGTCATTATACTATACCACAAATGTGGTCGTTTGTACTCTTTTATCACAATCATTTATTATGTAATATTATCTATAATATTATTATAATGATATAATTTATAATATGTAATATATACCAAGTATATATTAATATATAATAATATATATTATTATTATTCCTTTTAATATCTTAAGAAACAATTATTAAAATCATCACACTGGTAAGTTTTTGTTAGGAACAACATAGCGCTTTTTTCCCTTTTTTTTTTTTTCTTTTTTTTTTTTTTGCCATAGGCACGATAAACATGCAAATTTAAATGAATTATAAACTTTTCCAATACAATGAACTCTAGGTAACAGTCAATTACAAAGAGGAACAAAAAGTAAATGAAAAAAATAAAAATGAAAGAAATCTGTTTTCAAAATGAAACACTACTATGCTTCCATTACTGGAAGTACAGTAGTTCTGACTTTTGAAACTTAGAGAAAAACACTCGATCTTACAACTCAATTTGTAGTAAGTAAAATAAGTACACTTTTGTACTACTTATCCCCACCTTCCCTTTTTCTGGGAGGCAGAGAGATAAATCCTCTGGGGGGTACCACAGTAGAAATGGAAAAATGAGTATTTGACTCTCCATCAAGATCTATAGTAATAGCCTGAGATTTTTCTTTGCTCCAACTCCATTTTAAAAAGGAAAGATAGGGGGTGATTGGGTGGCTTGGTCGGTTGAGCATCCAATTCTTGATCTCAGCTCAGGTCTTGATCTTGGGGTCACAAATTTAGGCCCCCTGTTGTGCTCCATGCTGGGCGTGGAGCCTACTTAAAAAAATAAATAAAATAAAAAATAAAAAGGAAAATTGTATAATTGTATAATTAAATTGTATAATTAAGGACTAGTTAACTGACCTATCCGGAAAATACAAATTTAGAGGGCAGAAAGTTCTATCGAAACAGAGCCAAGATCTCCAATTATCTGTTTATAGTGGCATGAAGTTAAAAAGTATGCATATATTTTAAAAGACTTACTACTACTTCGAAAAACTTCATACTGTGACTTTATATTTCTCAAACAAGATTCAAAGTCATCTTCTGGTCCTGAACTGTAAGTAAAATAAAAGAAATATATTCGTAATAGATGCAACATAATGCATGCTTAAGTTAATTTATGGCATTTTAGTCTGAAGGTCTATCCCACACAAATTTATAATTACTATACAATTAGAGTAACCTAATGAAAATGGGTCTTGATTTTCTTAATGCTAACAGTAAATTGAAAATGATAAGATTTTGGTTAACACTGAAATCAATGTTTAGTAATAAGCCCATCTTCATAATTTATAATAATGAATCATGAACAAGGTTCTTTTAATGAGTGGAAAATATGACTCTGGAATGTGTCTTCTAAAAAACGATCACATATAAACTTTACTGTAAGAGAGATGTGCTTAGGAAAACACAAGCAAGGCAAGAGATAAGCAATTTATCCAAAAGCATTCAGAGTATTACTGCATCATTTTCTACATAGAAGATACGACCACTCTTAAAAATGCAATGAAATCAATTCAATTAAATAATGATCACTTTCCAATGTAAAGAAAGCAAATGTTCTCAGTATTCTTACAAGATAGTGTCTATGTTTTTTAGGGAACACACAAACATAATATGTATACAAACACCCAGAGCTGAACTGTACTCTTTTTGGAAATTACATTTTCTACCGCAAAGGGAAGTAGTATGTTTCACTATTTACCTCTGATATTCTCCATTGTTTGAAGGATGGTATCGCTGCACAACTCTCTGCCTTTCTTGCTTTGGAAACATAATGCAATGCAAAATCACTCTCTGTTGCAAAATTATACTTTAAAAAATCATTCATGCAACACCAAAAGATATTTTTTCTAGTTCCTAAAAAAAACTTTAAAAGTTATTCTACTTAAGTCTTTTTCCTTAAATGTATCATTGTTCATTTCTATATCCTCTTATTTATGGTTGCAATTTCTCCCGATCTTTCAGTGTATGATTGTTAAGGGTCAGAATATTCATAATGTTATTAAAAACTAACTTTTAAACAGATATATTGGTGTATTGAACATTCTTCTTACCCCTAAGAACTTCTAATAATCGGAAGAACAAATGGTAAGAAAAAAAACAAAACAGTAGATGAAGTTCTATTTTGGCTGAAATTAAGTAGCAAAAGAACTAAAGATCTATAAGAACTGGCTAAGCTGACTCAGAAATAATAAAAACGAAGGATTTAGAAGACCTGTCAGATAGTTAAGGCTCTGACAGTTATTAGCTATGTGCCCATGGCACGTAATTTACTTTCTGTTTTTTTCATCTGTAAATTATAGATGGCTATAATACTGCCCAAACTCACAAAGCTATTGTGAAAATCAGATGAACTTTCATATATCTGTGTATCTTTTCTGTGCCAGTGGATATTGCACAGAGTGCTATATGTTCCTGCATTAGTATTTAGTCAGGGAAGAAAAAACTCAGAGAATTTGGGAAAAACTCAGAGGACCCAAATAGATTCTGCATATGGAATGCTTTTGTCTTTAAAAGGTGAGCAGTAGAGAATTTATTATAGTAAAAAGTGTTATACAAATTATAACCAGAAAAATATTTTTATTTCTTAGTAGAAGGGAGTTAATTTTTAAACTTTTCCACTAGTTAGAACTTACTAACCCCCTCCCCCCCACTCTCCCATATAATCTAATTAGTCTGCTGAAACAGATTAATCAAAATGACAGGGGAGCAGGTGGAGAATGAGAGGGAGAAAAACGGCGCAGGTGACATATAAACTCATAGCTGTATGACACGATTTTTCAGTTTCTCTAAGCTACAATAATTATAATGTGACATGATCTTTGTACTACTTCAGTTAATGTTACAGTAGAGAGTTCACATAAGCAAGATATGGAGGAAGATACTAAGTAGAATAACTGGCTCAACACTGTTGTACTTGAATGCTGGCTCTACCACTTATTAACTAGGATTTTATTAAGCAAGTTATCTAACATCTCTGTCCTTTGGCTTCCCCATCTATAAAATGAGGATTGAAAATGTTACCTGCTAGGATTGTTGCGAGTATTAAACAAAGTAAAACATGTAAACTAACTAAAACAGTAATACCGTAAGTGCCTGTTATTAATAATGGTCTGGCATTATAGTAATGCCATATTAGCATGTAGCATGGTGAGATATAATAAATCTTTTGCTTTCTCTGATAATATGCCAAAGATTTCTCAAGACTCAAAGCCAAATCTCCCAAAGACACAAGAATAAAGACAAGAAATATACAATATTTGAAAAAGAGGCAAGTTGCCCAGCTTACCAGATTCAAAGAAGTATAAGAAATTGCAGTAGTTCAAGGAATTGTTTAAAAAAATACTCACAAAAATAAACTAAAAAATGCTGCAGAAATTATGTTTAAAGAGTAGTTTTACAATGTTTCCACCTAAGAGTATATTTATTTTTCCAAAAGTATACTGGATTTTGAAAAAGTACATTTCATCTTTGGGATAAACAAGAATTAGCTTCTGCTAATTTAAAGCGAAACAACATTCAGTATCAAGCACATTCTTTGATGTTATTTCTAGTTTTTAAATACAAGCCAATTTGTCTTTAAAATTCCTAAGAGTATATACATAAATACATTCGTTGTTCAACAAGAAGCCCTTGATTCTTGGATGGGGAAAGAATCTCAACTAGGATTTGTCAGAGAAAATCAGGAGAAAAGCAGCCCTAATATATGTTGGGGTCTTTTCCCCTCACCTCCAAGAGCTTTCGCTGCTTTGCTGCCCTGGCTGCTTCACGCTGTGCAGCGTATAAAGCTTCTTCTTCTAGTCTTAACTTCTCTTCTTGTAAGGCTAACTGTACATGAACAAAACAGTAAGGATTAACAAAAATCAGAACCTGTCTAACTGCTCTAAAAATAAAATGTTTGTTTGTAAAATTAAAAATAAATTATTAAAAAAATAAATGATCTCTACAAAGCATAATAGAATCAAAATTTTTGTGATTTCTCATTTCAATTTCTCCTTTTATAAAATAATTCCAATGATATCAAACATATTATCAAACTCTTTAGAAGCTGAATTATGAAGTAGTAGCATATAATTTGCAGAAATACAAAACTGTCTTCCTTTAGAATATGCAGTGATCTTCATTCTCAACAATTGTTCCAATGCCTATCACCCTGACTAGTTTAATGGTTTTGGCTTCCGTAAGTCTAAGGTCTTTAAACTAAGGCCAATCATATCACCATTTATCAAAGTGAAGTAAGCTTTCACGAAGTTCATGTCTCATTGATGTACATGTGTTCTGAATTTTATTTCTATCCAGTTAATCAAAAGTTACTTTCAAATTTAAGTTCTTGCCATTCATAATAGCATACTAACTGCTTTAGTGATAATCCATTGCATGTCATATCAAACTTAAAAAAATTTCAACAATTTTTCTCTTTAGCCTAATATTAGCATCTATTGCATAGCTTAAATGAATGCTGCTGAAATCACTAGTTAATACTTAAAAGATTATTCTTAAATATAAAATAGAATATGACTAATTCCATTTAGTGAATAGCAAAACTATAATTACAGACCATTCCTATAAACACATTAAAGTAAGTATAACATTTATGATTATAGTTTATGGTTCCCTTACTAAGAATAAACAAGTCAAGACAAACAAAAAGACTTAAAAAATATTTACTGTTAAACAGACTTTTTAAACATAAGAATACATGTATCTCGTCAGAGTCTCTATTTGTGAATTAAGAAGTTAGTTTTTAAAAGAACATATTATCTTCATTTTTGGCAGCATATGATTTCTGATAAATTAAACTGAAATAAAACAAACTATAATATACTAAAATTTTTTTAAATTTTAAATAATCTTTGTCTGTATAATATCTAAATATAGATCCAGTGACTGTTCATAAGGACCATATTAATTAATGAAAACTTTCTCCATAACATAGAGAGGCCTTATGATAACATATACTTAAGCAACATAAAAATACTATTTACCTCTTTTTGAATTTTCATATCAAGATCTTTCTGTTTTTCAGCAATAGAATCATAATGCCTCTCTCTTAGGTTGACAATTTCTTCCTCAGTAAGAGGCCTACAGAAAAAAAAAATGAGGAAGAAAAAAGACAGAAAAGAAAAAAACATTTTTGGTGAGAACAAGTCCAAATAAAACACTGATCAACCAGAAAAATACTAAAATTGTATTGTCAAAAAAGTATTAAAGCAACTTGATGCTATAACTTTAATGGTTAAGAGTAAAAAGGTATACATTTTAACATTTGCTATAATTTGGTATATACATTGAACATGATGATATATCATCAGAGTATTTTTCAGTACTATAACCACTTTTAAGAAATGCAGACTACATTTATCACTTTGGCTCTGCTTCAGCCATCTGACCATATCCCAAAATGTTCATCATAAAGTATAAACTTCAGTACACTATGCTCTGATAGCCCTCTTACCATTCTGGAACTCTTAACTCACATACACACTACCCTCCTCCTGTTTATCCTGCTCAGTTGCTCTGGCTACTCCAGGGCCAGATCCTTCCCTTTTCTCCCTGTCTACTTATCCTAATTACCTTGCCACGCTTCACATACAACCAATGTGGACAACATGGCAAATCTGAAGTACTTTCTTACCAACATACTCACCTTCTTGCAATCCTATCATGATACCTCATTCACCCAGCTTATTTTCTGACCTTGGATCAATTCCATGATTAGCCCCTTCTCCTGAGAGCTGCTAGAGAAAATCTAAATTAGCAATAGCCCTTTTCTTAGACATGGTCAACTCCTTCTCACATCTTAAGCTAACTACTTAAAATCTTCAAGTACTCTAAGTTCCTCATTCAAACTCTTTTCTCTTAGAAGTCAATTCCATCCCATTCTGAGACATGGGGAGCACCAACCAGCAACTCCTTCAACTTCTTTCTCCTCCTCCTCTTACCTAAAGTCAATCTTCATTTCCCCCTCCATCCTCTGAAGAAGTGGCATTGCTTAACTTGTTCAAGGTCATCTGCTACACGTATACTCTTGACTCATTCACCACTGATACCACCCTTCCTCTCCGACTCCACGGAATTCTCTGGGACATTGCTCTAACAATTAGCCCCTCTTTTTCATCTTAACCTACTCTTTTTTTTTTTTTTTTCTGTCTTCACCTCTCTTCCTTTTGAAGGGAAGTGGGAAGAAAGAAAAAAAGGAGAAAAGAAAGGAAAACCTGTATTTATCTTTAGCTACACCCTCTCTCTTTCCCATTTCTGCTAAAACTCATGAAACTGAATGTATACTGCTAGCGCATCTAGCATTTACTGTGTCAAGTTCTCTCCCATGCACTTTACACATATTAACTAATTTTAATCCTCACACCAACACTATCAGGTAGATATAGAGATAATACACATGAGGGAAATGAGATGAAGAAAGATTATGTCCAAGTAAGTCACATAATATGTGACAAACCTCGGATCTGAAACCAAGTAGTCTAGCTCCTTGCTCTTAACTACTATGCTTATCTTACCTTCTCTGTCCTTACCTCCCATTCTCTCATTACTTCATGGCAGTCTAGCTTTGCTTTCCTCCCCAGTAACTCTAGCAAAGGTGGCTTTTATGTTGCCAAATACAGTAGACACTTTTTTTTTTAAGATTATTTATTTATTTATTTATTTATTTGACAGAGATCAGAAGCAGGCAAAGAGATAGGCAGAGAGAGAGAGAGAGGGAAGCAGGCTCCCTACTAGCAGAGAGCCTGATATGGGGCTTGATCCCAGGACCCTGAAGTCACGACCTAAGGCAAAAGCAGAGGCCTAATCCACTGAGCCACCCAGGCACCCTCCAGTAGACACCTTTAAGTCCTCATCTTCTTACTTCAGTTTGATGCAACAGTGATGGCCATTCTCTCCATTCCTTCTGTTGGCCAGTCATCTCTATGACTTCCCTGGGTTTCCTATACTCTCGTACTTCTTTTTGCTTACTTAGTCTTGGTTGTCTTCAGAATCCTCTTTTAGTATTTGCTTATTCAATCCTCAGACTGCTACCCTCCCTCCATGCTCCAGGCACCTCACTTCCTCCTGTTCTCAATCTCAGGTAGGTTAACTTGATAATTATGGTTTTAACCACCAGTATAAGCTAATGTCCCCTACTTCTGTTCCTTTAGCCCTTTCTGCCTATGGATTTTTTTTTTTTTTTTTTTTTTTTAGGTATAACAAATAAAACTTTAAGCATTCAGTTCATTAAGTTTTGACAATTGCATACACTTGTGTAACTGCCACACAAAGCAAGATACAAACATATGCATCCCTCCACAAAGTTCTCTTGTGCCTCTTTTCATTCAACCCACTTTGTTGTTGCAATTTGTTCTGTCTGAAATGCTCTCCTCCACTGGTTAGTTCTCATGAGCTAACATTCCAGGATCAACCTAAGTGTCATCTCCTTAAAAAAGTCTACCTGGGGGACGCCTGGGTGGCTCAGTTGGTTAAGCAGCTGCCTTTGGCTCAGGTCATGATCCCAGCATCCTGGGATCAAGTCCCACATCGGGCTCCTTGCTCAGCAGGGAGCCTGCTTCTCCCTCTGCCTCTGCCTGCCATTCTGTCTGCCTGTGCTTACTCTCTCTCCCTCTCTCTCTCTGATAAATAAATAAAAAAAAAAATCTTAAAAAAAAAAAAAGTCTACCTGGACATACCTCTTCTCACACATTTTGGGCAAATGTTCTCTCCTTTAGGTTTTCCTTGCATATTTTATAACTGCTATTTAATCTCTTTTTCCATCTTATGTTGAAATTAGTCATTTACACGAACTACCTCCCAGACCAGGATATTCTTTCTTCTAATGTAGAGAAGCATCTTTGGCTTTTTAATTCCAGTGCCTAGCGCAGTGCCACATAATTGCCTAATAAATGTATGCTAAACTAAAAAAGGTAAAGAATATGCATTCAAAATATGAAACAGTGTATGAAAATATTCTCTTGATATGAAGAACTCTCCAGTTAAAGACAGATGGTTCTTTTTCAAGTAGCTCATATAATTTCAAAAAAGTCTAAAAAGGTTGCTTAAATAAATTAGAATATCAAGGTTCTAGTTAACCTATTAGTAAAACAAGTTTTAGAATGTCATGAGGAAGGAAAAGGGGATTAATATTTTAAAAATTCAAGGAAATGTATTTACTGATATTAAGTTTTTTTTTTTTAATTAAAAAATACATGACTTAGGTTCAATAGGAAAGTACTAGGTACTTATATACATTAAATTCCTTAATGTTCAAAATAATACTTTGAGATATTATTTGCCTCAAACTTATAGAAGGAGAAAACTAAAGTCCTGAATTGTAAACTATTCAATGCCTCAAAGTGAGCAAATGACAGAGCCTCGATTCTTAGCTTCTCATGGTTCACACAGACATTGTTTAAAAAATAAAAAGCCTTACCTATGACTGCTTCCTGGGCTTTCCCCCTGTGCAAAAATTAAACAAAGAAATTTCACTTGCTGAATTTTAAGTAAGGTAAGTCAACAAAATTTTTACTTAATCAAAATATTTCCTATTTATTTTTATTACAGTAAATAAATTCTATTATTAAAACTATCTTTAAAAGCTTTAATATTTTACTATTTCTTAAGAGCAAAATTTAATATCTAGCTAAATTATATAACAATTAATTGGGGGGCGCCTGGGTGGCTCAGTGGGTTAGAGCTTCTGCCTTTGGCTCAGGTCATGATCTCAGGGTCCTAGGATCGAGCCCCACATTGGGCTTTCTACTCAGCAGGGAGCCTGCTTCCTCCTGTCTCTCTACCTGCCTCTCTGCCTACTTGTGATCTCTTTCTCTCTCTCTGTCAAATAAATAAATAAAATCTTTAAAGAAAAAAAAATTAAGAAATGTCCAATAATTAATTGCTATTTTTTTAAAAAAGATTTATGTATTTACTTATTTATTTATTTGACAGAGAGAGAGAGAGTAAGACAAAGAGAAAGAGGAGCGAGTGCACAAGTAGGCAGAGCAGCAGGCAGAGGGAGAAGCAGGCTCTCCACTGAGAAGGGAGTCTGATACAGGGCTTGATTCCAGAACCCTGGGATCATGACCCGAGCTGAAGGCAGCCACTTAACTGAGTCACTGAAGCACCCCTCTTAATTTTTTCTAACTAATACATATTCTATACCAAATGAACTTCCGGGTTCAGGATAGTATTAGACAAGATATCTTCTATGACTTTATCACTTACAGTTACCTTCATTATTTATAAATTCCATATTTGCAAATTCACCTATGTAACATCAAAATTAATAATCCCCATGCTTTTGTGATTAGCAAATGCATATTCCCAGTGGAGGTAGAACATGGTGATGCTCTGCCTTCTCGTTTCAGTTCTCATACTGTCCTCTTTACAGACTATTGAGGAGCATATTTTTTGTATGTTTGTGCTTCTTTGTTGGTGATTCCACTATTTAAAATGAACCCCCTGTGTGGTGTTGAAGTGCTGTCTAATGTTCCTTGTCCCAAGGAGGCTGAAGCAAGCCTTAGGGAGAAAATGAGTGTGTTAGACAGACTTCAGGTATGACTTATAGTGCTGCTGGCCTTGAGTTCAAAGTTAATGAATCAATAATATATATTAAAATAAGTTGTCAAACAGACACATGAAACAAGGTTATTTACTGATTGGTTTATGAAAATATGACTAAAAGCTTACAGGAATCTCTCTATTCCCCCTGAGAGTAATGTTGCAGTTGGTTTTCACTAATTCAGCACTTATGGCAACTTTATAGGACATAACTACCATAAATAATGGGAATCAATTTTTTTTTTTTTACATGGTTATGAAATTACCTATAGTCTTTTTTTTTTTCCTCCAAAGTAAACCGTAACTACTTCCAAGACTGATTCGGATTTATGTATTTTTCTTACACCCTTAAGCTATTTATATGTGATAGTTAAAATATATGGCCAAGTAACAGCAGGAATAAAACTCCAAATGGTAAGGAATAGCACTATAAAACAAGACGATGTTCAATTAAAGCAAACTCAAAATATGACACGAAAGAGGAAGACTGGTTAGTAAAAATGAAAGCAAACAAAAAACTCAACCAAACAAAAAACACCTTAGGAAAATACATGGAACCATAATCTTTTGTTTGTTTGTTTGTTTGTTTTTTGTTAAAGGTTTTATTTATTTGATAGACACAGACCACAAGTAGGCAGAGAGGCAGGCAGAGAGAAAGCAGGCTCCCCATTGAGCAGAGAGCCAGGACCCTGGGATCATGACCTGAGCCAAAGGCAGAGACTTTAACCCACTGAGCCCCCCAGTTGCCCCATGGAAACATATTCTTTTAAAAAGCAGTTTGTGATGCTGGGATGAACCGTAATAAAGACTGAAGGAGCTCTTACATTTAGCACTTCTGAAGTTTAGAAACTTTAAAAATACTACATTAAGTGTTTGCTTATACTAGTTCTAAAAAATACATGGAATTAAAGTAACCTTTGAAATGGGAAAAAAACTAGGTTCTAGGAAACATTAAAATATTTGGCAGAAATTTTACTGGGAAACAAAAGGCCAAGTTTTCCAGTGTGTTCTACCAGATGATAATAAACATATACTATTGTTTTTAAAAAGGATTTACACCCAAATTAATTTGGGAAATGCTAAGTTAAATAGGTTTAAATAATTTTCTTAACAGTTTCTTTAATAGTTCTTAGAAGCTTTAATGTGCTAATTTACATTCTGAGACAAGTATTCTTCCATACACACTGTGGGAAATGCTGGGCTAAAGAATAATTTAAATTTGCTTGATACGTTTTCCTCTTTCATTAGGAAAAAAAGTGATAAAAAGTCAGAGCTTGCAGTGTTCTTCCAGTAGAACTCATTTTGGAGTTGTATAGAGCAGGCCCAATGGGGACTAAGTAACTTGTACAAATTCATACAATTAGTTTAGTTAAGTTGAAACTTAGCTCATAGACTAAAACTCTTCTAACTACAACCAGGGCATCAGAAATACACACTACATTTCATAATTCTAAACCATACTTTCTCCCTATTTTCATATATCTGTACTTGAAATGCATTTTATATTTCAGTTTAGATGAGATGAAATAACATCAACAAAAAGAACCAACAAAAAGAATAACTGTTAAAAAATATAATGACTAAGGTCAGAAAGTGATTGTAGAATGGACATGTATAAATTCCGCCCTGAGAAATCTATGACAACTATGGTTAAAGAATGTATTTACCCTGGATTGCTGAGGAATTTTACTTACCTAATGTCAAGAGGTTAGAAATAGCTCTTTTTAAAGTTGCTGGAGTTCTACAGCATGCTTTAAAATATATTTTATATATTTATATAATATATATTTTCTATATAAAATATTAAAATCATATTTAAGTATGTCTACATACACACATTACATATATAGAATACATGAAACTAATAAATAAAACTATATACATATAATATATACAGCATTATATACATTATATTAAGAAAATTATGAATTCTATACTAATATAAATTAGTAAAAGGACATAGTAAAGGACTAAAAAGACAAAATAAAAACCAAAAGATAAAAATTCTAAAATATAGAGAGTAAAATAAACATTTCAAAAATAATTGCTAGAATTAATGAGATGACTCATGAGAACAAATATGGGTTTTGTACTATTGTGGAAATACTTACTTCATCACTTTCTACTAGATTCTCAAACTGAAAGAACAAGAAAGTAAGTGTTAGAAGGGATATTTGTATAAGGTACATATCTCAGAAAAAACTGTCACTTTTTTTCACCTTTCTATTTTTAGGATATTTGAGTCATGTGCCCCTTTATACATGAGTTCATTTGATATATCCAATAATCCAGTAAGCATATACTATTATTTCTGATTTTATGTGGAAAAAAAGGAGAATTACAGCAATTTTCTTCATCAATCAGAAACTTTTTAAAATTTACAAACTAAAACTTTCACCCTTTCACCTGAATTATTTCATATGGGTTTTTTTAAACCCACACTACCAGTTTCCATTTGAGCTCCGAACAAATGAAATGTCGTAAGGAGAATTTACTCAAGAAAGAGGGACTTCAAAGATACCCAAATAAGAATTTATCTTATAATGTTTATATTTATTCATCTACGCATTCATTTAACTATTTACTGAATATCTACCAGATCGTCGTCACTACTCCCAAATATAGTGTCTTTCTGCATAAAAGAATGTAAACAATTAGATGATGATGTGATAAACAGGAGTATGTCAAATGATTGGATGAAAGTCATTACTACTAAATTATGTTACAAATATATGTACATTTTAAGTATAAATAATTTGCTAAATAACCACTGAAAGAAAAAAGTTTTATTGTTAACATTGTTTTATTACTTAAAGATCAAGAAAACAATGAATTCAAAAGGTTTAGAAAGACAAGAATTTAAAGAGATGGCAAAAATTTTTCAAATCATCTTGAGCTTTTTTTGAGATTAAAAAAAACCCTAATTTCTGATTTATATGCTTCTTTATTTAATATAGAAGGCAGTAAAGTACAGTGTTCAACCTTTGAAGCCAGGCAGATTGGGACTAGAATTAGGTTCTGCCACTTAAGGGGCTGTGTAACAAAGCCTAACTTCTTCATCACCTGTCTAACTAAGCCTCTGATTCTCATCCCTAAAATGGGATGACTGCCACCTGTTCAACGCAACTGTATCAAGAATTATATTGATGACATTTATAACCTATATGGTGAAGTAGGTAATACACAGCAGGAGCTGACTAGATTCTATTATCATATTTTATATACACAGAATAAGCAACTCAGTGACTCAAATCGTAAAGTTGCTTAAAATTAGCTTTCTGCTTTGATCCTGCTACACCTCTCTCCTGGGCAGGCCAACTGTCTATCTCTAGAATCACTGCCTATTGAGTCATTATAACTGCAAGAAGAGTACCCCCTCTCTGAATTGTGTAGAGTGAAAAAGAAAAAAAAAAAACACCACTTCTCAATTAGAAACAGCAATTCTATTGGAAGAACAAACCCTTAATCCACAAACTTTTCTCTATTCACCCCTCCTTTCATCACCCCAATTCCTTCCCTCTTCGCTAGCATCAATAATACTAAAATATATAAAGTCCATACTAAATTTAATGAAAAGAAAAATGTCCCTCCTGTCCTCCTGAAGGTATTTTTATCCAATCAGATTCATGACGCTACTCACCTCTATAGTTAAGTGCTCACCTCTTGAGCATGTTCTAAAATACTTGGATCTGGGAAGAAAAACAGAAAAACTTTACAAAACTATAATTAATCCCCAAACTGAGCCAATACAGTAGCATAAAAACATTTCCATAAAAACATTTTTGAGAGTTTCAAACTAAGTTATGAGTTTAGAAGTATTCAACCAATATTTTCCCACTAATCCTAATATTTACTAAACCTGTAATAATAAATTTGTTGTATTTACTACACAGAACAGAATATAATTAAGTTTTAAAATGTATCTCATTATTTTTACTGCATCAAGGAAAGCATCATGTTAAAATACCAATGTGTTAAATAATGCGTAAGAGTATGTTTCCAATTTTCTTAAACATTTGCAAAACAATAAAAATCTGAAAATATATATGCCAATATGCTAAGAGTGGTTATCTCCAGATGCTGGGATCCCATGTTTATATAGAGCTAGGTGCTTTCTATTCTTTCCATGTCCATACAAATTTTAATCATTCTGTTCCATGCCTATTAGTGAAATTTACATGTAATCAAATGAGAACCTTTGTTATAGCTGCTCCAAAGATATGTATGCACTCTATTAACTATATATCCTCTATTATAGTATGAAAGTTGGTTGTAGGGCAGAAGCACCCAAATTTCTTTTGTACTAGAAGTGCCAGGAGACTATAAGACTTTAACTTAAAATGTGGTTCCTGTTATACTGCTTAAATTAATGGAGGAAAGGACTTCCATGCTCCCACAGAGATCAAAAGTCACATATGAGGGTTCCTGATGTGTCAGGATCCTTGGACAGGAAGTACCCCCTTAAGAGATCAGAAGAATCCTGGATTAGGACAGTTCAGAATGCTTTGTGAGTTTTATGTGTATATGTTTGTATGGAGGGGCATATAGGTTTACTGAAAGAGAATGTTATATTATCATGATTAAATTTTTATTATTATAAAGAACAGAAAGAACAATGAAATCACAGGCCCCATTTTTAGTACAATCTTTATTTGCTAACAAATGCAAAACAGTTTTATTGCCCATTAAGAGATCATTAATAAAAACAAGAGGATTCGGCAATGTCATTTCCCAGATTTAATAATTTATAGAACATATCTAGTATTAAAAAAATACCCTTAATTCTCTAAGCATCTAGTTGTCCCATTATTCTATTTTCCCTATTTCTGAGACAAAAACAGAAATGAGTTGAGCTTTTGAATAGCACTGTGTTCTAGCATTTGGATTCATGCTTAAAATACAGTATGCTCTCTCCTATAACCACTACTCTCTTTCCTGAATGAAGAAGTTGTCTCTGATTAGTCAATTTTTCCCTCCAGATTTACTGAGTGATATAGCTGGATAATGAAATAAAATTCAGTAATACTAAGTATCTCAGTATAAACCATCAGTGTGACTTTACTGCTGAAGCAAAACCTAAACTTGAGTGGTACCTTGTCCAAACCAAAGGAAGTAACTACTGCACTACACTATATTAGATGGCAGAGCACTATGTTCTATTCCAATTATACACAGATACATGACTAAACTTAGAATTCCAAGGTGTTGGCTGTGGTAAATGTCTCACTTTTCTGTCCCTTTTATTAACATCTAACTATAGTGAGGATGATCATGCTCTTGCATGACTGACTTTCTGATTATCTGGCCAATCGAGACCATAGCCAACCCCCAGACCTCATATGATTGATTCAGGGTTATACAGAAACTGAACAGACAGACAATATTTTCCTCAGAGCTCTAGGGTGGTGCTAGGAGTTAAGCTTCTGAAAATCTGCAAAGAGAGGACTGAAATCAATCAAATGAATGTTCTGACATTGCTGAAGTCATCCCTAATAATCAGTTACATCCCCAATCTTCCCATGATCGGGCAGTAGATAAGAAACCTAGTATTCTTATAAGAAATTCTACCTTTTGCCCAAGATTGTTTGATCTAGATTTCCATCTCACAGCCAAAGTCCCGACTAATAAATAAACATGAGTCTATATAATAGAATGGCAAAAGAGCAAATTAGTAGGAAAAAACCTACTAAAACCAAAACAATGAAAATGGAAGATAAACAGAAAAGCAAAATATGTGAAAAAAAATTTAAGCTTTCCTTTTTTAGATAGATTAGATTGTGACCTTATTATTCACAAAGGGCATATATTGGCTACTAGTATCATAAATGCCAAGATTATATTAATAGATTAAAGTAAATACTCAATTTGGCAAACTCAGAGGCAACATTTTTTATTAGAAGAGCTTTATCCTGGGATTTATCTGAAAGGAAGTCGAGAAATATTGTGATACACATTTTAAAAGTAATTGGAAAGCCAGCTGTTTGAAAGCAGCATTTTAGATTTCACAGAGCTCTCCATTACTTAAGCAGTAAATGAAAGAAATTAAAACTAAAATCTTTTCATATTATTGGATCCTTAAAATCCTAATACATTTGGAATATAACTTTCTCAGTGTTTCCTGTAATAAACTGCCCTGATATTTTGTATTTTCTACCTCACAGTTTTATTCTAAAGTAAGGAGCGAGACTCCTGGCAATCCTCCTCTACTTCTGGGTATAGATGAGAATACAAGTGAAAGGTAAGTAGAACAACGGGGGTGGGGGTGGGGTGTAGGGAGTACTTGTTTATTAAATGTGGCCTCAAGCGTTTACATTTTTATTTCATAAATATTTATTGAATACCTAACTAGGTGCCTGGCACAGCTCTAAAGTGCTGGCAATATGACTGTCAATAAAACAGGCAAAGAACCTGCCGCCTTGCAGCTAACGTTCTTGAGAATGAATAACAGTAAGTACATAAATGATCAGGTGGTGAGAAATGCTATGAAAAAATAAATACCTCAGAGTACGCAAAGACAGCAACCAGGAGAGGGAGGTTATTTTACATAGGGTGGTCAGGGCAAGTCTTTCTGTTAAAGAAAAACTGGAACAAAGACTCCTAAGGCTATGACAAAGCCAGCCAGCTAGATAAATGGAGGAAAAGAATTCTGAGCAGAAGAAAGACAAACAAAAGCTCGAGGCAAAATTGTGCTTGGCATACTCTAAATGAGCAGGGGCCCTGAATGGCTGGAATAGAGGAGAAAGAGATAGGGTCTGGGAAACAGCCAGGGTCTTTGGTCCTTTCTTGGCCATGGAGACGGTTTTGGAGTTTCTTCTCAGTAGGTGAGAATTCACAAAAGATATTTTGGTCTTTGGCATTCACCTTTTTTTTTTTTTTTTTTAGCTTTTATTATGAAAATTTTGAAATATACAATAAAGTAGAGAGGAAAGCATCATAAACCTCCTCATACCCATCACCCTACTTAAAAAATTACCATTTTTCTAGTCTTATTACTACAACTCCCTTCTTTTGTTTTGGTAGAGTATCTTAAAGCAAATCCCAGACATGTATGTTATCTTACCCTTACCTCAGTTACTACCTCTATTTGTTAAGAACATTTTTGTCAACCTAACCATATTACCACCTAACAAAATTAAAAATCAAATCTTAACATCCCCTAATAGCCAGTCTATATTTCAACCTCCCTATCTTTTTATAAATGATTTGGTCAAATCAGATTTCCAACAAGGTCTACCTACTGCATTTGCTTGTTAGGCCCCGTCTAAGTCTCTTTTGAAGTCCGTAACAGCCCTCCTTACTGTGCCATAACCTTTCTTCATGCCCCAATTTCTTGGAGAAATTGTGTCATTTGTCCTGTAGAATTCCTTACTTCTTAGGTTTGGCTGACTTTTTTCCTCTTGGTGTTGTTTGCCTCCTCTATTCTCTGTATTTCCTATGTACCGACAATTTGATTTAAATTGAGGGCAGTTTTTTAGGGCAAGAACCCTTCCTATGCCGTACCTGCTACTGAACCAAATTATGAGGGATTCTATTTTGTCTGCCTTACTTTTACTGACTCCAAGAATGATTCATAGGTTCAGGTATCGTCAGCCTAATTCATCTATTATAAAGCTTCCCATCAACATTTTACCAAATGGTTTCAGCATCCACTACTAATCACTGCTTAGCTCCATTATTTCATTAGAAGGTACAAAATCATAACTTTAAACCTACCATTCTTTAAGAATTTATTAGCTGTATAAGCATTTCACTGGAAGATCCTAAACAGATGATCTGATATAAGTTTTAAGAGGCCAATTAGGAATCTTTTGTAATAGCACAACAGAGAAATGATGGTAGCTTGGATGGATCATCAAGTTGAAGTCCTAAGAAGCAGTTCTGAAGAAAAGACTGACAGAATTTGCTAATGAATTAGTTGTAGGAATGTATGTAAAAAGGAAGAATCTCCTAAGTTTTTGTCCCGAACAACCAGAAGAATGAGAAGATGCCATTTACTGAGATGAAAAAAGCTAGGAAAGGAGAGGCCTGGTGTTTTTAGATGCCTTAAGCTTGACATCCACACATAGTTAGAGTTCTCTAGAACTCTAGATGAGAGTTCGCTATTCAAATTCCAAGCCTAGCACATTAAGATAAACATCAGTCCAAAATGCCCTTGTATTTTCTATAATTAATGCTGGGGCTACTTCTCAATTCCTGATCTTTAAGAACACCATTCTTTTCTTCTTGGCTTCAAACCCAGGAAATTCATCTTTGTTTTGTTTTCCTATCTCAAGGAAGGTTTCCTATAAACAAAGATGCAATGCCAGCAATTTTTCCTCTCCCATACATCTGCTTCATGTTATTACTAATGCATACACATGGCTATTATTTTTAAGAATTTTACTTCCAATGTCTATATGGAGATATAGACATATAGCTTATTACTGGGAAAGAGAGGAAGAATGAGTTATTTCCCCAAAAGTAAAATACCAAAAAACAAGAGTTAAAACTATAAAAGCAATATTCTATTAATGCACCTGCTATCTTGACAAACTAAATTACCTTAAAGAAACAGAATAGCCCTTGGGTTTTGAGACTTAAACAGAAGTAGTTAACATCTAAAAGAAGCATATGTTAAAGTAGAGGAAATGGAAGTACAGGAAACAGAGAAACAAATGTTAGCAGAGTTAATCCAAAGCCTGAATGTAGAGGAGTCCCTGGTCCAAGGAACTGATAGGTCTGGCTCCAGTGGTAGGTTGTGCTCCTGGATAACAGGTTATTTGAACTGCCTAACTTTTTCGAAATCTGTACTCACTAAGAGCTTCCACCCCATTATTCTTTACTCACAGTGAAAGAATGTCTTTATCTGAAGATAAAAGTACTATGCAGTTCCTGGACAGTTATATCTCATACTTTTAATTACCAAATATGCCTTCTGGTTTTCTCTGTTTGATCCAATAAAGCTGAGGGCAAGAGCCTGGGACAAGGAGAAATCACCAAGGTGATTGTTCAAACAAAATTGCTGTGTGTTAATGAAACAACAAAGCTAGCCATAGGAAAAAAATCACAGGACTTGTTTTATCCAGGCCTTCCAAGTCCTGTGCAGTAATATTTCATTATAGTACATAGGTCCTAGTTGATAATATTTTCCTCAAAAATGAAGTTTTAGTTGTATATAAATGGCACCATTAAAAAAGAACAGAGGAAAATGAGAGAAAAAAGAAACTGGATCAGTTTAAAACCAGATTCGATATCAACTAATTAAACTACATTTATAACAACATTTGATCAAAGTTAAATATTAGAAGATAAACAAAATGATTAAAAGTAGTAATCTGGGTGGCTCTGTCAGTTAAGTGGCTGCCTCAGGTCATGATCCCAGTGTCCTGGTATCGAGTACCACATCGGGCTCCCTGCTCAGAAGAGAGCCTGCTTCTGCCTCTCCCCCTGCCTGCTGCTCTGCCTACTTGTACTCTCTCTCTCTCAAATAAATAAAAATAAAATCTAAAAAAAAAAAAAAAGTAGCAATGTCTATTCTAAAGGCCTGATTCTTGATTACTGTTACTTGGTTTAGAGAAATAGCACTTTGCTTTCTTCAATTTGAAAAAAAATGTTTTATTGACTTGAAGCTTCCTGGTACACATAATGTTACAAAAACCAAAGTATAACAAGCTATTACTGTAATGGAGATCAAACAGCAATTTACATTTATTCAGTACCTACAACAGGCTATTATAATGTATTATGGACTTAGGGGTTTTTTTTTTTTAATGAACTTAGTTTTTATATGTATTTTTATATACATTTCCTCTCCACAATAATTCTATGACATATTATCATCTTATGGATCTGAACTGTTCAATATGATAGCCATTAGCCAGGTGTGGCTATTGAGCAGTTAAAATGTGGCTAGTCTGAATTAAGAATTCAGTCTGACTTATTTGTGGAGCATAACAAATAGCATGGAGAACAAGGGGAGATGGAGAGAAGAAGGGAGTTAAGGGAAATTGGAAGGGGAGGTGAACCATGAGAGACTATGGACTCTGAAAAACAATCTGAGGGTTTTGAAGGGGCGGGGCGGGGGGAGGTTGGGGGAGCCAGGTGGTGGGTATTAGAGAGGGCACGGATTGCATGGAGCACTGGGTGTGGTACAAAAAACAATGAATACTCTTATGCTGAAAAAATAAATAAATTAAAAGAAAAAAAAGAATTCAGCCTGAATATTTCAAATAGATACTGGATTTTTGAAGACTTAGTACCAAACAAAAAAAACCAAACCAAACCAAAACAAAATCAAAAATAAAATGATCTAACTCCAATAACTAAGCTCTTTTCAACATATATCCATGAGCAAACACAAACATCTTTTAGATCTTCCTCAATTCCTCCTCCAAGTTGAACTGATCATATTCTTCAGTTGAAAACACTGATGTGCATGTTCCAATACTGTGTGCAGCTGAGAATCTAAACGTATGCTGATTTTATACATAACACTGCTTACAATATATGCTTTTAGCATTCATATAGCATTTGTTCTATTATTCATAAAAAGTTCTTCACTAAATATTAGGAGTAAATAAACCTGCTGACACTTAAAATTATAAGAAAATCAGGTCTAATACTTTCATTAACTTCTTAAGAATCTAAAAATAAAGAATAGCCATCCTACTTTTGTAGACCTATTGTTAGCATATAAATGGGTCATGTTGTACAAAGTTCCCTAATGTCACTAAAAAATTGGAAGTAAATCAGTAGAAAACAATTTAAGATTTTTCATTATGCAAATATAACTGCTTAAAAATAAAAACAGGCAGCTAAAAACCATATTATCTGCTTTCATATTTGTAACCCTTGACTAAAGCTATTGAATCTCAAAGAATCTTAATTTGATTCATTTATAATAACAAAACTCCAAGAGAGAACTCCCAAGCTTATACAGACCAGAGATTTTTGGAGGAATGAATGTTGGAAGTATCAGAGAAAACAACATGAGAAAATGGCAACAGTAAATCTAGGAATGGCATCCATTCCTACCTTGGGAAAAAATCAATTATTAAGTTATTATTACTGACAGGAAACTGAAGTACACCTCTGAGAGCTGAAATAAGAAAAGGAAAAAAAGTGAGTCCCTGAAATAGACACAATACACAAAAATACCTCCAATAATACATATTTAGTTCTAACAGCTGTTTTAATAATCTGCCATTCTTTTTTTTTAAATTTTTTATTTTTTATAAACATATATTTTTATCCCCAGGGGTACAGGTCTGTGAATTACCAGGTTTACACACTTCACAGCACTCACCAAAGCACATACCCTCCCCAATGTCCATAATCCCACCCCCTTCTCCCAACCCACCCGCCCCCCCAGCAACCCTCAGTTTGTTTTGTGAGATTAAGAGTCACTTATGGTTTGCCTCCCTCCCAATGCCATCTTGTTTCAATAATCTGCCATTCTTATACTTTGGCATGTAACAGTCACCTTCTTAAAAAATGAAGATTTCTGAGCTCCCCATCAGGTTGATTTCCAGAGCCTAGGTATTATATTCTGTTCTACTCATCTATTTATCTAGCCTTGGACCATTCAACAGGGTTTTGGTTATTAGGACATAACTGATAAGGCAAGTTGCCTTCCTCAAAACTTGCAGGCTATTTTTGGTTTCTTTGTTCTTTCATAAAATTTGTTGGAGTTTGTTAAGTTCAGTGCAACTGCTGGAATTGCACTCAATTCTCATCTTTCTATCCATAAACATGTCACTATCCTCCATCTGTTTTTTGTTTTTAAATGCTATTTTGATTTCACACATCTACTACTGACTTATTCCTAGTTTATTTTTCACTGCTAACATGGAAAATTATTTTTAAAATATGTATTATTTGTTGCTAGAATATAGGAATACAATAAAATTTTAGTGTAAATATTAGACAGCATTCACATTAACAGAAAGGGGAAAATATCTGACAATACCAGGTGTTAGGAAGTAGAACAATGTAAACCACTGTTGGTAAAAGTATAAGCTGGTAAAATTACTTTGAAAAGTTTGATATTTTCCATTAAGTTTGAAGATATATGTCAGCTATGACAAAGCTATTCCATTCCTGGGTATAGGTACCTAAAGAATCTCTCATACACACATACAAAGAGTCATTTATAAGAATGTTAACTGAAGTAGTAATAGCAAAAAAACCTCAAGGTAATCTACATGCTCATCAACAAGAGAATGGATAAATTAATGATAGCCTATTTATACAATGACATACTACACAGGAGCATAAATGAATGAATGAACCAGAACTGCATGTATGAAAGTGGAAATTCTGAATAAATACTCCAGGTAAAATCAATACCCTCAGTCAAAGAACTAATCCATCAATGTTTACTATATTCAGAATGACTACAGGGGAATAAAAACACCACTTTTCCCTTCAAGCTGGGAGTAAACTTAGGTCCACATAAGAAGCTGCTCCTCCAAGTGTCAGGAACCATGTGACTCCTAGAGAAATGAGTAGAGATAAATGCTTAAAGAATAAGGGAATACATGAATAAAGTTTGCAATTAAACTTGAGTCTAGGTACTATAGTGGAGTCAGTGAGAGAAATTGATAGATTAAAAAACATTTAGAACATGAAAATCATCTGGATGGGGAATGGATTGGAAAAATGGTATGATGGAGAGGAGATCAGAATCTTAATAGGGACATAGTATGAAAGAAGGAGTCAAGAATGAAGGTGTGAGAGGAAAGAAAAAAAATATGGCAAATCCAAGGTATGAGACTTAAATGCCAGGGGTGAAAATAAAGAACTAAGTGATATGAGAAGCTGGAAGAGCGCTCTAGGAATACACAGTATCACAAAAAGTAAAGCTTAACTGTAAAGAAAATGATTAAAGTCACAACATGTGTGCATTTAATTTTTATGAATTCAGCCATAAGCCTTGAAGGTAAAGGGGAAGTTTGAAATAATGTGGGCAACAATCCACTGTTCTATTTAAGATCATATATCTTCAGGTGTATAATTATGGTGAAAACTGAGCTGCTGAAAAAAAGTGGCTCCAAAAACAATGACTTAAAGAAAACAGTAGGTTATTTTTCTTCTCCCATAACAGTCTAGATAGAACTCCCCAAAGTCATCTATGGACATTCATTTGTACATAATACTTATATCCCTTATGTCTCTAAACAAAGTTTCTGTATATTTATTCTACTACTGCCAAAAAAGTGAAAGTGGACTCAAACATGTAAAGGATATTAAAGAGGGAGAAAAGATAAGCTAACATACTCTGAATGATGGTGGCACATAAAAAACAGACAAGTGGGACACCTGGGTGGCTCAGTTGCTTAAACTTCGGACTCTTGATTTCAACTCAGGTCATGATCTTCAGAGCTGTGGGATCAAGGTCTGCGATAGCCCCACACTCAGCAGGGAGTCTGTTTGAGCTTCTCTGTCCATCTCCCTCTCCCCTCCCCACGGAGGGCTCGCTCTCTTTCTCTAATAAATAAATCTTTTAAAAGAATTTGGGAGAGTTTAAAAGTAAATGTATTACACAAATGAAGATTCTTGTATAGATCTTTATCAATGTTATCAAAAGCAGATATCAACACAATCTTTTATTAATAAATCAGTCTCATAAAGAGTAGACCAAAAGTGCAGTTTTTTATGCTACTACATGTTATTTTGCAGAGCAGATACTCTTTTACACCAAAGTGACTTAACTAAAAGATAACTGAAAATTTTTCACAAATCCTACATTGGCATTGTTCCTTTTTTTCATACATTTCTATATGTTAGAATAAAATAGCAAAGTCTTTCCCTACATCTTCTGTTTAACATTATAAATAAATAATGAAGAACCGTGGTAAATTGTTTCAAAGTAGATTAAAAATTAAAAGCTTCCCAAGACTTTTTCTTCTGAACAGAAGATTGGAAAGGTTACAAATCAGATGTCTCTCAGACTATTACAATAAAGATGATAGACACATCATTTTTCAATTATTATCAAATGCTTCAATGAAGGTTTAAGAATTCAAATCTCAAGGGATGATCCATCAATAGATTTTCCAGGTGGGGATAGTGTCAACATAGGTGATTTTTTTTAATTTAAAGATTTTATTTGACAGAGAGAGCGTGTACAAGCAGGGGGAGAAGCAGAGAGAGAGAAGCAGGCTCCTTGTTGAGCAGAGAACCTAATGCAGGACTCAATCTCAGGACCTTGGAATCATGACCTAAGCCACAGACAGATGCTTAACTGATTTTAAAATAAAGTAATAATATTTACTGTTTATTAAGTCCCTCATTAATGAGGGCAAATTTAGGAAGAATGGATGTTCAGAAAATTTATTTTATGCCTTGGAAAGGAAAGACGACAACTCTTTCTGTTACACATGTTTAAGACAGAAAACATGGGTTAAAAAGGTCACTGCCTTTTTTTTTTTTTTAATTTTTAATGGCAATAGTTAACCTAGTGTTATATTAATTTCAGGTATACAATATAGTTATTAAATAATTCCATACATCGCCCAGTGCCCATTAGGATAAGTGCCCTTAGGAATCCCCACCACCTAGGTCACCCATACCCCCACACCTCCCCTCTGGTAACCATGTTTGTTCTCTATAGTTAAAAGAGTCTGTTTCTTGCTTTGTCTTTTTTCCCCCTTTGCTTGTTTTTTATATTCCACATGAGTGAAATCTTACGGCATCTGCCTTTCTCGGACTGCCTTATTTCAATTACCATTATACTCTATAATCCCACACATATTGTTGCAAATAGAAAAATTACATTCTTTTATATGGCTGAATATATACACCACATCTTCTTTATCCATTCATCTATAGATGGACACTTGCACTGTTTCCACGACTTTGCTATAGTAAATGTTGCTATAAACATAGGAGCGCATATATCTCTCTGAATTAGTGTTTTTATATTTTTTTGAGTAGTTACCTAGTAGTGCTGGATTGTAGGGTAGTTCTATTTTTACCTTTTTAAGAAACTTCCACATTGTTTTTCTTGGTGGCTGCACCAGTTTGCATTCCCACCAACACTGCATGAGGGTTCCTTGTTCTCCACATCCTCACCAAACTGTTGCTTCTTGTGTTGTTGATTTTAGCCATTCTAATGGTGTGAGGTGATCTCTCATTGTAGTTTTGCAGTCTCAGTTTATTTTTGCTTTCTTTCTTCTATATGTGGATGTCCAATTTTCCCAGCATCATTTGTTGAAGAGACTGTCCTTTTTCCATTGGATATTCTTTCCTGTTTTGTCAATGATTAGTTGACCATAGAGCTGAAGGTCCATTTCTGGGGCCTCTATTCTGTTCCACGGATCTATATGTCTGTTTTGTGCCAGTACCATACTGTCCCCATGATTACAACTTTGTAATTTAACGTGAGGTCTGGAATTGTGATGCCCCCAGCTTTGCTTTTCAAGGTTGCGTTGGCTATTCAGGGCTTTTTATGGTTCCATACAAAGTTTAGAATTATTTGTTCTAGTTCTGTGAAAAATGCTGTTGGTCTTTTAATAGTGATGGCATTAAATGTGTAAATTGCTTTGGGTAGTAAAGCATTTTAACGATATTTGTTCTTCTAATCCATGAGCATAGAATATCTTTCCATTTCTTTGGTTCTTTTTTTTTTAATTTTTAAAATTATTTATTTTTCATAAACATATATTTTATCTCCAGGGGTACAGGTCTGTGAATCATCAGCTTTACACACTTCACAGCACTCACCATAGCACATACCCTCCCCAATGTCCATAACCCCACCCTCCTTTTCAACCCCCTCCCCCCCAGCAACCCTCAGTTTGTTTTGTGAGATTAAGAGTCACTTATGGTTTGTCTCCATCCCGATCCCATCTTGTTTCATTTATTCTTCTCCTACCCCCTTAACCCCCCATGTTGCATCTCCACTTCTCATATCAGGGAGATCATATGATAGTTGTCTTTCTGTGACTTATTTCGCTAAGCATGATACCCTCTAGTTCCATCCACGTTGTCACAAATGGCAAGATTTCGTTTCTTTTGATGGCTGCATAGTATTCCATTGTGTACATATACCACATCTTCTTTATCCATTCATCTTCTTCTTGAATTTCTTTCACCAGTGCTTTATAGTTTTTAGAGTACAGGTCTTTCATACTTTATTATTTTTGGTGCAATTGTAAATGGGACTGTTTTTCTTAATTTATCTTTTTGCTGCTTCATTATTAGTATACAGAAATGCACCAGATTTCTGTACATTGATTTTGTATCCCAAGACTTTACTGAATTCATTTATCTGTTCTAGCTTTTTGGTGAAGTCTTTAAGATTTTCTTTATATAGTATCATGTCATCTACAAATAGTGCAAGTTTTACTTCTTCCTTACCAATTTAGAGTCTTTTTAATACTTTTTATTGTCTGATTTCTGTGGCTATGACTTCCAGTACTATGTGGTATTGTCTTGTTCCTGACCATAGGGGAAAAGCTCTGTTTTCTCCAATGAGTATGTTATTTGTTGGGGTTTTTCATATATGGCCTTTATTAATATATATAACATATAATATACATACATAATATTAACATACATAACATATATGAGGTATGTTCCCTCTCACTCTACTTTATTAAGGGTTTTTATCATGAATGGATGTTGTACTTTGTGAAATGCCTTTTCTGCATCTATGAAACGACCACATGGTTTTTATCCTTTCTCCCCTTGATGTGATACATCGCGACAATTGATTTCTGAATATTGAACCACCCTTGCAACCCAGGAATAAATCTCATGATTGTGGTGAATGATTTTTTTAATGTATTGTTGAATTCAGTTTGCTAGTATTTTGTTGAGGGCTTTTGCATCTATGTTAATCAGAGATACTAGCATATAGTTCTCTTTTTTGGTGGCACCTTTGTCTGGTTTTGCTATCCTGTTAATGCTGGCCTCATAGAATGAATCTGTAAGTTTTTCTTCCTTTCTATTTTTTTGGGCTAATTTGAGAAGCAATTTATGTGGTATATAGCATATTGGGGATATGGCAAGTGAAAGAATGGGAGAGAATACTTTCACTGATCTTCCCTGCCTATGCTGCCAAGTTCATGTGAGCAGGAAGTAAAATCTACAATTTTAAATTATATACTCTAAGACAAATATAATTAGAAAACACAATTAGTAAATGGTAAAATGGATATGGGTATCTTGTCAGGAGTTTGTTTGTTTGTTTGTTTGTTTGTTTGGAGAGACCATGCATGTGGAGGGTGGGGGGACAGATTGAGAGGGAGATAAAGAATCTGATGGGGCTCAATCCCACAACCCTGAGATCATGACCTGAGCCGAAATTAAGAGTCACATGCCCTTGTCAGGAGTTTATTTTTGTCAGGAGTTTATCTCTGATACTCTCCATGAAGGTATCATTTATCAAAAAAGTTAAGATATTAAGGTTTATGAATGAGTTAAGTTTTTTGAAATTAGAATAGATTCATTGTTTTTTCAATGCTATTCTCACTGATTTGTATTCTAAAATGATTTTCTGAACAAGAGAACAAAGAGTGAGATTACACTCTTCACCCCCAAACACAGAAGCTGCATAAAATCCCGAGAATACAAATGGATGTTATGTTGCACATCTGAATGCCATGGAACTTATCACCTAACTCTTTTTTTAATGTTTGGTAGAATTGCCCTGTGAAGCTGTCTGGTCCCTGGACTTTTGTTTTTTAGGAGTTTTATTTTATTACTGATTAATTTTTTCCCTGGTAATTGGTCTGTTCAAATTCACAATTTCTTCCTGCTTCAGCTTTCATAAATTAGACATTTCCAGAAATTTATCCATCTCTTCTGGCTTTGGGTAGAAATTTATCCATCTCTTCTGGCTTCACGCCCCAATTTGTTGGCATATAATTTTTCATAATATTCTCTTATAATTGTTTGTATTTGTTAATTCTCCTCTCTCATTTGTGATTTTGTTTGGGTCCTTTTTCTTGATAAGTCTAGCTAAAGGCCTATCAATTTTTTTGATTTTTTTCAAAGAACCATCTCTTGGTTTCAGTGATCTGTTCTTTTGTTATTGTTGTTAAGTTTCTACATCATTTATTTCTACAGATTTTTATTAATCCTTTGTGTTGGTTTGGGGTTTTGTTTGTTCTTTTTCTAGCTCCTTTAGGTGCAAGGTTAGGTTGCTTATTTGAGATTTTTCTTGCTTCTTGAGGTAGGCCTATATTACTATAAACTTCCCTCTTAGAACAGCTTTTGCTGCATCTCAGAGGTTTTGGACCGTCATGTTTTCATTTTCATTTGTTTCCATGTAATTTTTAAAATTTCTTCTTTGATTTCTTGCTTCGCTCATCCACTGTTTAGTAGCATGCTATTTAATCTTCACGTATTTATGGTCTTTCCAGACTTTTTCTTGTGGTTGATTTCTAGGTTTATAGCACTGTGTCCAAAAAGATGCATGGTATAAAGGTCACTGCTATTTAAAGGGGCCTGAATTAGAAGAAACTAGTAACCAGAAGAGGCCTTAGAAATCTTTTAGTTCTTTCTCATCCATCCTCTGTAATCTGTGTGCAGCATCTGAAATTGCTGACCACCTTCTTCTTTCAGAAACTGTTGCTACTTACGTATCTATGATATTGAACTTTGTAATTCTAAGTGAAGTTCCCTGGATTACTGAATGACAGACATATATAGCTTTGTAGCTAAAATACAGAAGTGAATAAAAGCTGACCCATGTATCCAAGAGGCTTAGGATCTAATGGGGGTAGATACACAGGTAAATTAAAAACTACATTAACAACTCAGCACACTCTGAGTGGCATATGTTCAAATGAGGGGCATCAAAAATCAGATGGAGGAGGAATTAGCCAGGCCCCAAGTAGTGAGGAAAAAATGTTTCAGGGAGTAGTAGGTACCAAAAGCAAGGGGGAATGAAAAGAGCAAGATACATTTAAAAAACACACTCATTAATTCTGTGAACAAGTATTTATTGCCTAAATACTACATATTAGGCATATAACTTGGAGCTGAGTGTTCAATGGTCAGCAAAACAAGCATGGACTGCTTCCCTTACATTGAAAGCAGAAAACAGATATTAATTAATCACACTATTTTAGGTATCATAAAAAACCTGAAGAAGTACTCAAAAGAAAAGGAAGATGATTCCATGATGGTATGAGGACTTATCCTCTGAGAGTAGGAGGTGGTTTGGGAAGACTTCTGTGAGAAATAATCCTTGAGCTGGCATCTAAAGATGAGAGAAGTTACATAAGTAAAAAGAGAAGAAATGGATTCAAGGAAGAATGTGACACAGATGAGGGCCACCCCTTCCCCAAAAGGAAGGCAAGGAATAGATAATACAAAGCCTTGAAACCTAGTTAAAGATTTCAGTGTTTATTCTAAAAGTACAATAAGCCACTGAAGAATTTTAAGTTGTGTTTGTATTATGGATTTGCATGAGATTACTTTGACTCCAAAATACAAGACCAATTAAAATAGGTCAAGAATAGATGTGGGTACATGTGAGTAGTCTACTTACTCAGTCAACAAATATTTATTTAGTGCCTAATGCTGGCAAGCACTATTGCTATACTGGATTCATAGGAATAAACAAAAGTTTTTGACTTCATGAAATTTATACCATATTAAAGGGGAACAGACAACAGTTTACAAGTCATGGAGTGGAAAGTGCTATGACGGACTAAAGCAGTGTCAGAAAATGATGAATGAGGAAGAGTGCTATTTTAACAGAGGTAAAATAGCATTAGCTTGCACTAATGTGGCAGGGGTGAGAGAAATGGGTAGGCTGAAAAACTAGGAGGTACAAAAAAAAATCTGGTTTTGGGGATGGACTAAGAAATGTGGGAACAGAGTTAAAAGATGCTCCTAGATTAGTGACAACATGCATGCTATGCTTTAAGGAAAGTATAGTACAAGAAGAGTCTAATTCAGTTTTGAATGACTCTAACATTCAATGACTGAAGTGAGGAAAACGAACATTCACAGAAGATAGGGAAGACAGATCAACTTAAATCCACTACCCAGGGAGGCAGATAGAAAATATGGTAAGTATGAAATTACAGGAGTGAAGGGAGAGCCAACAGCAATAAATGCAGCTAAAAAATCATGTACAATAAGGATTACTAATATCCACTGGATTATGATGGCTGTTTTGATGTTATGCTGGTAGTGGGCAACAACGCCTGCAGCAGCAGGGATAATGAGCATTAGCTTGCCTTGAAGACTGAGTAAGAGGGGCGCCTGGGTGGCTCAGTGGACAGAAGCTTCTGCCTTCAGCTCAGGTCATGATCTTAGGGTCCTGGTCGAGGCCTGCATCAGGCTCTCTGCTCAGCAGGGAGCCTGCTTCCCTTCCTCTCTCTCTCTCTACCTGCCTCTCTGCCTACTTGTGACCTCTATCAAATAAATAAAACATTAAAAAAAAAAAAAGAAACAAGAGAAGAATGTGTTTAAAAAAAAAAAAAAAGACTGAGTAAGAAGTGAGCAAATGGAGATACCAAGACAATTCTTTAGTTTGTTAAAGGGAAAGTAAGGTTTAGTGTTTCTTTTTGGTTTTCAGATTAGAAAGACATCAGCTCAAAAAGGTATCAGCAAGAGGGTAGAGCTACAAATATATAGAAGATGAAAGGATCTGTATGAAGGCAGGGAAGATGTAGAATTTGGAAAGATGTAGAGGCCATTCAGAACCTTAACAGCCTGGATTTGGAGGGTGACTGAAAGGGAGGAGTTTAACATGATTCTCAGGTTCCTGGTTTAGGTGGCTATACATTGTTTACCACTCACAAGGTAGGGCACAAAGTAGCAGAAATGGTTGGTGCTTTACAAAAGAAAAAAAAATGAGGAAAGGCCTATAAGAAGGAAAGATAGATGAGGATGGCTTTGTAAACTGATTTTGAAGTTATGTTTGATACCCAAATGGAAATACTGAGTGGGCAATATGATATTTCAGAGCTAACACTGACATGACCAGGCTCATTAGTATGCACATAATAGGTAAAGACATGTGTTTTCATGCCATTGCCCAGGAAAAGTACGTTAAAGAAGAAAACAATATATTAAGGAAGAATAGAGTAAGGTTCAGAACACAGCTCTGAGAAGTCTTTAAGGTAAAATACAGAATACTCAGAAAATTCATATCCATTTAAATCTATTACAGTTTTCCTTCCTAATTTCTGAAATGTCAAAAGAAACATCTTAAACTTGTATATTTTTCAAAGCTGACAAAGATGTAGAAAAGTAAACTGAATCTTTCAATAATGACACTACTGATTACCATTTTAGCAACATATATTATGATAAAATATTAAATGCTCACTGGTACTCTATGATTTTTTAAAGTAAATCAACATTAAACTGGTAGGTTTTATGTTTAACTCTGTGAATGAGTGACATTTTTGCCAAAGTTAGACAAACATCTAAAAGAAAAAGAAGCATAAGAGAAAACTCTGTTTTCTAAATCTTCCAAGTTCAAAAATAATACTCTCTGGCTATTCATTCAACAAACATGAGACACTGAGAGTAGAGGCAATAAAGATAAAGCATAGTCCCTGACCTTGAGGAGCTCTTAACCCTCTATCAAGGAAGATACTAAAAGTCAGTGAACTGTGGTCCATGGTCCAAATCTGGCCCAATGCCTGTTTCTGAGAGGCAAAGTTTTATTTTAACAGTCACATGCATTTGTTTATATATTGCCTGTGTTTTTGCACTAATACAGCAAAGTACAGCAATTGCAACAAAGCTGCAACCTTATGGCCTGCAAAGCCTAAAATATATATTATCTGTCTCATTACAGAAAAAGCTTGCCAATCTGTTATAAAACAGATTTAAGTCTATAGAAAATATTATTTCCTCAGGGAGACAATATTGTCTTAGGGGGCTAGAGTGGGTTTCATAGAAAAAACAATGGATAAGTTAAAGCTCACGAAGAATAGGAAATGAAGAAATATCACAAAGGTAAGGATGAGAGAACATTGTATTTTAGGAAAACAGGAATGCGTATAGCCCATCTAGTATATAGCATCTTGGGGATATGGCAAGTGAAAGAATGGCAGAGAATACTTTCACTGATCTTCCCTGCCTATGCTGCCAAGTTCATGTGAGCAGGAAGAAAAATCTACAATTTTAAATTGTATACTCTAAGACAAATATAATTAGAAAATGCAATTAGTAAATGGTAAAATGGATATGGGTATCTTGTCAGGAGTTTGTTTGTTTGTTTGTTTGGAGAGACCATGCATGTGGAGGGTGGGGGGACAGATTGAGAGGGAGATAAAGAATCTGATGGGGCTCAATCCCACAACCCTGAGATCATGACCTGAGCCGAAATTAAGAGTCAGATGCCCTTGTCAATTTATTTTTGTCTGGCGTTTATTTTTGATACTCTCTATGAAGATATCATTTATCAAAAAAGTTAAGATATTAAGGTTTTTGAATGAGTTAAGTTTTTTGAAATTAGAACAGATTCATTGTTTTCTTTTCAATGTTATTCTCACTGATTTGTATTCTAAAATGATTTTCTGAACAAGAGAACAAAGAGTGAGATTACACTCTTCACCCTCAAACACAGAAGCTGCATAAAATCCCGAGCATACAAATGGATGTTATGTTGCACATCTGAATGCCATGAATGGTATAAGTACCTGAATACTTATCATCTGTCACAGAAGGGAAAAAAGACTGAGCAAGTTACCTGCAAGAAATGGGACACAGACAAAGTGGCTTAAGCAAGGGCATGGTATGATCCAATATGGGTTTTAGAAAGCCTAACTCCAGTGACAGAAAGGGAAGATGGGACTGAAGTATGAGAGATACAAGAGCGGAGAACAGTTAAGAAGGAGAAACCTGGTGAATTGAAAGACAAGGTTTAAGGCACAAATACCAACAAAGGAAATGGGTTCAGTATGTATTAAGGAGAGACTAACTTATCAGATAAGAGAGGGGTACAGGACTATGAAGTTGAGTTAGTAGCTTGGAAAACTATGAATGTAGCTGGTAAGGGAATGAGAGAATACATGAAGCAGAGGAAGAAGAAATCTTGAGGGAGAGAAATACCTATTCTAGATATTTCTTAGGTATTTTAGATAGGTTGATTTGAGGAGCCTTCGTATATCCAAGTGTATCCAATGTATTCAGTTGGCAACTGAAAATATAGTGCTGAACCTTTGAAAGGAGGTCTGTTTATTTATTAAAGATTTTATTTATTTATTTGATGGAGAGAGAGAGCACACTGGGGGGAGTAGCAAGCAGAGGGAGAGGGAGAAGCAGGCTTGCTCAGTGCAAGGAGTCCAATGCAGGGCTCAATCCCCCAGGACCCTGGGATCATGACCTGAGCCAAAGGCAGACGTTTATCATCTGAGCCACCCAGGCGCCTCAAGAGGTTTGTTTAGAAGAAATGAGATTTGGAAGTCACAGTAGTTGAAATCATAGGAATGGATAAAATTTCTTCAGGCTTGTGTATACGTGTGAAGAGAACTAAATAAAGCAAAGACAAGACAGAAAAATGTTGTATTTAATAGGCAGATAGAGTAAGAACTAGTCAGGAGATAAACAGGAAAATAATAAAAGTAATGTTGCCAAGGTCAAGTGCATAGTTTCAAGAAAAGAACAGTTTTATCACACAGAATAAAGTCAAATTTTTCAGAAGTACGCACGCATTACCTACAAAATAAAAAGCCACGAGCCATTAGAAGTTAAGGGTAAAGGCTCTGAATTCAGAGTGACCTGGAATCTATCCCAGTTCAGCTGTCTTGAGCAAGGTAAACTTTTCAGTTTTTAATCTATGATCTATGTAATAGTACTTATCTTCCTCACAGGATTGTGGTGAGGAATAAATGAGATAATGTAAAGTACTTATAACAGAGCCAGCACATATTGGAAGTAATTGAATGTTGGCAGCTATTACTAAAATATTTCTTCCCAGGAAAGAAAATAGCAAATCACCGTAAAGTACCGCCTGAAGGCAACTTTGCTACTGGAGCCAAAAAGCCAACAAATGTTAATATCAAGGATACAAAACATGATCATACATTTTTATAAAACTATAGTACATTTTAACTGGAATCACTGTGTGGAATTATATGGCAAGATAAAAATGAGAAAATACAACAAAACATAAATGGGTCTTCAGTTTGAGGGAAAAAAAACCACCAAAATTATCTATACAAGATTTCTAGTACTGCCCAAGAACCAACCAGTAGGTGGAGCCCTCTAGACCATGTTGGTAAACAAAACTCCCTGTAGTAAAAAAGGATGACTCCTTAGCAGAGGAAGAAGAAATCTTAAGGGAGAGAAATACCTATTCTAGATATTTCTTAGGTATTTTAGATAGGTTGCTTAAAGATATTTAACTCCCTCTGCTTTAATCCCCAGATAATTTTATTAGTAGAAAGGTTTCTGACATATCTCAATACTGATATTAATATTTTGACTATTGACAGATATTCTAGAATATAAAATCTAGAATTCCCTAATATTTTATAAACTAAAACATTAGTAATTCTGATTTTGAAACTGGATAGTGAAAACTGAGTGATCTGACTTTTGAGATGCCTTTGAGAAATCTGTCAGGCTAAGGCCCTATATCATAAAGCACCCTTGTGATGTCTGGCTTAAAACAGTCTAAGAAAGCCCAGGATTATTCTACCTGTGGCCACTAGAGTGATAAATATAAATCAGATCAAGTCTTTGTGATCACCCCTCAATATTTTGCCCTTAGATAAGCTATTAGTTAACTCTCTAGACATACAGTTAAAAGAAAATCAGAATTCCCAGGTGATTAAAAAAGAAAAAGAAAAGCAACTAAAATGAGGTAAAGTTTAACTTTATTCTGTAAATAACAATGAACTATATCCACCTGTCTCTGCATGCTTACTGGAAGCTCCTAAAACAATGTGAAAAGTAATGTAAAACAATAAGTTATTCAGAATATTCAAGTAAGGAAACTGTCTATACCTATGTCAATGGACTGAAATCAACAGTACCAATATCATCATTATAAGGTTTTATATGACAGTGTCCACACCCACAGATATTCACTGCTTCAACAAGATTTGTTTTTTCAAGTTTTGCCCATAACAGAAGAATATAGATCCAACTATTATGTTTTTATGGCATATCTACAGACAATTAACATACTAATTCACTGATCTCTCCAAACCCCTTCCCTATGCTACCAACCTCACCTGCTCAGGGAATAAAATCTACAATTTTAATGCTACCCTCTAAGGAAAACGTAATTAGTTTGTCAAATCACAAAGAAAGAACAAAACAAAAATCCCAGATACCCCATTGTACTCACAAATGAAAAACAAGTGATTTTTGTCTACCCAATTAGAGTATAGGACCCGATTTCCACAATTAGAATTGAATATGCTACAACACAACTACAAATAAAATATTAACAAAGCCAGACTTTGTGGCATCTCTTCCTTAGGCAAACCTATTTAAGCATACTTGACTACACAGGTGCACCTGCACACAAAAATTAGAAGTAAATTAGATGATTCCCTCTGATATGATAAAAACAGCTGTCACGTTCCCCTTTGACAGTAACAGCCCTTAAGTCAGGGAAATCAAAATACTATACTAGGCACAAAATCTTTAATTCCTTACTTCTCCATTCAGGGATACTTAATATATAATTTTGGCTACTTTGTATGAGAGAGGTGATTCAATGAACACCAGGAATCTGTCCCTGATGAACCAATGACTGAATCATATATAAGATCTCTATCACCAAAAGATCCAGATTATAAATCATGTGGCTCCAGTTTATGTATTCTGAACACATTCTGACCTGCTAATGTTGGTTAAATGAGGGAGATCTGAAAATTTAGCAATCTGTTCTATAAAGTGCAGTCTTATTCTGTACAAAAAGTGGCTTCGTTCAGATTTTTGATTCTAAGTTTGAATTCCTGGGACGTATTTTACAACAAAGCCAACTTCAAAAGAATTTGTTCAATTTTTTTTCAATACCCTAAGAAATTAAAAAAACACACACACAAAAAATGGATTATGAAATTCTATTTTCTTATGGATGGTGTGGGTTGAAAAACCTACCTGTGTCAGTTTTACATATACCAGTTTTAATAAAGAGAAGTAAGGTTCAGAAGGACTGTTACTGCTCTAGGATTACAGAGATTATGGGTAGCACTCAAGAGTACTGCATTCCTCTGGAAATAACCAAAATATTAATACGGAAAAGCTACACACTGCTTCTCTTATTATCAACACTAAGAATCCGAAAGCCCACCGGAATCCCAGCAATTCGGCAAGTCTTCGCACACTGTCAAAGACCTATTCAGTGTCTGGAACCTTACTTATTTGACTACAGCATCCCAATGCCTTTTACTAAAATTCCCTCCGAGGCATCAACTTTTTGGAGCCAGATTCTCAGCGGCTCCATCAGCGCAAAGGGAGGGTCAAAATACAGAGCTACAACCTTTGGCATCAAGCCCAAACTCAAGGTAGGGTGTGTCCGGGTTGTTGTGGAGCCCGTTCCACTGCCCTTTCGTGGGAGCGTGCCTCATGCTTCCCAGAGGGGATGCCCTCCATGGCTCTTACCCCGCGTGACAGCGCGATCGGAGGGAGCCTTGCAGGAGGCGGCAAGAGCGACGCCCGCCCCCTTCTCTAGCTTTCCCTGGGAGGCCCCCTCCCTCGACCAGGGCCTCCACTATGACCACCAGCTCGACGCCCGTTAGGTGGTGAGGGCAGAGGGGCTCCCGGCCTACTCTCAGCCGTCGCAGTTCAGACAGTGAAGAGGGTTCCCCGCAAGGGCCGAAAGGGAGGAGCCAGAAGGAGCCCGGCCCTTCCCCCAGCGGGCTTACCCTCCACCGCCTCCTACACGTTGCAGCCGCCCCGCTTCCTTGCGGAGGAGCCCGAAGCACTGCGTCCAGCAGCAGTTCCCCATCGCATGCCGCCCAGGCGCCGCTTCTCCTCCTCCTCCCTCTCAAAGCCCACACTCAGGCCCGGCAGCCGCATCCGCGCGGCACGAGCCGAATGAGGCTTCGGGGACCAAGGGCGGGCCAGCTGGAGCGCGACGGCGTGAGGGGCTGAGGTGACAGGAGGGACCGGCGCTCGGAACAAAGGCAGCGGTTACTCCACGGGCCACCGAGTCGCTGCCGCTTGAGGGAGGAGTGTGAGGCTGCGGGATTTGGACTCGCTCGCCGTCCTCATGGCCCCTCGCTCGCCTCGGGACCCCAATCTAGCTAAAGTGACCGCCTCCAGCCCCTGAAAGAAGCCAGTCCGCGCGCGTCGCGCGCCCAGACCCCGCCCTCCCGTGCGCCCGGGCCGACGCCTCGCGGCCGGCGCTGCCACACCCCCGGCCTCTCCCGGGCCCCAATAGGGCGCGCTCCCTTTGCGGCCCCGCCTCCTCCGGCCACTGGTTCTTACGTCACTTCCACAAGCTCGTCGGTCCGCAGCTTCTACTTTGCGGTTAGTCTGACTCCTGGTTGCATTTGTTTCGTTGGACCTTGACCGGACTAGCAACCTCCTTTTCTCCTAGCATTTCCCGCCTCTGGCTGCCGACTATTTCCGTGTGTCGCAACGGTCAAGGCTCAGGCTTCGAACTTTGTACCAAAGCCTTGTGAGCGGCTTACTTAGAGCCCAAGGCCGAGAGTCATCGGGTATGAGAAGGGGCACTTCTTTGTGTAATGTGTGCTTAGGTTTTGCTAATACCGCACCGTGGGTGTCAAGGCACTGGTTGAAGTTTTGAACGCACCCCCACATTTTTCTCTTCCGGTCTCTACTTTGCGTTTCTATCTCTGTATTGTCAGTATTGTAAAAAAACTTTTTTTTTTTAATGGCGACCGACTGGCATCTTTTTTGTTTTGTTTTGTTTAAAATCAAACCTTCGAATAATTTCGGATAGGTGGTTGTCATCCAGAGGAAGTAAAAGGCTAGAGCTTTTCAGGGACACCAGCCTTTCCGATCCAAGCGTGCTGTAGTAGATGGGAAGAGATGGCTACTCAGACGCGGCTTGGTTTACATCCTCAAGTGCTCCTGTAAAACTCGATTTTTGTAGTTGGCTTTAAAATCGAGTATAAGGGGGGAAAATCGGATATAAGGGGTGGCTTAATAAGCGCCTAGTCCTTTGGATAAAATGCCTTTAAAAAAAAAAAAACTGTGTCTTTTTATAACCAGTTGTAATTTAACCTAGGACAGTTGTTACATTTTAGAAAATTGTTATTAATGAAAGAATGTTCTTGAGCTAGTCATTTGCTTGTTTCCTGAAATCTAGGCCCAACTGGGTTTCAGTCTTAGCACTGCTTCAAAAATAATTTTGACCGTATTTGGGTCTTAGTCGTTTTTGGAACCAAGTGCATAAGAATGTTTAGCCCAGTAGTCTGCAATCAGTGGATGTTAGTGAAACGACTGAATAACTACCTAAATAGCAGCTATATTTTCTATCCCTTCTTCAGCCCCTAAAGTCAAGCAAATATATTCTGAAATAATCTTTAAAATTCAACTATAAAGCTATAAAGAAAGCTATGGAATACTATTCAACAACAAAAGGGACATACTATTGGTATAACACACATATTAAATAAATCTGCAGGAAGTTATATAGAATTGAAAAGCCAGTCTGAAAAGCTTTCATATTGTATAATTCCATTTATATAACGTTCCAGAAATAACAAAATTATAGGAACAGTGAGTAGATTACATGATTGCCAGGGGTCAGAGAGTAAGGAGTGGAATCTTGTGATGGAAAACATGTATCTGGGTTGTGTCAAAGTCAGTATCTTCTTTGTGATATTACATTACAGTTTGGCAAAATGTTACCATTGGGGAAAACTGGGTAAAGGGTATATGTGGTGATTTCTCTATTATTTTTCACAATTGCATGGGACACCACAATTATGGACACTTGATGGATACTTTTTGCTATAGGCGTTCTTATAAACCCCTGTTAAAAGTAGATCTATGTGAATGATCCTCAGAATCAGTACAAATGATTAAAACATTTAAAATTGACTTAATTAATTAAAAAATTGACTTAACTAATCAAAACGATGCAAATTAAAACACAGAGAGAAGTCATTGTTCACTTGTCAGGTCAACAAAAATTTACAAATAAAATGTTTAGTTTTTGCAAGGGGACAATGAAATAGTATTCTCCTGAACTGGGGCTAGTGAAACTCATTCTGAAAAATCATTTGGAAATAACTTGTCAAGAGCCAGAAACAAACTTAATACTCAATAATTGAAAGATGGTTAAATTTGCTGGTATGGTCTTATAATATTACATAACCATCTGAAATATATTTTGAAAAAACTGTAATAGCCTGGCAAAATGCTGCTGAATAATGTCGAAAATCTGGATAGAAAGTTATATATTGTGTGTTCCAAATCATGTTTAAAACAAAGCGTATACATTCTTAAATACACATATACTTTCTTTCTTAAATATATTCCTAGGGGAAAATAAAAGTTAGTTGGTAAATAACAATACTAATAATATTGTATCAAGAATGTGGATTTGTGGGGCTCCTGGGTGGCTCAGGGGGTTAAGCCTCTGCCTTCGGCTCAGGTCATGATCTCAGGGTCTTGGGATCGAGCCCCACATTGGGCTCTCTGCTCAGGACCCTGCTTCCCTCCCTCTCTGCCTGCCGCTCTGCCTACTTGTGATCTGTCTGTCAAATAAATAAATAAAATCTTTAAAAAAAAAAACAATGTAGATTTGGGGAGATTCTTTTTTTTGTATTGTCTCAATTTTTTTTTAAATGATCAGAAAAAAAATTTTTTTTTAATCTGGCCTATCAGCAGGAAAGGTTAATTGATAACCAGCTTAATTAAGTTTTATAACAATTGTAGACATTTAGAAAGTGATTAGGATATAAGTGTGGGTAGATTCTAATAAATTGAGTGGAGCTACTTAATATTTTTCTGGAAATAAATTATGAAGCTAATATAGGCTGTTTCTGAAATTTATTATGCTTTTTTTTTTTTTTTTTTTTTTTTACCAAATTTGACATCAAGAATCTTATCTTCACTGCAATGTAGCTTAAAAAGTTTGTAAACATTCAGTTGAATGATCTGCTATTAGTTAAGCAGAATTAGCAGGGAGAAACCCTATAAGTGGAAGGGATGTTTGTAAAGCAGATGAGATAGAGGACCTCTAGAGGAATTACGTGATTTTCCCAGAGTCACACATTGAATCAAAGGTATAAGATGAAGAAAACACAGGTCTCTGGACAACAAGTCTTGTTGTGCTTCTGCCATGGCACAGTATTGTGTCACCAATTCCACATTTGGACATGGTTATGAAATCATTAAAGACAATAGTCAAGTATATTCCGGAAAAATATATTCGTGGCTAGCACATTCATATCTATGGCAGTTTGATGAAGTCCCAGAACCTAAGTCAGGTTCGGTGGGGTGAGGAGGTTCGGAGCCGACGACTAAAGAAAGAATTCTTAAAATGTCGTTGGTACAAAATGGTGGTTTATTAAAGCACGGGGACAGGACCCGTGGGCAGGAAGAGCTGCTGCCCCAGGTTGTGAAGGTGGGCATGTTATATACCCCATGGTTGGGGGGAGGTGGTGAAGGAATGGGAGATTTCGACAGAGTTCTCACATGCTAGGGAGGGCCTACAAGGTGCCGGGGCGGGGGGGGAGTCTTTGCCCTTATGGCTTGATCAATGTCGTCTTTAGGTCAGGCACTAACATCAAGATAATGGGGGATTCTTGGTGGGGCATTATGATCCGGCTATCATTTACATTCCTTTCTACTCCAGTCTCCTCCAGTTTATGGTGGGAGGGGGACATTAGGGCTTCAGGAACCAAGAGTTATTTGCCTCTGGAAATTTGTGCTATTGATAAGGTAACCTCCCTGTTTAGGTCTCTAGGACATCTTGTAGAGCAAGGGAGATTCCTGTTCTGCAGGATTGCAATCCCTGCAAGTTAACTATTTATCTTTTTATGGCAGTCAGGGGTGCCTGAGGAATGCTACACATATGGAGGGGAGCGGGTGAAGAGGGGTGCAAGGCGCCAGCTTTTGCTTTGTCCTCAGCCAGCCTCCTACTCCCTCATCAGTTTGCCAGGTAGACTATTCAATTTGCCAGTAGGAGACACAGAGCTTATCTACAGTGATGGCCACTTAATACCAGCTTGCTAGAGACCCCACCTACCCACCTTCCAGGTAGCAGGACCTTTTCCTTCCCCATGCCTTGCAAAATTCCTTTCCCTTTAGGGATTTATTCTGAAGTCAAATGAAGAGGTTTTTCTCATGAATACTCTGAAGTCAGTCAGCATGCAATCTGTACCTCTATTTGTCTTCTGGATTATGTGGTTCCAAATATGAATCTCTTTTTGCTCAGAATTCTTCTGTTGGCTACTAATCACTTTTTGTTGTCTTGAGATCCGTTGCTACAGTCATGTTTTTTTCTCAGGATTAGCAGGTTCTTCAAAGGGAAGAATTCTGTGCTCTCTCTTACCACTTTGGTCCAAGAATGGACATAAATTCATTCTTTTTTTTTTAATGTTTTGATTTTTAAAAAATATTTTAGTTATATATTTGACAGAGATCACAAGTAGGCAGAGAGGCAGGCAGAAGGTGGGGGGGGGACAGGCTCCCCACTAAGCAGGGAGCCTGTTGCGGGGCTCAATCACAGGACCCTGAGATCATGACTGAGCCGAGGCAGAGGCTTTAACCCAATGAGCCACCCAGGGGCCCCTAAATTCATTCTTTTAATTCGTGGAGCAGGATACTAGATTCAATGGCTATAACATATATAGATAATAAGATAATAAAATTTACCTGTTGAGTTTGTTGTCAGGATAAATGATTATTTAATCAAGAGCTTAGCATAATATTAAAAACCATTGCTTAGTATAATATGATTATACTATAATTTCCATAATGAACTGTATATACCATATTAGAATTACCTATAATACCCTAAGTATAATATAAATATTAGCTGTTTTTTTTATTGTCCTCAGATTGAAGGAGATGTCATCTTAATAAGTTATTTTATTTTATATAGCTGTATCTCTAGTTTCCTATGAAAAACAGTAAGTTTTTAAAAATTCTACCTCTTCCACATGCACTCAGGCATGCTTTACACCACTTTATGAAGTCAGGCTCTAAGAAAGTGTGGCCTACAGGGAGCAAAGAATTCTCCATCTCTCAGGCATTGTCTGTCCCATGATCTGCCTCTTTTCAGGATGATTGAATATAAGATTATTCACTGATTTATGGGGAGACCTCACCCCTGCCAACTAGAAGTATTGGCCTTGGAAACACAAATAGAACATTCTCTTCATAATATAATAATCCAGTATCATTATGGTTCCTAAAGTCTTATATATTAAGTCTTAAGTAATATGTGAAAGTACTATAGTCCAGTCCAGGTTTGAGTTGATCCAGAATTGCCTAGTTCTTTTGTACATATTTATGTACATTATAAAGTGAAATTTAGGTGCACTAAGGCTGGCTGGCTGCAGTAACTAAGTGGTAAACCATGGCTCAATGACGAACATAATTCCATAAGAATAACACTTTGCAAGCACATCATAGCCAAATTTCATATGTAAAAACCAAATATTTCTCCAAAAAAAGTCCCAAGTGAACTAACTCTGCCTATAATGCAAACCTTTGTGTTGTTATGCAGAGTGGTTTAGCTCTTTTTAAAAATTGCTGCTCTCAAATGCCTTTATTTCTGCAATGGTCTTTTACTTTACATTTGAATAACTAAATAGCTCAATAAAACATTTAAGTGATTTTTCCAAGAACAAAGACATGCAAAGATGTGCTTAAAGAGAAAAGGGAAAGTCAAGAGGAAATTACTTAATTTCTTGGCTGAATCACCAGTGCCCCATTTCTTCTGACTTTTGGGTATGTGATGAGCTTCCTTAGCTGGTCGTGTCTCTGAGTACAATGCACATTAAGTGATTTGCTTCCCTTTTTGCTTACCCTACATTTACATTTCACAAACAGAAGAACTAATAATAGTTACATAATTCATACGGAGTTCTTCCACTGAGCAGAATTTGTTCCAGATCTCTTTTGCCTGGTCAGAAACTGAGCTAGTAATTTGAACAAGGAACATTGGAAGTTATTAAATAGATAAATGGTGGTTAGTGCTAGAAGGAAATAGGTGTAGCTACTTCTAGGAGCAGCCATCACCCTGGGACTGAGTAAAAGTAAACAAAAGAGGATTTTAGACATTTAGAGGACAGCCCTACAAGCTACATATTCAGACCTCTGAAAAGACTGTGGATGCCATAGAAATATGCTCTGCCATTATGGGCACAGAAAAGCTGGATGGAAGTTATCTGCCTGTGAGCCCACCTCTGTGGACCTGGGGGTACTTACCACTGGAGCAGGAGGGCTGGGGCCACTGTGTTAAATACTGACAGGACTCCTTGCTGCTGATCCATTTGCCATCATATGGAGAACAAAGTAGCAAAAAAAGAATTAAGTTGCTTTTTCAAATCTTGTCTGTCCCTTCAGTACCCCCACTGGAAGATCGCAACATAGCACCTGCTAACAAAAGAGAAAGTGTTCTAGCGTTGTAAAGTAGGGCTAAGAAGGGTAGGAGACAGGAAGTAAATTTGTTATTATTGTTGTGGTCTGGGTTAGAAAAAAAATACTCTTTTTCTGTTAAGGAATTGGGATTTACAATAACCTTAGTCTTGGAACCCCAGGGTAAGAAATTAGCATAAGAAGTGGTTTTTAGGTATTGATACTTGAGATTTGTTGTAAAGCAAAAACATTCACTGGAGGAGAGGAGGGGGCACACATACTTTCCATCTAGCTTGCACAGGATTTCCATAGATAACAGCACTGAAAATGAGCCTGCAATCACATATTACAAACAAACTACCATGGTACAAAGCAGACACATGGAATAGCAGAGAAAAAGAAAAAACAATATGGGTTTTATAGACCAAATATAAACAAGCAGTCAGACACTATAAAATAAGCATGTTTAAAATAGTTAATGTCATAAAAAGGAAAACAAGGAAATATGAAAGAAAAGTTAATTAAAATAAAGCAACTAATAGAAATAGGGGGGAAAAAAAGACACTGAAATTAAACATTAATGATTTCTGCTTCCAGTTAAAATATAGGACGTGAAAGGCACATGGTAACAAAAACATTAACAAAATTAAAATCATTTTTTATGAGATCAGCAAAGTACAATAAACAGAAGAATGCCTAAATGAACTAATACTCAGGAAGAAATGAGATATTCATAAATGAACAAATTCATACTTGGGAGTAGGCAGCTAATCAAAATATGGGCTATTGAAGAATTGGCCCACCAAAGATGGAGATCAGGAAAAACCAACTAAGCTTTAGACAGCAGTGTGGGTTTGTAGGAGACACTGAAATCTGGAGGGAAATTTGTCTTTCTTTTATATAAGTAAGAGGGAAGTAAAGAGCTTTTCTTGAGGCCACTGGGCACTGATTGCCTTTAGTTTAAAATAATCCCCATGCCCAAATGACATATTTTGGGGGGACTTTCTGAGCCTCTTCAGAGGGATGTTTCATTATGATGAGAAGATGAGTTCATTAAGAAGGCATAATAATCCTAACTTATGTATATATCTAATAATTGAATCAGACTCCAGCCGCCATAAAGAGACCATTTGGAGGAGAACTGAAATGCTCTAGCTGACAGTTCCTGTAAGCCTCCAGCTGGCAGCCAGGACAAACGGCCAGGGATATAAGTGAGATCATTTAGACGCTCTAGTTGTCTGACATCTTAGCTAATATCATATGAAACAGAAGAAACATCCTATTGCCTCACAGTATAGTGAGAAATAAATTGCTTTAAGGCATTAATTTTGGGGGTGTTTTTTAATGCAGCAATAGATAATAGAAATACTACCTACATCTGAAAAATCAAGAACTAGCAATAAAACCATATTATTTAGTGATATGAAAATTGTAATTATGGAATTAGTAAAAAAAATTTAACGTGTTTGCCTCCTTGGTACTTTAAATATTTGCATGTATTACTTTGATACAAATAAATATTTTTAAGAAAAAAAAACTTGTGAATTACTAAAAAATTCTGAGGAAGTTGCCCAAGATTTAGTACATAAATATGAAACTATGAAAGAGAAGTTAGTAGACTGGGATATGGAATGAGCAAGTATGATAGGAGTTCTAGAAGGAGACGCAAGAAAGAATAGTGTTTGGAAATACTCAAGGAAATAATATCTAAAGTAATATCAACAGTTGATATGAATCTTCAGATCTATAAAAGGCAATTCCTCAGGAAATTTTTAAAAAATTCATATATGGACACATCGTATCAAAACTAAAAATCATCTATCCAAGTCATAAAGATCTTCAAAAGAACCCAGCAAAAAACATTTTATATTTAATGGGAACCATGACTCTAAGCAGACTACTCAACACCATTAATAAAAACCAGAAGATCATGGAAAAATGCATTCGAAGTGCTGAGAGGAAATAAACCAAAAACCAACTAAAATATTGTTCAGCAGTGAGAGCAAAGTAAATGTCTTCTCTACTATCCAGAAAGCAATACAACTATGGCATTTAATGTTAAGATACTGGAATGTTTTCATAATGGTTGGTAAATCGCTATTGCCCTGAGGGCTTTAGGTATCCCTTAAGAACTTCCTCTCCTCTCTCTAAAATCCAGCCATTAGGTTAATGTCTAGCATGTAAAGAGGCTTCCTTGTTCCAGAGGCACCTTGTTCCAGACCTGTAACTTGTGTCTATCCTGATTGGTAGGACCCTGCCTCTGCCAAATTCTACATCCTATGTACTACCATTGCATGTTCAGAGAACCCCTGAAGAACTGGCCTATTCCTCGCCAGGCCTATCACTTGGCACGGGGGGTGGTGGTGGGTAGTCCTTGTGGGTCACTGAAAGTGTGTGTAGGCCTGCAAGGCTAGGTTGCAGTGGTGGCCATGTGCTAGCTCTCTTTATGCAATGTTCTCCAGCTAAAGTGGGCCTCTATTCTATTGTAGCAGCACTCATACCCTGAGGGGCAAATGTCCCGCACCATTCTGGCTCTGTCCCCAATGCTGTGGCCACCTACTGCAGGCTGGTACTCCTTTGGATTCACCTTTGAATGGCCATTTAAAGGAATTGTGATCTCCATAGGACTTTGACTCTGAGAAGCCATGAAGAAACAGAGAAATCAGTTAACAGCCAGTAACAAAGGCCACCTTTGCCCCTGGCAGGTGCTACAATTTCTTCCAGCACAGGAGACATTCTGTGACAGACATGAGGCCGTGGAGGATGGGCAGACCCATATGGGTGGTTTGGAGCTAGAGGATGCCCTTTTTATTACCATACTGATGTTCAGTTTTATTTGCTAAAGCCTGTTTTATACCCTCCCTCACAGGCACACATTTGTCTTTTTTTTTAATGTATTTTAAATTTTTGTTTATTTTTTTATTATTACTATTTTTATTAACATATAACGTATTATTTGCTTCGGGGGTACAGGTCTGTGAATCATCAGTCTTATACAATTCACAGCACTCACCATAGCACATACCTTCCCCAGTGTTCATAACCCAAGCCACTCTATCCCTCCACCCTCACCCCCCAGCAACCCTCAGTTTGTTTCCTGAGATTAAGAGTCTCTTATGGTTTGTCTTCCTCCCCAGTCCCATCTTGTTTCATTTTTCCCTCGCTTCCCCTCACAAACCCCCGCCCTGCCTCTCAAATTCCTCATATCAGAGAGATCACATTTGTCTTTATAATAAAAATCAGAACTAAATTATGTACTGCTTGCTCTGTGCCAGGCATCACTGTAAATATATATTAGTGCATTTGGATAATAGAATTACCACTATCACTCTCATTTTACAAATGGCAATACTAAGATAATAAAAACTTGGGTTGAAGAGTTGGGATTTGAAAGTCTAGACACAGAGCCAGTTGCAATCATTGCAATGTTATGCTCTTTTTCTGGGTTGTAGGATTAGGTCTAATCTAATTAAGTATGATATTTCAGTAAGAGATAATAGAAATGGGAACTATGAAAAGATCTTAGTAATATAAGACTTCGGAAAAAATCTGATGGAGGCCAGTATTTTTTTTTTTTTTTGAGATTTTATTTATTTATTTGACAGAGAGAGAGAGAGAGATCACAATTCACAATTAGGCAGAGCAGAAGGCAGAGAGAGAGGGGGAAGCAGGTTTCCTGCTGAGCAGAGAGTCTGATTTGAGGCTTGATTCCAGGACCCTGAGATCATGACCTGAGCTGAAGGCAGAGGCTTAACCTACTGAACCACCCAACTGTCCCTGGAGGCCAGTATTTTAACAATTAAAATTATTAAAAGACCTCTCTGGCACTGAGATTATAAGTCTTTTTCAATTTTGTGGGGAATTTATTATAACAGTTTGATGTAGTTTCCTATATCAAGTTATAATGAAGAGACAAGTGTCATTTAAGTAGGGACACATATGTAAATTAAAAGATTGCAATAGCAACTTTATAAAATTCAGTAAATGGTTTGGAAATTACTAGAATGATTTACTGAATGATGCACATTACAACTTATATTACTAATAAGCAGTTTTACAATATAGTTCATTTGGGGAAGAAGTGAAGTACATTTTTAATTTGTGAATCCATATATTGATTTCTATATTAATTTAGATAATTTCAATCATAAAATATTTTTAAGAGCATCTTGGAATTTCTTGATAAAAGGAGAGGGAGCCATCAGTGCCAGGGTGCACCTTCTGAGATTTGATTTAATCAGTCTAGTCTCAGTACTCAACTTGAGTATTTTTTAAAAAGCTCCCCAGTAACACTAATGTGTTGCCAAGGAAGAGAACCACTGTTCAACAGCAGGGCTTGCAAATACCCCCTGTAACTGCCTCTTTTTATAAATAAAATTTTATTGGAACAAACAGGGTCATTCTCATGTGTTATGCGTCGTCTATGTCTACATTGCTACCTCACCAGTAGACTAGGTGCTACAAAGACCATATGGCTTACAAAGCCCAAGATACTTTATACCATACAGAGAAATAAATTCAAAATGGATGGAGGACTTACATGTGAGACAGGAAATCATCAAAATCTTGGAGGAGGAAACAGATAGTGACCTCTTTGACATTGGCTGTAGCAACTTCTTACTAGGTATATCTCCCAAGGCAAGGGAAATAAGTGTAAAAGTAAACTATTGGAACTTCATTAATTAGAATTCTAAAATCATTTTTCTTTATGTAGAGTTCTAGGTGACTAACAACAGATTGGATGTAGGAAACTAAGGAACAAGTCTGAAATAATACTTTTCATGATCTTAGGAGGTTTGTTTGACTTTCAGCTGGTTCTTAGGCTTCGGATTTGTTATTTTGAGTTTGGAGTACTTAGTAAATTCTAAAATTGTGATGTGGTTTTAGGGCAGGGCTAGATTTCTAGATACACATCCAGTGTTTGTCACATGGCCTACTTGCTAATGAACAATCATTTACTCCACAGTGGACTTCTTTCCAATCTGTGAGCTCATGATGGTTAGATCTATGCTTCTAGGACTGGCTCCAAATCAGTGCTTCGGCAATTACAGGGAACATGAGCCCATGTTTGCCAGTTCAAATAATGTATTGTCCTCAGCCAAATGAATTCTCACTGTTGTGGGTAGTAGCTATGTACAATACAAAATATTTAACTTACTACCTGTAATGACATACTAGCCAGGAAACTTACTATTCTAAAACAATACATACATTCATTCATGGATCTGTAAAACAATATTAGTGTTCTAAAAGACATAATAGGGGATAAATTGAGTTAATCTTTATGTTTATGTTGAGTTAATCTTTATGTTATATCTGAAATTTACACAGTATAAAATATGACAGAACTTGTTCAGATTTTTATCAGTAGAGGAAAATATTTTCAAATGCAGATTTTAAACTATCATTGACTCTCTATGGAAGGTTTTTTTTTTTTTTTTTTCCCTCCATGCTTTTTCCATGCTTTTTCTTTCAGATCTTGAGAACCATTTAGTATATAGCTGTCAGACCAAAAGATACAGTATTTATTCCAAAGTCAAATTGTTTGGTTTACTTCTGCTCTCTTTTTGCAGGCTTCTAATTTGTATAAATTGTATAAATTCTATTTTTTATACAAATTATTGTACAATTGTGTCCAATTGTATAAATTTTATTTCTTGTGACTAGATTAAAAGACTTCTAGAACTCATCAGGGAAATACAAATCAAAACTACAATGAGATACCACCTCACACCAGTCAGAATGGCTAAAATTAACAAGTCGGGAAATGGCAGATGTTGGAGAGGATGCAGGAAAAGGGGAACTCTCCTACACTGTTGGTGGGAATGCAGGCTGGTGCAACCACTCTGGAAAACAGTATGGAGGTTCCTCAGGAGATTAAAAATAGAGCTACCCTATGACCCAGCAATGACACTACTAGAGATTTACCCCAAAGATACAAATGTAGTGATCCGAAGGGGCATCTGCACTCCAGTGTTTATAGCAGCAATATCCACAATAGCTAAACTATGGAAAGAGCTGATGTCCATTGATAGATGAATGGGTAAAGATGTGGTGTATCTATATAACGGAATACTACTCAGCCATCAAAAAAATGAAATCTTGCCATTTGCAACCATGTGGATGAAACTAGGGAATATTATGCTAAGCGAAATAAGTCAATTAGAGAAAGACCATTATCATATGATCTCACTCATATGTGGAATTTAGGAAACAAAACAGAGGGTCATAGGGGAAGAGAGGAAAAATAAAATAAGATAAAATCAGAGATGGAGACAAACCATAGAGACTCTTAATCACAGAAAACATACTGAGGGTTGTTGGAGGTTGGGGAGGTGGGGAGATGGGATATCTGGGTGTGAACATTAAGGAAGGCATGTGATGTAACGGAGCCCGGGGTATTATATAAGATTGATGAATTACTGACCTCTACCTCTGAAACTAATCAATACATTATATGTTAGTTAATTGAATTTAAATTAAAAAAAGACTTCTAGAACTATATATACTAAAAATTAGCAGCCAATCCCCTCATTTCATAGCAAGAAAACCACAACCCAGAGAAGTTAGGAAGTAGAGTTAGAACTAAATTCAGAAGTCCAAATTAAGAATGTTAACCCCAACTTCCCTAAATAATTCAGTTGCTAAGTCTATTGAAAACTATTTTAAAATGTTGGATTGATCTAATTCTTTCCAAGTCCACTGTTAATTTCTCAATCCAAGCATTTAATACTCCTGGATATCTATGGTATTTTATTGATTGATTGATTGATTGATTTGAGCAAAAATGTGTGTGGGGAGGGGCAGAGGGAAAGGAAGAGAGAGAACCTCAAGAAGACTCCTGCAGAGCAGACAGACTAATGTAGGGCTTGATCTCACAACTCTGAGATCATGACCTGAGCCAAAATCAACAGTCGGCTGCTTAAACTGACTGAGCCACCCAGGTACCCCAATATCTACAGTATTTTATTTTTATTTATTTTTTTCTACAGTATTTTAAATTGGACTTTGTGCATCTAGTTTCTTTTTATTCCAGTTCATCTTGTTTTTGTTTCTGAATTTATTTATTCTCTACTAAGTATGCCAAGTAGTCTTTAACAATTTTTAAAATGATTATGAAATATTTTATCTTTATAATTTAATATTATCTTAGATCAAGAAATACACCCTGAGAGGGAGACTTATGTTCAGGGACTTTACTGGGACATGCTCTTGGGGTCAACACCTCTAAGAGGAGTGAAGAGTGTCTTGGGGAGAGGGTCTCTTAGGTTGCTTCTAGATCTTGGCTATTGTAAATAATGGTGCAATAAACATGGAGGTGCATATATCTTTTCAAATTAGTGTTTTCATTTTCTTTGGGTAAATACCCAGTGATGGGATTGCTGGAGCATCTGGTATTTTTATTTTTAATTTTTTGAGGAAGCTCAATTCTTTTTTCCAGTGGTTGCACCAATTTACATTCCTACCAATAGTGCACAAAAGTTACCTTTTCTCCACATTCTCGCCAACACTTGTTATTTCTTGTCTTCTTGATTTTAGCCATTCTGACAGGTGTAAGGTGATATCTCACTGTGGTTTTAATTTGCTTTTTTCCGATGGTGAGTGATGTTGAATATCTTTCATGTGTTTGTTGGCCATTTGGATTTCTTCTTTGGAAAAACATCTGTTCAGATCCTCTGAGCATTTTCTTTTAAAGATTTTTATTTATTTATTTGACAGACAGAGATTGCAAGTGGGCAGAGAGGCAGACAGAGAGAGAGAGAGAGGAAGGGAAGCAGGCTCCCTGCTGAGCAGAGAGCCCGATGTGGGGCTGGATGCCAGGACCCTGGGATCATGACCTGAGCTGAAGGCAGAGGCTTTAACCCACTGAGCCACCCAGGCACCCCACTCTGAGCATTTTTATGTTGTTTCTTTTTGTGTATAGGTTGAATTGAATAAGTTCTTTACATATTTTGGATATTAACCCCTTATGAGATAGATCATTTGCAAATATCTTCTCCTAATCAGTAGATTGCCCTTTTCAGATTGATGGTTGCCTCCACTGTATAAAAGCTTTTTAGTTTGGTATAGTCCCAATAGTTTTTAAAATAATTTTTTAAAAGATTTTATTTATTTATTTGATATGTGGAGAGAGATCACAAGTAGGCAGAGAGGCAGGCAGAGAGAGAGAGAGAGAGGGAAGCAGGCTCCCTGCTGAGCAGAGAGCTTGATGTGGGGCTTGATCCCAGGACCCTGAGATCATAGCCTGAGCTGAAGGCACCCTAATATAGTTCCAATAGTTTATATTTGCTTTTGCTTCCCTTGTCTTAGGAGACATATCTAGAAAAATGTGCTATGGCTGATGTCAGAGAAATAACTGCCTGTGTTCTTTTCTAGGATTTTTATGGTTTCAGGTCTTACATTTAGGTCTTTAATCCATTTTGAGTTTATTTTTGTCTTTAATGTGAGAAAGTGGTCCAGTTTTTTATGTGTAGCTGTCCAGTTTTCCCAACACCATTAGTTGAAGACACTGTCTTTTCCCCCTTATATATTCTTGCTTCCTTTGTCATAGATTGATAGTAGAATTTTGGGTTTATTTATGGGTCTTCTATTCTGTTCTATTGATCAATGTGTCTATCTTTGTGCCAGTACTATACTGTTTTGATTACCACAGCTTTGAATGGATAAAGAAGATATAAAATGTTTATATGTGTATATCAATGGAATATTAAGCAACCTTAAAACAGTATGAGATCAGGCCATTTGTGTCAGTGTGGATGGAACTAGAGGGTATTATGCTAAGTGAAGTAAGTTATACTGAGAGAGACAAATACTATGTGATTTCACTTACATGTGGAATCTAAAAAAAATAAACAAAGAAAAAGCAGAATCATACCTATAAACATAGAGAACAAATTAATGGTTGGCAGTGGAGAGGGAGGTTGGGAGATGGACAAAATGGGTGAAGGGGAGTGGGAGAATACAGGTTTCTAGTTATGGAATGAATAAATCAAAGGAATAAAAGGTATAGCATAAGTCAATGATATTATACTAACATTGTATGGTGACATATGGTAGCTTCTTTTGTGGTGAACATAACATAATGTTTAAATGTTGAATCACTGTGTTGTATACCTAAATCTAATGTAATGCTGTACGTCAATGAAACTAAATCATTAATAAAATAAATCATTAATAAAAAAATCATTAAAAAAATCTTCAAACTTCCCTCCCCCGCAAAAAAAGAAGGCTAAAGAAAGGGGAGACTTAAGTAGCTCTGAAGACCATGCCTTGTACTCCTATATCTACCAGTCATGGGATGCAGGCTTATTCTGGGGAAAAGGCAAGGCCTTGGGTGAGGTGACTCTCTTTGGTTAAGGGCAATTCTTGGAGAGAACTCAACTGAAAACTGTGAGTTGCCCAATTTTCCTGGAATGCCCTATGTGTGAACAAATTTGGGTGGCACATCACAGGATCTCCTAAAATATATGTATATGTGTGTATAACATATGAATGAAACATACAGAATAAAACAAACAGCCAATATGTTGGAAAGAATAATGCAACTGCCAACATGTCCACGTCCTAAGAGACTTTGCAGCTATGATTCACTTGAAGATTTTGAAATGGGGCTATTGTCCTGGATGATATGTGAGCCTAATGTAATCATAAGGGAAGGTCTGAATCAGAGGAGATCTGATGATAAAAGCAGGGATTGCAACAATGTGGCAGAAATCAAACAATGCAATAGACTCTGGATGATGGAAAAGACAAAAAACTCTCCCCTAGATCCTAGACAGATCTTAGTTTTCCCTTAGTTTTGATTTTTGCCCTATAAGACCCATTTCAGATTTCTGAGCTTGAAATCCGTAAGGTAGTAAATTTGTGTTGTATTAACTGCTAAATTTATGGTAATCTGTTATAGTGACAATGAGAACTAATGTGCCCACATATCAGAACCCTAAGTTAAGCAATGGAACATAAACCATGCCTCTGAGAACACCTGTATGCCTTTCTCTAGTCACATTCCTCTCCCTTTCTACCAAAGGTAACAACTATTCTGAATATTAGTTTTATCATTTCCTCACTTTTCATCGTAGTTTTACCATATATATATATATTATAAGCCATCAATATTTACATGTTAACATATGATATCCTTAACAAGTATTTATTATTATAAATGTTAATATATAACATATTCTATATTAATATGTTTTCTAATGGTATATTGTTAAGGGTTTATGAAATTGCTCTATCACTCAACATTGTGTTTGTGTTTTTGAGATTCAGCAATATGAATGTGTGAAGCTATGGTTCATTTTTTTTTACTGTTGTTAATATTCTAGTTTTATGAGCATATGGTAATTTAACTATCCTCCTGTTGGATATTAATCTACCTTTTCACATGTGATTTAATCAGCAAAATTTCTAAGGACTGTCTTCCCAACAAGGGAAAGGTCTGAGGAAAAGCACTTTAGGGAGATCATTGTAGTATCACCATCTTTCCCTTTCTATTGACCTTGGTTTCTTTCCTGGCAAATGAATAATATCTTTCTGATTGTCATCATCTAACTTAAATACATAGATTTTAGGAACTTAACTTAGGAACTTAAATGGTAAGTTCCTAGATGTTAGGAATTGTGGTGCTAAGCATATGTTTTATATTATACAATACTTTGTACAATGTTCTGCAGGTGTTGAATAATTGTTAATTAATAACAACAATAAATGTTATATACTTCTTGCATGTAGGGGTCAGGACCTTTTAGTTGCAAACAACAGAAACTCAGCTTATACAAACTTAAGCAGAAATGTATTGGTTTGGGTCACATCTGTGGAAATTTCTCTCACATCTGTAGGAGGAGCTAGAGCTTTAAAACAAGGGTTGAAATGCTTTAGGGCTCTGTATCTGTCTGTTGCTCAGATTGCCGATCCCTGCCTGACCTCCTTCTCAGAAAGAGAATATTACAATGGAGAGATGCTACTATTATTAGCTTCTACAAATTATTTTTCCAGAAAAATAAACATCCCACTTCTTCCCAATGACCACATATGGAATCTCTGATGATTCAAAAATATTTTGTTTGGTTTTGCTTAAGTCAAGTCAATCCCACCTCCTTCACATGAACTGAAAATATTAATATGGAATGGGTGAGGGTCCTCCAAAGAAAGGATGCTGAGTAGAAAAACAAAAGTCCTCCACCACATGTATCAGGAACTTTTCTGGGTTTAATGTATTTAACACTTTGCTTAATGTAAAGATGCTGAGATTTTAATCTAAATAAAAATAATCTTTATAAGGATGGATTCTCACAATTAATGATAGAGCTGCAAATAGAATTTAGATTCATAGCTTATTACAAGGGTTACATTTCTTTGAGCTAGAAAGTTCTTAAAGTAAATGGAAAAATCTATGAGGTACACAACATTTCGTTGAATTTTGAACCACAGAACTTTTAAGCTTCAAATACTGACTTTCACAGTATCCATGCTGTGAAAAATACCTGTGACAAGATTTATTTCACTTTCAGTTCAGTACTTCTCTTATTTGGAATATAGGTGTTTCTTTTTTTAGTCTGACTCTGATCCTGCATGCCTGAGTGTGTGTGAGTGCATGTGTGTGTTGGGCCATAGGAACAGACAAAATGATTGACTGAAAGGAGCAGAGAGGCTGTGAATAACAAGGTCTGGATTCCCACAAAACTTTATTAATATCTGCAATACTCACTATGTTGCAATTATTCCCCATGTTGCAATTTATCCTTTTACTTATTCTATTTAATCATCTGGTAAGATGTAAACATCTCAAGCTCAAAACAAGGGTTGTGTTTAGTCATTTTTATATCCCAAGCTGAGACAAACATCTGGCACATAGAACTCACTGAATAAAGATATATTGAATTATTAATATTATTAATATAATAGTATTTATCAAAAATAGCAATATTATTCATAATACTAACAAATACCACCTATTGAGAGACTGTGTACTATGTTCTGCTAGGTATTTTTCAAGTTATCTTGTTGTTTATTGAGTGAATTTATTAACTTCACTACTTGTATTAGGTTTCCTCATTTATAAAAAAGAACATGGCTAGATAATTTTTAATATCTCTTCCAAATTTTATGTTTGTAGGAATTTATTTTCCTGTTGACTTCCATTCTAGGACTGGGGATGTGTTCTTTTTTTTTTTTAATTAATTTTTATTTTTTATAAACATATATTTTTATCCCCAGGGGTACAGATCTGTGAATCACCAGGTTTACACACTTCACAGCACTCACCAAAGCACATACCCTCCCCAATGTCCATAATCCCACCCCCTTCTCCCAAACCCCCTCCCCCCAGCAACCCTCAGTTTGTTTTGTGAGATTAAGAGTCACTTATGGTTTGTCTCCCTCCCAATCCCATCTTGTTTCATTTATTCTTCTCCTACCCACTTAAGCCCCCATGTTGCATCACCACTTCCTCATATCAGGGAGATCATATGATAGTTGTCTTTCTCTGCTTGACTTATTTCGCTAAGCAGGATACGCTCTAGTTCCATCCATGTTGTCGCAAATGGCAAGATTTCATTTCTTTTGATGGCTGCATAGTATTCCATTGTGTATATATACCACATCTTCTTGATCCATTCATCTGTTGATGGACATCTAGGTTCTTTCCATACTTTGGCTATTGTGGACATTGCTGCTATAAACATTCGGGTGCACGTGCCCCTTTGGATCACTACGTTTGTATCTTTAGGGTAAATACCCAGTAGTGCAATTGCTGGGTCATAGGGCAGTTCTATTTTCAACATTTTGAGGAACCTCCATGCTGTTTTCCAGAGTGGCTGCACCAGCTTGCATTCCCACCAACAGTGGAGGAGGGTTCCCCTTTCTCCGCATCCTCGCCAGCATCTGTCATTTCCTGACTTGTTGATTTTAGCCATTCTGACTGGTGTGAGGTGATATCTCATTGTGGTTTTGATTTGTATTTCCCTGATGCCGAGTGATATGGAGCACTTTTTCATGTGTCTGTTGGCCATCTGGATGTCTTCTTTGCAGAAATGTCTGTTCATGTCCTCTGCCCATTTCTTGATTGGATTATTTGTTCTTTGGATGTTGAGTTTGCTAAGTTCTTTATAGATTGTGGACACTAGTCCTTTATCTGATATGTCGTTTGCAAATATCTTCTCCCATTCTGTCAGTTGTCTTTTGATTTTGTTAACTGTTTCCTTTGCTGTGCAAAAGCTTTTGATCTTGATGAAATCCCAATAGTTCATTTTTGCCCTTGCTTCCCTTGCCTTTTGCGTTGTTCCTAGGAAGATGTTGCTGCGGCAGAGGTCGAAGAGGTTGCTGCCTGTGTTCTCCTCAAGGATTTTGATGGATTCCTTTCGCACATTGAGGTCCTTCATCCATTTTGAGTCTATTTTTGTGTGTGGTGTAAGGAAATGGTCCAATTTCATTTTTCTGCATGTGGCTGTCCAATTTTCCCAGCACCATTTATTGAAGAGGCTGTCTTTTTTCCATTGGACATTCTTTCCTGCTTTGTCGAAGATTAGTTGGCCATAGAGTTGAGGGTCTATTTCTGGGCTCTCTATTCTGTTCCATTGATCTATGTGTCTGTTTTTGTGCCAGTACCATGCTGTCTTGATGATGACAGCTTTGTAATAGAGCTTGAAGTCTGGAATTGTGATGCCACCAACTTTGGCTTTCTTTTTCAATATCCCTTTGGCTATTCGAGGTCTTTTCTGGTTCCATATAAATTTTAGCATTATTTGTTCCATTTCTTTGAAAAAGATGGATGGTACTTTGATAGGAATTGCATTAAATGTGTAGATTGCTTTAGGTAGCATAGACATTTTCACAATATTTATTCTTCCAATCCAGGAGCATGGAACATTTTTCCATTTCTTTGTGTCTTCCTCAATTTCTTTCATGAGTACTTTATAGTTTTCTGAGTATAGATTCTGTGTCTCTTTGGTTAGGTTTATTCCTAGGTATCTTATGGTTTTGGATGCAATTGTAAATGGGATTGACTCCTTAATTTCTCTTTCTTCTATCTTGCTGTTGGTGTAGAGAAATGCAACTGATTTCTGTGCATTGATTTTATATCCTGACACTTTACTGAATTCCTGTACAAGTTCTAGCAGTTTTGGAGTGGAGTCTTTTGGGTTTTCCACATATAGTATCATATCATCTGCGAAGAGTGATAATTTGACTTCTTCTTTGCCGATTTGGATGCCTTTAATTTACTTTTGTTGTCTGATTGCTGAGGCTAGGACTTCTAGTACTATGTTGAATAGCAGTGGTGATAATGGACATCCCTGCCGTGTTCCTAAACTTAGCAGAAAAGCTTTCAGTTTTTCTCCATTGAGAATGAGATTTGCGGTGGGTTTTTCATAGATGGCTTTGATGATATTGAGGTATGTGCCCTCTATCCCTACACTTTGAAGAGTTTTGATCAGGAAGGGATGCTGTACTTTGTCAAATGCTTTTTCAGCATCTATTGAGAGTATCATATGGTTCTTGTTCTTTCTTTTATTGATGTGTTGTATCACATTGATTGATTTGCGGATGTTGAACCAACCTTGCAGCCCTGGAATAAATCCCACTTGGTCGTGGTGAATAATCTTTTTAATGTGCTGTTGAATCCTATTGGCTAGTATTTTGTTGAGTATTTTCGCATCTGTGTTCATCAAGGATATTGGTCTATAGCTCTCTTTTTTGGTGGGATCCTTGTCTGGTTTTGGGATCAAGGTGATGCTGGCCTCATAAAATGAGTTTGGAAGTTTTCCTTCCATTTCTATTTTTTGGAACAGTTTCAGGAGAATAGGAATTAGTTCTTCTTTAAATGTTTGGTAGAATTCCCCCGGGAAGCCGTCTGGCCCTGGCCTTGTTTGTTTGGATATTTTTAATGACTGTTTCAATCTCCTTACTGGTTATGGGTCTGTTCAAGCTTTCTATTTCTTCCTGGTTCAGTTGTGGTAGTTTATATGTTTCTAGGAATGCATCCATTTCTTCCAAATTGTCAAATTTATTGGCGTAGAGTTGCTCATAGTATGTTCTTATAATAGTTTGTATTTCTTTGGTGTTAGTTGTGATCTCTCCTCTTTCATTCATGATTTTATTTATTTGGGTCCTTTCTCTTTTCTTTTTGATAAGTCTGGCCAGGGGTTTATCAATTTTATTAATTCTTTCAAAGAACCAGCTCCTAGTTTCGTTGATTTGTTTTATTGTTTTTTTGGTTTCTATTTCATTGATTTCTGCTCTGATCTTTATGATTTCTCTTCTCCTGCTGGGCTTAGGGTTTCTTTCTTGTTCTTTCTCCAGCTCCTTTAGGTGTAGGGTTAGGTTGTGTACCTGAGACCTTTCTTGTTTCTTGAGAAAGGCCTGTACCGCTATATATTTTCCTCTCAGGACTGCCTTTGTTGTGTCCCACAGATTTTGAACCGTTGTATTGTCATTATCATTTGTTTCCATGATTTTTTTTAATTCTTCTTTAATTTCCCGGTTGACCCATTCATTCTTTAGAAGGATGTTGTTTAGTCTCCATGTATTTGCGCTCTTTCCAAACTGCCTTTTGTGGTTGAGTTCTAGCTTTAGAGCATTGTGGTCTGAAAATATGCAGGGAATGATCCCAATCTTTTGATACCGGTTGAGTCCTGATTTAGGACGGAGGATATGATCTATTCTGGAGAATGTTCCATGTGCACTAGAGAAGAATGTGTATTCTGTTGCTTTGGGATGAAATATTCTGAATATATCTGTGATGTCCATCTGGTCCAGTGTGTCGTTTAAGACCTTATTTCCTTGCTGATCTTTTGCTTGGATGACCTGTCCATTTCAGTGAGGGGAGTGTTAAAGTCCCCTACTATTATTGTATTATTGTTGATGTGTTTCTTTGATTTTGTTACTAATTGGTTTATATAGTTGTCTGCTCCCACGTTGGGGGCATAGATATTTAAAATTGTTAAATCTTCTTGTTGGACAGACCCTTTGAGTATGATATAGTGTCCTTCCTCATCTCTTATTATAGTCTTTGGCTTAAAATCTAATTGATCTGATATAAGGATTGCCACTCCTGCTTTCTTCTGATGTCCATTTAGCATGGTAAATTCTTTTCCACCCCCTCACTTTAAATCTGGAGGTGTCTTCGGGCTTAAAATGAGTTTCTTGGAGGCAACATATAGATGGGTTTTGTTTTTTTATCCATTCTGATACCCTGTGTCTTTTGACAGGGGCATTTAGCCCATTAACATTCAGGGTAACTATTGAGAGATATGAATTTAGTGCCATTGTATTGCCTATAAGGTGACTGTTACTGTATATGGTCTCTGTTCCTTTCTGATCTACCACTTGTAGGCTCTCTCTTTGCTTAGAGGACCCCTTTCAATATTTCCTGTAGATCTGGTTTGGTATTTGCAAATTCTTTCAGTTTTTGTTTGTCCTGGAAGCTTTTAATCTCTCCTTCTATTTTCAATGATAGCCTAGCTGGATATAGTATTCTTGGCTGCATGTTTTTCTTGTTTAGTGCTCTGAAAATATCATGCCAGCTCTTTCTGGCCTGCCAGGTCTCTGTGGATAAGTCAGCTGCCAATCTAATATTTTTACCATTGTATGTTACAGACTTCTTTTCCCGGGCTGCTTTCAGGATTTTCTCTTTGTCACTGAGACTTGTGAATTTTACTATTAGGTGACGGGGTGTCGGCCTATTCTTATTGATTTTGAGGGGCGTTCTCTGAACCTCCTGAATTTTGATGCTCGTTCCCTTTGCCATATTGGGGAAATTCTCCCCAATAATTCTCTCCAGTATACCTTCTGCTCCCCTCTCTCTTTCTTCTTCTTCTGGAATCCCAATTATTCTAATGTTGTTTCGTCTTATGGTGTCACTTATCTCTTGAAATCTCCCCTTGTGGTCCAGTAGCTGTATGTCCCTCTTTTGGTCAGCTTCTTTATTCTCTGTCATTTGGTCTTCTATATCACTAATTCTTTCTTCTGCCTCATTTATCCTAGCAGTGAGAGACTCCATTTTTGATTGCACCTCATTAATAGCTTTTTTGATTTCAACTTGGTTAGATTTTAGTTCTTTTATTTCTCCAGAAAGGGCTTTTATATCTCTCGAGAGGGTTTCTCTAATATCTTCCATGCCTTTTTCGAGCCCAGCTAGAACCTTGAGAATTGTCATTCTGAACTCTAGATCTGACATATTACCAATGTCTGTATTGATTAGGTCCCTAGCCTTCGGCACTGCCTCTTGTTCTTTTTTTTTATGTTGAATTTTTCCGTCTTGTCATTTTGTCCAGATAAGAGTATATGAAGGGGCAAGTAAAATACTAAAAGGGTGGCAACAACCCCAGGAAAATGTGCTTTAACCAAATTAGAAGAGATCCAAAATCGTGAGGGGGGAGTAAGGGGATAAAAAGAGGTTCAAAATGGAAGAAAGAAAAAAAAAAAAAAGAAAAAAGAAAAAAAAAGAAAAGAAAAGAATTTAAAAAAGAAAACACCTAAGAAAAATGTAAAAAAGAAAAAATATAAATATTAGATAAACTAGTAAAAAATCATTAAAAAAGAAAAAGGTAACAGTTAAAAAAAAAATTTTTACCTGAAGGCGAGAAAAAAAAAACAAAAAATGAAAAAGAAAAAAATTAAATTAACTGCAAGACTAAAAAAAATCACAGGGAAAAAGCCATGAGTTCCGTGCTTGGCTTTCTCCTCCTCTGGAACTCTGCTGCTCTCCTTGGTATTGAAACCGCACTCCTTGGTAGGTGAACTTGGTCTTGGCTGGATTTCTTGTTGATCTTCTGGGGGAGGGGCCTGTTGTAGTGATTCTCAAGTGTCTTTGCCCCAGGCGGAATTATACCGCCCTTACCGGGGGCCGGGGTGAGTAATCCGCTTGGGTTTGCTTTCAGGAGCTTTTGTTCCCTGAGCGCTTTCCGTAGAGTTCCGGAAGACGGGAATACAAATGGCGGCCTCCTGGTCTCCGGCCCGGAGGAGCCGAGAGCCCAGGGCCGCATTCCTCAGTGCGTCCTCAGAGAACAGCGCCCCGTTACTCCCGTCTGCCTGACCTCCGGCCGCGCTCCGAGTTCACCGAGCCTGCGACCGGTTCAAGGTAACACTGAGCTGCGAGCTTACTGTCGGCTCTGTCTCTGTAGCCGGCTTTCCCGTTCCAATACCCTCAAGCTCTGCGACACTCAGACACCCCCGATCCTTCTGTGACCCTGCGGGACCTGAGGCCACGCTGACCTTGCGTGGGCTTCGCCCCGGTTTAGCCTCTGGAGCGATGTCCCTCAGCGGAACAGACTTTTAAAAGTCCTGATTTTGGGGGTGCCTGGGTGGCTCAGTGGGTTAAGCCGCTGCCTTCGGCTCAGGTCATGATCTCAGGGTCCTGTGATCGCGTCCCGCATCAGGCTCTCTGCTCAGCAGGGAGCCTGCTTCCTCCTCTCTCTCTCTCTGCCTGCCTCTCTGCCTACTTGTGATCTCTCTCTGTCAAATAAATAAAATCTTTAAAAAAAAAAATAAAATAAAAGTCCTGATTTTGTGCGCGGTTGCTCTGTCGCTTGCCGGGAGCCAGCCCCTCCCCCGGGGTCTCTCTTCCCGTCGCTTTGGATTCACTTCTCCGCCGGTCCGACCTTTCAGAAAGTGGTTGTTTTTCTGTTTCCAGAATTGCTGTTCTTCTCTTCGATCTGCCGATGGACTTTCAGGTGTTTGCAATCTTTAGATAAGCTATCTAGCTGATCTCCGGCTAGCTGAAGTAGTCTCAGCCTGCTACTTCTCCGCCATCTTGACTCCTCTGGGGATGTGTTCTTATGGAAAAGATTTAGACCAAGTACATAATAAAATTTCAGTTGGCTCCCACTGAAAATTTATTCACTAGGGACTGTATATCTATGTTTTTCTAGCACTTTCTCTGTGGGAAAAAGCTCTCTGCTTTTCCACATGGATAAATTATCTTTAAAATTCCAATTAGGGTGAGCAGGACACTCTAGCAGCCTTCTCCAGGCTTCCCTATCACCTACTGTTTTTGGAGTCTTATGCCCTGAAAGCTTCAGAGCAGATCCATCCCCTGTCAATATCGATCTGTTTCTAATTGTAATGGAATTTAGAAAAAAAATCCTTTTTTTTTTTTTAAGATTTTATTTATTTATTTGACAGAGAGAAATCACAAGTAGATGGAGAGACAGGCAGAGAGAGAGAGAGAGGAGGAAGCAGGCTCCCTGCTGAGCAGAGAGCCCGATGCGGGACTCGATCCCAGAACCCTGAGATCATGACCTGAGCTGAAGGCAGCGGCTTAACCCACTGAGCCACCCAGGCGCCCTAGAAAAAAAATTCTGAGTTAAGCAGTAAAACATTCTATTTCTAATTTGTCTTACTTTCTTCATTCCTTTGCCTTATTTATTATACAAACTGACTTTTATCAGAACTTCAATATAATAGACTTTGATGTTATTGTAGTATGGATTCACCTAGGTGCTCTAGTTGCTAACTTTCTTATCAGTGATAATACAGTTGCTTCAAATAAAATTTTACAACATCATTGTATTATTTGCCTGAAGGTGCTTGTGATAACTTACACACAGCAGTTTTTAAAATTTTTGATATCTCATGATGAACCACCTTTTTTTTTTTTTAAGATTTTATTTATTTACTTGGCAGACAGAGATCACAAGTAGGCAGAGAGGTAGGCAGAGAGGAGGGGTGAAAGCAGGCTCCTTGCTGAGCAGAGAGCCTGATGTGGGGCTCGAGCCCAGGACCCTGGCATCATGACTGAGCTGAAGGCAGAGGCTTTAACCCACTGAGCCACCCAGGCACCCCAAACTACCTTCTTTATGCAAGTTTTCAATGGTAAATATATAAGTATTCATATCCTGAGTAGATTTTATTACCAGCTACAAGTTCTCATCAGGTTTTTATTCATATTCATAAGTAGTTCAAAATAAAACAAGAAGGTATATTTAAAGACATAATGGCATTTGTTCAAGAATAATGGATACAATGGAAAAAAAGAATGTGATAAGTACCTTATCTATAAATTACCTACAAGGGAGTTTCAAAGTAGAGACAATCACAACCTGTGTGGGGAATCACTAAACTTTCATGAAGAGGTAGCTTTGGGATAAGAAGACTGCATTCCTCAATATAGGTTGGATAGAATTTAATATTCTAACTGGGCAGAAAGAGTGAAGGAAGGCCATTCCAGGTTGAAGGAATATCATATAAAATAGAAGGAAGCTCAGAGAACAGAATGTAATATGGTAGGGTTATTGGTTTCTTTCAACAAATATTTAATGACTGTCAGCTATGTAAAAGGCACTATCTAGGTGATGGGTGAACCAGTTGTCCCTGAGCAGGAGGAGACTACTGAGGAGATTATACTCTCCAGACCTGAACTGCAGCTGCCGACTTGATCTCTTACTTTGGAAGTTTCAGTCTCAGCATATTCATAACTGAACACATGCTCTTCCCCCCGTGAGCATCTTTTCTTGGGGAGGGCAAGGTTTGGGTTTTTTTCCTCACTATTTGTAAGCTTAGAAGCCATCGAGGCCAGATTCTCCTTCTTTATGTCCTCTTCTAATCAAAACATGGACGTATGACCTAGACTTCACCATCAGGGCATTCCTGCCAGGGCTTTACATCTGGAATAAGATTTAAAGGCAAAGATAAAGAGAGGGTGAGAAGTCATTTGCAGTATAGTGGCAGCAGTGGTGTCCTGTGGTGGCAGTAGCTCACTTGTCAGACTTTTTGTACTAAGAGATAGTTGTAGTGCTTCTTGCTTTTCTTTTCTTTTCTTTTTTCTTTCTTTCTTCTTCTTCTTCTTTTTTTTTTTCCCCAAGAATTTATTTATTTGAGAGAGAAAGATTGCATGAACAGGGGGAAGGGCAGAGGGAGAAGCCGACTCCCCACTCAGCAGGGAGCCTGATGTGGGGCTCAGTTCCAGGACACTGAGATCACGACTTGAGCCAAAGGCAGACCCTTAACCCACATAGCCACCCAGGCGCCTCTGCATCTTGCTTTTTATCCTTCTGGAATGACCTTGATTTATATCAGTTTTCCAAGTCTGGTCTTAAAACCTTACATCCCTTCTGTAAAATCCTTTTGCTTTTACTTTGGTTGTTTTTCTTAAGCTAATATAGATGTTTCCCCGGTGCCCTGTATTACATCTCCTTGATCCATTTCTGATTTCAGCTGCAGCTGACATGAACAAGGTCATGTGTTCTTTTTTTTTTTTTTTTTTAAGAATTTATTTATTTCTTTGACAGACGAATCACAAGTAGGCAGAGAGGCAGGCAGAGAGAAGTGTGGGGGAAGCAGGTCCTCCCCACCCCCGAGCAGAGAGCCCGATGTGGGGTTCGATCCCAGGACCCTGGGATCACGACCTGAGCTGAAGGCAGAGGCTTTAAACCACTGAGCCACCCAGGCACCCCCAGGGTCATGTGTTCTATGCAAGGTCATACTCTCCTCACTCTGACAGCATCCCTCAAGCAGGAGACAATTGTCTTACAACTTCTGCCCAAGGGCTTTCTCTGATGCTGCTGGAGTCCATTTACTCTCATATAGCACAGCTCAGAAGTGCACCATTATTGCTCCTGGGGGTAACCCTCAGCCACTGAGGGAAATAGCAGATGGATCAATGCTTCTTTTTAACCTTCAGGCAGCTAATGTGGGGAAGTGTTCTCTATACTTCTTAGGATGTCTTGGTGGTGAGCATTGTCCCATGGTAAAGACCTGATAACATGCCTTTAAATTGGCTTTTCATTTTTTCTATCACACTTTTTCCCCTCCATCAATCCTGCTTTCTGGTATTAACTCACAGATAAATGATACCCAAATCAATTCCCAAATAAATAGTACCCAAGTCCTTATCTCAAGTCCTGCTTTCAGGGAAAGCCAAACTAATACACATAGCTAAAATTGGTTTCATTTGCTTATGCTGATACATACACACCTTGCCTGTGACTCTTCCAGTGACCCCTTTCTCAGTTAATGGCTCCACCATCAATTTAGTGCACAGGTACTTAGGGAGCCATTCATAAATCCTCCCGTCTCCTTCATCCCCATGTCGGTCCCATATTCAATTACTTCACCCAATCCTGTTGATCTTCTCTCTCGAATATTTCTTTCTTTCTTCCTTTTTTTTTTTTTTAAAGATTTTATTATTTATTTGACAGACAGAGATCACAAATAGGCAGAGAGGCAGACAGAGAGAGAGGGGGAAGCAAGCTCCCTGCTGAGCAGAGAGCCCGATGTGGGGCTGGATGCCAGGATCCTGGGATCATGACCTGAGCTGAAGGCAGAGGCTTTAACCCACTGAGCCACCCAGGTGCCCCTCTCTTGAATATTTCTTGAGTGCGTCCATGTCCCTCATCTTCCTAGCCACCTCTTTAGTTCAATTATGAACGTATCTTGTGTGTCCATCTGCAGTTATTCACATAACCCTAGTGCTCTATCCAATCTCTTTTCCATATTAAACCCAGAATAATATTTCAAAATTTCTTCAATATATTCAAAGTTTCTATTACCCCCTATTTAAAATACTTAAATGGCATTCCATCACCCTACAAATAAATTCTGCAATCTGGTTCAGAAGGTTCTGTGTGATGGGTCCCTATATCCTCTCCAGAGGTATCTTTATGTTTCTCTCCCCTCTCAGCCCTAACCATATTGGCCTCCTCTAGGTCCCTCATACTCCCCGCATCCGCAGGATCTTTTCATGTATTGTTTCATCTGCCTGTAATTTTTTCCCTCTCTCTTCTTTTACTAATTCTATAGTTAAGAGGGTGGACCCTAGAACCAGACTACTTTGTTTTATAATCTCGGTTTTACTATCTGCTGTGTGACCACAGGGTAAAACACTTAACTGTTACGTGCCTTAATTTCATCAGCTGTAAAAATGGAGGAACAAAAGAACCACCTAACGCAATATTGTAAGGGTTATGTATCAATAACACATGTGAAACACATAAAATAGTACCTGGCATTTAGCATAACTATTTAAGTGTTGGCTTTCAGTTAGTTGACTTACCACAGATTAGGCATCACTTATTCAGTGAAAGCTTCTTTCATTCCCAAATAAGTCAAATACCATCATTCTAGACTCACCCCTACCTTTCTTCATAGCACCAGTCACATAGTTTTATACTTATTTAGTAGTTTTTAAAAAATAACTGAGATATTGGCTACACAGTGTTTCTTTTATTCTTTTTTAAAAGATTTTATTTTTATTTATTTGAGAGAGGGAGGAGAGAGGGAGTGCAAACATGAGTGGGGGGAGGGGCAGAGAGAAAAGCAGACTCCCCGCCCAGCAGGGAGCCTGATGTGGGACTCGATCCCAGGACCCTAAATTCATGACCTGAGCTAAAGGCAGATGGTTTACTGAGTGAACTACCCAGGTGCCCCTTCTTTTATTCTTTTACTTTAAAGTTTATATACTCATTCTTTAAAATTTTGTTATTGAGTATTTTCCAGTTTTATTGATGTATAATTAATGTAGAAGAACCTGCACATATTTAAATTATATGATTCTATATATCTTTGACATAGGTACACAGATACAAAGTACCACCACAATCAGGCCATATCAAAGTTTTAAGTAACCTTAAAACCAATATATGTTTCCACAATGGGTCTTTATGTGATGTGTTCTGATACCTTATCTGCCTGAATGTATATTTCAGCCACATACCTAGTTTAGTTTCATGTAAAATCCTAAGTTCAAAGTTCCTTTATTTCAATATTTTAAAAATATTTTTTTCATGTTCTTCTTGCATGCCAGCTTTATTCTTGTAGCTTTTATGTGATTATTTGTCTAATGTCTTTTTCCATAGAGAGACTGTAACCTCCATGAAGGCAGGGGTCATGCGGTTGGTTTATGTTCATCATTTTATCCCATTGTGTATCCAGCACACTGCCTTGGTATCTTGTAGATGCTCATTCATATTTGTTGAATGAATGAACGAAGATTTAGGATGGGGCAAATTTAGAAATATATTTGGGATAATGTTTTGGATGGCTTTGAATGCTTGTTGAAGAGTTTGCATATAATTTGGCAAGCAATAAAGTTGTACAAGGTTTTAAAATATTGTTGTGTAGTGACATAATTAGAGGCATTTTAGGAAGCTTAGTCTGACAGCAATATATTAGGCACATTGGAGTACAGGAAACACTGGTGTACATGGAAACCAATTATAGTGCCATAGCCAAAATGCAGGCTAAGTAATGAAGAGATGAACTGAGATGCTGGGTTTGGGAATTGCAAATTGAAGACATATTTGAGATAGGACAGGACTTGACAAGGGTGATTTTTAAATTTCAGTTCTAGATGACTAAGATATGGTATTCCAAGAACAGAAAGAAGTGGAAGATTTCAGGGAAGCAGGTAGTTTGAATGAGGCATATGTTCTGAGTTAGGTATTGAATGATTTTGGTTTGAGGTGCCCTGGGGATGTTCATATCAAGATGGACAGGAAAAAGCTGAAAAGAAGACTGCGGAGCTCAGGATATAGGTCAAAACTAGAGATAAAGTCTTAAACAGGGTGGGTCAACTGTGAACCATGGGTATCCAACTTGCTGCCTACTTTTGTGTGGCCTACACACCAAGACTTCATTTTACCTTTCCAAGTGCTGAACAAAAACTAAAAGGGGAATAATATTTTGTGATGCATGAAATTCAAATGTTTGTTTTTTGAGCAAAACCATACTGGTTGCTTTTGTGCACAAAAGCAGAGTTCACTTGTTGCGTCAGAGACTATATGGGCTGTAAAGCCTAAAATATTTACTGTCTGGCCCCTTATAAAAACAAAAAACAAACCAAAACAGACAAAAACTTGCCATTGTATACCTATATTGCTGAGTTGTCAGTTGTTATCACTCTTCTATAAAGCAATCTGACCAGAACAAAAAACCAAAACATGAAAATAGTTGTGTTAAGATAACAAAATTACAGAATTTTCCCTGCTTTTACAATTTTTTTAAGTATTTAGAGAAGACTTTGATAATTTTTCTTAAAACAAACTTTATAAAAATTGATTCAAGTATTTCAGGCAAAAGCAAACAGATTTACTATTTGAATGAAGAACAAAATTCTAGGCCAATTATAAAAACTTTGTTAGGTCATACCAAACAAAATTTTATACAAATGAAACTGACTGTAGGATGTGGTGGGGGAAATTAGAAACTAGATTCTGCTTGTTTAGCCACAGGAAGGGGCTATGTCATAAATAGGTCAGTCACCTCTGGTTGAAGGCCCAGGTCTTAACTTCAAGACATAAGAATTCAATTTTTTAGTTATCTGGGAGTGGTTTTTGAGTGTATTTCTTCCCAGTAGGAAAAATTACTTGGTACACTAAAAAGCAAAGGCGGCTAGTGAGCCTGTGGAAAGTAGTTATTGAACTACAATAGCTTCTTACTGTAAAGACATAGTAAGACTGACCCAGATGCTCTCCAGATCAATCAGGATACCTTCTATTGTGGATAAAGTGGATAAATACGGAGAAATCAATGTTCTTTGACTCTCTTATTTTATTTTATTATTTTTATTTATTTATTTATTTTTAAAGGTTTTATTTATTTATTTGACAGACAGAGATCACAAGTAGGCAGAGAGGCAGGCAGAGAGAGAAGGGGAAGCAGGCTCCCTGTTGAGCAGAGAGTCCCATGTGGGGCTCCATCCCAGGACCCTGGGATCATGGCCTGAGCCGAAGGCAGAGGCTTTAACCCACTGAGCCACCCAAGCGCCCCTGACTCTCTTATTTTAGACCCTATAATGATCTTTACACTTCAGCTTCTTAGCATTATACCATTGTAGACAACAATAAAAAAATACCCAAAGATTTTTGATATTTATTCTCTTTGATGAAATTAAGGAAGAATTATAGTCTTTCTGATGGAATTTCAGGGAACATTGTAAAAGTTAACTCAGAGAATGATTTTTATTAATCTCTTTTTCCAAATTTTGTGAAATTCATCCTTTTGGGAATTATATTTTCACAACCTCAAATTAAAGAGGGTACTTAAGATATTTTGTGATGATTTTTCAGCTGCCTTTTATTTTCCTTTCAGCATGATCAATAAAATAGGTAAGAAATATCAAATCATTAAAAATACAATTTTATGGGGTTTGAGGTATATAGAATTATTTCAATATTTAGAGTGACTTGAAATAAGCTATAATTTTTCTGTGGTAATTGTTTAGCACATATTTTCTGATGTGATATAAAATGGCAGCTGGAATGACATAAATGTATGTAAAAAAGTATGCTTCTTATGTCAGACATGTCAAGTTTGAGGGGCAAGTGAGGACAACATGGAAAAAAAAACCCTCAGAAATCTGTTGGAAATGTGCTGCTCAACCTGTGAACAAAGATCAGGCCTGGAGATACTAGAACTGAGAATCAGGACAGAGTAGAAGATAAAGGCAATAAGAAATGGAAAGAGAGGCTGTATGCTGAGAAGATAATATACATAAAAGTTTCTACTGTGGTGTCTGGCACATACCTTACACACCATTAACCCTACTAAGAATGATTGGTTGGTTGAGGAAGATTAGAATTAGGCAGAGAAAAATAAGCCATCAAGAGAGGTTTAAAAAATAGGAGAATCCTATTATTAAGGACTGGAATATTTCATAAAGTTTCTTCATAATTGAGGTCCTTTCTTCCAAGATTGAACTCTATACAAGTATTTGCAGGGGCGCCTGGGTGGCTCAGTGGGTTAAGCCGCTGCCTTCGGCTCAGGTCATGATCTCAGGGTCCTGGGATCGAGTCCCGCATCGGGCTCTCTGCTCAGCAGGGAGTCTGCTTCCCTCTCTTTCTCTCTGTCTGCCTCTCAGTCTACTTGTGATTTCTCTCTGTCAAATAAATAAATAAAATCTTTAAGTATTTGCAGTAACTGGTAAAAAGAAATCAAGCAAACAAGCAAGCGAGGAAAAAATAAATAAATAAAACATTCACAGTTCACTTGTCAAGAAAGTTAACTTCTCTACACTAACTGAAGTTGACAACATCAACAAATAAGAAAATTGTTAAATGCAGAGGTCATGGAGTGGTTATATACAAATGTAATGGTAAGCATATATCACAAACCAATTTCAATATACAAAGAATAAAGAGAAAGAAAATCTGAATATATCACTAAAGAAAATCAACAAGACATGAAAGAGAGAAAGATAAATGATCAGAGAAAATCTTCAGAAACAATTGCAGAACAAATAAAATGGCAACAAATACATATCTATCAATAATTTATTTGAATATAAATGGACTAGATACTCCAATCAAAAGACATAGGGTGACAGAATGGATTAAAAAAACCAAGACCCATCTATATGCTGCCTACAAGAGATCTATTTTAGACCTAAAGACACCTGCAGATTGATAGAGGATGGAGAAGCATCTATCATGCAAATAGATTTTTAAAAAAGCCAGCGTAGCAATACTTATTTTGGGCAAATGGACTTTAAAACAAAGACTGTAACAAGAGACAAAGAAGGGCACTATATAATAATAAAGTGACAATCTAACAAAAAGATATAACTATTGTAAATATTTATGCACCTTAAGTAGGAATACTCAAATACATAAAACAGTTAATAACAAACATGAAGGGACTAATCAATTATAATAATATAACAATAGTAGGGGACTTTAACACCTCACTTGCATCAATGGACAAGTCATCTAAAGAGAACATGAATAAGGAAACAGTGGCTTTGAATGACATACTGAAATAGATGAATTTAACAGATATACTCAGAACAGACCATCCTAAAATAGCAGAATACACATTCTCTTCAAGTGCACACAGAACATTCTCCAGAGTAGATCACATATTACCCACAAAACAATTTCCTGACCACAATGCTATGAAACTAGAAATCAACCACAATAAACAATCTGGAAAGATTACAAATACATGAAGGTTAAATAACATGCTATTAAATAATGAATGGATCAACCAGGAAACCAAAGAAGAAATTAAAAAGTACATGGAAACAAATGAAAATGAAAACAATGTGGTCCAAAACCTGTGGATGCAGCAAAAGTGGTTCTAAGAGGGAAGTTTACAGCAATACAGGCCTGCCTCAAGAAGTAAGAAAAATCTCATACAACCTAAACTTATACTCAAAGGAGCTAGAAAAAGAACCAACAAAACCTGAAACCATCACAAGGAAGAAAATAATGACGATTAGAGCAGAAATAAGTGATATATATATATCATTGATTTTTGTATATATATAAGTATATATATATAAATAATAGAAAAAATATATATATAATAGAACGAATCAATGAAACCGGAATCTGTTTCTTTGGGAAAAAGAAAAAACAATAAAATTGATAAACCCCTAACCAGACTTAACAAGGAAAAAAAGAGAAGGACTCAAATAAAAGAAATTATAAATAAGAAAGGAGAAATAACAACCAACACCACAAACACACATTTATAAGAGAGTATTATGAAAAACTATAAGCCAACAAATTGGACAACCTAGAAGAAATGGATAAATCCTCAGAAACATAAAAACTACCAAAACTGTTACAGGAGGAAATAGAAAATTTGAACAGACCAATCATTAGCAAAGAAGTTGGATCAATAATCCAAAAAGTGCCAAAGAACAAAAGTTCAGGACTAGACAGCTTCACAGGTGAATTCTACCAAACATTTAAAGAGTTAATACTTAGCTTTCTCAAACTATTAAAAAAAGGAAAAACAGGAAAAGAAGGAAGATGTCCAAATTCATTCTATGAGATCAGCATTACCCTGATACCCAAACCAGATAATGACACCACTAAAAAAGAATTACAGGCAAATTTCCCTGATAAACATTGCTACAAAAATTCTCAGTGAAATACTAGCAAATCAAATTCAACAATACATTTAAAAAAGAATCATACACCACAGTCAAGTGGGATTTATTCTGAGGCTGCAAGGTGGTTCGACATTTGCAAATAACCAATGTGATACAACACATCAAGAAGAGAAAGTCTAAAAACTATATGATCACTTCAATAGATTCAGAAAAAGCATTTGACAAAGTACAACATTCATTCATTATAAAACCTTTAACAAAATAGGATTAGAGGGAACATACCTCAACATAATAAAGGCTATCTGTGAAAATTAGCCATAGCTAACATCATCTTTAATGGGGAAAAACTGAGAGCTTTTCCTCTAAGGGCAGGAACAAGGTAAGGATGTCCACTCTCACCACTTTTATTCAACATAGTACTGGAAGTCATAGCCACAGAAATCAGACAACAAAAAGAAATAAAGTGACTCCAAATCATTAAAGAGGAAGTAAAACTTTCATTATTTGCAGAAGGCATGATACTATATATAGACTCTACCAAAAAACTGTTAGAACTGAGCAAAGGCTTAGTATTCAAAACAAATTCAAGAAAGAATTCGGATACAAGATCAGAAAAGTATTAGAATACAAAAATGAATGTACAGAAATCTGTTGGATTTCTATATCCTAATAATGAAGCAGCAGAAAGATAAATTAAAATAATCCCATGTACAGTTGCACCAAAAATAAGATACCTATTAATAAACCTAACCAAAGAGGTGAAAGACCTGTATTCTAAAATCTGTAACATTGATTTAAGAAATTCAGGAGACCCAAAGCAGTTGAAAGACAGTCTATGCTCATGGGTTGGAAGAACAGGTATTGTTAAAATGTCTATACTACCCAAAGCAATCTACACATTTAATGCAATTGCTATCAAAATACCAACAGCATTTTTCTCAGAACTGGAACAAATAATCCTAAAATTAATATGGAACCACAAAAGACCCAAAATAGCCAAAGCAACCTTGAAAAAAAAAAAAAAGCAAAGCTGGAGGCATCACAATTCCAGACCTCATGTTACATTACAAAGCTGTAATGATCAAAACAGTATGGCACTGGCACAAAGATAGACACACAGATCAATGAAATAGAATAGAAAATCTAGAAATAAACCCACAACTATATGGTCAATTAACCTTCAACAAAGCAGGAAAGAATATCCAATGGGAAAAAGACAGTCTCATCAACAAATGGTGTTGGGAAAACTGGACAGCTATATATGAAAGAAGAAACTGGACCACTTTCTTACATCATACAGAAAAATAAATTCCAAATGGATAGAAAACCTAAATGTGAGACCTGAAACCATAAAAATCCTGAAAAGAACACATTTCTCTGTGTTCAGCCATATCTGAAACATCAGAAACAGACATTTCTCTGACATCAGCCATAGCAACTTCTTTCTAGATATGTGTCCTGAGGCAAGGGAAACAAAAGCAAAAATAAAACACTGGGACTGCATCAAAATAAATAGCTTATGCACAGGAAAGGAGACAATCAACAGAACTAAAAGGCAACTTACAGAGTGGGAGAAGATATTTGCAAATGACATATTCAATGAAGGCTAGTATCCATAGATATAAAGAACTTCTAAAACTCAACAGCCAAAAGCAAATAATCCAATCAGAAATGAGCAGAATACATGAACAGACATTTCTCCAAAGAGGACATCCCGATGGTGAACAGACACATGAAAAGATGTCATCATCACTCATCATCAGGGAAATGCAAATCAAAACAACAGTCAGAAATCACCTTACACCTGTCAGAACAGCTAAAATCAATAACACAAGAGACAGTATGTGTTGGCATGAATGTGGAGAAATAGGAGCACTCATGCATTTTTGGTGGAATACAAATTGGTGCAGCCACTGTGGAAAACAGTATGGATGTTTCTTAAAAAGTTAAAAGTTGAACTATCTTACCATCCAGGAATTGCACTACTGGATATTTACACCCAAAATATAAGAACACTGATTCAAAGGGATACATGCCCCCCCTATGTTTACAGAGACATTATTTATAATAGCTAAGATATGGATAGAGCCCAAGTGTCCATTGGTAGATTAATGGGTAGAGAAGATGCAGTATTTATACACAATGGAATATTTAACCATAAAAGAATGAAATCTTGCCATTTGCAATGGTTTGGATGGAGCAAAAGAGTATAATGCTAAGTGAAGTAAGTCAGTCGGTCAGAGAAAGACAAATACTGTATGATTTCATTCCTATGTGGAATTTAGGGAAGAAAACAAACAAGCAAGGGGAAAAAATAGAGAGAAAGCAAGAAAGAGTCTTTAATTATAGAGATCAATCTGATGATTACCAAAGGGGAGGTGGGTGGGTGGATGGGTTAAGTAGGTGATGAGGATTAAGGGATGTACTGGGGATGAGCAAGGATGTTGTATGGAGCTGTTAAATTACTATATTGTACACCTGACACTAATATAACACTGTATGTTAACTGTTTCCTTTTTCTTTTATAGCAGCAACCTCTTCCTTTTGTGTTCTGCCAAAGGTGAAGCAATTTTATGACATGTTAAAATTCTGGGAAGTTCTAGAGTTCTAGATTTTCATTTGTCAGTGCTTTTCCATTGTCTCTACCTGGTCTTTACAAGAAAGATTGGGTGCGAGTAGAGAGATCTGACAGCATACCCCTTGGTGCCACACAGATATGAAAATCTGTCCACTTTCTCGGCTTTTCTCATATGCAAAACAAAAGCTGTAAACCTCTGGGGGAGGGCCAGGAAACCATTATGTTTCTAAGACCCAGTCCAAGATCTATTGCCTCAGTGTGTGTGTGTGTGTGTGTGTGTGTGTGTGTGTGTGTGTGTGTCAGGGTGGGGTTGTGGTGTGGGGGCTGTTGTATCTAGGTAAAGATACAGTTCTGCTGTGGGCAAAGGTAGAAGCAAAAGCCATTTGCCACAGAAATTAGAATAGGAAACCCTTCTGCCACTACTATGAACCTTGCATTGGGTAAATAGGAAAGGGGGTCTGGAGGAGTGACAGAAACCTCTCTCCAGCCTGACTTCCAAAGGTTTGATTCCTGGGAGGGGGTAGAGGCAGAAATACTAAAAAAGCCCATATCCAGGGTCCTGGGAACTCATGGTCTGCCTAAGGCTGAGGATGGATAGGAGAAATAAGAACCCTCTCTATCCTACTGTGAATTGCCCATCAAGTAATAAGCAATGACAGTCTAGTGCTGGGGAAAAAGGAAACAAATAGCAAGATGGTGGATTTAAATTCAACTATATAAATAATTATATCAAATAAAAATGCTTCAACCATCCCAGGTAGATGGCAGACTTTGTTAGACTGAATATAAAAACAAGACCCAACTACATTTTGCCTAAAATTAGTGTAATTTAAATTTGAAAACATAGACCAGCTAAAAGAAAAAAAAGTTTGCAAAAAATAAACCTTGCATTAGCTAATTAAAAGTAAGTTTGAGTGGCTATATTCATAACAGAGAAAGTAGACTTCAGAGCAAGATACTTTACCTGAGATAAAGAGAAATATTACATAATGATAAAGAGATCAGTGTATCAAAAAATATAACAATCCTAAATATCTACACACCTAATAACACAATTTTAAAAGACTGAAACAGAAACTGATAGAACTGAAAGCAGACAAATCCACAAATATAATTAGAATTTCAATATTCCCATCTCAGTACTGATAGAAAAAGCAGGCCAAAAATCAGTTAAGGATCTAGAAAGCAATCAACTAGATCTAACTGATATTTATAGAGTATTCTATTCAGTAACAGCAAAATGTGTTTTTTTAAGTACAGATAGAATATTCACCAAGGTAGACTATATATAGAAATCTCTACAAATTTAAAACGATTGTAGTCATAAAAATATATTGTTCAACTACAAAAGAAGTAAACTAGAAATCAGTAGCAGAAAGGTATTTAGAAAGATCCTGCAATATTGGGAAATGAAAGAACACAATTCTAAATGGGTTCCTCAGATCGAAAGGAAATTATAAAGAAAATTAGAGAATATTTGAGTTGAATAAAGGTGAAAGCACAACATATCAAAACTTGTGGGACATCTGAAGCAGTTGAGAGAAATGTGTAATATTAAATATCTGTATCAAAAAGGAAAGAATAATGACCTAAATTTTTACATTAAGAAACTAGAAAAGAAGAACAAAGTCAGCAGAAAGAAGGTAATAATGGTAAGAACAGAAATTTGTGAGATAGGAAGGAGAGAAATATAAAGAAAATCAATAAAGGAAAAGATGTTTCCTTGAAAAGATGAACAAAATTCTTAACCTACTAGTTGGACTAATAAAAAAATAAAGAAGACAAATTACAAATATTCAAAGTGAAATAAATACTATCACTACAGATCTTACAAACATTAAAAGGAAAATAAGCTAATGTATGAACAACTGTATACCAGTAAATTTGACAATTTCAAAGAAATGGAAGAATACCTTCAAATATGCAAAATACCAAAGTTCACTCAAGATGAGACAGATCACAGACCTCTACCCCTGAAACAAATAATACATTATATGTTAATAATAATAAAAAAAGAAATAATGATAGAAAGAAAAGAAGCAGTAGATCGAGTAGTCCTGTATCTATTAAAGAAATTGAATTAGTGGTTAAAAATGTCCTTCCCACAAGGAAAATTCCAAGCTTAGATGGCTTCATTAGTGAATTCAATCAAACATTTCAAGAAGAAATATACCAATGTTATACATACTTTTATAAACATAGATGTAAATATCTTCAGAAAAATATTAGCTAATCAAATTTAGTAATATAAACAAGGATAATACATTAAAACCTAATTGGATTATCCTGGGAATGTAAGCTTGGTTTCGGTTCAATAATTACTCAGTGTAATTCCACATATCAATAGGCTAAAAAGAAAAAAATACATATGATCTTCTCACTAGATGCAGAAAAAATTATTTGACATTAAATATCCTTTCATGATAAAAATTTTCAGCAAACTAAGAATACAAGGGAACTTTCTCAATCTGATAAATGGAGTCTATTAAATACCTACAACTATTATTGTATTTAAGGATGAAAGTGTAAATATTTTCTTGCTAAGATCAAGAACCAGGTAAGGATATCAGTTCTTAACTATTTCTATTAACCTGGAAGTTGTGGACCGTGAAATAAGGCAAGAAAAAGAAATAATAGTAATGCAGATTGGCAAATAGGCATTCTTTGTTTTTATTCATAAATGACACAATCATCTACATATATGAAATAGAAGAAAATCCCAATAGAAGAAATCCCAATGAATTTGTGAAAAACATAGTAATGTCACTAAGTGAATTTAGCAAAATTTCAGGATATAAGACCAACATATAAAAATGAAACTTATTCTATATATACTAAAAACAAGTGATTGGAAAAATGAAATAAACAACATGCTATTTACCAAAGCAACAAAACCATGAACTACTTGGGGTAAATTTAAATGTACTTAATTTTTTTCCTTTCACTTTCCTTTCTTTTTTTTCCCTAAAGATTATTTATTTGAGGGAGAGAGAGGGACAGCAGGAGTTGGGGGGGGGAGGGGAAAAAGGAGAGAGAAGCAGAGTCCATGCTGAGCAGGAAGCCCAATGCAGGGCTGGATCCCAGGACCCCAAGATCATGACCTGAGCAGAAGACAGATGCTTAACCGACTGAGCCACCCACAAGCTCCTTTTTCCTTTCATTTTCTGTCCCCAATCACATTCCCTTTCCTCTATAGACACTAGAATTAGTGCATGCAATACATCCTCTTCCAATACACTCTCCTGATACTTACTTAGAAATATATGTACCCTTGAAAAAATAAACAGTGGTCTTTGTGTATATTTATCATTTTTTTAATGTAGTGAGTATAGTGAGTATAATGTATAGTGCTTGTCCCATCTACCCAGTCCTGACATTTCACGATCTGAGCTAGAGTACACCAATGAGTTCTAAAAATTCAAAATTTACAAAATCAGCAACACAAGACACAAACCCAAAAGGCTTAAGAAATAATTGGGAATTGATACGTTGGAAGAAATGTACATCTATTTGTTATTTTGTTTCTAATATACCCTGGAAAAGTATTTGTTTTGTATTTTTTGAGAATTAAAGCTATTTTGAAAAATTGGTTCTTTGGTATTATATGAGAAGTAACTGAAATACAATTTTGGCTCCCCCCAATCCCCATCTCTTTTTAAAGTGAGAGCCTGACCTGATGATGGTGTAGAAATTATTCAGAAACACTTCTGTTATATATTTAGCAGGAGCTGCCACCTGCAGACAAAAAATAAAATAACAAATCACTGTCCTTTTTTCTTTTAAATGAAATTGAATTAATTATCAGTACTTGTTTTTCTTAATTTAACATAATCTGGCTCCCTCTTTCTTCTACTGATTAAATGGTTTTTCCTGCTTTTTTTTTTGTTGCTAGTTTTCTTAATTCCCAATTCTCACTTGTTCTTTTGAACATCATCATGTTCTTCACCTCCCTTAATCTATTTTCTGGTAGACCAAAAGACAGTTTTTAATTTAATTTAATTTAATTATTTTTTTCAGTGTTCCAAGATTCATTGTTTATGCACCACACCCAGTGCTCCATGCAATACGTGCCCTCCTTAATACCCACCACCAGGCTCACACAACCTCCCACTCCCCACCCCTCCAAAACCCTCAGTTTGTTTCTCAGAGTCCACAGTCTCTCTTGGTTGTCTCCCCCTCTGATTTCCCCAATTCACTTTTCCTTTCCTTCTCCTAATGTCCTCCATGTTATTCTGTATGTTCTACAAGTAAGTGAAGCCATATGATAATTAACTTTCTCTGCTTGACTTATTTCACTCAGCATAATCTCCTCCAATTCTGTCCAGGTTGATACAAAAGTTGGGTATTCATCCTTTCTGATGGAGGCATAATACTCCATTGTATATACGAGTCATATCTTCTTTATCCATTCATCTGTTGAAGGGCATCTTGGCTTTTTCCATAGTTTGGCAATTGTGACCATTGCTGCTATGAACATAGGAAAACAGTGTGGAGATTCCTTAAGAAATTAAAAATAGAGCTACCCTATGAACCTGCGATTGCACTACTGAGTATTTACCCCAAGGATACAGATGTAGTGAAGAGAAGGGATATGTACCCCAATGCTTATAGCAAAAGACAGTTTTGATTGGATTTCTAAACAATAGTGATTGGATTTAAGAATTTAATTTTAGATTATTTAGTATGTAAATAGCTCTAGGTTTTGTGACATGTGAAACAATAATTTTTCTTAGATTTTAGTCTCCAAAGATTAGAAATATGCTTATTTAACTTGTCTTTTTTTCCTTCGCTTGTCCATGAATAATTTTTTAAGTTTCAGATTCAGCTTTAAGAAGTATTTGAGTGAATTCAACATAAAAGCATAAGCTTTCATCATTTCTCTTAATCTCTGTTTTGCTGAGATTGAATTTCCATCCTCAAATGCATTCCTCAAAGTTTCTTTGTTGTTGAGGCTGTTTTTCTTTATGTCTACAATTAGATTATAGTTGACGGGGATTCAAGATGAGGCCCCATTGACCAGATTTAAATATTCTGGTATCAGTTGCTTTTATTTATTCCTGAAAGGGATCATCTTAATGTTCAGTGAAGACAAATGCATTTGTTTAGGACATAAGAGAATTGTACTTTTAAATATTTAACTGAAGTGTTAGCAGTATGAATTAGTCACTTTAGGCTCTGCTATGCTGGATACAAAAATCCTCACATTTTAGTGGCTTAACACAATAAATGATTACTTTTTACTTACAACACAGTCCAATAGCAATTGGGACATTATCCTTCTTATAGATCCACCAACTGGAGCGTGTGCTATTCATGGTTGCCAATGGACAGAATAAGAGGGCTATAAAAAGGCAACTCAGCCTTATCTGTCTCAGCATGAATGTGACATTCATCACTTCCACTTACATTTTATTGTTCAGAACCCGTTATATGGCCCTAATCAAACTGTAGGGAAGGCTGTGAAATTTGCAGAAGCCCAGGAATGTTTGACGAGAATTCATCTCTGTCACATTGCTTTTATTGTTATTCCTTGACTTTCTCTTTCAGAAAATAGTGATAATGAAATAGATGAAAATTTTTTCAAACAAAAGAATTAGAGTCCTATTGTGGAATTTTCAAAATTAGTAAAGTGAAGTTTGGAGCCAAACTAATACATATACAAGATTTATTTTCAATTCATTAATTATACTGATGCTAATCAATTGATTTTAAAGGGCTTGTGAGATTTAAAATTATGTCCACAAATTCTTTGCCATTTATGTCTTCTAAAGGTGGAGCCTAATTCATCTCTCTGGGTGTGGGTTGGACTCACTTTATTTGTTAATAGAACATGGTGGAAATGAGGATATGTGATTTTTCAGGACTAGATCATAAAAAGCATCATGGCTTCTTCCTTGCCCTCTCTTTTGGGTCACTAACTCTGGGAGAAGCCAGTTGAAAGGTTTTGAAGATACATTAGACAGCTCTATGTATGTGCAGTGAGGAATTGCGGCCTCCTGCCAGTAGCCATGTAGGTAAGCTATTGTAGAAGTAGATCTTCTAGTCTCAGTTAAGCCTTCGGGTAAATGCATCTCCAATAATCTCATGGGACTTTCTGAACCTAAGCCACCAGCTGAGCTGCTATGAAATTCCAAACCCACAAAAACTGGGAGATAATAACTACTTTTGTTTTAAGTCACTATGATTTGGGGTAATCTGTTATGCAGAAGTAAATAACTAATTCAGCATTATAAAATAAAGTCCTACTTATTGGCTCATTAAAAATTTTCTAATGAAATGTTAAATAAAAATGTTTTAATTAACATTTTAACACTTTTAAGTAAAACTTGAGTACTCTATGTGTATAGGGGAGGAAGAGGGCAAAGTTATTCAGTTGTGTTTGTGTCCTCTTACAATGTTACATTAACAAATAACCAACCGAGAGAATTTAGATGTTTTCATTGAAATAGTCGAAATACATAGAGATTAAATAAATACAGTATACTCTCAATATTAGAAAAGGATTCTAATTTTAAAATCAGTCATAATAATGTTTAGTTCATTTTAATGAAAACACAGATTGCATTATCTTTGTATATAGTATAGAAGAAATATATTGATGAATATTAGAAATCAGACTTTGGTCATATTTATATATGCTGTCAAACACTTGCTATAATAAGTACAATTTGATATTTGGTAGTTCAAGCTTGGTGATAAAACTAATCACTATTCTTTTATAGTGAAATTTTGTGGGAAAACAGCAAATTTTCTTTTATTTGTGTGTTATATTTCTTTTCTTTTACCAATAAGTTCCAAGGTAAACTTTAACAATTAGTTTATCTTTGAGGAGATTTTAAATATGGCCTGTATTGAAATAGTTTCAACATATTAGTTAATAAGTAATAATATCATTATGGTCTCCCAAAGAATCAGTCTCATTCTGCTCATGCCATTGGGTCAATAAACTTAGGCTGAATTGTTAAAATGTCTATACTGCCTAGAGCAATCTATACTTTTAATGCCATTCCTATCAAAATTCTACTGGTATTTTTCAAAGAGCTGGAGCAAATAATCCTAAAATTTGTATGGAGTCAGAAGAGACCCCGAATCGCTAAGGAAATGTTGAAAAACAAAAATAAAACTAGGGGCATCACGTTACCTGATTTCAAGCTTTACTGCAAAGCTGTGATCACCAAGACAGCATGGTACTGGCATAAAAACAGACACATAGACCAGTGGAACAGAGTAGAGAGCCCAGATATGGACCCTCAACTCTATGGTCAATTAATCTTCGACAAAACAGGAAAAAATATACAGTGGAAAAAAGACAGTCTCTTCAATAAATGATACTGGGAAAACTGGACAGCTATATGCAGAAGAATGAAACTTGACCATTCTCTTACACCGTACACAAAGATAAACTCAAAATGGATAAAAGATCTCAACATGAGACAGGAATCCATCAGAATCCTAGAGGAGAACATAGGCAGTAACCTCTTCGATATCAGCCACAGCAACTTCTTGCAAAATATGTCTCCAAAGGCAAAGGAAACAAAAGCAAAGATGAACTTTTGGGACTTCATCAAGATCAAAATCTTCTGCACAGCAAAGGAAACAGTAAAAAAAAACAAAGAGGCAACCCACGGAATGGTAGAAGATACTTGCAAATGATAGTATAGACAAAAGGTTGATATCCAGGATCTATAAAGAACTCCTGAAACTCAACACACACAAAACAGATAAAGATGTCAAAAAATGGGCAGAAGATATGAACAGACAATTCTCCAATGAAGACATACAAATGGCTATCAGACATATGAAAAAATGTTCACCATCACTAGCCATCAGGGAGATTCAAATTAAAACCACATTAAGATACCACCTTACACCAGTTAGAATGGCCAAAATTAGCAAGACAGGAAACAACATGTGTTGGAGAAGATGTGGAGAAAGGGGAACCCTCTTGCACTGTTGGTGGGAATGCAAGTTGGTGCAGCCACTTTGGAAAACAGTGTGGAGATTCCTCAAGAAATGAAAAATAGAGCTTCCCTATGACCCTGCCATTGCACTACTGGGTATTTACCCCCAAAATACAGATGTAATGAAAAGAAGGGACATCTGTACTCCAATGTTTATAGCAGCAATGGCCATGGTCGCCAAACTGTGGAAAGAACCAAGATGCCCTTCAATGGATGAATGGATAAGGAAGATGTGGTCCATTTACACTATGGAGTATTATGCCTCCATCAGAAAGGATGAATACACAACTTTTGTAGCAACATGGACAGGACTGGAAGAGATTATGCTGAGTGAAATAAGTCAAGCAGAGAAAGTCAATTATCATATGGTTTCACTTATTTGTGGAGCATAACAAATAGCATGGAGGACAAGGGGAGATGGAGAGGAGAAGGGAGTTGAGGGAAATTGGAAGGGGAGGTGAACCATGGCAGACTATGGACTCTGAAAAACAATCTGAGGGTTTTGAAGGGGCGGGGGGTGGGAGGTTGGGGGATCCAGGTGGTGGGTATTGGAGGGGGCACGGATTGCATGGAGCACTGGGGGTGGTGCAAAAATAATGAATACTGTTATGCTGAAAAAATAAAAAATTAAAAAAATAAATAAAATAGTTAAAAAAAAAAGAATTGGAAAAAAAAAAACTTAGGTTGATACTCAGGCTGATACCCTGATTTTGGGCATGCAGCTCATAATGAAATCTTAAAAAATCATTGAGTTATAATTCACATATCATAAAACTCATTCCATGAAAATATACAGTTCAGTAGTTTTTAGCACCATCACCACTGGATTGTTCTAATTCCAGAACATTTTCATCACCTCTAAAAGAAACTCTGTATCCATCAGTGGTCACTCCCAATTCTCTCCTCTTCCCAGCTCCTGGCAAACACTAATCCACTTTCTACCACTGGACATGTCATATAAATGTTATCATGCAGTCATATGTGGTCTTTTGTGTTTGACTTCTTTCACTTAAGCATAATATTTTCAAGGTTCATGGATATTGTAGCATTGATTACTACTTCATTCCTTATTATGGTAAATAATATTCTATTGTATGGATATACATTTCGTTTAGTCATTCATCAGCCGATGGACATTTGGGTTGTTTCCACTTTTTGTTTATAGTAATACTGCTGTGAACATGCGCAATTTTTTTTGTGTGTGTGGAAATGTGTTTTCATTTCTCTGGTGTTTATATGTAGAAGTAGAACTACTGGGTCATATGGAAATTCTAAATTTATCTTTTTGAGGAACTTCTAAACTGTTTTCCAAAGCAGCTGCACGATTTTACATTTCCATCAACAATGTATGAGGGTTTCAATTTCTCTACATCCTTGCCAACATGTGTTATTATCTGTTACTGATTATCATCATCTTTGTGGATGAAGTAGGGTCTTCATTTTTATTTTCATTTCCTAATAACTAATGATGTTGAGTATCATTTCAGAACCCATTTCTGTCCATTTGTATATTTTCTTTGGAGAAATGTCATAATGAAAAAATTTAAAACTTTCTCATGTCGCCCATTAATCCAGACATTAATAGGTATAGGTATAAAAGTTTTAAAGACATTTTATATATGAAAGCTTCACTTACAAATTACCCTTTGTTAGCTGCATCTGCTTCTCTAGGACCAGTCTTGAGTAGGTAATACATAGAAATTAGCCGTGTTCAAGCATGTTTGGACTGCTCCTTATCCAATTTTGTACTTCCCAGACACCTAAATATCCAGGGGCAGGGACCACTTAATTCAAGAATCTATAAGAATACCTGATAAGGTCCTTAAGATGTAGAATTAATGAAGAAAACAAAAGAGGTTAGTTAAAAATGAGTACTGTTTAATGAGAACTATATTTAGTTTTCTATATTGTTAAGTGAAATTATATCCAAGAACTAGTAATGCTATACAGTGGGAATATTGACATTATTAATTTTATTTATTTTGATTCACTATTTTTCCATGTTTTTAGAAAAATTTAAAAATACGTATTTTGTGATTATAAATTAAATACACATTTATTGTGTGTGTGTGTGTTTTAAAAGATTTTATTTATTTATTTGACAGAGAGAAATCACAAGTAGTCGGAGAGGCAGGCAGAGAGAGAGAGAGGGAAGCAGGCTCCCTGCTGAGCAGAAAGCCCGATGCGGGACTCGATCCCAGGACCCTGAGATCATGACCTGAGCCGAAGGCAGTGGCTTAACCCACTGAGCCACCCAGGCACCCCATTTATTGTGTATTTGAATGTGTACACATTTATTGTGTATTTGAAAATTTGAAGACTATAAAATACAAAAGAGAAAAGAAAAGCAACCAGTATTAGCATACTGGTAAGAATCCTCTTAGATATTATATGCATGCAATTAAAAATTGTTTGCTTTTTTTCTTAAATTACTTAGTGCATACACATAGAACAAAATAAAAAGATCAATAGGGCACACAGTGAAATATTCAATCTCTTTCTTCCCTGTGTTCCAGTTTTTCTACCCAGAAGCAACCTCTATTATCAGTGTCTGGTAAAATCTTCTAGAGATATTACATACAAATACATAATACATACACACATGAGTGTTTTAAATTGCCCCTCTTTAAGGTATTGGTGAAAGTTATAAATCATGGATGGTTTAAGACAGTGGTTTCTTTTCCAGTCCAATATGCTTTTCTTTTGCTCTTTGCTTGTTCCACTTCTATAGATACTACTCTTTGCCTATTATTTTGCAGGATTATCACTTTGTGTACGTTCCAAATTCACTGTAAGCATTGAATTTTTATAAACGATATTCCTAAGAAAGTTTACTTCTACAGTATGCTCTGTAAAAGCACTAGAAATTCCTCTGCCACCATTTTGTTGATGTCAATTTCCCATACAATAGTATTCTAACTTCATCATATTCAACCACAGAATTGGATTTATAATCTATTTCTATCTCTTGCTGTTGCTATTAAAGCTTTTAGAGTTATTTCTGATATCTTCAGTATGATCTCCCTGATATGAGGAAGTGGCGATTATAAACTGTAATAATAAGTACTAGAGTTTATAATTTGAATTTCTTATAACATTCAATGTCTGTATTGCTTTGCAGACTGTAGGTGTTTAGTAAGTGTTTGTGGATCAAGTGATTCAAAAGAAAAAGCATACCTCCAAAACCTTCGCAAAAAAAGCAAAACAAAATAAAACAAAAATCTCAGTATGGAAGCAAATGCCCACTAAAGTTACAAACTGATTCCAAAGAGTTCTCTTCTCTATGCAAATGTCTCTATAACATATAGGTAAGAAATTTTCACTTTGACCATTGTTTTGAGAAAACGTTGAAAGAAGTAATAAAATCTTTTAAAAATCTCTATTTAGATTTGATTTTTATGTTTGCAGTGTTTAAATTATACTTTTACATGAAGGGAAAGACAAAAGCAGTGGTAGGGCTTGGCGGATGGACAATTGTCCATAGATCAGCAAATCACTTGTGAGCAGGATCAGATTATTTGGTTTCAGGTCTATGCCTAATTCCCAGGCTCTCCAGATTATGGGAAAGCAGGTTTACAAGATACTTTGGGTATCATAGAAGAAATAAATAAGATTTAAGAAATAAGAATTTCAGGCCTGCTGTTTATTTGATCAGTTATATTAAAATAAGCATTATTGCTGACTTGAGGGTAAAAACAGACTTCTCCAGCAGACAACCCATGGGGGCTTCAAAAGGAACATCTTTCGGCCTCGGTTTGGAATTACTCCTTTCCTTCCTGGCATTCTGTTATGGAAGGAGTGATTAAGCAACAGAAGTAGGGAACTTTATGAAACACGTGTTCAGGGTTCTAGAATTTAATTCCAGGCATGCAAACAGTTAAAGATATAACTGTAGAAAGTAGGTTCAAAGTAACTGGCAGTAACCAGTTCTTAGTTCAAATGGTTTTCAGTGTTAACAACTGACCTTTCCATGACATTAATTTCATTTTCTCAGCAACCAATTATGCCATCACCTTTGGGGCACTTTGGGCCCCCATAGACCAGGTTCAGTGTAAAGAAAAAAGCTCAGCATCTGGCCCTTATTATCTTTTTTGTCATCCAGGCATCACCAAGTGTTCCCATCTGTGTTTAGGCCTGACCACTCATGCAATTTTTATAGTAGCAAGTGAAAATAGTTTGGAAATTTCCAACTTGGAGGCCAACACTTCATGGAAAACTTTGAGAAGCATTTTATTTATTAATAGGAACTCAGTATATTAATATTCTTAGTGTATATTTTTGTAACTTTTCTATTTTATTAAATAGATTATCCTTTTAAAAACCACTTTTCTGCTAGGCAGAGAACAGGCAGAAAGTAGAGAAGTTTAATGCACTGAATGCACAAATTAGCATATATGAAAAACAATAGCCTTTTATTATTAGTGTATATATTGTGTAGAATATAAATTAAACAAAAAATATTAAATAAAGACACAACTACCACTCAGAAATCACTACTATTAGCTCCTTACTATACTCCTGGAAAATGTTTATTAAAAAAATAACTATAATAAGCATTCATAATAAATATATAAAAATTTGATATATAAGTTTAGCCAAGTTAATTTAAATTTAATATTTAACCCAACTCAAGATGTTTTTTAAACCTTATCTGATAATGTTTTCCTCTTTGAGAGTTAGATCAAATTGGCATTTACAAATAAGAAAGACAAGACACGGTCTGATTCCTAGAGGGCAGGAGTTAAGAATACATAGAAAATGCAATTGTTTTTCTCTGTCATGTCACCTGTTCAATGTACAGATAGTCTTCATAATCACATTGGATAGTTGGAGTAGCTGACCTTCAAAATATGGTCAAGAGTATACTGGAGATAGTTAGGCAGAAATGTTTTCAAATTCTCCTAAGCCAGAGGTCTCATAATAAGAAGAAAACAGGTGTTGCTGTCAGCAGCAGTTATCAAATCTGGTAAAATCTTACACTTCAGAGAGTACACAGTACCGGCTATTTCCTCCTGGGAGGCCCTCTCAGTGAGATTCAGATATATTGAGGATGCCCTATGGCTAGGCAGGAGTGCAAATGGGGTTGCCAGGCTCATAGGACCTCTCCCTACATGCTTCGTCTTTCGGGTCCTCCAAGGCCACAGATGTATTTTACATTGATACCAACCCTGGGAAACTGACCTAAAAGACTCTTTAAAATATTTTGGGGCCTCCAAACTCTAGTGAGTAGACTGTCTTTGAGACTGAGACTGTTCTTAGAGCGTCGGGGAGGAAGGGGATGGTGTTCCTGTATAGTATCATCCTGAGCAGAGAATAACTCAACAGTGGTGAGGCTCTTCAGGTCCCCTAAGCTAACTGTCACTGTTCCGGCCTACCCACTTCTGGGGTGTTCTGGAGACACACCCATATCTAGTAGGAACCTATAGAAGTCTAGGAGTATATGTCAAACCCAAAGACTCTATTGGGAGCGAGCTAATTGCTTTTGTATTACAAGTAGATTCCTATTATTTCTCTCTCCACCTCCGCGGGAAAATTATTAAACATTGATCATATGCTCACATGGAAAATTATAGATCAGTGATTTTACAAAGGAGAGTGAGTTAAGTGAATTTTATATTGCTGCTGTAAAATAATCTATAAAAAGGAGAGTGAAAAAGCAGAAGTCATTAGAAACACATGTTGTCTGATAACACAAATTATGTTCATTGTAAAGGGGATAATATGTAGTTACTGACATGACTAAGAGTTCAGTTGAAATTTGTTAAATTACTTTTTTAAAAAATAAACTTTTAATTTTATTATTATCTGTTGTTAAAGACTTTATTTGAGAGAAAGAGAAAGCACAGAGGGGTAGAGGGAGAAGGAGAGGCAGACTCCCTGCTGAGCAGGGAGCCTGATGTGGGGCTCCATTCCAGGACCCTGCAATCATGACCTGAGCTGAAGTCAGATGCTTAATGGACTGAGCCACCCAGGTACCCCTAAACTTTTAATTTTAGAATAGTTTTAGATTTATTGAAAAGTTACAAAGATTATACGTAAGGACATTGTATATCCAGCATCCTGTTTCTCCTATTGTTAACATCTTACATTAATATTTATACTTACAGTATATTATATTTTGCACAACTATTGAACCAATATTGATACACTATTATTAATTAAATCCATATTTTATTCAAAATTCCTTAGTTTCCTCTAATGTCTTTTTTCCGTTCCAGAATCCATTCCAGGATACCACATTACATTTAATCATCATGTGTCCTTAGTCTCCACTTGTTTGGGACAGTGTTTCAGACTTTCCTTGTTTTTGATAACCTTGACAGTTTTGAGGAGTACTAGTCAGATATTTTGTAGGATGATCTTCAGTTTGGGCTCATCAGATGTTTTTCTCATAAGGAGCTCAACTCTAGAGTTTCTTGAGTGGAAGACAACAGATGTAAAGTGACATTCTCATCATATCCTATCAAGGGCATATGCTGTCAACATGACTTATCACTGATGGCATTAAGCTTGATGACCTGTTTGAGGTAGTGTTCGTCAGGCTTCTTCGATATAAAGTTACTCCCTCTACTCCCTCCCATACTGTACTCTTTAGAAAGTGAAAGCTCACATTTAAGGGAGTTATGCTCCACTTTCTTGAAGGGGCATTATCCTCATAAATTATTTGGAATTTTTCTTTGACAGGAGATTTGTCTATTTTTTCCCATTAATTTATTGATGTCATCATTTATTTATATCAGGATGAACTCATGGATATGTATTTTATATTTTGGGTTATAATCCAATACTACTTTATGTATGTTCTTGCTCAAATTGTTCCAGCTTTTGTTATTGGGAACCCTTTCAATAGGCTCTTACAGTGTGTGTGTGTGTGTGTGTGTGTGTGTGTGTGCGTGTGCGCGTGTGCACCTTCTTTCTGGCACTTTCTGCCACTACAAGATATCCCAAGCTCATCTTGTATATTTCCTGTCCAGCCCTAGAATTGGCCATTTTTCCAGGAACCTTAGATTCCTTTTATTGGACAATAGTATTAGACACAAAAGTCTGGGTGCTGGTGCGCTGGTTACTACCAGGGTGTGTTATTTCTAAGTGATCTCAACTTGGATATATAAGATTGTATATTGTAGGGAAAAGACTATCTACCCTTCTAGGTTTGTTTGGCTGGGTCTATGAAATAAACTGACAGTAGGCAGATCAACAAGAGAAAAGGTATATAAATTTGTTATTAGGTGCACAGAAGTATCACAGGAAAAAAAAGTGAATACCCCCCGCCCCCCAAATCAGTGAGATTTGAGAACTTTTATATTATTTTGAGAGAGGAAGGGAGTGGGAATGGAGGATTTAGGAGGCAATATATGATCTTTAGGGGAGATGAATGGACTCTTTGAAGAATAGATAGGAGGGAGGTATGGTGTTTTATGACAGAATTTGGGTGTGGTGTCGACTTCCAGTCTCCTATCTTGTGATAAGAATTAATGTTCCCTGGTTGGTGAAACTCGCAGGGAGGTTATGACAATGAGCTCCTTTTGGAACATCTTTCTTTAGGCCCATAAGGAGAGCTCAGAAAAAGCCTTTTCCTGCATTTGCTATTTTTCAAGTGCCTTCAGTTCAAAATAATCAATGTACCAAAGTGGCATATTTTGGGATGGCATGTCATGAACTCCTTCAGTAAAAATGACATATATATATATATATATATATATATATATATATATATATATATAAAACCTGTACTTATTTCCATATCTTTTATCTGTATCTATATTAAACTGAATATGAGTTCATACTGATGTCCCTTGTTCTGTATTTAAGGGGAAAAGTTGGCAACAGATGGTGTCTCACAGCAAGTTTTATTTCAGTCCTGCTCTGATCGTATGTGCCAAATCTACTCAAAAAATCATTGTCCATTCTCTGGGCCTCCTCTGAAGATCAGATTGCATTGAAAAAGCACGCTTCTGCTGGGAAGAAAGCACTGCATCATACTGGAAGTGCAGTAGACGTTAGGGGAAATACAAGAGGCAGGCAAAGGGTGCAACAGTTTTGCTCTTTGACTAGATGCCAGTGGAGATATGAAATATCAAATATGGATATATTTTGAGGCATTAGCATTATTGTTTCTCCGGGTATGAACATTTCTGACAGTCACTGATGAAGAGAAGTGACTCACCCGGTCGAGGTAGTTTGTCTTACTTGACTTGGCAGAGATGAAGCAGGAGCACCTAGCACTAGTAAATGGTATCAGTAAGGTGCCTGTAATTTAAAACAAGTATGAAAGCTGAGGTCTTTTTGTGTCTGAATCTTTTTGCATTGCAAAAATAATGTATTCTTTGTTAGTCTAGGGCCTTTGCAAGCCAACTTAGTGGGAAAGAAGCCCATGCCATCAAACTTGGGTGTCAGTGATAGGGGGAGGGAAGGAAAAGCACAGTATATTTCCATTACAGCAGGAGGCGATTGCGATGATAGGGCAGCCGGGCAAGGAGCTCTCAAGATACGTTTCTTACAACTTGAAAAAGGGAGAAATGCCTGGGGAGAACTGTATTTGGCCAGCATCAGCTCTCTCTGAGCATCTTATTAAAATATCTGAAAGCATAAGTTGACAGGTAAGGAAAATGTGGAAGAACCAGTTTTGAAATGCATTAAGAGATGGCACTAAAGATATGCCATAGCTTATTATAAAACATTCATGTCTGTAAACATCTGATTTGAGAAACTTCCACTTTTCAGGTAGGGAGGATTGTTTGAAAGAAAAGGAAATAAGAGGAATGGAGGATAGAACAATGTCAATGAAGACTTGTTAAAACAAAGGTTACTTAAGATCATACTATGCTTTTAGCATGTTTTCACAGACTAAAAAGATAAGACTATGAACATATTAATATTCTTGTAAGCATTACATATTAATAGGATTTCTAGCTCATTCTATCTAGCTGTACACAGAATGTATCCATGTGTATTAGTAGGTACAGGATTTTTTTGTTAGAGTATTAATATATAATTATATTTATCTTGGTAAACATTTCTAGTGTGTATTGATAAATACCATAATGTAACAGACCAACAAATTAGTCTCAAACTTACCTTTGAAATCAAAGCAAGATAATATTTATGATTCTATAAACATAGCTTAATATTCTTGGCCTAATGCAATTGGAGTAAAACAGAAAAGTATTTTTGGAATTGATTTCATTTTGTGAATTGTTCACATGCATAGCAGAATTCCCCATGCATTGGTGAGTGTAATTGTGCACCTAGGTTTATTAAGGCAAAGGAGCAATGGAAAATGCATGGCATTGTAGTACATAGATGTTTAAAGAAAACACAGTATTTCATTAAAGAAGGTGTGGTTGCATAGAGCACATTTATTTCATTTCTGTTCATCAACTCTTTAGGTTCTTCATTCCTTCTTTTTATGATCATTTTGATTCAGGAATCACTAATACTTGACAATAATAAGAGAAATCAAAAAGATTTCAGTCATAAGGAATTGGTATCACAGCATAGAATTTGCTTGTATTTATCAGTCTTTTGCCAACAATAAAAAAGATCAGGCCTTTTATGGCTTTCAATGTACAAGCTTTCCATGGATAGTGAAAAATGTCCCCTCTTACATGTGGTTATATATATTTAATAATAAGGACCAGTATTTATTGAAAGCTTGCTATGTGTAAGGCACAAAAAATATAGGCAATAATTTAATCATAACAGTTCCCCCATTTTAGAGATGAGGATCTTGGAGTTTAAAGAGATGTGGGTAAGACTTATACAAACTGTACACTTAGTCAATAGCAGAACCAAGTCCTAAATTCAGGTCTTATAAAGAGATCTTTTAATCTGAAAGCTGATTTGCCTATTGTTCTAATGTTTTCATATAACTAAGGGGGGGGCGTGGAATATGCCTAACCACTGCTACAGTTTTAATATGTACTTGGCTTATAGCCACTGTCTTGCTTGATCTTGCCACCTCCTAAGATTCCAGGGATAAAAATAGCAGCTAAAATTATACTTAGGGGCCCCCAAAATATTCTGGACCAAGACTGGAGAAAGCTCTTTTCAAGTGCCTATCAATTACCAATTCCAGTTGCTGAAAACTTTTGTGCTAAAACTAAATAGGAAAGTCATGATTAGGACCAAATCTCCAAGTCATAAATCAGTCGCGATTGTGTGTTGGGGTTGGGGAAGACACAGTTTCTTTACAAGTGAGTTCTGCTCTGCTTTTGAAAATTTTATTTTAAACATGCTCCAAAAATTTGAGAAGTAAAACTGCTTTGGAACTTGGGAAAGAGGCCAGAAAGCACAAGGCAGACTTAGGTATGTCAGGCTTAAACATACCCAACCTCTAAGACACACCCTAATGATGGTTTGTCTTGATGTCTTGCGAGAGCCTATCTCAGGGATTTATTAGCTTATAATTGATCTAAGCAGGTTACATATACAAAAATCTCATGGATTTCCTACTCCTAGTTTTAAGTAATGGGCTTTTCTGTCAATCATTTTTTTCACCTGTTCCTAGTAGCTTCAAGCCTTTGCTGAATCCTGGGTATAATGTTTAGTCAACTAAAATGTCATCAAAGCCGAAGACGAATCTCACGGTAGCAGCAGGCAATATAGAAGACTAAAGGCTCTACCACTACTTTTTAAAAAATCCATCTTGACCAAACCAATGAGTTTATGATTTAAATTAGTCATCCTCATATTGTATTCTAAAGAGTGGGAGTTTTTGGAAGTGACTCAGGTATCATGGAGGGCAAGGTGAGAACAAGAGTCCATAGTGGATGCTGTGTTGGGCGGCTCAGCTCCTCTCCTCAGAGCCAAAGGATTTACTCTGTTAACTGCTGGGAGTGCTGCCAGATGACAAGCCCCAGCTGTCAGCTCTCTCTGGGAATTGCTTTTGGCTGAAGAGCTCCCCTGTCCCAACACAGGTCAATGCTTAAGGGCTGTCTCTGTTTGAGGGCACCCCATAGAGTCGCCGAGGCCTTGCGGTGACTGTATTGCATGCCTCCCTTTGTCTAATCCTGTTTTTTTTTACTTCCTTCACAGTTGCTGATCCCAGAGCACTCCCTAATAAACTTCCTGCATGCTAATTTCTTCTGTTTCCCAGGGAACTGGACCTACAACAAAATCAATTATAGCAGCTCTGCTTTTATTGCTGAAAAATATTGGCTATTCATGTAAGATTTCACTTAGGGCAAACCAAATTAAAAATCTTTGAAAGCCATGGATCTAATTTTAAACAAATGCTTCCCCTTATATGAAAAACCATCCTTATAGTTTTGTGCAAGGCCAATTTATTTAAGTTAATCCTTCCAAACCAAGTGTGTTTTCCTTTTGGGATTGTTTCTTCTTGGGCTTTATTTGTATGTTGTGTTTACATATATACTCCTGTGCCTATTAAAGCTGAAAATACAGCAAATAATGGAATCATAAATATTTTTTATATTACATATATAAAACCAAGAAACTATACAACAGAAGCAATTTTAGCCGATCAGAGAAGGGCATTCAGTAAATGGCATAGATACTCAAATATTGATAGGATTTTTTACATATCCCATCCCTTCCCCTCAAGGAATAACTCTTAAGATTTTGTCTTAAAACAGCTATGGTATAAATAAGGATATTGTATGCAGAATTTTCATTCTTCTGTTAAAAAAACTCACATTAAAAAAATACCATCAACTAGCTTCTTATAATAAAGGAGTAAACCAATTAAAAAGAGGCAGGGCTTTATGATAAAATTCATTGTGTTCTGTGGTGGACTGGAAAGTTATCAAAGAAATTTCCAACTAATTAAGTTGTTGGAAGGCTAAATGATAAAATGTTAACTGCTGAAAAGATAACTCAAATTTAATAAGCATGTGTATAATTAAGTTCTGGATCTTAGCAGGTCCTTGCAGAGCTTATTCAATAATTCTAACATACACAATAGTCAAGACAACAAAGGAGAAAAACAGTTTGGATGCAGAGGCTGATTTTGAGTTAGGTTTTCCTACTACTCTATCACCTGGGAAGCCATATACACATCAGGCCTTAGCTTTCTGCTGCAGCATTAGGGATGGTTCACTTTCAGGTATGTTGTTGCTTTGGCAATTTCTAAACTTGGTGTGGCAGCAATTAAGTGATATATGGCACATGATATAGAGAGTCAGAAGAGAAACTAAAGATGCAGGGTTGTGAAAGAGTATTATTTATTGGAAAAAATAACAAAGTACTTTATATACATGTTATTTAACATATACGATCCGGGTGACTCGAACATTCTAGTAGTGGATTTATTCTGTAGCCTGAAATACCCAAGCTTAGATACTTGAGAATTCCTGATCGCAACTTCTGAGTTTTTTTTTTTTTTTAAATCAAAATTTAGTAGATAAAAGTCTATTGAAAAATACTGGAAAAATATGAAATTTAGGTAGCATCAATGACCACATGTATTCTAAAATATTCTTTTTGGAGAAACAGTGATTTCATCAAGTACAACACTGAAAATACATACAATCTCCTAAAAATATGCAAGTGTAAGATAGTAATCCTGCATATGCAAATAGTAGCAATATTCTTCCATCAAAAGTGAATAAACTTTATAAATATAACATATACATTAATTCACTTTCTTTATGCATTATAAGCATACTTTTGGAGTGAAAGAACTCTAAAATACAACCAGTGCTTAATCTTTGTTAATGCATTATAGGGAATACATGAGTAAATGAAGTTGATTTATTAATTTGCCAAATATTTTGAGCATTTATTATGTGCCAGGCACTGTGTTAGATAATGCAATTTGTGAACCAGATAGACATGCTCTCTGCCTGCGAAGTTTATTGTCTAAAGGAAGAAGGTGTGAGGGCTGCCTACATGGCTTTGGTAGGTTGGGTTGCAGACCCTTGGTTTCCGCTAACATAGTGATCTTTGGTTGGAAAGATCCAGCCCTGCCTCTGACTTGTGCTCAGCATGGAGGATGCTTGGGGTTCTTTCTTTCCTTCTCCCTTTGCCCCTCCCCACTTGAGTGGCTGCATGTGCATATGCGTGCTCTCTCAAATAAATGAATAAATCTTTTTTAAGGAAAGGAAGGCGCTGACAAATAAGCTATTACAATATAGCACGACAAGTACTGATAGGGTAAGTGCAGGGTTCTCTGAAAGCACACGAAATAGCAGAAGTGGACTTAACAGAGAAATTTTCCTGGGGGACCTTATGTCTAAAGGTCTTAAAGCTGCGGATGTGTTGGTCAGTTTCGTGGGGAGGGCCTAAAGAGAGAAGCTAAAGCATGTGCAGAGTTCTGGAAGTGAGTAGGCATGTCTCTCACAAGGAACTGAAAAAACAAATTTGGTAAAGCTGAGTGTTGAAAGGGACAGGCATAGTGCAGAGAGATTAAGTACACAAGAACCAGCTCTTGAGGGGCCTTGTAAAACATAGTAAGGAGCAAGCACTTTTTCATAATGGCAACAGGAAGCCACTGAAAAGATTAAGGCGCAGGAGATCAGAGTTATGATTTAGGAAGATTACTCTGATTGTAGAGGGAAGAATGAAGGCAGGGGAGACCAAGTAGGATTCTGTGATAGCTGTCTAGGGAGATGATAGGGTATGAACTAAGTTAGTGATCCTGGGAATCAAGAGAAGTATAAAGATTAAAGATTTTTTAGGAAGCAAAATAGGGCACGGTGATTGGTTATAAGTGGGCAGTGTGGGAGACAACTGTCATTTGCTGAGACTGGAAACATAGGAAGAAAAAGAAAAAAAAAACGGTTTGTGAGAAGGATGCTGAGTTCCTTTTGATTTGGATATACCGAACCTGAGGTACTAAGGCATAAGCAAGTACTTATGTTGGGCAAGCAACTGAATGTATGGATTTTATATTCTGTACAGTGCTCTGAACTGGAGATATGGACTGCAGAGTTGTTAGTATGAAATGGTAACTGAAACATGGAGTGGACACATTGTCTGAGGCAATGTGTAGGGTAGGAAGAGAGTAGGTTGTGTTCTTTTTACATCATCCTTGGTCAAGTCTATTACTAGAAGCATTAACAGGTATGAAAGTCTTATTTTTTTCTCTTTTTTGACCTGTTGAAGCCATATATTGACAAGAAAAACATTTAAAATAACCTGAAGTCAGTAAACATCTGTAAAATAACTGTTAAGTATAATCTACAAACCATACAAACAGCCCTCAATTGCTCAATATCTAGCTTTGACCATCTGAGCCTTCTTACTTTACAACAAGTCTTTACGTAGGCTGGAATTTGCCTTCCATCAGTTCTGTAACTGTTTATTTCCTGATCATCTGGATCAATGGATATGCAGCTCAGTGACAGCCCAGGGAGATTTTGTCTGATCAAAACATGAGATTACGTAGGGACGTGTTGGTCAGAGGACAACCATAATTCATTATTCCCACATGGAAAAGATACAGTTTTGGGTGGGTTGATGGGAATTTGCTTCAATATGCTTCCTTTTCAATCTACAGAAGTCGAGATGGGGCTGTGACCTGTAGGGTGGCTAATAGGTGGCTGCTACTGTTTTAACAGCTAGCTTGCCAGGCGAACAGAACCCTGATTTGTTGTGTTTGCCAATGTTGATAGTCTGAATACTCCCCTCATAGACAATTTCAGGCTACCAACTGATGCCACTGAAGGTGGGCTGGGGGGAAAAAGTTATACAATTGGTTTTTGCAGATCAGTTCAAGCTGGCCCTGGCACAATACTGGACCAAGTATGATGTGACTGGTGGCCCGGAACGGGAAAATACCTTGCATATCACAGCTTAAGATATGAGAGGACTGAATTCTACAAGACACTGAGTTTCCACTTTAAGGAACATTGACTTATTCATCTCTGGCCAGTTTATTTGTATATTTTAACCTTTCCCATTTGAATTGAGAGCTGTGGTATAAATGATGTATTATATCTAATAACCTTAGTATTGTAACCTCCATGTCTTTATCCATAATCACTAACGGTGTCTAAAATTGGCTTGTATCTGAGATTGAAATGATTGAGAACCATTTTCCATTTAATTCCTTACACTGTGAACAAAAGAAATGACCAGTTTCTTTTCATTTCAGGGTACAAGTATAATCTACAGTCTAATATATTTCACAAAAGAAAATACATTATTTCCATCAAAGAAGCAGAGATTGTTTTTTCCCTATCAAAGCAAACAATTTGATGGTATGCTGCTCTAACCAATAAAAAATTCAGTAAGAATAGCAGCAAAATATCTCTTTATGTGATTTAATATATGTCCTGCTAACAGCAGTGTGCAGATACATAGTATTGATGTATATTTTAAATAATTACTATTCAAACTTACTTTACAAATTTTTTTCAATATTAGCACTGGTGGAATTAGAGCTATTATTGTGCATACTGTATCTTTTTTATATTCCAAAGGAAAATTAAATTTCTTGGTAGCATTAGAAAAGAGTGCCTTTTTAAATATTTAATGCAGACATACAAAAATCTCATGACTTCTATTAAAAACCTCACAATTCTGCTGTGCACAAATGAAGACACATTTTCAAATAACTTGCCCTTATGCCAAATTCATAAAGGTTTCTATAAAAATATTTCAAACACACAATGATATAATACAAAGTCTTTTCTTTATCAAACTTTAAAAGGTCTGTATTTATATAAATCCACAGTACTTTTTAGTGCCCTCTGATTGGTATTTTTGTTCAGGATTATCTGATTTTCGAAAACAAAGTTGAACACTTTTCATCAGTATTCTGCTTCAGCATGGAAGACATTGATAAATTATAGAATAATTTTTTAAAATAGGATTGGGTAAAAACTTTACAAAGCAGAATATTAAACACTTCATATACTTTAGTTACTGCCCTGCTAAAGATAAAAATACCCCCATTGTCTCATTTCCCTCTTATTTAACTTGAATTTCTAGATAATTATCTTTAGTGCCCCTCCTTTGTCTATATAGAGGGTCTTTGAGATGCAAGTGTACAAATTTTAGGTTCTTTAACAAAATCCAAAATATCACTAAGCCATTTTCTGTTTTTAAAGTGTATTTAAAGAAATGTTTGTTCAAATATAAAACCCCAAAGTGCTGAATTAAAACACATTAATAACATGACCAGCCAGTTATTGATGTGGCTTTAGCCTTAGAGGAATATTATTAAAATTGGTTGTTAAATTTCAAATTTAAGCATTTGGTTTTATACTGTAATACTGTATTTCCAATACGGATATCAAAGAGACCAAGCTGATTTTTTTTTTTTCCTTAAAGACATAGTGAAATATTTTAGCCATAATACAAATCAATTTTGTGGGGGGGGGGCACTTCCATGCCAAGATAGGAAATAGATTTTTTTAAATCTTAGAATAATTGTTATAAAAGAACTATAAAATGTAAATTTCTGGAAAAAAAATACATGGAAAATGTCTCTCTAGAAAAAAAATACACAACTTGTTAGATACAAGAAAACATAACATTACCATGGAGTGCAGCCAGCAATAGACATGGCTTAAGAGTCTTAAAAAATTCACAAAAGGTAATTAGCACCAAAATTGTCTAAAATTTCAAATGATATACTGAAGTGATTCCAGACCCAAATGTTACACGATAAAAAAGTTACATTTAACTTTCATCAGTCATAATAAATATATCCTTTTCAATCTTTAGAAAATGTGCTATCTTTAACTGATTTTCATCACAATATTAAGGTAGTGTATAGTAATTACGTTTATATTGGTTTGGGCTGAGCAGGAACATAGATATCCAAATTATTTCCCAAATAGTAAGGGGTTATTTGGTGGGTATGGGTGGGGACAATTCTCCCATTAAAACTTTGTTTTAGCTCCTTGCTCCATCATTTTTCTTCTAAAATGTTTTATTGGAATTCTTTATAAGATCTATATTGCCCGGTTTGAATTCCATATCCTGTTATTTTCCCTGCTCACTTTTTGGTGTGTTAAGATTGACAGTGGGAATAAGGTGGGGTCTGTAAAAGTGGGCACAGATCACAGTAATAAAACAAGACTTTTGAATAAGCTACCAAATGTATATTCAACCCCGTGATAATCAAGAGTTGAGTTTAGTTTTAAACAACGTCCACTTATAAATTTAATTACAAAACAGCACATAATTTGAAACAAGGCAAACTTTTCAGCTTTCATGTAGTGAAATATGTAACTTCACCAATACATATACGGCTACCAAATATGAAACAACAGCTTATTTGGCCATATTTTACTGTTGCACATAAATAATGACAAGGCAAACAACAGCAACTAGTCCAAGGGCTTGTAAGCCAAGGAACCACAGCATTATCCAAAAGAACATGACTATTACTGGTTCCACAATTCGTTCTCCAAAATACATCCTTGTGAAGCCCATCTCGATGAGGCTTTTGTTCAATTCACCAAAAAGTGTTCCCATCTTTTTGTAGTCATCTCCAACAGGTTCGCCAGTATGATTTTGTGATTCTTCAATATCCTTGAAAACAAAAAGAAAAACAAAAAACCAGAAAATAAAACATAAACATAAAATGAGAAATAGATGAAGGTCCGTAAGAAAAATGAATATCTCACCGTTCTCCCAAAATACTGGGTGTCATTCTGATAATCATTCAGTAAATATTTGGGATTGTTCCTTTCAATTTTCATATAGAATGACTATATCTGTGCCCACCTTTCAAGAATTTGGAAAGCCCCAATTTATTGATTTCTGTAGAACCAACAATGGACCCTCAATATTGATTTATAAGATTACGGAAGGAGCTGATTCATTTCCATTCATTTTCTAGTTTCCTGGGATTATAAAAAACAGCTGCTTAAAATGAGGAGTCATGTTTGTATTATTCTTCCCCTTTACCATGATTTCAAAAAACTTTTCTATCAACCTCCTGTTTTGAGGCAGGGACCCAGATTGCTCTGTCTTGTGAAAGTAAGCTTTTTAGTCCATTCCCTTGACACTGAGACTTCAATGAACCTAGCCTGAGCTGACTTGTCAAGTCTTGTTGCTACTATTGAGCATTTCTCAGCCATCACTGCTGTGATCTTTCAGTTTTAGCCCTGGCTAAGGAGATCTCAGTGTAGGCCCTTACATAGTTTCTTGTCCAGATTCCAGAAATGTCCTAAGTGTGTCTTATTAATCTCATCAGAAGAGATAAATAGTTTTCAAATAGGAATAATTTTGTACAGTAAGTCCAAAAGTCCACCTGGAAGTCAGCTCCTAAGAAAATGTCCATGTGTACCCAATATACATACCAAAAAATATTTCCAAAAAAAGCTCACTATTTCTATTACCTCCCAGTCTTATTACAAGTAAGGCCTTTATGCCAGTTATTGAGCTACTACTGTCTCTCAGCTTTAAATCAATCCTTGGAATTCTAGAAACATTTTTGGCTTGTTAGTCTCTGCCAATATAGGGACTAATGAAACATTGCACAGCTGGAGAAGGAAAGCAATTTGCTCTCATTTGCTTCTGAAGGGTTTGTTGGTGCTGTCGGGTTTTACTCTAGCAACACTTCTTCAATCTGATAGTAGTAATTTCTTCTAGTAGCAGCCACTGGTTTCAACTTGGGGATTTCCCAACACTTGCAGAACCAATCTCAATGTGCCTTCTTGAGACCAGATCCAACCTGTGGGTGCCTATTCCTCAGCTATCTTGTTCTTAGTTCTATGGGATCCCCCCTCTGAGTGAAGAGACATCAGTACTGGGAGAGCAATGATGGGTTCTTGAAAGTCTGAGTTTCAGCTCCACAGGGTCTTTCCCCAATCTTCTCAGTTTTAGTAAGTCTACCCCTTTTCTTGGCTGCCCCAGGCCAGGCCTAGGAGTAGGGGCTGCTTCCAGGTATTGTTACCTACATGAGTTTTAAATTTTAGCATACTCTGTAATTCCCTGGAGGGTTTGTTACAGCACAGACTGTTGGGCCTATCACCAAGGTTTCTAATTCATAAACTGGGGCTAAAACTTGGAGTCAGAATTTGCATTTCTAACAAGTTTCCAGTTGAAGCTTATGATGACTGCCTGGTGATCATTGTTTGAGAAATCACTTCCTTAGTGTTCTCTTTCTGCCTTTTCCACTCTTCAATGCCTAATTAATAATTCTTTAAATTAAATCATATTTGTTGAAATCACTGATATAATTTATCCTCACTAGACCCTAATATAGTCACAAAAGAAAAACTATGTCACATAGGTGACATAGTTATCTGATTATAATTTATTAAACCTAATTCCATTTAGGAGTCATGATTCAAATCAGTAATTATATACTGAATACCTACTAGCTCATTGTAGGTACAAGATGGAGAATTATTCATAGAACAAAAAAATCTTAAGGTAAAGGGCTTGACATAATAAAAAGTAAGTATTAGATAAGATTAAGTGTGCTGTCTAACCAGAGGAAAGTAAACTTAGAAAACAAAAGTCACCTGTGAAAAAGAGCCAGTGAATTTGAGCAAGTTTTGAGGCACTCTTCAAATACATGAATCAAACCTTAGATTCCTTTAGTAGAAACCAAAGCTTGATCATTTCAGCCATCTATATATAAGTAAAAATATTTTTATTTTAAAAATGCCTTATTATCTCATCTCTCTCTATATATACACAATTTAAAGCATATATTTAAGGGAAGAGAGAGTGAAATCTAATTTTTATTTACAATAGCAGATAAAATGATGTTCTTTACGACTTTAAGGTGATCTTTCCCCATATAACAGCAGTTTATATAGAACACAGAATATCACTAATGAAGTAGAAGGAAAATTAAACTTACTGGGGCATTATTGTTAAGTCTATATTTTAAGTTTAAGCCAAAAGTATTTTTGAATTACTATTTTTAAGCCAGAATTATATTTACATATAATTGTAAAATTAGTTTTGGACTTGCATTTCTATCAAAAAAAGAGTGGAAAAAAACAAAATGCTGTAGAGGGATTTGAAATCCAGGCTCCAACACTTAAACTGAGTGACCTTGACCAAATCACTTTCACGAGCTTCAGTTTTCTAATCTACAAAATGGATTTACACGATTCCTTTTGATAATGATAATATTCTCTTGAATTATACTTTACTTGTTAACCTTTCCTTAATTTTTGTGTTTCATTTCTCTTTTTTTTTTTAAGATATTATTTATTTATTTGACAGAGAGAAAGAGAGAGAATCACAAGCAGGCAGAGAGGTGGGGGTGTGGGTGGTGGGGGAAACAGGCTCCCTGCTGAGCAGAGAGAGCCCCATATGGAGCTAGATACCAGGACCCTGAGATCATGACCTGAGCCGAAGGCAGAGAGAGGCTCAACACACTGAGCCACCCAGATGCCTCGTGTTTCATTTCTAAACTAGTTTGTTTCTCACTGATGTGCTGTGATTGGGTGAATTTTATGTTTCTCAGGTTCTCATACTTTTATGTGTTCCATGATGATATTCTACATTATAAAAGAAAAAAAAAAATCTTGTTCTTGCCTGAGATCAAGCCCTTCTGCTCTTTAGGACAGAACTTGAAGACTACTTGATTTAGTTTGTAATTCTTCTGGCGCCTCACTTCTCTCTATTCCACCAGTGTCTTATATTGTTGATAATCATTTCTAGCCTCCTTTTCCTACTTTTTATTAAAGTTTTTTGTTTTCTTTTTTACTTTTTCCAGTTTCTTTTAATCTATGTACTCATTGTACTTTTGGGGTTTTCTGTTGTTACCGAAGATTTTTAAACTTTTTTTTTTTTTTTTTTTTTTTTAAATTTATTTTTTATTTTCAGCATAACAGTATTCATTATTTTTCACCACACCCAGTGCTCCATGCAATTCGTGCCCTTTATAATACCCACCACCTAGTACCCCAACCTCCCACCCCCCACCCCTTCAAAACCCTCAGATTGTTTTTCAGAGTCCATAGTCTCTCATGGTTCACCTCCCCTTCCAATTTCCCCCAACTCCCTTCTCCTCTCTAACTCCCCATGTCCTCCATGCTATTTTTTTTCAACATGTTTGTGGTTGTAGTACAAAGAAAGTACCCTAATCTGATATGGTTCCTTCTGAAGATTCGCTTTAAATTTTTCTACAGACTGCTTGTGGGTTTTTCAGGGAAGAAGTCGGTGTTGCAAGGAAATCAAAAGAATCAAAACAAGGAATTAGCTAACTCCTAGAGGCCAAGCAAGCAGGTCGCAATGGATCACATCATCTCAAATCCTGAGAATACCTGTTGGGATTGAGACTGTAAGTAGAAGACCCAGTAAGGACCGGTCTTGGCAAGATGTGGGTGTTACAGCCTGTTTTGTTTTTTAATATGAAAAATTTCAAGCAGGGCACGTGGGTGGCTCAGTGGGTTAAAGCCTCTGCCTTCCGCTCAGATCATGACCCCAGGGTCCTGGGATGGAGCCCCGCATTGGGCTCTCTGCTCAGTGGGGAGCCTGCTTCTTTCTCTCTCTCTGCCTGCCTCTCTGCTTACTTGTGATCTGTCTGTCAAATAAATAAATAAAAATCTTTGAAAAAAAAAAGAAGAAAAATTTCAAGCAAACACAAAATTAGAGAAAAATAGTACAGTGGTGCCCTGTACACCTATAATCAGATTCAACAATTACCAAAAGTTTGCCACTTTACAGCAGTACTTCTTAATCTGGACAATCTAAAGGAGAGGAAAAAGTAAAAATCATTAGAAGAATGCTTAAAAGTGGCATATTTCACAAATGAAGTCCTGTGGAAACATCCAAAATATCCATCAAAGAATTAGATAGGTTTCAAACAATCCTAAAGGAAAGATATTTAAGAACATGGAAAAGCAAATAGGCAGCATTTTTAAATCAGTGAGATTATAATTAATTTCATTCCAGTATTTTCTATACCCAGAATATCCACCACAAATACATTATCCTGAAAGGTACAAACATTGGTGCACTGCTAAATGTTTAGCAGTAGCCTTTGTCTGGTGTGGGAGTTGGGTGGATCTCTGACTGGAATTGTTTGCCAGTTCCTTAGCTTTTTCCAGTTTCTGTAGCTGGTCCTCCCGCTGTGGTCAATTTCAAGCTACTTACACCTAGCTTGGAAGTTTCCTGAAAATTTAACAATTGGTTCTTGAGGTCTGGTGGGAGCTACCATCAGTACTCCACTGTAGGTACAGTAGTTGAGATAAAGGCCCACATGGTTATAATTGATTAGTTTGATCGCTCCCTTCTTTCCATCGATTAGTGCATTTAATGCAAATTTGAGTTTACAAAGTTGCTAGGCTAGGATAGATAAATAGAATTACTGCAATACAACATATTGAAATTAGGAAAACTGTATTAAATGTATTATGATTTGAGTAGTAGATAGGGTAGATAAAATGAAATACATGTAATGCTACAAAACTACCACAATTAACAGAATCTTGCTTTTTCTCGTCTGTGTCATACTGATATCAAGAGTTCATTCAATTCTTTTTATAAATTATTATTTACAATAAAATTTAAAAAGCCTGGATGGTGTGTGAGGAAGTAGTGCTCCTTCAGTGCTCTCTGGCTGCATGAAGGACACCTCCATCCATATGCCAGATCCAAGGGCCTTCTTGACTCCTCCTACTTCCCTCCCCTTTATATCTAGCTCATCAACATATCCTCTTTATTTTACCTTCTAGATATTTCCATATTGTGTATATTGCTGTTCCATCTGCTGCTGTAATCTCAAAATAATCGATGAACATCTCTTGTCTTGACTATTCCAGTAGTTTCCTAGCTGCTCTTGCATATATTCCTTGGCTCCCCTATAAGCTATTTACCACACTGCAGCCAAAGTGATCCCTTTAAATGCAGATCCAATCACTCCCCCCTGCTTTTAGCCCACATTTTTAATGTGATCTATGAGGCCCTGCTTAGTCTGGTTTCTCTCTGGGTCTCTGGCCTCATCCTGTCATCAGCTTCCCTTTGTCTTTTCCTATTTCAGCCACACGGGGCTTTAACTTCTTGTATAGGCCATGCTTTTGCCTGCCACAGATTTATACCTGCTATTTTCTCTGCCTATCACGCTCTCCTCCCTCCCTTGCTCAGTTAATGCCCGCTCCTCATTTAGCCTCGGCCTAAGCCTCGACTCAATCTCATAGCACCTTATAACGCTCCTTCCGTGTACTCTCAATCAGTGTAGATGTATGTGTGATTATTTGGTGAATGTTTCTATCACTGTACATGAGGATATAGGACAATATCTATTTTTGCTGACTATTTATCCTCTAGTATCAGTGTATAGCAGGAGCTGTGTTGGGAATAGCAGCACATAGAAGGAGCTCAATAAATATTTGTTGAATAAATGGAGAAAATTTATCATGTGTCTGGCAAGCACTGGAGCAATAGCTTGATAGATTTTCCATTGCTCACTTCTTGCCAAACAAAAGATTATTTTTTTTTTCTAAAGCAAATATTTCTGTTTGGAAAATTATTAAGCATCCACTCCCTCTTTCTTCTTAGAACATATTCCAGCCCACATTCCTCAGGTGAGGCAGGTCCTACCTACAGGTCCAGAGAGGACAAGTCTTAAGAGTAATAAACTTCTCTTTACCAGAAGTTGACTTTGGAAAGTGCATGTGATCCACTTTGGAACAATGACTTTTGTGGGTCTTCTTGGGAAAGTCTTCCTAACCCTTCTGACACAACTTTGGAAAGTGATCCTTATCTTCTTCTATTTCTCCACATATAATCCTTTAAGTAAAGACAATTTATTTTTTTTTATCAGTTTTCTATTCCTGCTGTAAGAAATTACTATAAATGAAGTGGCTAAAAACAACAAGAGTTATCATCTTATTGTTCTGTAGGTTAGAAGTCATGTCAGCAGGATTGTAGAGAATCTGCCTACCTTTTCTACTCCCTACTGGCTGTCTATATTCCTTGGCTCCTGGCCCCCTTCCTCCATCTTCAAAGCCAGCAATGTTGCAGCTCTTCTGACCATTCTTCTGTAGTTAACTTTTCTCTCTGACTACAGCAGGCAAAGGTTCTCTGCTGTTAAGGACCCACATCATTAGGTCTAGCCTAATGGGATAATCCAGGATAATCCCCCATCTCAAAGTCCTTAAATTTAATCCCATCTGCAAAACCTCTTTTGCCATGTAAGGTATCACATTCACAAATTCTAAGGATTAAAATATGGACATCTCTGGGGAGGCATTATTCTGCTTACTGCAATATTTTATTATAAAAATTATTTCTTTATATATCTATTTCCTGTCACTAGCTTTGATAGGAAAGGTAAGCCATTAAGGGCAAGAAATATTTCTGATAAATTTCAACATTAGTACTTATTATATTGCACTGTGCCTGGCCTATTGTAGGCTCATAATAAGTATTTGTTGAATGAACAATAGTACTTTACAATAACAACATGTTAGGCAATGAAACAAAACAAAAAACCCACAAAAAATAAACAAAAGTTACATATAACATCAAATATTTTATTCCTCTATGAGTACAGATGTGAATTTGTTCAAATATTTATAAATAAATTCTATTAGATTATAAGTTATGGTAGATGCTAGCTAAAATTTACATGCTTGGGGGCACCTGGGTGGCTCAGTTTATTAAGAGTCTGACTCTTGGTTTCGGCTCAGGTCAAGATCTCAGGGTTGTGAGATCAAGCCTGCCCCCCACATCCATGCTGGGCATGGAGCCTCCTTGGATTATCTCTTCCTTTCCTTTTGCCCCTTCCCCCACCATTCACCCACATGCTCTCTCTCTAAACAAAACAAATTAAAAAAGATTTATATGCTCAGCTCAATTTTTAAACCATTGTATTTGAACAGTGGAGAGTAATATAAACAGAGGAGTTCATGAGTCCTTGGCTCCCTCACATGTTTGTAATTTTCAGAGTAATATAAATAAGTGGTGGTATTATTGATGATATAGTAGAAAAGCTAACACTGAGTGCCTACTATGTGCCAGGCATCGGCTTTACACGCTTTATCTTGTTTTCTCTTTCCACAAGCTGTGGAGAAATTATTATTTTCCCTCATTTGCAGATAAGGAAACTAAATTTCACAGGTATTAAATGTCTGGCCATTGACTTATTCTTAGTAAATGGAGGAGCTCTTACTCCAGAGACCACTCCTTTAATCTCTATACTATACTCCCTCCAGTTATTATTACATTATTAGCCTCTGTCTAATGCTGTTTAGTTTTCAGAGTAAATTTTACATATTTGAACTCTGCAAAAAGAAAAGCTATATAAACACATTTCCATTTGTCACAGAATGAATACATTTAACAAAGCGAAAAGAACATCAGCATCTTTTTTTTTGTTTTACATTTTTCTCACAGTTTACAGCATATCGAAAGTAAGTTTATCAAGCCAAAAATTACTCAAATTTTTATTCTTATCTTATATAAAAATGTAGACAAGGCAAAGCTATTTGCAACAGTTTAGTGGATTTTTCATAGCCCTTTCAGTATTGACTAGAATTCAGATTCAAGTATGGAAAAAAAGATTACAAACAAAAATGCAGAGATATACTTGGCAGAATTGCAGTAAGGCAACAACAACAAAAACCAAAAAACCAACCATACAAAACATTTCATACACAAAATGGCACAGCAGTGCATAAATTCAGATGGTGCTTTTTGCTCTGTTCTAACATTAATCACTTTGTGTATTTGCCAAATTTTATTCTCTGTATTTGAGGTCCTGGTGAAAGAACATTTGTCAAACGCACAGTTTCCTTCATGATCATACAATAATGGTATGACATGCGAGCTGAAGTGTTCTTACCAAGATAGTGATATTATTATCTTTTCATCCATGATTAAAGACATACATAAAAACAAAGGTGTTAGATTGATTCAAAATCTTCTTTAAAAATACACAAAATTAGTGATGAGAAACTGAAGGTAAACCGTTACATAATCGTAGGATTTTTTTTTAAGAGTGAAGTATCCTTAAAGATAATTAAAACAAAATCTCCTATTTTAAGAAACAAGTAATGAGAGGTTAAGTCACTCAGCCTATTAATGACAGCACAGGTTTTAGAAGCAATTAGGACAGATTCAAATGTTGCTCTGCACGCCTACAAGGCAAATTACTTAACCACTGACCCTCCATTTCCCCCTTTGTTAAAGGAACATAATAATACCTAACTCATAGAGTTGTGATACTAAAATGAAGACATGGATAAAAAGCTTTTAGAATACATATACTAATCGTTCAATATATGGTAACTATTACTATTACTATATTTTTGGTAGATTTATATCTTGTGATTTTTACTTCTCTTTCTATCGTGCCATGTTGCTTGAGATAATTAATACCTTAGGGATCATCTTTCTCATAATAATCAAATTCAGTTGTATTTTTCTTTAAGTGTTATGACAATTTAATTATACAGAAGTTGAGGTGGGATGTTTTCTATGGAACAGGTAAGGATAACCCCCATTAATTATTGTGGCTATATACTGGATATTGCATTAATTATTGTGTTTTCTGTGGAATTAGGTATGGACCTATGGCACAATCTGTGCACATTAGTATGGCAAGGGTTCTGTTTATTGATTTTATGAAGGGTGTAGGCTATATTCTATAAACAGGCTTTTGCTGAGTGGGTGAGAATTTAAAATGTGCTTTCAACTCTTTTCCTGTTTGTGGTACTACATTTGTATTACTGCACAGCATTACATGTGCAGTATTGGAAATCTGCTGTTTTCGTCTATCTGATATTTATCCCACCTTTTTCTGCTAGAAGCATGCACCTTGATTTAACTTTGGAGAAACCATCCACTCCACTCTTACTCCCCATGTTTTGGTTGAGGATGTTCCCATCCCCCAGTTTGAAGCCTAACCAATCAGAACATTTCATTTCCTTGGACATATGATTAGTTAAGGAATGGGCATGTAACCCAAGATAGGCCAACGAAACACCTCTAAGACTTTTGCTACAATTATTAAAAAAGAGACATTCTTCTTTCACTGCTATTGGTTAGCTGGTAAGATGCAGGTCATCTTATTACCATGAGGGGAAAGACTGATCTAAATGAAGCCAATATAAAGTAAAGCCAAGAAATGATATAGCTGATATAGTTTCAATACCTAAAACCAGCTAGTGCATCAAACTCCGGGCTTTATAATTACATGATCCAATAAATTCCTATTTTGCGAAATCTAGGGAGAGTTGAATTTTTGTCACTTGGAGCCAAGAGTTCTGACTATAGATGATGACAATGATGACGAGTATAAAAAGAATAGCTGTTATTAACCGAATATGTACTATATACTGGAGACGGAGTTACGTACTTTACATTCTTTAATGACACTTAATCTCCCTTTTTTACAGTAAGTATTGTTAATTCCAAATCCTGTGTTTTTCACTATAGTGCTCAACTACTTCCTTATTAATTGGGATTTATTGTTACTAGCAATAACTAATATGACAAATGTATTCATAATATTAAAAACAGCAATTAATGGCATTTCCAATAATAATAATCCAAGTGGACATTTTTAGATATAACTTCCTAAAAGTTGCTTTAAAATACTATGTAAGAACATGTAGATAAATTATTATTGTACATATTCAGACAACAAAAGAAAATATAGGATAAAAACTAAAATGCTGATTTCTCCTTGCTACTTTCGGTTGTCCTTCCCTAGCTATTAAGGAGAGCCAGCCACAATAAAGCAAACGCAAGGAAATCATAACTGGGTAGGTAAATTTATACATCTCAACTATACATCTCAAGATGCATACCAAGCAAGAGGAAAAGAGTCTTTTTTTTTTTTAAGATTTTATTTATTTATTTGACAGAGAGAGATCACAAGTAGACAGAGAGGCAGGCAGAGAGAGAAGGAAGCAGGCTCCCTGCTGAGCAGAGAGCCCAATGCGGGAAAGAGTCTTTAAATAGAACATATTAGTCTGTGAATTGAGGTTTTTATTGAATGAATGATAGAACTAATGAATGAATGAACTCCTAAATCTTCTCACTGCGACAATTTCTCCTTTTATCTTGTCTATTCAACTACTCCCACTGACTGTTTTTCATCCTCATTGGACTTGTAGTCGACTGATCTCTAACTTCTCTCAATCCACTAGCTCAGTCCATTCCTTTCTTCTCTATCCTTGTTCTGCTTGAGTTCTATGGCCCAGAATTTCAATAAAGTTTTAAACTCCATTGTCTTCTTGGGCAAAACCTTAATTTTAGAGGAACTTAACTATTTTTTCTGCCCACACCTGAGTGGTACTCAAGACAGTCATAACATTGGGTGTTTTTGACCATTAACCCCCACCAGATCTTCAAATATTCTGCATTCCTCCTTCATTTCTCTGCTCAGCTAATTTTTTCCTGCTCTCTTCAGTCTATTTCAAATCTCTTCTCTCAAACCTCTGCTTCTCTCTTTCTCTATACCTCATCCTCCAGCAAATTACCTGAGCGAAGTCAGAAAAGAGCTTCCTTAACTTTGTGATACTAAAAGTAACAACTACTTCATTTTATATTCCTCTTCCCTACCTTCTTTTTTGTTACACATAAAGAAATGAGGAAGTGTTCCCCTTCTTTGTCCCAATTCCTCTTGCTTGTATGTAGGATCTTTTCCTACCTTAGATTATCCCTCTTCCATTATCTTCTGTCTCATGTGTATTGAATCTCTCCCTCTCAACTGGCCCCTCGTCAGTATTTCTACATGCTTACATCTTTACTCTTAAATACAGGCTCCCTCCTTACCACATCCTCTATTAGTACTGCCTTGCCTTTTCTTCTCTTTCATAGCCCAACTGTTTGAAACATTTTGCTTGGTTTGTTTCCATTTTTTTTTTTTTTAATTTCATGGTTACCAAGAACTGTAAGAGATTGACATTTTATCCTACCTGCAAGTGAACAAATTAGCCTATCACAGTTTCATGGATGCTGGCAGAAGACATAAAATTTTGGGGTTAGAGGCAAAAGACTATTACTTGGGTCACGTGAAGCAGCACGAGTTTCATGTTGACGTTGGTTCTCCTTTTCACCGAAGTCCCACCAGATGACACAGAGTGGCACAGGTAGATGCTGCAGGCAATGGGTTTATATCACAGCTGAGGAACTCTGAACTTCGAGAACTCTAATCTTTTAATATGGGCTACATGCAAACCTTCCTGACCTTTGTCCCAAAGGGAGACATTATCTTTATTATACTGTACAACAAATAAATTTTCTCTCTGTTCCAGGAGACAGTGTCTCTATCTACCAAGTCTGTTCACTTAACAACAAATACTCTTGAAAAAACAGTCTTGAACAAAAGCTCTTAGTGCAAGAGATCCATGCAGAATTACTCCATCCAATCATATCTCATCCTGTTCCAGTCTGGCTCTGTCCCCATCACACCACCAAAAAGCTCTTGAAAAGGTTGCCAGTACACTGTTATATCAATAAATTAAATAGACATTTTTTTAGTTCTCATTTACTCTACTCCTAAGTACATTCATGATGACCATTTTTTTTAATCTTCTTTCACATTTTATTATATCTCTTTCTCCTGGTTCTACTTTAACCCATCTGGTTATGCCTTCTCAGTCTCCTTTATGGGTTTATCATCCTCAACTGCCATTAAATACTGGCCCTCAACCTCTGGTCCTCAGCCCTCATCTTTCACTCCACATTTTTTCCCCTTAAAAATTAGGTATATTTACTACCAATGAATCAATTATTTGAATATTATGTCCAGCTCAGACCTCTCTTTTGCACATTAGACCCACACATTCAACCACTTTCTTGACATTTACACTTGCATATCTTGAATATACTTCAATATTCAACACATCCAAGGCCAAAACCATTATTTCCTTCCTCAAAACTAGCCTTCATTCAATGAACAGATTATCAGAAATGAAATCCATCTTTAATTTCTATAGAACCCTGGCTTGTAGATTGTTCATTGATAGGTTTTTACTTTGAATGTGTTGCCCTATTGCCTCTGCTCCCCAATATTTCTGATGAGAAGTCAACTATTAATCCTGCAGGGGTTCCCTTGTATGTGATAAGTTGTTTTCCCTGTACTTCTTTCAAGATTTTCTTCTTCCCTGCCTTTCAAAAGTTTGACTATGATGTGTCTGGTAGTGGACTGCTTTTTGTTTAATCTATTTGGACTTCACTGAATTTCTTAGATGTGTGACTTAATGCTTTCATTAAATTGGAAAAAAAAAATTCAGCCATTAGATTCACAGACCTGTACCCCTGGGGATAAAAATATATTATATGTTTATGAAAAATAAAAAAATTTAAAAACTAAAAAAAAAAAAATTCAGCCATTAGATCTTAGAATACTGTTTCTCTTTCCTCTCATTGTTATTCCCATTATTTGTACATTGGTGTGCTTAATCATGTCCCACAATTCTCTGAAGTCTTACTCATTTTTTTCCATTTTTTCCTCTGTTCTTTGGATTGTATAATCTCTATTAATCTATCTCTAAGTTTACTGATTTTTTTTAAAAAAGATTTTATTATTTATTTATTTATTTGACACAGAGAGACAGTGCACAAGCAGGCAGAGCAGAAGGCACAGAGAGAGGAGGAAGCAGGCTACCCACTGAGCAGAGAGCCTGATGTAGGGCTTGATCCCAGGACCCTGAGATCATGACCTGAGCTAAACGCAGAGGCTTAACCAACTGAGCCACACAGGCACCCCAAATTTACTAATTTTTCTCTTTTGTTAGCTCAAATATTTTTTACTTGGTTTATTATAGTTTTCAACTCCACAATTTCCATTTAATTAAAAAAGTTCTCTTAACATTGATTATTTGATGAGACTCCATCATTATACTTTCTTTCATTCTTTGAACTTGGTTTCCTTTAGTTCTTTGAATGTATTTATATTAGTGTTTTAAAGCCTTTGTCCATGAAGTACATCATCTGGGACCCATCAAAGGCATTTTCACCCCCTGTTCCGGGGTCATACTTTCCTATTTCTTTCCACATCTCATAATTCTGTGTTGATAATTGGGCATTGTAGATAATATATTTTAGCAATGCTAGATACTGATCCCCTACCCCTATCCTGGAGGTGGTTGCTGTTTCCTTGATTGTTTATTTGCTTAGTGACTTGCTTTAACCAATTCTGCAAAGTCTTTTGCCCTGTAGCATGCAGCCTCTGATGTTTCTACTCATATATTCTGCCACTATTTTGATCTTTTAGGCTCATTATTTAGGTGTTGCTTCTCACTTAGCACAAGCCATTGGTTAAAGATTGTGCTTAAGCCTCCTTTGCCAGTCAGTCAATTTTGCTCTCTATTATTGGCTGTATCTGTAGGTTAGACAGTGCTTTCCTAGTTTGGGATTTTACTTGTTTATCCCACATTCAGCAGGGACTAGCAGCTTGGAGGTTCCCACTCTGACTGTTCCTGAGAGGGCACAGCCTTGGACATGTGCACGGTTTTTCAGACTGCCAGGAGTGATCATATTATTTGTGGGAGTTACCCGTGGGTCATAGTAACTTACTATACATAGCTCCCTAAGTGTTTGATCACAGGTTGTGTTGAAGCCCCTTGTTCCTGTGAGGCTTCTGCCCTGTGTTGATGGGTCTGTGTGCAGCTTGGGGAATGCTTTCAAGTCTGCCCCACATCCTGCTCTGATTGCTCCTGAGTGGGTGCAGCCTTGCACATGCATATTACCTTCCTGATCATCACAGTTGATTATGATGCCAGGAGGGCTATTCTTGGCTAACTCTTTCCCTGGTCCTTTAAAACTTTTAGCTGCTCTGTTGGTTTGATGCATTTTGGAGTTACCAGTCTCCTCTTAATGGCTCTTCATCAAGAGCCATTTTGTTTTGTTTTGTACACTCCTAGGCATGGAATTCTACTCTCCTTACAAATAAAGTCAGTCCTCTCAGTCAGATTTGTAGAGATCTTTACCCATATAAGCTGCCTTTACCCCTGGGTGGAACATCTGCACCAATGCACTGGAAGTTGGGGACAGAGACCCTTTTATTCCAATGACAACCCTGCTCTACAAGTATACACTGAAAGTGGGGGAGCAGCTCTGATCTTGGTTTGCGTCTCTTCACATGGAACCTATACCTTCTGGCAAGTTAGGGCCGGGTAATTGGGCCACAGTGTTCTCAGCTTGCTCTGCTGAGAGTAGGGGCTGGCTGAAGAGAGAGTTTGTCCTCTCAATTATGCCTACGTGGAATAGAATTTCTGTAACATGGAGTTGATTTGGGGTGCAGGAGGATGAGAAACACTAAGTGTCCACTCCTCTACGGTAAACCTGCAGCTCTAGATGGCTGGGGTTAGGGAGAGAGGAAAGCCCATCTTCTTGGCCTCTTGGCTTCTTGGCTAATATGCTGGGATTGAAACACTGTGAAGGGGACTTTATGAGAAAGAAGTAATGGGTTGTGGCTCAAATGCCATAAAAACTCACTGTTCTGACATATAGTAGATTTTCTTTAAGGAATGTTTCTTGTGGAGCCTGGGTGGCTCAGTCAGTTGAGCAGCAGCCTTCAACTTAGGCCATGATCCCAGAGTGCTGGGATTGAGCCCTGCATCGGGCTTCCTGCACAGCAGAGAGCCTGCTTCTCCCTCTCCCTCTGCCTACCGCTGTCTACTTGCGATTTCTCTCTATCTCTCTGTCAAATAAATAAATAAAATCTTAAAAAAAAGAATGTTTCTTGATTTTCTGTATGCCCTTAGAATAATTCCCAAAGACTGAATAATTGTTGTTTTTAAATAATTTTCACCAGTTAAATTGTTATTTTGCTGGGGGGGAAGCCCACTGAGTTCCTTACTTCATTGTTCTGGAAATACTACCTTGGTTGTTTCTGGACGTTAATTGTTTTGGATGTTGAACTGATGAATTGAGGTACAGTTCCTGTAAGAGTGAATTGGATAATACTGGATGGTGGATGGCTGGTTTTTTTGTTTGTTTTTATAAAGAGAGAGCGAGGCAGCAGGGTGGAGGAGGTGAAGGGGAGGTAGGGGAGAGAGAGAGAACTAGCAGTCTCCATGCCCAGTGTAAAGCCTGACATAGGGCTTTATTTAATAATCCTGAGATCATGACCTGACGGCCAGTTTTTTTTTTTTTTTTTTTTGATTCAGTCCTGGGATCTTAAGCCTTTGAAGAGTGTTTATTATTTTTCATATGTCCTGTAATGGTCAAATTCTGAGTATAAAAGCTCAACTTCTGAGGATCCATATAATCAAATGCTTCTTCTACTAACACTTATTTACTTATATTTAAAGTTTAAACAAATAAAAATCAATGGGTTTCTTTTCTTCCTTTCTCAGTTCCTCTCACAACCAACATTAAAGAAGCAATTTTCCTTCTTTGCTTGGCAGAGTCTAGCGAATACTTTAGATGATTTAGTTCATTTTCTAAAGTAAGCCTAAGGTAAATTAACCAGAAATTAAAAGCTCAGAATAATCCTGTTTTTTCCTTAGTTTCTATCAATACATTAAATTTCACACCCAAATCTGTTTTTAAAAACAATTTTAGCATAATTAAAATACTTTTTTTTTCTTCAAAGATTTTATTTATGTATTTGACAGAGATCACGAGTAGGCAGAGAGAGACGGGGAAGCAGGCTCCCCGCTGAGCAGAGAGCCTGATGCGGGGCTTGATCCCAGGACCCTGAGATCATGACCTGAGCTGAAGGCAGAGGCTTAACCAACTGAGCCAGCCACGTGCCCCTATAATACTTTTTTATTAGTATTTATAACACCCAGAGAAATTTTTAAAAGATGCAGAAATGACAGGAGTAAATCAAGAATTCTCTGAGCATTGGGGTGCTTGGGTGGCTCAGTCAAGTTAAATGTCTGACTCTTGACTTTGGCTAAGGTCATGATCTCAAGGTTTTAAGATTAGGCCCATGTCCCCACATCAGGTTCCCTGCTAAGCATGGAAACTGCTTAAGATATTCTCTTTCCTTCTGCCTCTCCCACTGCCTCTCTCCCTAAGGAAACAAAAAAATGCTCTGAGCATTAAAATCACTGCCTTCTTCCTACTCTTCACATTAAATCCCTGGCAGTCCAGAAAGAAAAATAATGAGCAAAGAAGAAAATATCCCCAGTACATATAAGAATAAAAGTACCTTAAGTTATGCATATCCAATATAACATTTATAATCATTTTGCTGTAAAAACACTTTTATTTGTATAACCAATTCAATTCAACAAACATTTTTCTGGGGACATCTGGGTGGCTCAGTTGGTTGAGCATCTGACTCTTGGTTTTGGCTCAGGTCATGATCTTAGGGATTGAGTCCTGAATCAGTTTCTGCCCTCAGCAAGGAGTCTGCTTGATATTCTCTCCCTCTCCTTCTCTCCTTTCCCTCCACTTGCATGCATTTGCTCTCTCTCTCAAATAAAGAAATAAATCTTTAAAAAAAATCCAAAAAACAAAAAACAAACATTTTTCTGGTGCCTATAATATTTTAGATAAATAAGACTACATTCTTAACTTTAAGAAACTAAGACATACTTATTTATATAAAAATAAGTATATTTTAAGGCTAAATATATGTTTAAGCATTGTAAAATGCTTGGCCTTTAGTTCAAAAAAGGTCAATTTGGTCAAAAAGTTAAATCAGGAGAGTTGGCCAAAACACTACCATTGCCAAAAACACTCACTAACATAATGCTTTCAAATATTTAGTTAAATGATGTTTTAAAAAAATGATATGGTGTGTTTAACTGCTTTTGTCTTGTTATATAACAGAACAGTTGTTATAGCTGATGTACTATAAACTGATTCTGTAATTATCAAAAATATCTCCATTTTAGCATTTAATCACCTGCAAAGACTCATTTTTGCTTTTTATTCTTCTTCATTTTTAAAGGATGGTCCTATGTAGAGATGCCCTATGTAGAAGTATATAAGCCTTATAAACAACTAAATAATGTTTAAGTGAAGTTTTTAATGAATTTTGTAACATATTTATTAATTTAAAAAACTTAATATTTACTGATTATATGCTGGGCAGTGTTTTAAGTACTTTGATCTTCAGAACCTAACGGAGGGCACATGGATGACTCAGTGGGTTAAGCCTCTGCCTTTAGCTCAGGTCATGATCTCAGGGTCCTGGGATCGAGGCCCGCATAGAACTCTGCTCAGCAGGAAGATTGCTTCCCCCTTTCTCTCTGCCTGCCTCTCTGTCTACTTGTGATCAATCTCTCTGTCAAATAAATAAATAAATAAAATCTTAAAACAAACAAACAAACAAAAAAAACCTAATGGAAACCGAGGAAAAGAGATTGTGTAATTTTGTCAAGGTCACCTAATAACTGGTGGAGTGAAGACATATATTCAGGCATTTTTCTCTAAACACCATGTTCTAAAGCCCTACACTATCTGCTTTCTTATAAATTAAAAAAAGTCTGGTAATTATTCACATTCTATTTGTTTATATCAGTTTTTTAACAGCAGTTCAAACAGTTATACTTGTCTGGATTCATTTATATTTAGCAAAAATGTTAAATTATTTATAAATGGTTTTGTGGCGTTTATCTTTGGTTCACTCTACAGTATAATCTGTGGTCTTGAATGTGATACCATTTGGCCAGGATTTAAAATTTGTCTTTGTTAAAAGTAAATGCCAAACCAATCTCTAATTCTTAATAACACCACTGCCTCCCCCCCAAAAAGAAAAGCAACATCAATTGGCATAAGGACTAAGCATATAGAATACTTCAGAGGCCGATTTTTTGGGTTTCATTTTTCTAGCTATATTCAGTTAAAAAAGAAAAATGTATCTTATTTGGACAGAAAATAACCACCTTTTATTTCCCCCTGAAACTGTCTTGCCTTAGTAGTATGAACAATAGTACTAACATAGTAGAATGTGATCCAATTATCATAGGAACTCTGCCTTTATAAATAACATAACTTTGAATGAATATAATTATGGGGATACAAAAATGAAGGAAGAACAATGATAGAAATAAGTTGGGAGTCAGTTTCACAGGCATTTTAGACTGAAAAGTCTTCCCTCACTTCCAAACACTGGAATTCTCTTTCACTCAATCCACTCCACTATCCCACTCAGCCTTTCAAATGAAAGACTTTTTTTTTTTTCTTTCAAGATCTTGTTACTTTCTTTCAAAAGGACAGGAGTCTCCCATTCCCAAAACACCAACAAGAGATAGTATCATATGGTGATAAACAAATACATGAAAACAAATATTAAAAAAGTAGTAATTAGAAATTGTTAAAAAAAAAAAAAAAGCGCCCTCTCAAACCAGAAAAACTTCTGGGTTAGTTTCAGATTTAGCCCTTTTGGCTTTTACTTTCTCCTTGCAGTTTAGAACCCACTGCCTACTATTTTAACTATGAATTCATAGTCCTATGTTCTCTCCCACTCCCTGACTTTCAGTAGACTCCAATTTCCCGGCTCCTTTTTCTAGGCTGCTAAGTCTAAGGTAAAAATTGTGCTCAGATGCCTTGTTATAAAACCATGTTTTTTCAGTGTCCTAGTACTCTTCCATACTCTCAAGTCCTTTCAGTTATTCCTTGCTAACTGTTAATCCAATTTTTCATATTTATTGATCCAAATCTTTCCCATTCTTCTATCTTCTCCTTCCTTAGAGGTATTGCTTTTCTTTTTAAGGTTGACCTATAGTCATAATTGCAAATGCTTTCATTCATCTAAGTACAGAAATGAATTTTTATGCTGTAACACTTATTTTTACTCCTAAAACAAAAGAAAAAAATAGAGATCCTGATTGGAATTGTACCACTGATGTATTAGGCAAGCCACACTTTAAAAACAAAACCAAGAAAGGCAAAGATATTACAAAATTAGGGCGCTGGTCAGTATCTAAAAACCAACTAGATAAAAATGGATTCTTAAAAGTACCAGGTCTATTACTGAAGGTCACTGTTCTAGTTGTTTGATTCTGTTGAGAGAACCATCAACATTTCTGACTGTGAATATCTCTTTTAAATTAGATTTGGAAAGAATGAGATCTTGCTATTTGCTACAATGTGGATGGAGCTAGAGGGTATTATGCTAAACAAAATAAGGCAGTCAAGGCAGAATAAATTTCAAATGATTTCACTCATATGTGGAATTTAAGGAAGAAAACAGATGAACACCGGAAAAGAAAAAAAAAAAGAGAGAAGGAGGCAAACCATAAAAGATTTTTTAAAAAAATATTTATTTGAGAGAGAGAGAGAGAGCGAGCATGTGCACATGGTAGGGGAGGGGCAGAGGGAGAGAGAATCTCCAGCCAACTCAGCCCTGAGCACAGAGCCCCATGTGGGGCAATCCCACAACCCTGAGATCATGACTTGAGCAGAAATCAGTAATGGAAGGCACTTGTGACGAGCACTAGGTGTTACATGTAAGTGATGAATCACTAATATTATTCCTGAAACTAATTTTACACTATATGTTAACTAACTAGAATTTAAATAACTTCAAATTTTAGGGAAAAAAAATCAGAGTTTAGGACAGGAGTTTTAAGTTTGTACTTAGGCCACAAAAGTACAGCTTTATGAAAATCTGAAAATTCTACTTGTTTATGCTGTATCTTCTCCATATTATATTTGAAGATTTAAAGGTAAACATGACTGTTATGTCTAACAGAACTATGCAAATATATGAACCATCCCTGTTGGAACTAAGTTGCCTTTAAAGTTAACTATCATTACTTTCTGAGGTCTATAATGAGATTTTGTCTCATAGCAAAGTTAACAGTACTTACGAATATGACAATTTTTCAAAAAGCTATGAAAATGCCACATATAACAATGCTTGGGAGTTGTTTATTGTGTTTTGTACAATAATAGCTCCTTGTTTTATATAGTGCACTTTTTGTCAAACCCAGTGACTTGGGTGATACTTTTCTTTGCAGTTCTGATTTAACCATCATGGTGCAATTCTTTTGAAATGAAATGCCTACTAAATTATTAATCAACCATTCAGATGAAGTGGGGAAAAAGTTTGCTTTTTATTATTTATGGAATCTGTAGGAATCTGGCTTTATAAATAAGGAAAAGTATGTGGGCTTATTACATTTCTTCTGGAAAAAATACTTCAGTAACAGTATATGTACATAAAGCCACCTTATCTTACAATGAAGTATAATAGTTGTTTTAATGTTATGTAAATGGTGACATAGTGAAAATGACTACAAGTTTGATGCCCACTGTAACAAAGTCTGTGTTTACTCTAAAAAGTTATGTTCCTCTCCTCTCAGCATGTTTTGCACCTGCATTTTATGCAAGATGTGTTGTGCCCTACTTGTGGCAAATCTGCACAGACCTGACTGATTTGACAGACCAACAGCTGCTTACTTTCAGGAAACCACACTCCAGTTCTTGGTGTGTGTCATGTCCTCTCTGAGTATCACTAACCTCTGATTACTTAACTCCAACTCCCATAATTCACAATCCTTGGCTTACAGAACAGCCTGGCATTGCAAAATAATTGCTTTAGTCAATTTGGTTAAATTCAGTAAATAATAATCGAATGCCTACTATGAGCAAGTGCTATGGGGTACACAAAAGAAATTATCCATGTTCTGTCTCATTAAGCTGTTTAATATACAAGGAAGGATATTTACTCAAATCACCATATTAAAACGCTGCTGTACTCTCTCTTACTAATTAAAATGATCTGCACTTTTATAAAATGTTCATAGTTGTTTTTTATTTTTCTGAGCATTACTTCTCAGCTCAGGCAACTCTTCAGATTTCTAGACTTGCATGCTCAACTCCAATTTCAACATTTCCATGGGGATTTCTTACAGGAACCTCAAACTCAATATGCTCTGTACCAAATTCATAATCGTCTGTCCTAAAATTGGTCTTCCTCCAGGGTCTCCTACCTCAGAGAATGGCACAACCCAGAAGTGTAATCAAGAAGCCTGTTAGTCATTGTAGATGTCTTCACCTCCTTTGTCCTTTCTTGTTTACTTTTATTGGCTCATTTCCCTCTGAGTTTATGTTAGAACTCCGGAACTTATCTGTAGGCCATCTTCTCTTCTTACTCTATAGCCTTTCCTGTTGAAGATTTCATGCTCTCTAATGATTTTATTAGTGCTTACCTGACTTATATGCTAAAGACTCTCACTTTAATTACACCCTGGCCAAGAGAAAACAATTAGCAAAGCATTTTTAATCTTTTCAGGAAAAAAAAAAAAATCCCTGTAGTTTTAATTTTATTTTCCCCCAATTTTTAAATGTAATCATCTCCCATTTTTATTTGCTTATTAGCCATTTGTTCAATAAACTTACTAAACACACACATTCCAAGCCTTTGGTCCTGCAAAAACATCATTAAGTGTTTTGTTAAACTTTAGAGGTCAAGTGACTTCCCCAGAATCAGACAACTATCCAGGATTGAACGGTAGACTTCTGAATATAAATCTGAGTGCTTTCTAATAAACTGTGATGCAAACCTTTATGCAAAAGATCTGAACCAGACATTAAAAAAAATTTTTTAAACAAATTCATTATAAGGTGCGATTATATGCTACTCCTTAAGAAATGTATTTTATAAGAAATGAAATTTGTAAGTCCATAATTAATTTACTTTTCCCTCTCTTCTTCCACAAAGAGTTTGAATTTACTTACAGTAGGAACAAGTGAAAAAAAACAAAACAAAACAGAGAACTGGAAGGTGAGATGGGTGGGAAAGAATTGAGAATTTAGATTGGGGAAAGATAAGTTACCACAATTACTAAAACCAAACCTCAAATTTGGTTCTACCCTCCTAGGAAGTCAAAGCAAAAGAAGGGGCACAGCCAAGTAATTCTCACTTCCTTTAGTCCTCTGCTCAAATGTCACCTTAGTGAGGCCTTCCATGATCACTTCATTTAAAACAGCAACCTTATGCCACGCCCACACTCCCTACCAACTCCCCTCCTTTTATTCCCCCCCCCAGCACTTATAACCCAGTTACTTGTTAATTTATTCATTGTCTCTCCCCCTACTACAATGCAAGTTTAATAAGGAAAACAATTTGGGCTTGTTTCTTTGCATCCTAGATACAAAGATACATAGAATAGTGCCTGGAAAATAGGAGCTCAATAAAGTTTTTGAGTGAATGAATGAATAAAAATCTATTGAGAAAGTATATGCTAAATAGAAAAATAACGAATAGACAAATCATACCGAAAACTGTCAATAATACAATAACTATAATCAGTTGTTAAAACAATTGATGTTTAATATTAAACAAATGGATAAAAAAAACATCTTCAGGATACGGTCAGGCTGTTAAAGCAACTGAAGTCTTAAAACAGTAGCTAAGTATAAAGTGTCCAAAGACAGATTTCCAAATAGCTAATCATTTAAACTCCAAAGGGAGAATATTATTATCCAGAAATAGCAGAATCAATATATCCCTTTAATTATATAACTGTTAAATAGACTATGCATACATATTGAATAATGAAGTTTGGTATTTAATTTTGTCTTCATATATTTATTCTCCAGTGTTTTATACTGGATAATTTTATTGATACCATGGATGGTCATACTAAGTGGTTAACTCTCTGTAAGAAATCACTCTGTTCTTACCCTTCTTTAAATTTAAAAATGCAAACTAATGTACTTCTATGCTGTGAAACTCTTGAGTTGAATTGTCTTTGAAACCAATAACCATTCAACACATGCTAGGATATGAACAAGTAGTTGGAATTTATTTGCTGAATAAAAACTCATAATAGACATGAAAGTAGCAATGTTGTTCTCATCAAAAATTTTCAGTAGTTATCTTAGTATCAAGTGAAGTCTAGCTATATAACTCAACAGAAAGAACTTCAAATATAAATCAATCCTTGCTTTTCACATACATATAAGTCATGTATTTTCTTTTCTTTTTTTTTTTTAAAGATTTTATTTATTCATTTGACAGTGTTCACAAGTAGGCAGAGAGGCAGGCAGAGAGAGAGGAAGGTAAGCAGGCTCCCCGCTGAGCAGAGAGCCAGATGCGGGGCTCGATCCCAGGACCCTGAGATCATGACCTAAGCCGAAGGCAGAGGCCTTAACCCACTGAGCTACCCAGGCAACCCAGTCACGTATTTTCATATGCACATTGAAAGTGTGTGTGTGTGTGTGTGTGTGTGTATAAAATATTGTCATGGGAAAAGATGAGAATAGAATTAATATTTTCTAGCAGCACCCGGCATTCAAAGAGGAGGGATCAAGTACCCTCACTATCCAACAATTAATCTAACCATGTAGCAAATTTTAGAAATTACTTTATTTTTTTATTACTATAAGGAAATTAAGAATAAGTAAAAAAAATTGTGGAAATTCTGCATTGTTTAGAATATTGTTTAGCCCTCATAGCTTTTGAGGTATTTTACATCTATAATTAGATAACCAGTAGCACTGAAAAATAATTCTTATCTATAGACACACAAATAAATTCTGTTTCAGTGGAGTTCAATTGTCTTCCCTCCCCTGCCTATGGGAAAAAGCCAGTTTTGAATCCACTTGTAAGTTTATTTCAACAAGTCTTTTCCCCATATACACTTTTGACTTTTTTATTTCACCTGTGAATCAGCTGTAACATTTGCTTGGTTCCCTCATTAATGATGAGTTAAGTAAAATCCGTAATGTGTGATCATTTTATATTTAATGAGCACTATACTTTTACCTCTTCTTGAAAATTATCCTTTAACAGTGCTATTATTAAAGTGACAGATCTGAATTTTAATTTATGTTAGTTCTGGGTTTTATCTACTATCTTTCCTATGTTGAGCTCAAGAAAAATTAAAAATAAATCTGCAAATTTAGACCAATTATGTAAGTTAATATCAGTTAGTATTTCAAGATCCTATGCTCATTAGCCTTTCACCTTCTCAGAAATGGGTGGTTTTAAAATACAGCATATCAGGGAAGATAATCCTTGCCTAAATTCTTACAAGTATCTTACCTGGATCCTTAGCTCAATGCACAACTAACACTACTGGTTTCTTTTCTGTTGATTTTGACAATAGAGAATGTTCCTGTTATATACAAAGTCCTCTCTCTCTCTCTCTCTCTTTTTTGTTTTGGTGAAGATTTTATTTATTTATTTGACAAAGATAGACACAGAGAGAGGGAACATAAGCAGGGAGAGTGAAGAGGGAGAAGCAGGTTTCCCATTGAGTAGGGAGCCCGATGTGGGCCTTTATCCTAGGACCCTGGGATCATGACTTGAGCCAAAGGCAGCCGCCTAATGACTGAGCCACCCTGGTGCCCCAAAGTCCTCTCTCTTTTGAAACTAATTTTTTTCATAATTGCCCTTAGGAAGTCACATTACTACAGCCAAATCATCAATTGAGTTTTTACCAGCAGTGTTGCTTTGGATAGAAGGTTTTATGGACTCTATGCTACACCCCAGAGATGCTAAAATAATTGAAGCATTTGCCACAGAATGTGATCTCTGCTCTCATGTTCTTCTGAGCATGCAAAGGGGGAGTGGAGAGAGGCAGAGAATAAATATTTTAACAAAAAAATTATTAAGATAATTTCAAACAGTGAGAAAAGCTATGAAGAAAATATAACATAATAGGGGAACAGAAGAAGTTGGGTGGGTTGGAGATTCCATGTGGTAAGCAGAGCTGGGATCTGAGAAGTAACAGCTAGGTTGATGATATAAGCTCTGTTAAGGGAAGGGCTGGGGAAGAGAGTCCAGGCAAAAACCTTGAGACAGAAAGGAGCTAGCTATGATCTTGATCTTGACTTGGGATCTTGACTATGATCTACATTAAAAATATGTTTTATATTTTGAACTGGTACGTATAAACTAAAGATCTAAAAAATGACTCTCATACCATGTGTGATAGATTCTAAAAATTTTATCTATCCTATCCTGTTCACAATCCACTAAATTGGCTTCATGGCCCAACACTAGCTTGGTGGTTAAAAACTCTGGCTTTAAGCATGGGTTTGAATCTCAACTCCACTACTTACTAGCTGTGACCCTTTTAATAAATTACTTAAGCTCCCCGTGCTACATTTTTTTTACATCTTTAAAGTAGGGGCAATAATAGTATATACTCACGAGGTTTGATACCAGATTTCTGAAACACTGAACCAGTTTACATTTTTAACTGTAGTGTATTCTTATGTCATATAATTTATTTAAACACACACCACTTATCTTTTTAATCTTTAACAATTGGATGGGTGAAAAATAATTCCTAATAGTTTTAATTTGCATTTCTTTTATTTCTAGTGAGTTTATACACTTTTCCTGCTCCTTAGATATTAAATATAATCACAATTTTCATTTCTTACAAAATGCACATAATAATATGTTAAACATAAAAATTTACCAACCATATAAAGTTTACCTAACTGCAGTATCATATATTATAACTTATAGCATGTTTATTATTAGATTTATACTTGTTTGCCATTTATTCATTTTTTTAAAAATATTTATTTATTTATTTTACAGGTGGAGGAGTGGCAGAGGGAGAGGGAGAGAGCCAGACACTCCACTGAGTGCAGAGCCCAATGTGGGGCTCAATCTCATGACCCTGAGATTATGACCTTAGCTTAAATCAAGAGCAGAAATTAAGAGCCACCCAGGTGCTCTTAGTTTGCCATTTCTAACTAAATGCAATGTTATAGCATTTATTATTTATTTCCACTTATCTCCTGAAATTACATAGATCCAGTAAAGGAGAAAAAACTTTTTGAGGAGAAAATCAATGAGAATATCAGCTAGTTCTTTTTTTGTTTGTTTTATTTTAATTGGTTTGGTTTATTAAGGTAAATTTAAATACAGTTCAAGTAGCCCTTTCTAATATATAGTACTGTAAGTTGTTTTTAAAAAATATTATTCAAGTATAATTGACGCACACATTAGTGTCAGGTGTACCATGGGCTAGTTATTGAATTGGTCTGTTAAATCATTATAAACTGAAAAATACTAAAATTTGTACGCATTTCCATTTTAACCAATAGGATCCAATATTTTATTAAGTTTTAAAACTTTAAGTCCAGTGTAGTTAACATACAGTGTTATATTAGTTTCAGGTATACAATACAGTGATTTAACATTTCTATTTTTTTTAAGGATTTTATTTATTTATTTGAAAGACAGAGATCACAAGTAGGCAGAGAGGCAAGCAGAGGGAGAGGAAGGGAAGCAGGCTCCCTGCTGAGTAGAGAGCCGATGCGGGGCTGGATCCCAGGACCCTGGGATCATGACCTGACCTGAAAGCAAAAGCTTTAACCCACTGAGCCACCCAGGTGCCCCACTGATTTAACATTTCTATACGTTACTCACCCGCCATCATGAAAAGTGTACTCTTTAATTCCTATCACCTACCTATTCTACCCATCTCTCCCCCCACATCCCCTCTGGTAACCATCAGTTTGTTCTCTGTAGTTAAGAGTTAGGATCCAGGGGCGCCTGGGTGGCTCAGTGGGTTAAGCTGCTGCCTTCGGCTCGGGTCATGATCTCAGGGTCCTGGGATTGAGTCCCACATTGGGCTCTCTGCTCAGCGGGGAGCCTGCTTCCCTCTCGCTCTCTGCCTGCCTCTCTATCTACTTGTGATCTCTCTCTGTCAAATAAATAAATAAAATCTTAAAAAAAAAAAAAAGAGTTAGGATCCAATGTGTTATATCACATTTGCAAACATACCCTATTGAAATCATCAAGTATTCAAAAAGGTAACACAATTTCAGCCAAAGTTATTAAACATATTTAGAAAGTTGCCTGTGGGGTACCTGGCTGATCAGTCAGTAGAGCATGCGACTGTTGATCTCAGGATTATGAATTAAAACCCTTCCTTGTGGGTAGAGATCACTTTTTAAAAAGTTGCCTATTGTAGAGGAAGAGAATTGCTACTTAATGAAAAAATAATTAAATAAGAAAAAAAGGGCTATGCATGAACTAATGAGAGATTATGGTGTTAGACCATGAAATGAAGAATATGATTAATTCAAGCTATAGGTTAAAAATTTCCACAATTTGTCCTTTTCCTAAAATCTACATATTTTTAAAGACATGAATATCTTATATGTGCACTGGATGTTACTACAAGATGGAATAGCTTGTCTAGATGTTACTATAAGATGAAATAGCTTGTCTATTGAAAGTAGTCAAAATCAAACATGTTTCCTTAAAATTGATTCCTCCCCCCTTTTTAAAGATTCATTTATTTATTTAAGAGAAAGAGAGAGAGTGTGTGTGTGTGTGCGTGTACACACATGAGCTGTAAGGAGGGGCAGAAGGAGAGAATCCCAAAGCAGACTCCCTGCTAAGCACCGAGCCTGATGAAGGACTTGACGCCACAACCCATGAGATCATGCCCTGAGCTAAAACCAAGAGTCGGATGCTTAACCAACTGAGCCACCCAGGTGCCCTGACATTCAATTTTAACTCTCAGCTTAGGGAAGTAACAGTAGCTTCTGTTATATGTCACTAGAAGACTTCTGAGCACCATAAATAAGGTATTCTGAATTCAATTAGATTGATGGAATTTGTCAGTTATGGGAAATCAAATGTATGTTCCCTTACTCTGTAGATGGTCTACATATGTTCAAGTAAGATTTTGATCAGGAAGATAAAAAAAAAATCATTTCTTTCAGATTAATTGAAAAAGAGAATTAAAAACTTTCAGAGATGTTCGAAAATACGATATCAAAGAGAGTATAGTATAGTAAAAACCATAAATAGAAATTTAATTTTCATAACAGTATATTTCATAACAGTAGATATTAAGTATTAATAATAATTTTATCCTATATTTTCCATAAAGTTCAAAATATTAGCATTTTGCTTTTTCTTTGATCAGAACACCAATAAGCTGATGCTGTAAGAAAACAGTAACAACAAATAAAGGCAATCATTTCATCTTCCCTTGCCAAGAAAAGGTGTAGCAGCCAATGAGGTTAAATGGAAAAAAAACAACAACAACACTGCATATGGGGGAAAAATAGATCAGAAAACAGAAAATATCTTTTGCATCACGTTAACTAGAAATTCAGTTTCTCTGCTGAAATGAAACTACTCTTTTGCTTGTCTTAATATTTTCCCTTAAATATATACACACATACACACACCCCTCACACAAACATCCAACACACTTAATGAACCAAAACATGACTAGTAAGGACTCCTAATGTTTTTGAATCTGCTACAGCAAGATAAGATTGCAACTCCAGAGAAGAAGGCAGAAAATGAAGACAGTGTCCTAAGGCAGAAAATGAAGACAGTGTCCTAAGGCTTAAAGAAGGTGGGAATAAAGATAAAGAGTTTTTACTTAGGCCTCTCAGGACAAGCTAAGGTCATGGTGCTTTTCTTTTTTCCCTTTAAACTTCCTTTACTTCTTCTGTTGAATAGGAAACTGAGAATAACTTGTACAGAGGAAGGTGGATATTCTTTTTCCTAGGAAGGTTAAGTGATGCACAATTGAAAAAAAAATCTACTGAAGATCTCCACAAAATGCAACATATTTTAGGTTGGTGAATTAACTTTTTTTAGAGAAATATTAAATAGTTAATTTTTAGATTAGTAAATCTTAATACTTTATTCAATACATAAGTAATATTTATTCTATAAACTTAAGTATTGCATATACTAAAAATACAGTTTTATGATGTGGTTAGTTGAGAGAGAGAAAAAAAGAAGGGAACAAGAAGGAAAAATGAGAGTAAAGGTGAGGATAAAATAAGGAGCTAATATTCATTGAAGGTCAATTATATGCTAGGTATTCTGTATACATAATGTCACCAAAGCCTCATAAGAACTTTAAGAAGTGGGTAGCAAAATACCAGTTACAATGAGGAAATTGAGTATCTGAGGGATTAAGTGATTAGTAAAAAAGTAAAGCCAGAATTCAAACTTAGAATTGTCATACTCCAAAACCCTTTTCTTCGTTCCATAAGGCTTAGCTTCTACAGAGGAGAGGAGTTAGTAGAGAGAAAAAGAGAAAGTAGCTGAGAGGTCAGGGAAGAATAAAAGACAGTGGGAGAACGAGACCCTCAATAGGAAGAGTGAGGAAGGAGGTGGGTAGTACGAAAGCAGGGTGGAAAAAGGATGTCAGAGAGAAAACAAAATAGAGAAAGTTACTTTAAAGACTGGACAATGCCCTGGGGAACAAGATGAGGTTTAGGGGTGAACTCACCAAGCTCATAACACTTGTTACAGTTATTGACACTGCTTTTAAAAGTATGAGAGTAAAAAAAAAGTATGAAAGAGAGCAGATCTTGCTACTCAAAGTGCAGTCCTTTTACCAGTGGCGTCAGCATCATCTGAGGGCTTGAGAGGAATGAAACACCTGATCTACTGAATCAGAACTTGTATTTTTGAAATAAGTCAAGCAGAGAGAGTCAATTATCATATGGTTTGTGGAGCATAACAAAAAGCATGGAGGACATGGGGAGTTAGAGAGGAGAAGGGAGATGGGGTAAATTGGAAGGGGAGGTGAATCATGAGAGACTATGGACTCTGAAAAACAATCTGAGGGGTTTGAAGTGGCGGGGGGGGGGGGTCAGGGTACAGGTGGTGGGTATTATAGAGGGCACGAATTGCATGGAGCACTGGGTGTGGTGAAAAAATAATGATACTGTTATGCTGAAAATAAATAAATGAAAAAAAAATAAAAGAACTTGTAGTTTAATAAGAGGCACAATCATGCCCTTGGCTTTTTTTTTTTAATGACAATTCCTGACTCATGGCCCTGGAAATCTGGGGAAAACATCATCCAGTTTCTTCTATCCAGACCTTGGGGCTTCTACCCTTATGTGGGAGGCCTCTTTGCATATATGAAAAAACAGTGGCTTTAGAATTTGGAGACCTGGGGTCTGGTCTTTTCCAGGACTAGTTAGTTGTAGGACCTAGAACAAATCACTGGTTTGAGGAATTATTGTTGGTTTCTTGTACCTCACCAAGAGTTCAAATATATCTTTCTAGGGAAGAGTTAAATGACTTCCTTACCTGTATTTACTATGTTGAAGGGCAAGTATGGTGAATATTATGGACCGACTTGCTTATCCTCTCTACCCCCTTCCACTCAAAATGCGGTACATGGACATAGCATCAGCATTGTAAGGGCCTATTTAGCTGGAACGGCCCCACCTCAGTTGAACAGCCATTTTGTTGCTTATGCAGTAAAACTTAAACTGACCCTTCCCCGCCAGGGGAACTTACTTAAAAGCAAGTCTGGAAAACCAGTCCCAGGAACAAAGCCCAAATACAAGAGTGGGTCAGGTCAGGTGAAGATAACAGACTGAATGCAGGGATGAGTCGGGTCAGGTGGAGATATCCAATCAGTAAAGCGGGCATACTGTCTCCCTAGCTACCAAGGAGTGTTGGCCCCGGCTTTTGGGCACAAATTCTGACCAAGGTGATAGGCTAGTTCAAATAGCTACTATAGGGTGAATTGTAATTCAACTGGCCACCCATATGTGATCTAGCGTGACTGTGAAGCTTTCTCTGTGCGTTACAATCTCATTCGCCACCTGCGTGTGGCCAGGCCCAACCACATGGCCTTTGCTCTGTAAAAGTTAGTCTGTGAGGCAGGGAGGGGTCGCCGCCCTCTCTGTAAGGTACGACCCCGACGACGGGTCAGTTTGAGGGTTGGTTTGATTCTCGATGCTTGGCACGAAATAAAGCTTTGCTTGACCTTCACTTTGTATCAGTCTCGTTCCTTTGACCATAGACCCATTATTGGGGGACCCAACAAGCATCATTTGGGTGCTTATTAGAGATGCAAAATCTTGGGCCTCACCCTGGACTAAGGAAATCACAATCTGCACCTAATAAGAGATGATTCATATGCACCCTAAAACACAGGAGCACCTTCCTCCTATGGTGACTTTCTAAATGTAGAGGCTAGGAAACTTGAAAACTGTATTTCTTAGATTTCTTTTCAGTGTGGATTCTGTTTAAAAATTAGGCCCCAAAGCTAGCATTTATATAATTATTATGTGATGCGGATTGCTATAAGCACTTTATACACATTAACTCATGGAATCCTCCCAACAATCCTATAAGGTTGATAAAATTATTATTCCCTTTATATAGGTGAAGAAACTGATGTCTGGAGAGGTTAATTAACTTGCCCAAAGTTATAGTTAGTAAGTCACAGAGTTAGGACTCAAACCCAGGTATTCTGGATCTAGAATTTATACTGTTAATCATATTTTTAATAGATCAAAGAGGAAGCTTAAGCCTTCCTTCTGCTGCAGTTTTTTTTTTTTAACAGATATTCCTGTGGAACATATACTCTGGCAAGTGCTTTTATTTTATTTATTTTTAATTAATTTATTTATTTTAGAGGAGGAGTGCACACATATGCATGAAGAGGAGGAGACGAGGGAGAGGGAGACAGAAAGAATTTCTCCAGCTGACTCCCCGCTGAGTACGAAGCCAAATGGTGACTGGATCCCAGGACCCTGAGATCAAGACCTGAGCTGAAACCAAGAGTCAGAAGCTCTACAGAGTGAACCACTCAAGCGCCCCAGGCAATGGGTTTTATAAAGCTTTCTTCATTTATTCATCTACCTATCTATGAATGAGTATTGATCTGAAAGTTCTAGGTATCACAAAGGTAAGAAGTAGAAATGTAGCATTTGAAAGGAAGCAAAATCAATCTATAGATTCGATGATTATATATCTAGAAGATGCAAAGGAATCAAGTCTAAGAGATACTGTTATTTATTAGCATTAGAATTAATAAAAGAATTCAGAAAGGTAACTAGTTAAAAACTAAATATATAAAAGCCAGTAGCTAGAAACCAGCAGCAAAAGGATGATTTGTGAGGAAAAAAATCCCGTTCACAATACCAACAAAAATGTAAAAGCTTAATATAGATTTTACTATTTATAACTATTATGAAGGATTGTATAAGCAAGGGAGAAAGTGGATTATCCAATCATTGGCAGAGAAAAAAACAGATTAGCTCCATAACTCTACCCAATACATAAAGATATTCTAAAGAGACAAAACATACAGAATTTAAAAAATAATAATAAAACCATAAATACACACACATACACAAGAAAATACTGGATATTTAACTGATTGTAGGGTTAGAAAGAATGCTCTGAACAGATATAGATATGTATATATGTTATGCATATGTATATGTGTGGTATGTGCGAATGAAACTACTAAAATAAATTCCTTTAGCAAATAAAAATTTAAAGCATTTTTATTTTTATTTTTTTATTTTTCCTTTTTTTTTTTTTAATTTTTTATTTTTTATAAACATATATTTTTATCCCCAGGGGTACAGGTCTGTGAATCGCCAGGTTTACACACTTCACAGCACTCACCAAGGCACATACCCTCCCCAATGTCCATAACCCCAAACCCCTTCTCCCAACTCCCCTCCCCCCAGCAACCCTCAGTTTGTTTGGTGAGATTAAGAGTCACTTATGGTTTGTCTCCCTCCCAATCCCATCTTGTTTCATTTATTCTTCTCCTACCCACTTAAGCCCCCATGTTGCATCACCACTTCCTCATATCAGGGAGATCATATGATAGTTGTCTTTCTCCGTAAAGCATTTTTAAATAGAAAATATCATTAACAAAATTATAAAGTCAAGAGCAAGCAGAGAAAATATTTATAATCAATGTGAAGTAAAAGATTAACATTTTAGTGTCAAAAAAGTTCAAAGAACATGATTAAAAAGAAATGCAAATGCTCAATAAATATATGAAAGATTTAGTAAACCTCTCCAGCAATATCTTATAACATAAAATAATTTTGACCCACTAAATTGGCAAAGATTAATCTATAAATTATACCATTCATTAGAGGCATGGATGGTTTCTTACACTCCAATGCTGGGAGTGTACATTGGTGTGATCTTTCTTGAAAGCAATCCTTTAGAATGTTCCAAGATGCTTCAATGAGTTTGACACATTGACCTAGTTCTTTTGTTTCTAGGAATCTAATGCAAGGTAGAACTGTGAGGATTTACAAGGAAAGATTTTCCTTATAGCATTATTTAAAAAGAACGTGTGTACCTTAATGTACAGTAGTAGGAAAATGGACTATTAGGCAGCCTTAAAATAATTCTTACAAATAATTTTTCATAACACGGGAAAATGAAACAACATGCTAAGTAGCTAAAACAAGAAAGCAAATTCAGTATTACATTAAAACATATTAAAATATATGTGTGTGTAAATACAAGTATAGTAATATATGAGAGAGAGAGAGATTAATGTAGAAATACCATTGTATGAGATATATTTTTTTAAATGTTTGGTATTTTTAAACAAAATGTTACTTGGAGTGGGATTTCAAATGCTTTCATTTTCTTCCCTAGAGTTTTCTTTATTCCTACAGTTTCCAAAGTATATTACTTCAATAACCATAATGACCTTAGAGCTAAAGATAATGATTCTAATGATTCAGTCTGAGGATAATAGGATCTCTGTGCTCTGGGAGGTACGAAGGGCCATCTTAGGTTACTTAAGTTGTGAACTGCCACATCTAAGCAGATGCTATTCACATTGTAGGCGTATAATAAAAGGACTAGAGATGTTTAGTTCTTTACTTATGCAGTAGATCAGAGACTCTCTTATATAAAGCCACCTGATGGTCATAGTTATGAATATCATTGAATCACCTCTCATACATACAATGAATCCACACACCCGTGGGATAGTTATACCGTCTCCCTTCAATCCTTTGAGCATTTTGTCTCTTTCCCTTGGTTATCTCTCTGAGATGTCTGATGCCTACTTCAAACTTGACACAGTTCCTTCATCTAAAGGACCTGTTCTATTCTTTCAAGTCTTCCTTTCAGGTCTTCAAGGATACTTGAATTTAACTAGGCTTCCTTTGTCCATCATCCTACCAGGAGAGACAAAGGAACCTTCATTTTCTCTCAGATGGAGTGGCATTTAAGAACAAATAGTAAGAAAAAAAAGCAATGCTTACAATCTTAGTTATTAAGAAAATACCTATATTACTATTTCAGTATTACATGAAATAAATACCAAGCTATAGATATATTCTGAGCTGGTATCGTACCAATAAGATAAAGGTAGGTTTTGTACAGCCAAAGCTGATACAAGAGACTTCCTGGCTGAAGGAAGGGCATGAGAACTTTCAGACAAAAATGGAAAGAAAATCAGTGAAGGAAAGGAGCATGTGGAGGGACCCTTAGCCTAGGGAATAGCTAATGGAAGAAACCTGCTTCATCAAGTTATCAGGTAAGGGCAAAACTCAGTGAAGGAAATAGAAATAGAAAGGTATTTAACACAAAAAATTAGGTGCTGAAAAAAATCACTGAAAGCTGCAGGAGCAAAAGTCTGGTGTCTTCTGGAGCTACTACATTCAAGAGCACCACCATAGCCTTGATCCAGAAAAAAAGGAGAGTCTGTGCTATCTCTTGCTGCTGCCCCCACGGATGCTGCCAGTTCTCTTTCAACAACCATGAGGCTAAGACTGTGGAACACCAAGTGAGTGTGCTAAGCAGAAAGGACATCAGGAAGAGGGACTCTGCCTCATTTCCAGCTAATTAGTGTTGATTTTGTTTCTGTGTCTATCATTGTTTCTGTGGAAAAAGTCACTTTAAATTCTAAAAACCAGTCTGCAAAACAAGTTTTCAAAAATATTCTCTTGTAATTTGGAGTCTGTGTGCTCTTAAAATAACAAACAAACACATACCATCCCCTAAGGAAAAACTAAATCAAACAACTCCTCAGGATATATTTTATAGTCACTGAATTCATTTACTTCTTCCTCAAACATTTTTATATCTACAGTTACCATCATTGCAAGGGAGTGCATAAAAATTTTAAGTTTCATATGTAGGACTTGAGAAAAAAAGAAAACAAGCCTTAGTGATAATATTATCAATGAATGATTTATCACAAAAGCTTGCTTCTTATACAAAGGGTTGCATTGCCCCAATTTTTTGTTCATTTTTGGTTTCTTTCCAATTTTAGTATATGCGCTGTGGAAGCAAGCACTCATTTTTGGTTTCTTGCTAAGTTCTTCTTTGGTGCTCATTTGTGGTAAATGCATATCTCAGGTGTAATTCACAATTATTGTGTATGTGGGCTTACAGTACAAAAAATACATCATTAATAAAAAATAACATTTTCTGGGGCACCTGGGTGGCTCAGTTGTTAGGCTCAGTTGTCTGCCTTCGGCTTGGGCCGTGGTCCCAGCTCAAGCTCCTCATCAGGCTCCCTGTTCAGCGGGAAGCTGGCTTTTCCCTCTCTCCACTCCCTCTTCTTGTGTTCCCTCTCTCTCTGTGAAATGTGTAAATAAAATCTTAAAATATATATATATTTAAAAAAATTTCAAACATTTTAAAGGAGTACAGGAAAAAAAATTTCCATGATAGGGAATGATAGAAATAGGTATGCAAAGTGCTGGGATGTATGTTTTCTAGTATATATATTTCATTTTTATGTGTCATCCTTTTTCTTTGTACCATAAACAATTTTGGTAAAACCAGAGATATTGATGATGTAAAATCCACAGAAGTGTACATGAAATAATATTTTACATGCTCCCTTACAACATTTGAAAATTTACTTTGAGAACCTAAGTTCAAATGTATTCCCCCCACCACCACACAGGGAGTTCCTGTTGCTGTTTTCTTCACTTTTCCAGTTGAACTAAAGCAAGAGGAAACTAAGCCCTTTAGCTACTACTGAGTCATGGTATAGTTGGTGTAGTTGGGGAGCAGGGTAGCATTAGGAAGGGAATCAGGAAGATCTCCTGGCAACCAATTATTTGCTTCAGTCACCATGCCATTTCTTATATTGTCATAAGGATGAAAAATTACACTTGTGCACGGTGAGCGAGACTAACGCTAAGGCATATTTTGTGTGTCCCATGCAATGGTATTTCTGTTTTCTGAATGAAATATTGAAATCCTAGAAGTTATACTTTACCTATCAATACATTTAGTGATGATATTGGAGTCTGTGAGATGTTACAAAAAGGACAGATGGAGAGTAATTAAAGGAGACAGGTATCAATTTCTTGTCTCAACACTGCAGGCTTTAGCAAAGGCAGATCATCATTTGAATTCCTGTTCTTTAATGTGATTCTGAAGAATGGCTGATCTCAGGTATTTTCGAGAGTCTAATTACTGTTTTTGCTGGTGAAGATCCATCCTACATATAACTCAGTTTCTTTTATTAAATTTCTTGCCTACTCTTGAAGACAACTGATATGTTGTAATGCTTATTATGATACTTCATGTACTGAGAACAAATTCAGAGGGTTTCAAAAATTACCCAACTTCTCCTTTCCCTTACTAATACTTCTTTCCGTTTGGTACTAACAGAAAGCAATTTTCCTGCCTTTTCACTTTTAAAATGAAGTTTAGATTTCTTTTGTGTTCATGTGACGAACCTACTCGTGGAGAGTCCCTGTCAGGATATCTATTGTAATACTCGCTCCTACACATGCCTTCAGACATTGATTGCTTATCTAGAGAAATACACCCACACCTTTTCAGAAGCGCTAGGTGTGTGTTCAGAAATGCCAAGATGGAGGGCAGGAAGGGAGCAACTATCCCCTAAAACACAGCACAGGGGTATCGACTTGAAGTTGGGGGAAAAAAAAAAAAATGTTTACATGTAAGGCTTTTAGACCAGTGACCGTTATGGAGGTACTTCCACAGAGCCCCGGGTGCTGGCCTGAGCCTCTTCTGCCCCACAGCCGGAGAAGGGCTGTGCTGACCCCGCTAGACACGCGATCCCAGGGCACTCGCCACCGCGCACGCATGGCCCTGCAGCCCGGCCCACAGCGCGCCGTCTAACCGCTCCTCGGGGCAGCTTCCCCGAACGCCGCAGCGACCAGCGCCCCACGCCGAGCAGAGCACAGGCGCAGCCCGCCCGCCTACTTCCCTCCGCCGCCGGGTGGGGCTCGGGAAACCGGCCGGGCCGCGCCGCCCCTCCCCTCCCCGCTCACCTGCTCGCGCTCCTCCAGCGGACGCTGCCCGCGTCGGCGCGGGCTCGCTCCGGGCTCCGGCTCTGTCCCCGCCACCAGCCGCTCCGCCAGCGCGTCTCCGTCCTCGTCGCGCTCCCCACCGCCGCCGCCGCCGCCGCCGCCACCTCCGCCGCCACCAAGCAGCTCCCCGGCCGAACACATCCCGTCGCCAACTCCCGCCGCCGGGACGGCCGCCGGAGGAGGCCGAGCGTGAAACGCGAGGCAGCGGTCGCCACCCGAGGGCCGGCCGGAGATCCGCCGCGCTGCCACAGACTGGAGCCTCCGGAGCGCGCCCCGCTGGCCAGGGTGCCAGAAGTACCAGCCCTGCCCGGCCTCTCCTGTCACTGGCTCGCCCCGCCCCGGCCCCCGGGGCGGAGCACACCCGGGGGGAGGGGCCACGGCGGGGGCGGAGCCACCGGGGGCGTGTGTGAGAGAACTGAGAGCCACTTCATGTGCTCGCGCGTGTTTGTGAGACTATGTGAGAATGTACATGAAGAGACTGTATGTACGTGTGTGTGAGAGATTGTGTGTGAAGAAAGGAGTCTGTGTACGAGATAGTGTATGTGTGTGTGTGAGACTGCTGGAGTGTGTGAGAATGACTAGGTACATAACAGACTGAGAGATTTTGAGATTGTTATGTGTGAGAGTGTGTGCGTAAAGTGTTAGAAAAGCAGTGTGTGCGAGAAATAAGGTGTGTATGTAAGAAAGTGTGTTTGTGAGGGAGGGAGGGGAGCATGTATGTTGGGGTTGTGTGTAATACACAGTTACACCCCTGCAGGGTACCTCTGTTCTTCCCTGGAGCAGGGGCTGGGCCTGGGTGTGCTGCTGGATGCCTGTCCTGAGTAGCCGTCCATCCTTTGCAAGTAATAACACATTTCTCTCTTTTGTTCCTTTTGTCTTCTGTCTAGTATCTCTCTGAAGGTCTGTGTCTTTGTTAATTGTTTCTTCCATGTGTGTTGGTTGTTGGAGCCTTGGGAGTATTTGGTAGTGTATCTGCCTTTGTGTATATTTCTGTAAATGGGCAGGGATATGTCTTTCTCTCTCAGTGGATGGTAAGGGGGATACAACTAATTCGTTAGTCTTTTCCTTACTACCTGTGATATTGTGATTTATAAGAAATATACAGTTGGCCCTTGAAGGTTGGAGGGGTTAGGGACACTGACCTGCACAATCAAAACCCCATGTATAACTTTGGAGTCTTCAAAGAATTACTGTTAGCTTAGTGTTGACTGGAAAGAAGTCTTACCAATACATATATATAGTTGATTAATATATTTTTTGTGTTATAGGTATCATATACTGTATTCTTACAATAAACTACACTAGAGAAAAGAATATGCTACTAAAAAAGAAGTCACAGGAAAGAGAAAATACTTAATAGTTCTATGAAAAATCCAAGCATTAGTGGACTGTTGTTCAAGGGTCAACCATATATTTGGTCTTCATCCTGTTGGAACAGAGCTCCTAAAACTTGGAATTTCCTACTGGAGGAGAATGATAAACGTCTTTTCTTATGCTAATGAAGGAATGTTTGGAAAGCCTCTAGTTAACTAAGGATGGGGGCTAACTGCTGGGAGAATAATCCTGGTGACTAATGGGTTAGAATTTTTAGTCCCACCCCCTGAACTCAGGGAGGGTAGAGAGGTTTTGGAAGTTGAATCAATCAAGGATGGTCAATGATTTAATCAATCATGTCTATGTAATGAAGCTCCACTGGAAGCTCAAAAGGACAGAGGTTCCTAGAACTTCTGGGTTAGTGAACTCATGAACATGTAAGCCGAGTGATTCGCACAGAACATGGAAATTCAGTGCCCCTTCCAACACATCTTGTCCTATGTACCTCTACATCTGGCTGTTCATCTGTGTCCTTTATATTATCCTTTATAATATAGAAACTAGTAAAAGTTTCTGTGAGCTGTTCCAGCAAGTTCACTGAACCCAGGATGGGGTCATGGAAACCTCCAATTTAGAGCCAGTTGGTCAGAAGCACAGGTAACAAGCTGGACCTGCAGTTGGCATCAAAAGGAGATTAGTCTGTGGTAGTGAGTTCTTAAGGTGTGAGATCTGTGATCTTAGCTCTAGGTAGATAGTGTCAGAACTGAGTTAACTGCTTGATGGTGTTAGAAAACACATATTAGACCACCCTACCCATTTTGTTGAAGGGAAGTTGGAGGGTATTTAAAAAAAAAAAACAAAAACAACTTTGTATATCTTTTACCTGTTTTTTGAGAAAATTGTAGACTATTGTATAGATAAAATATCAAGCTATTTGTCAAAGGAAAATTAATGTGCCTATGTATGGAGAAGAATGAGGTATTTGGAATCTCCTATTAAAATGTCTTCAGGCCCGGGGAGGGAATTAAAATAGAAACTTAGAGAATTATTCTATTTATTTATTTTTTAAAGAGATTTTTATTTTTTTAATTGACAAAGAAAGAGAGCACTCAAGCAGGAGGAGTGGCAGGCAGAGGGACAGGGAGAAGCAGGCTCCCTGCTCTGGGCCCTGGGATCATGATCTGAGCCAAAGGCAGAGGCGTAACTGACTAAGCCACCCAGACATCATTTAAAGACTTATTTTAAGATCTGTTTCCTGTTTTTGGTAATCAGGACTATAGAAACTAGAAAATATGCCTTTGGATATCACAAATTAGAAAGAAAATTAATCTGGTTTATTTCCTTTCTTAAAAAACTTTTAAGACCCAGAGGAAAGTATTTAATATTATATATATAATGAGAAACAAATGTCTCCATGGGAAGCCAAAAACAGTACCCAATGGGCCTCTTTGCTTTGCTTTAATGAGAACATTTTCATTCTTGAAATTTTGCTTTGGCTCTCAGTAGTATTTCTTATAAATAATGGCCTATAAATTTTTTACAAAAAGCTTTACGATTGTATATAGTGGCACAGAGAGCATCAGCCTTTTACTGCCAACTCTGTGGAGCTTAATACACATTTTAAAGTTCCCCCTCTTTTGGCCTGTGTCTGACAACTTGATAAGTCAAGCAGCTATGTACTCTTCAGTCAGGTTACAGAGTGAACAGAAATTCCTTTTATATATGAGGATTCAGAAGGCATAGAATAGATATAGTAGGGCAGGTAAAAAGAGAATATAGAGCTTAGTTTTGTTCATCTTGGGGGTCAAGTCTTACAGAAGTCCTTTGGTTCTAGAATATACTCTCTGGACTTTCAGAGATATAGGCTTTTTCTTCAAGAATTGTATTCAGTCATTTAACATGTATTTATTGAACACCACTAGTCATTAGGCCCAGGTCTAGGTCCCTACTCTTAATTTCCATTTTATTCTCTTTCAAATTCTGGTCTGTTTATCTGGCAAAATCCAAGAACTTCCACAAAAGAGTGGTCAAAATCTTCTGATCCTTGTCTAGGACTGCTGTCACAATTTCTTTTGTCTTAGTGTTGTCTACCTTTCATTTAGTGAATGAGTTTTCTCTTTGAACGGTGAGTCTTTTGTTCATAAAGACTTTGGTCTTTCCTGGAAACTTAGGAAATCACTTCTTTAAAAAAAAAATCTAATAGTAGCATTTTGTGGAAAAAACAAACAAACAAACAAAAACAAAAACAAAAAACATTATTCAGGTTACATCCCAGACAGCACACTTTCAACTACATCTTATGGGATGGGAAGGCTGTTTTCACTGGACTGTACAATATGGATATTATACGTAAAAAGCTATTATTGCAGTTATCTGTGGCAAATATATATGCTATTACCTAGGCAACTATGACATGTTGGTCTCAAATTGTGTGTAGTTTAGTTGTGATTTTATTAGTATATTTACCTTGAGTTTTCACAGGAATTAGTAAGTGGCAAGAAACAGATGCTTGTCTAAAGTGGCCTATATAGTGCTAATGTGTCTTGTGCAGTTGCTTTGGGAATAAGAACTTTTAATCTCTCACTTTCACACCTTTAATAACTTATTTTTAATGTTCTTCCACTCTTACTTAGACATTTTTCCAGAAGAAAATGAACAAATCAGAGCAATCTGTCCTCATTTAGTACAATAATCTTAGAAATAACAAGTGCAGTTATTTGTGGAAACTTCATTTTCAATTTGGTTTTTTTTCATATTACTATGATGTTAATTTATTATGTTTCCTGTGTTTTAATTTTTGCTTCATATATGATTTTTTTATCTGCTTCTTTTCTGTTAGGTAGATCCTTCAGTATGAGGAATTATTTTTGAGATGTTTGGAATCTGAACCAAAAATCTCAGGAAAAGGTATGGTTTCTAGATTTATATATATGAATTTAAAGGAAAAGTAACTTATTGGAGACCATGCACTTTCTTTAGCCTTCCTTTAGTTTCAGGAAGCTATATCAGAGAGATGTTGAACCAGTGCTTGCTCAGTGTTCTCTAGCCTTCCCAGAGAGACCACTCTGATTCAGAGGAGCAGACATTTGCCCTTCTTGGAATTAATGTTTAGACTTGCTGTTGCTAAAGAACAAAATTCAGCTGAGGCAATTTTAAGGATCGTATTGGCTTATTCAGTGATTTATGGATTGAGCAATATCCAGTATAGCAGACAGAAAGGAGCTCCAAAGAATTGTTCAGTTCAAGAGGGTTTTATAGACCAAAGTGAGGAGGAGCAGGGAAGTTATACTGGGCATTTGCTGACTGGAGCAAAGGGAAGTTTGGAGCTGGGTTAGGTAACTTGTCTTGTGTAGGCAAGTGCTGACTGGTTGAGCTAGGCCTTCATTTCCTGGGAGAGCCTAACAGAGAAAATTAAGTTTTGGTTTGCTAACATGGGGCTTAACATGAGTGGACTCCAACTAAGGCCTAATTTGGTTACTTTAACACTTTTTATTCTCTTCTTTGATGTGACTTTATATATGTGCTGCTGAGTTCTTTCCCTACAGTCAGAATGCAAATTAGGAGTTGCGTTTGGCTTAAAAAAAAAATGTTGAGGTTGCTATTCCAATTCACTAGGGGAAAAAAAGTAATTATAAAGTGCCACTTAATATATGTTACCAATTTTTAAAATGTTGTATTGGATTTAGTATGGACAATGCCTTAAGGAAATGTTAAACTCAGTTATTGCCAGTAGGGCTAACATTCTTTGGTAGTACATATTCAGAACCATAAAAATATCCATACCCTTTGACCCAGTAACCCCAGATGTAGGAAATAACTCAAAAGGGGAAAAGCCTGTTTGTATAAAGATGTTTATGGTAGAACTACAGTGAAGACTTCAAGGAAGCCTGAATACCAACAGGGAAATGGCTGAGTAAATCTGATACACCAATACAACTGAATGTTAAAATGTTAACAATGGAGATTTTTGTCTTAATGTAGTAAATATATTTACTATAATGCTGAATGAAAAAGTGCAGGTGGGTGGTAGCAGTGCCACCCAGCTATCCTATATCCTAGGAGCTGGGAAGATTAAAAGAGTAATACAAAAGTTAGCTTTGTTCCATTAGGGAATAAGTCTGATAGAAGTGAAATTATGTAAACATTGATCAAATCTCAAAAAGAACATTTTTAAATTAGGGGGGAAGGGCCGTATGCTCCCTTATAAAATTAACTTTACTGTTGTAACTTAAAAATAAACATTTGTAAAGATTTGTATCTGTTTTCCTTATAAAATGGGATAGCTGACACCCAAAGTCTGGCAGATTCAACTCCATAGCTGAAAGTTCTATCACCTTTTGTTGAATAATTTAGTTCTTGAATGGGTTTGGATCTTTTATTCATGCTGTTCTCAATAATTTAGAATCTTAGAGTTGGAAGGAATCTAACAGTCAGTTTAGAGCAACCTCCCACCCGATATAAAGATCCCTTCTATAACATTCATGACAGATGGTCACCCTCCTTCTGCTTGAAGGCTTCCAACTATGGGAAACTCATTACTTCATTGTGCCACCTGTTCAGTTACTGGATATCTTTAATTGTTAGAAAGTTCTTCACATCTACTGAATTGAATCTGTAGCCTTTTCTCCTTTGCCTATTGGTCTTTATTCTTTCCTGAAGTATAAGAAAACAGATTGGTCTTTCTTTTCCCCTTAAGATAGTTTTTTGGGCGTTTTATAAAAGGCAATTTTTATCTTCTCTTAACCTTTATTTTTTCAACTTTTGCTTATGGATAGATGTTGTAGAATTTTTGGATTTTGCCATTTTTTATCTGTACCTACTTCTTGTGTTAACAGTATCCCAGCTTTTTTTTTTTTTTAATTGATCCAACTCTCTCCCACTCTTAGTCTGTGATTTCAGTGAATATGACTTTTCCTAAGTCCAGGACTGGGAAATATGACCATTGCTAAGTAAATCAAATGCATTTGACCTTGTTTTCCTCCCATGGCCACAGAGATTGGTTAAAGGATGGACGCAACATGACCAAGTCAGGCTGATCAGGGTCACTAAAATTTAGTTCTGGGACTTATATTATAAAAAGAAAAGCAAAATCTGATCTACAGGATTGGTGTGTGATGATATGAACTCGGAAATATAGGAGACCCACCTTATAGCCTAATAATGAAGCTGACCTAGTGGAATACATGACTGAGAGATGAACATTTTTAGCCAGTTCCTCTAAAAGTTAAGTGACCCCTATATGCCTTTTTCAGTCATTTTGGCCAATGAATCTATCACTATAATATTCACTGTTCCCCCACCCCTTTTCTCATAGGCCATCTTGGGATGGCTTCATCACTTAATAAAGGAATTAGAATGACACAGGCTCTAAATGAGAAACAGAAGAAAGGAGTAGTTTGCAACTATTAGACTGCGGAAATTTGGAGAGTTCATTTAAAGCCTGGTATTGAATTCCATCATCAGTTAAATGAGCAGGTTGAAGTAGACAATTTTAAAAACCTCTGTTTTAAAATTCTATGATTACCATATGACTTTGCCTCCAGATCTAGCCTGTGTGTCCTGGCTGCTATCTTTTGCATTTATTCCAGTCAGTCAGGCTGTTCTTATTAGGAGATTAATTCTCAAAAGCAAAAGGATAGAAACAATTTTCTTATGCTGCATATTCCTTTATCACTCAAATTGCCTAAGGTTTTTTTCTGCACCCTCCTCAAATTTTTAAAAATGTTTTTATGAGCATATAAATTGTCCTATTAATATTCTAAGGCATCTATAATTTTAAGACCCTTTACTCAGCAAATATTAGGTCTCTAACCCTTTTGTCTCCAACTTGTTATTTTGAAAGATTTCAAACCTTCAGAAAAGTTGCAGGAATAGTATAATGAATACCAAGAGAGCTTTCTCCATGATTGACGAGATGTTAATGTTTTGTCATAACATTTGCTTTCCTGTGTGTTTTCCAGGATATGTTTATATGTTTAAAATGTATATGTTTATACTCTCAGTATATATTTAAAATAGTGTATAAGGAAAACTAAGGACTTTTTAAAAAACTAAGGATGGGGCATCTGGATGGCAGTTGGTTAAGTGACTGCCTTCAGCCTTCAGCTCAGGTCATGATCCTGGTGATCTTGGGGTGCCAGGATCAAGTCCTGCATCAAGGCACCCTGCTCAGTGGGGAATCTCTTTCTCCCTCTGACATTCCCCCCACTGCTCCTGCTCTTTCCTTCACACATTCTCTCTCTCTCAGATAAATAAATAAAAGCTCTAAAAAAATAAAACTAAATAAGGACTTTTCAGAGGAGTGTGACCCTTGTCTGGGAACATTTAGAAGGATCCAGAGAAGAGAATGAGTGGAGGTGGTAGAAGGTACAAGTTAATAATTCAAGAGTTTTGACTTTGCCTGAATTCTAATCCTGGCTCTCTCTAATTCTCAGTTTTTGTATTTGCAATATACAGGTATTATTGGCACTCAAGTTCATAATCAAAACATACTAATTAGTATTAATGTAATGTGAGTAGAACTAATAATGAGATAGTGTGATTTTTCATTGCATATGGGAAACATATAGTTATTTTTTCTCTATAGATGAGCTTGGACCTTGAGTTTCCTCACATATGAAATAAATTAGTATATTCCCAAAAGGGAATACAAAAAACTTAACAGAAATTAAAGTGTATGTGTTTTTGGCTGGGCAAGCAACCCCATGCTGAGAGTTTCAAACAGCATCTGCAAATATGGTGCTAGTGGAAGTAAATCCAGATTGAAGGAAGAAGATGGGTTTCATCTCATGTACCAGTTAATCTTAATGACTGCCTGGTATACTGTGTAAGATGGCTTTTGAGAACTTTTTGGCAAAGAATGACTACCATGGTAAGGGAAATATGAGCGATGGTGCAAGTGCCCTATCGTTATCATCTTTGATCTAGGTATGAAAGACAAAGAAGGCAAGTTTCATCAATAGGACATGACCTTGACAACAGGCAAATAAATACTATTAAGGGGGCACCTGGGTGACTCAGAGGGTTAAGCCTCTGCCTTTGGCTCGGGTCGTGGTCTCAGGGTTCTGGGATTGAGCCCCATGTCGGGCTCTCTGCTCAACTCCACCACCCCGCTTTCTGTCTCTCTGACTGTTTGTGATCTCTCTCTGTGTCAAATAAATAAAATCCTAAAAAAAATACTATTAAGACTGAGGGGAGAGTAAAAATCAATAGATTTAAAAGAAATATTCCATCAAGCCTGTTAGTAAACCAATAATATGTGATTATGGCTATTCTAGCATTTGTCACATTATAGTAATTCTTTTTGTTTATGTATTTCTCTCTCTCTTTTTCTAGAGGGAAGATCCACTGTTAATCTTTGTGTTTTACCAAGTGCCGGGTATGTAGTAGGTACATAATCAATGTTTGAGCTGATTCAGCCATATCTAAATTTTTATTAGGTTTGGGATAAAAGGCTTACTCTGTAAAACTCATCCCATATCTATGCTCATTTTGAGGCCTCTTGTTCTGCTTTGTTTCCAATTAAAAATATCTGTGGAAAATTCCCATCTTGTATCAAGTAAGGTAAGACCAAAAAAGATGTTTGCCAAACTTTAATCATTATAGAGAAGAAGCAGAAGCCCCTGCTAGCTAAATTCTTTTTTAGAGTTTATGTAGGACAGAATATAAGTTGGGAGTAGACTTGGGGGACTTTAGACAAGCAAATTTTAGGCTTTCTGTGGATACTAACTAGCTCCTTTCTGCTTCTGCAGCAGATTAGACATGGTATCTATTTAAAAACTAGAAAACTAAAATTCTGTGATTCTTTACCTTCTTAAATATTCAAATTACAGGCAGTCCCTAACTCACAATTTCTGAGACTTTTTCCAGCTTGCACTTTCCACATCATTAATTGACACTTATAAATAAAATGTGTATTGTTGTGTTCAGCAGCTGGAGAATGATTCTTTTAAGCCATTAGAGGAAGAGGGCCAATAGATTAGTATGGCCCCATTGCGGTGCTTTTTGGAACACATGACAATTAACTATTCAATTGAATTTTGACATAACATTTTTATAAATAAAAGTGACAGTGTGCTACATAAATAAATAAAATAAATATATAATAACATATAAAATAATACATAATAAATAAGTACATAATAACAAAAATCAAATAAATAAATAAAAGTCCTGTTGAGACGTATATAAGGGTATGTATAGGTCTCATAAAGTTAACTGCAGTTGAGCAAAGGTGAAAATCATCAGGCTTATCCCTAGGGGCACAGTTTTGGCATCAGCAATACATGATTTAATTTTATTTTGTTCAGTTTATCTGTGAGGTTCAATTATCAGGGAAGTTAAGAGTAAAAAGTTGATACAAATTGCTAGACCTGTATTTTCAAATTGCACCAATGAAATGTTTGTACCTAATGGATTTTCATAACTAAAATGAGCACATTTAATGCTCATGTAAATTTATAGCAATTTATTGTATATAAAATCAGGGGCTTCCTCTATTTATTTGATAGTTGCTTTTCTTAAATTGTACTTGAGTTTCTTCAGTTTTTCCTGTGCTAATGATGTTTTGCTGTTTGGTATCTCTGACTCTTTTTTTTAATTTTTTTTTTTAAAGATTTTATTTATTTGACAGAGAGAGACACCGCAGAGAGGGAACACAAGCAAGGGGAGTGGGAAAGGGAAAAGCAGGCTTCCATCAAGCAAGGAGCATGATGTGGGGCTTGATCCCAGGACCCTGGGATCATGACCTATGCCAAAGGCAGCCGCTTAGTGACTGAGCCATGGAGGTACCCTGTATCTGACTCTTAATAATGTTATCTATCTAGAATACAGGAATAAGGAACTGAGCAAAAGGCCTTCTGAAAAACTGTTAAATCTTTTGAACATTATAGTACCTCTACTCAGGAAAAAAAAAATTCTGCTTGGGTCTTCAGTCTGTTTATTCATAATCTATTCACGATTTTTACAATCTTGATGCAAAAATACTATATTATTTAAGTTTTGTTTGCAGTGTGGATTGTGCAAGGAGTCACTTATGGAAAAAGGGCACAAAGAATTTTGAGTCCTTTTTTATTCTCAGTTGCTTAAACCTTTACAAGGCATTATTCTATACAAAGCAGTGTAGAATGAAGAAATGTCATAGGGTGTTACAAATGAAGTGCTATGTAATTTAGAAGAGAGGGAGATTAGTTACCTAACTTCCATACTTATAGTATACACATGAAATAGAAAACTGAGAGGAAGGAAGAACTGTTGTAGGCAGGCATGTTGTCAGAAGCTACTATTACAGCTGATAAGCTAACACCTAGAGAGAACTTAACATTATTCTAGAAAACAGGCATTTGAACTTAAATGTCCAGGAATGGGACACCGAGGTGGCTCAGTTGGTTAAGTGTCTGCCTTTGGCTCAGGTCATAATCCCAGTGTCTTGGGATTGAGTCTAGCACTGGGTCTCTTGTTGGGCCATGAGCCTGCTTCTCCTGCTGCCTGCTGGTCCCTCTCCATTGTGCTCTCTCCCTTTCCCACTTCCTGACAAATTAAAAAAAAAAATCTTAAAAAAAGTCCAGGAGTCACTTAGTGTAAGGTCAACATTAAGAATAATATAATAATCTGTATTATAATGATTCATAGACTTTCGGGATAGAAGTTCTCTTAGAGGTAATCTAGACTCCATATTTTTATTTTGTATTTTTTAAAGAATTATTTATTTATTTGAGAGGGAGCGAGAAGAAGCAGGGGGAGGGGCAAGAGGAGAAGAAGATAGAGTCTCAAGTAGCCTCCCAGCTCAGAGGGGAGCCCAACGTGGAGCTTGATCCCAGTACCCTGAGATCATGACCTGAGCTTAAACCAAGAGCCAGCTGCCTAATCAACTGAGCCACCCAGGTACCCCTAGGCTCTACATTTAATTAATGATATTTAGAAAAGATTAGTTCCTTGCCTTATAGTCTTACTGGTGTGTGGAGTTATTCTGAACTTCGTTTTTCTCTTTTCCAGTCCTTTTCCAACCTCCCCACCTGCCGTCATCATCAAATCAATCACCTTGTCTTCTTGTCTGTATTTTTCTCAAACTTGTATTCTTATTTCCGTGTTAGTTTTCACTGTCTTATATCAGACCTTCCATATCTTGTGCCTGGAATTCTTCCACCAATTACCTAAATCCTCTTTGTCCTTCCATTTCTTATCCTTCTTAAATTTATATACCACGTATCCAGCCAGAGACATCTGATGGAAATACAAGTGTGATGGTGACACTCTTAACTTTATGGTGCAACAGCTTTCCACTGTTTGCAAGATGAACACTGAACTCTTACCCACTCCTTCCCTTCTTTCTATCATCAATTCCTGATACTATATGTGTAATTAGGGGCTGACTTGGTACATTGCCCCCTTCTCTCTTCTCATTCTCACTCCAAATTCACTTGGCTAATATCTCATCCTTTAGGATTCGTCTCAGATGCCATCTCCTCCAGGAAGCCCTGGCTAAGCTAAAAGGTCTTTCACTATCCAGTGATTGATTTTCATGGCATCCTGTTATTGGATTGACCCATGGTACCATAATTATGTATTTGGCTCCCCTACTTGAATATGAACTCTTTGACAGATCATGTTTTATTCATCTTTATATACCAAAGTCCACTTCAGGTGCTCAATATTAGGACATATTAGATGCCCAGTCAGTGTGCACTGAGTACATGAACAACTATTAGAATAAAGCTACCTGAATACTAATAGGTAAGTATTCTTCCTTTTATACTCTGTTCATGAAACTGGCTATGAATTAGAATCACCTGAGAAAGTTTTTAAAAGGCACATATTTCCGGGCTTTACTCCTGTCCTAGAAAATCAGAATCTTCTCTCTCTATATATATATATTTTATAGATTTTATTCACTTATTTGACAGAGAGAGATCACAAATAGCAGAGAGGCAGGCAGAGAGAGAGGAGGAAGCAGGCTCCCTGCTGAGCAGAGAGCCCAATGTGGGGCCCACGCCCGATGCAGGGCTTGATCCCAGGAACCTGGGATCATGATCTGAGCAGAAGGCAGAGGCTTTAACCCACTGAGCCACCCAGACACCCCATCTTCTTTCTATATTTTCATAAGATGACCTAAATGATTCTTATGAGTCAATCTACCACCTGATCTCAGATTGCAGTTGCACAATCTGTGTTTTGCACAAATGTTTCTTATCATAACCTTAAAGAATAAGCCCACTTAAGAAGTCAAGGTAATGTGCAATAAATTTTAGAAATATTTGCATTCAAGATGGTTAATTTTTTTTTTTTTTTAAGAGATAGTGAGTGTACTTATGTGGTGGGAGATGGCTGGGTATGTGCAGGGGAATAGGGAGAGAGAATCTTAAGCAGGCTTCACACTGGGCCCCAATACAGGGCTCGGTCTCATGACCCCGAGATCATGACCTGAGCTGAAATCAAGAGTCAACTCACTCAACTGACTGAGCCACCCAGGCACCCCTAGATGGTTAAATTTGTTTTAAATGTATATAAAGGATATACTTCTTTGAAAACTCTGCATACCTTAATTCATTCATTAAGGATTCTGGAGAGATGAGGGTTTAATTTTTGTTCACATCACTCAATTTATTTTCTTACTGTCCTAATGCCTTTAAAGGGGTGGCATTTCTCATGTTAGTTTTCTTTGTGTGACTATAGTTGACCCTTGGACAATGCAGGGATTATGGGTACCAACCGCTTGTGGAGTCAAAAATCTCCATATAACTTTTAACTTCCCCAGAACCTAACTACTAATTGCTTACTGTTGACTGGAGGCCTTACTGATAATATAGTCAATTAACACATATATTGTATGTTATATGTATTATATCTGTGTTCTTACAATAAAGTAACCTAGAGAAAAAAATGTTAAGAAAATTATAAGAGAAAAGACATTTATTGTACTTCGCCGTAAAAAATCTGTGTATAAGTGGGCCTGTGCAGTTAAACCCATGTTGTTCAAAGATCAACTGTACTTTAATATCTTTTGCTCCTTCCTCCATTTATAATAAGGAAAACTCCATTCCTTCATGGCTCAAATCTCCTTTTCTAATAAAATGCACCTTTTCAACTTTTGCTTTTTAAAACTCTTGATGTTTCATTTATCTGCTCTGGGGATTGGTTGCGTCTCTGCAATGTACCTCAAGATTTTCATTTACCAGAGACGTGGGTCCTGGCTTTCATCTTGCCATCACATTGAACTGATTGGTTTCTGTGGGTTGTCAGGAAGCTGCTGAGGATAGGAACTGAGGTGGGTGGGAGTTTGGCTGACTCCACAAGCTTTCCATGTGCACTGTGTGCTCTTCGTGCTTGAGCAGGAAGCTGGTCTCCATGGGCAGACCTGGGAGGAGGAAGACAGCCACTGTGTGGGTGGTTTTGAAGAAACCTCTATTTTTCCTGAACCCAGCTGGTTTTTAGTTTCTGGGTAGTAGTGCTATAACAACCTTCAAGTTTTGCCTTTGATTTAGTAGGAATTCTGGCCTGTGTTTAAAGATGACTTTGAATTTGGACCTATTTTTTTATACAATTTACAAGTCAGTTTATCTCCAGTTTTGGATTTCCATTAGATACATTTTGCATAAATGTTTACTATTTTTAGCTTCAATTATGTAATTTGTTATACACCCAGTGACCTTCTGGGGGAAGTTTATACTACTGTCTGCATAATTGTAGGAGGAAAATAAATTGGTTATAATTTATGTTAGTATTAAGATTTACATGACCTTAAGTTATGTACTAAATTAAAGGCACAAAAGACTTAAGTATTTTCTAAGATATTTCTTAAAAGATCACTAAGAATATAGACTAATTTAATAACTGCATCTTCTGATTCTATTGTTATTTTTGTTATTTTGCTAGCATTACACATTTACTTAAGAGATCTTCCATGTTGTTGAGTGCTTACAGTCTCATAGGGAATACAAAGCATTTATACAACTAAGTATAAATGTTTTAGAGCTCAGAAGATGTCAGAATGAGGCAGTGGGACATCCCTAAGGTCTTCAAAGATTTCTATTCTGAAAAAAAAAATCTTTGTTCTGCCTTGTCCCAGACCTAAATTGACTGGTTCATGTAAGGACAGGAGGGCAGTTATAGGCAGATACCCTATGGTGGTTTATGTTTGTTAACTGTATAGTTATTGTGTAGTCCTGAGCATATAAAATGGCATAGTCCTCAGCAATTTTATTTAAGTGTTGGTGAAGTGATTCATTTTCATTATTTAATGAAATGTCTTTTACCAAATTTTGCTTGTTGTTTTCCTATATCTCCAGGAAAATCTGCATTACAATCTTGGGTGTTAACTTACAATATTAAGTTTCATGCTAAGACATTGTTTAAACATGGTTTAAAAAACCTATTGTTGGGGTACCTGGGTGGCTCAGTGGGTTAAAGCCTCTGCCTTCGACTCAGGTTATGATCTCAGGGTCCTGGGATGAAGCCCCACATCAGGCCCTCTGCTCAGCGGAGAGCCTGCTTACCCCCCTCTCTCTGACTGCCTCTCTGCCTTCTTGTGATCTCTCTGTCTCTGTCAAATAAAGAAATAAAATCTTTTTAAAAAATAAAATAAAATAAAAAATCTATTGTTAAGTTTAAAAATCCACTAAGGTCTATGACTTTCTTTAAGGTAGTATTTAGGTAATATAAGATGGGGTCTTTAAAATGGCATTAAACCATATGTTGTGCTAATGTAGCTTCTCAGTACTGAAAGCAATTGACAATTTCACATTTAAATGATATTTTAAGATTTAAAAAAAAATTCGATAGGACTTAGTTTTAAGTACCCCATATAAAAATATAGAATGTAATTTCTAGGTTGGCATTTTATTTATTTATTTTAGTTTTTTTTTTTTTAAAGATTTATTTATTTATTTATTTGACAGAGATCGTAAGTAGGCAGAGAGGCAGGCAGAGAGAGAGGGGGAAGCAGGCATCCTGATGAGCAGAGAGCCTGGGGCTCAATCCCAAGACCCTGAGATCATAACCTGGCCTGAAGGCAGAGGCTTAACCCACTGAGCCACCCAGGTGCCCCTAGGTTGGCATTTTAAAAATCCTTTGAGATGGAGCCATATCCCTCACAATTTCAGCTATTTCATATTAAAGAATGCAGTCCATTATGAATTATACTTTAGATAGTTGGTCTCAACAGGCTTGATATTTTTAATATGTACAAATAGTAATTGAATATACTATATTCTCTGCCTCTAAACCAAGACAGTGGCTTTTATGATTTACTGTCTTAATAAGCAATTAAGTGATTGTGAAAGAGGTATCTTTTAAGATACCTTGGAAACATTATTATTATTATTTTTTTAATGTCATGGCTACCAGTAGAATGACTAAGTTCAAAGCAAGGACATTACTTGGTAAATTCATTAGCCTAATTTAGCAATGAAGAGCCCAGGCTGTGCAGTCAGACTGGGTTTTTACCTTTATTCTGTTGTTCATTAGCAGTGTAACCTCAAGTGTCTAAGTTCTGTTTTCTTGTCTGCAGAGTGGGACTAAAATATGTGCCTCTTTGTGATAATTTCATGAGAAAAATACATGATGTGCTTAGTGTAATGCTTGACATATAGTAAATATACATGTTAGTTATATGTTTATCAATAGTAATACATGTTAATTTTTTCTTCAAAATTAGATTTTGGTAGATTATAAGCTATTAGTGACTTTTAATTGGTTAAGAACCTTAAGAAAGCATCTATTTCACCTATGGATTTACTGGTGGGGAGACTGAGTCCTATAGATTTAACTTATTCTAGTTGAAATGTAAAAGGAAGAAAAATCCATAATTTGGTCTTTTTTTTATGGTGGTGGACATTAGTTCTTTGTGGAAAATGGAAAAAATGAGATGGCCACTTGGACAATAGAAGTCTGATGTATTTAATATTTAATGATATTTTTAATAGATCATGTTTCTGCTGTATTAGTGTAATTATTAATGCTCCTTTCACCCTCAAAAGTGTCTCATTTTAGACAATACATTACATGATCTTCCACTTTAATTGCATTTATACAGGCAAAGAGTAGCAACCATCTGGTAATTTGTGGACTGGGTAGATCCCGAAACAGATTACTTTTTTTCTCTGGTTCTAAAATTAGGAAATGACTGGAATTACTGGACAATTACCCAACACTTTCTTAATCTTCTGAGTGCAGTTCTCTAGAAGAGGAGTTATTAACTGATGGCTTTGTGGGGAGGGAAAGATCTATTAACCTGCTGAAACTGTAAGCAAAATGGTGTGTGTGTGTGTGTGTGTGTGTGTGTGTGTACGTGTGTGTGTGTGTGGGGATGTATTTTTCTGGGAAGCATGTCAGTATTTTCAAAGGTAAGAACCATTGACTAAGAACCACTCCTCTACCTTTATTCCATTCACAAGTAGCTGGCCCTGTTGCCCTGTTACCACACCCCCCCACTTTTTTTTTTTTAAAGATTTTTTTATTTATTTGACAGAGAGAATGAGCAGAATGCACGACAGAGGAGAGACAATTCCAAGAGGACTCTATGTTGAGTGCCACCTGTGCACCCTGCCCTGTTATACTTTTTAAATATCAAATCTGTAAGAGATAGGGAGAAATTTCAAACAGTGCTTGAATATACTTCTATAAATTTAAAACTCTTTGATGAAAATTATTAAATTGACCCACATGAAATGTTGACCAAATCACTTGAATATGAAGCACCTGATAAGAGAGCCCACTGACAGGAAAAGAAAATCTAACACTAAACAGTGGGTTTCTGAAATGCATTGGGGCCAGGATAAAGAATTCTTACTAAATTTTGAGCAAAGGAAATGGCCATTTTATTTGGTTTAACTGATCATCTCACACGTGAATTTTATTCAACCACCTGTGTTGAGAACCCCCTTCATGAAATCATGGTACAAGGAGCTATTCAAGGAAAATAAATATAGAGTAGATAGTCTTCCCCATTTTAGGGAAATTTGGGAGAGATTTAAATTGGGAAATGAGTAGGTTTTCTATGTTTGATGTGACTTAGTGGTATTCTGACACATTATTCAAGGAAATACAATTTTGATGGGGGAGACAGACTTAAATATTATATTTAAGTAATATAATGCATAGCAGTATAAAATAAGCAGTGAAATGAGTCTCAAGTAACACACCATGGGTATGTGAAGGAAAGGCAGGGTTAATTTTGATGCAGTGATCAATGAGTAGGCAGTGATCTTTTGTGGAAAGCAGATGGACATAAGGACTCAAGAAACATGATTTGCCATGGTTTTCTCTTTCTGGTTATACTCCCTTTCTGCGCTTGATCCAATTATTTTTTTCTTAGCCTTTATACTTTTTTTGACAAGGGGAGGAAAAATGGTTTCTAATATGACTAATAGAGGAGCATGTGTTTTAGAGTGCAAAGCACTCAGCTCCCTAGGATAAGGAGTCTAAGTATATGCTTAAATCCAAATATAGATAGATAGGAGAGTATCTGCTGTGTTTCAAGGGAGTACACTGACCAGTTGAAGGAAGTTTGCTTTATTTTTTGTTTTCTTTTTTTTTAAGTGCCCTGAGTTTTTGAAATGATAACCATTAGAAAAAAAGACAGTACAATTGCTCAGTTTTAAATAACTGCCTAACTTGGGAACAAAGTCCCAGGAGAGGGCTGGCGGAAATAGCTCATGCTTTTTTTAGCTGACTGTATTTTAACTTTATACAGAGAAAAATGAAATCTATGTAATCAAAGTATGCATAAGTATATATAGAAATTAGAAGGCCCAAGTTGTCAAGTGGATATAGATTCCTCCAAGGAATACATAATAATTCAAATATTATAATATAACACACATGCACACAGGGTTAGAAGTATGTATTTTGGCCTAGTGATAAAGAGACACAGGCTTCATTGGGGAAAAGAAAAGCATAATGTATAATTCTACCTACATTTAAGGTTTTTTTGGTTAGAAAATAATCCTTATTACTATTTATTTAATTCATAAACATTAAAGGTCTATGGAAATTTGATTCTGAAGTTAATTTTCTAGGGAGACGTGTGGATGCTGGAGGTCATCTCTCCCAATTTCCATATCTCACAAATGAGCAATTGGAAACCCCGAGAGAGACTGTGTGGCTTGCTCAATTCTTCTTCCATCTGTTATTTAACCCCATAGTCTCTCCACTGTCTCAGTGGTTTTTATGAGTTTTCAAAATTCATGACAACCAATAACTGTAATTAGGTATCTTAGTAAGAGTGTCCGAAACTTGAAGTGACTGATTGTTACGTTCTAATTTTCTATATATCCTCATTGTTGCAAGAAAAGAAAGAGAAATTTTAGGTTTTCATTACAGGTTCTTTGGCTATAACTGTACTTGGAAAGGAAAGAAGAAAATGGAAGTAAGTATTGAAATCTTAGCTCTCAAAATAAATAACAGCTTTATTGAGATATAATTCATATATCAAAGTTCACTCTGAAGTGTGTGGTCCAGTAGTTTTTTTGTATGTGCCCTATGTTTTGAATATTATCACTACTACCTAATTCTAGAACATTTTTATCTCTCCCCATCATATCCATTATCATACCCCATTCACCTTTCCCCTCCAGCCCTGACAATGACTAATCAACTCTCTTTTTCTATGCATTTCTTATTCTGAACATTTATATAAATAGAATCATATGTAGCCTTTTGTGTGTGACTTTTTTCACTTAGAATAATGTATGTAAGGCTCACCCATGTTTACCATGTATCAATTCTTCATTCCTTTTAATTATAGCATAAGTGTTCCATACATGGATAGAGCATATTTTGTTGTCATTCATCAGTTAATGGACACTTGAGTTGTTTTACTTTTTGGTTATTGTAAATATGCTGCCATAAACATTCATGTACAAGTTTTTGTATGGGTGTAGATTTTCATTTTTTTGGTACATGCTTAGGAATGGAATTCATGGTGGTATGGTAACTCTATGTTTAACATTTGAGAAACTATGAGACTATTTTTCAAAGTGAGTGTACCATTTTATGGCTCCACCAATACATGAGAGCTCCAATTTTTCCACATATTCCCCAATACTTATCAGTGTCTTTTTGATTATTGGCGTCCTAGTACGTATGAGGTAGTAAATGGTTTTGATGAGCAATTCCCTAATGACATGATATTGAGCCTCCTTTCATGTCTACGGGCCATTTGTGTATCTTCTTTGGAGAAATGTTTATTCAAGTCCATGCCTAGTTTTAATATTAGATTATTTGTTTTATGTTGTTGATTTATAAAAGTTCTTCATATATTCTGGATACAAGTCCCTTATCAGATATATGATTTACAAGTACTTTTTCTCATTTGGTAAGCTGTCTTTCACTTTCTTGATGATGTCCTTGAAACATATAGGCTTTGAGTTTTGATGAAATCCTATTTATTTTTTATTTTGTCATTTGTGCTTTTGTTGTTATAGCTAAGAAACCATTCCTTAACCCAAAGTCATGAAGATTTACTCTTATCTTTTCTTCTAAAAGTTTCATAATTTTGGTTCAAACATTTAGATCTATGACCAATTTAAGGTGAATTTTTTGTATATGATGTGAGATAGGGGCCCAAACTCATTCTTTTGCATGTGGATATTTAGTTGTTGCAGTAGCATGTATTGAAAAGATATCCTTTCCCCATTTTGAAGGGTTTTGGTGCCTATGTCAAAAATCAATTGATCACAAATTTCATGGTGTATATCTGGGGTCTCAATTCATTTTCATTGGTCTATAATTCTATTTTTGCTAACTCCACATTGTCTTAGTTACTGTAGCTTTGTGATAAGTTGTGAAATCAGGAGATAAGAATCCTTCAACTTTTTTTTTCTTCCCCAAGGGTGTTTTGGCAATTCTGGGTCCCTCACATTTCCATACAAATTTTAGGGCCACCTCGTTAACTTCTGCAAAAAACAAACAAACAAACAAACAAACAATCAAAAAAACCAAACCAGCTGGAAATACTTTTTTTTTTTTAGATTTTATTTATTTATTTGACAGAGAGAGAGAAAGAGATCACAAGTAGGCAGAGAGACAAGCAGAGAGAGAGGGGGAAGCAGGCTCCCCGCTGAGCAGACAGCCCAACGTGGGCCTTGATTCCAGGACCCTGAGATCACAACTTGAGCCAAAGGCAGAGGCTTAATCCACTGAGCCACCCAGGTGCCCTGGAAATTCTTAATATTTGCTAAGGCATAGTTTATAATAAAAAGTAGGCACCACAGAGACTACTAAGATGAAACACAGCTCTTAATCTTAAAAGAACCAAAAATCTAGGAATGATACAAATGAGACAATTTATTGCCTCTTAGCTCCAAATTTGTTCTTTAGTATATGCTTTTTGAAATGGACATAATTCTTTTAAGTACTCCTTTTCATAGTAAACATAATGCCAAGCTTTCTCAATAGAGGCTGCTCGAAGGGTGTCTCCTGCTGTTTTCCAGCTGGTGGAGTGTGTGAGGTCATCTGGTGGAGCTCTGCTTTAGCAACATCCCTGGAATGTGTGATCAGTAGGCGATCTTGCAGTCAGCCTAGCCTGGCATTAAGATTCCCATAGCAGCCCTGTCCTTGACGTAGAGACTGGTGTCCTGAAGTCTTCCTGTCCACATCAATGCTCCAATTTCCTGTGCAGGCCTGCGTGTGGATTGCCAGGAGTCTGGAGGATTTTCACTCTGGGAGCCATCACTCTCTCTTCCAGCCCATGTGGACTGCCTGCTCCCAGGGCCCCCATTCCTTGTATATACCCACACCTCTGGCTGCTGATCAGCTATCATCACCCCATACTCTGGAGGAATGCCTCCTGCTTTCCATGACCCCAATTAGCTCCTGCTAGAGCAAACCAGTGAACTCTTTTTTTTACCCAGTGGGCTAAACCATATCTTCTCTAATGAGGTCAGAACCCTAGTCATGGGGAGTAGAATCCTTTTAAGCTTTGTTCTTCATTGGCTACTCTCCCTCAGCCCTAAGCTACCACATAGTTTCCTTATACTTATTCCTATATACTCAAGTATCAGAATTCAATTATTTATATTACACATTCTCTGTTTAGCCCCCTGTGTTATTGGGCCTACATTAATGCAACAAAAAACATTTACAACTCGGAATATAGAAATAGTGTTTTAAGAGATCTGAGCACGAGATGAGAATTTGGAGCTCACAGCCTGTTGATAGGATCTGTAAAGAACTTATGAGGGAATGCAATTTGAGTTGAATTTTGAAGGATGGATAAGGATTTCCTTTTGCCATTGAAGAGCTTACATTTTTAAAATGATTGCCTCAGATTTCCATTTCAAAGGTAAAGACATTTACAAATTCAATTATACTGTTTGTCCCAAACAGTTCTCCCTTACTCCTGACAAACTCACCCTCAATTTTATTACTGGTCCAGGTGGAGTTTCTAAAGAGGGTGTTAGAGATAAGCAGAAGAGATCCCTGTGTCTGAGTAGCTATCTGACTCCAAATAGGAAGTTCTTATATGGCGTCATCTCATTGGAATTACTTAACTAAACAAGTAAAAGAAAAGCTTTGATGGAATGTTTAGTATGGTTAGAAATGAACACCCACAACCATATGTACCAATTAATTTCCTCTCCAAATGTTTTTATACTGCCGGGTAGACGTGGCCTATGTTTTGGAAGGATTCTTTCCTTTGAAGTCGTCATTACAATGTTTTATTTCCTATATGAATGCCAACTATGCATTACTTTTTATTTCCCTTTTTGCTTGCCAAAACCTCTTCATTTTCTTTCATCTTTTCACAATATCTAATAAACTCCCAAATGATGCTAACACTGCTGATCCAGGGACCGTGCTTTGAATAGCCCTACAAATCATAATTATACCTAATAAATAATAAATAATTGTGATTTGTAGGGCTATTCAAAGCACGGTCCCTGGACAGCAGTGTTGGCATCGTTTGGGAGTTTATTAGAAAAGCAAATTCCTTGCCCCCCGCCCCAGACTGACTGAATCTTAATCTCTGGAGGTGAGGCCCTGGGTATGTGATTTAACCAGCTCTCCAGGTGATTGCTATGCACGCTGAAATTTGAGGAGCATCAGCTGAAGTTTAGTGATTGCATTTCACTTGAGACGCATTCTAGAATTTAAAAAGGATCTGGACTCTTAATAGCCTTCTGATCAAATCAAGAGTGTATGACTCCTATACCCCCAACTTCTTGGCATCTAACTTCTGTTTGAAATCTTTTGCTGATAGGAGCTCACCACCTTACCAGGTAACATTTGGGAACAATTCTATTTATTAGAAATTTCTCTTATTACATATTTCACCCAGATTGACTTAATTGTATCTTTTGTTCATTGTTCCTAATCTTCCTCATAAGAAGCATGAAACAAATCTGGTTTTCTTTACACAGCCCAGATGTTTAGATATTTGAAACAGCTGTCTGCTCCCTCCTGTGAATTTTCTTCCCAAGAGACACATTCTTGGTTCCTTTAATTTCTTCACATGAAAATGGCTTTTGGATCCTTCCTTCTTAGAATGACTTAAAATATCAATATTCTGGTTAAAATTTCACCCCCAGGACCAAATATAAAGTGCTCCATAGAGTTTTCCACCTGCTGTAGAAGTAAATAAAACATTTCCCTCGGAAGTCTTTAGAAAGCTGAATTCCAAGCCTGTTTTTGTCATTAAGGACTCAGATCACTCGATTTCTGTGGATTTAGTTTTATTTGACTATAAAAATTGGGATTACTATGTGGCACTGGAACCTGGGAAATGCTAAGTAGGCATGGAAGGTAGAGCTATTGAAAAGAATTGAAATAGAGTTGTTGCAAAGGCAGAAAGGGAGGTGATAGAGAGAATGTGCTGACATGGATGTGTGATTCCCTCTCTTGATACGGGTGTCCTGTGGGCTCTTGTCTCATGAGCCTGGGCTTGGCTCCAAGGCAGGGTGTTCCTTACCTGAGGGACCACAGTTCTCTGCAGGGAGCCAGTGGGTAATTAGCAGATGCCCTGTTCTGATGGTGTGCAAGGTCAGAGTGAGCATACCGTCCAAAACTGAGTCACATAAGCCTGCGTGAAAAGAGGTGGCTGGTGCCAGAGGAAAAATGATCCTGGATCAATAGCAGTGTGCTGTGCTGGTTATGTCTTTCCATGCCTGTTTCCGTGGATATGTGTGTACCTTTATTTATTTATTTATTTATTTATTTATCTATTTATTTTAAGCTTCTTATTTGTTTATTTGACAGACAGAGATCACAAGTAGGCATAGAGGCAGGCAGAGAGGCAGGCAGAGAGGTAAGGAGGGAAGCAAGCTCCCCGCTGAGCAGAGAGTCTGATGTGGGGCTTGATCCCAGGATCCTGGGATCATGACCTGAGCCGAAGGCAGAGGCTTTAACCCACTGAGCCACCCAGGCGCCCCATGTATGTACCTTTAAAGAGCAGAAGAGGAGTCAAAGGTTGAAGCTGGGGGGGCGCTGGGTGGCTCAGTGGGTTAAAGCCTCTGCCTTCGGCTGATCCCAGGATCCTGGGATCGAGCCCTGCATCGGGCTCTCTGCTTGTCAGGCAGCCTGCTTCTTCCTCTCTCTGACTGCCTCTCTGCCTACTTGTAATCTCTGTCTGTCAAATAAATAAAATCTTTAAAAATAAATAAATAAATAAATTTTTTAAAAAAATGGTTGAAGCTGGGGAGGACAAAATTCCACAAAGGTATTAGCAGTGGTATCATGAGCAATGGTAGTAAAAGAAAAAAATAAAACAAAACTCAGGGCAGAAAATGTTGAACCAGATAGGAAACTTTGTTGTAAGTAAAATAACATTGATTTTAAACCGACTCTAAAAAAAAAAATTCATGCATTTAAATATATTCAAAATGTTGCTAACAGACAACATTCTTTCATATATTTTTTATCTTTTGTTCATTTTTTTAAATATATATATTATTTATTCTTTAAATAAAGACTTATTTGTTCAGACACCATCTTCAAGAATAGCTTCATTAGGACTTTGGATCTTTCTCTGAGAATTTTTAGGCTTTGCCATCTTCTTGTGTTAGGTTTATCCTCGGGCTGACTTTTCTTAGATTGCTAGAGGCCACTAGGTCACTTGCTGGGAAGGAGAGCATTTAACTTCCCTATCTCTGATCGAAAAGTCCTGAACTTGGCTTTAAATGGATTACTTCTAGACCAGCTTTGTAGCCAGGAGAATGCTTCACTGTGTAGTGAGATGGGACAGACAGTTGATGTTTTTTAAATCCTCCCAAATCCCATGATTACATAGTGGGAGAAGAGTGGTCCACCATTTGAGAAAACTACAACTCCAGGCTTCTCAATGCCCTGTGACTGCAGCAAAAAGAGTAGACCTCTTTCTTGCTCCTTCCAGCAAAAGTTCAAGGGAGAACTCTGGATTTGGTTCATCTGCTTAAACTGAACCAGTCATAAAGGATAAGCAGGTGAAGTACTCCGATGGCCAGGGTTGTGTGTTTGCAGCTGTTGCAAGACAGGAAGGGTCAGCACCACTCAAACCACAGGGAATGAGTTCCATGCAGCTCTCATAGTTCACTCCAATTGGTTTGCCTGCTTAATAGCGATTCCTTTATTACAGAATACTCTCCATTTTCTGCTCCAGAGAATACATCTGTTTTCATTTTCATCCTTTGTAGAATTGACTTATAAATTTTATAATCTGTAGACTTGGATTCTTAAAAACTCATCTTCCTGTTTTTCTTGAGTGAAGTATCAATGACTTCTTCATAATCTGCAAATTCCTCCAAAGCAGTTGCTTTTCCCCTTTTTTTAAAAAGGAGTTTCTCTTCAACACTTACTACAAGTTCAATCATAAATTTTCAGTAGTGTGCTAGACCTAGCTTCTTCTGCATCTCTGGAGGCAATAGCTAAATATTCAGGTATTTTGTAAGCTGGCTGTTAAATCATTAGTACCTTGAAATAGTCCAGGGGAAAGTATTTACCCCATGGAAATTGGAAATGCTTACAAATCAGGATCTCCACACACATACCCAACCACCCCCACCCCCTGCAGGCTGGTTAGCTGTAAACTACTAGTTTTAAAATGTATTATTATAAAAGGTATTTCTTATATTATAGTTTATCCTTTAGGAGGTAGACTTTAATTCCAGTGAAATTCATTCTGCATTATTACCCAGAAGCTGTAATGTTTGTGTTTGAGGATTTAAAAAAATAAAATTATTAGGAGATTAAGTATCTTTCTTACATAATATTGAATTTAATTACATTGTTTTTTTCATATTTTAAAACCTGAAAGTCTTAAGAAAATTAAAAGACAAGTCACAGAGTGGAAGAACGTATTTGCAAATAATATATCTGGTAAAGTATTTGCATCCAGACTGTATAAAGAATACTTAACACCCACTAATTGTAAGACAAACTACTCAATTAAAAATGGGCACAAGATGTGAATAAACATGCCACAAAGAAGATATAGAAATGGCTAATAAGCTCATGAAGAGATGCTCATCATTAGGAAAGTGCAACATAAAACCACAATGAGATACTATTACATAACCACTAAAATAACTATAATAAAAAAAGACTAACAATGTCAAGTTTTGTCAGGCTTTATAGAAATTGGAACTCCTGTGCATTGCTGGTGTGAATACAAAAATGGTGCAGCTGCTTTGGAAATAATAAAAAAGATAAACATAGAATTGCCATATGACCCAGCAATTAGAAAATTGGAAAGTTATATCCATACAAAAATTTGCACAGGAATGTTTACAGCAGCATTATTTATAATAACCAAAAAAGTGAAAACAACCCAGAAGTCCATGAACTGCTGAATGGTTAAAGAAAATATGGTATCTCCATCTACAGTGGGATATTATTTAACAATAAAAGGAATAGCTCTTGATACCTACTATGATATGGATAAACCTTAAAATGTTATGTTAAATGAAAGAAGCCAAAAGCAGAAGACTACATATTGTATCATTTCATTTATAAGAAATGTTAAGAAAAGATAAATCTCTAGAGACAAAAAATAAATCAGTTGCGTGGGACTGAAAGTAGGGATAGGAATGACTGAAAATAGGTATCAGGAAACTTTTTGGGGTGATGGAAATGTTTAAAAATTGGATTGTGGGAGTTGTTGCACAGCTCTATAAATTTGTTAAAAATAATTGTATACTTATAACACTAATTCTGTGACGTGTAAATTATAACTTAATTAAATTGATTTTTAAAAAGCCCGAAAAATTACAAATTCATGTATATATTTCTTACTAATAAATGGAGGTAATAAATACATTTTCAGGGTATTTAAATTTTCAGTTTTCGGCTTCTTTCATCTGCTGGCTTTAATCCTTAATGAGGAAAGTGGGTCCACAAACATTAAATAACAAGAAACTCACCACTCTGCAGTTTTAGAAACTAGTTTGCTGAATGAAAATGTTTTTGAATGACACTATAATCCAATGTCCCCTTATATGGATCAAAATATCACAGAAAAGATTGAGAGATATTGCCAGTGACATGTTTGCCAAAGCAGCAGAAATTTTAATGATATAAAGACATGGCTAAATAAAAACACATAACACACACACTGAGGAATTTATTTTCAAGGGTAACTTTGGATTTCTTTACCTAATCTTATTTTGTGTACTCCTAAGGGAGGCAGGGAATAAAGATTTATCACACAGTGAAATAAAGATAATCAAAACCTTCTATAAACCATTCAGGAGAGATTACTATGTATCTTTTCATAATATTTTCAAGTATGACACATTATCATATCCTTTTGGCATTCCTTTCATTATTTTATTTTTCTGATAATCAGAAAGTCTTTCTTTATGCAATGTGAATTAAAACCTCCCTTTCTAGAAATCTACCCTAGGGAAAGTTTTGACTCTTTTCTGAAAATGTGCTGTGTCTGATGATGGCTGTAATTTTAAAGTTTCTGCTGACTCCTACACTGTATAATGGGAAGCCCTGAGATGATTTTGAAGGAGAAAGTTGGCACGACTTAAATTTTTCCCTATAAGAAAATATGCCTTTTAAATTCCTCTGAGGGATGGGGCCTGGGAGAGAAAACCTAGAAGTCTGAACTGAACATCATGGCAGGAGGCAAGTGTAGAAAAGATCACAGGGCTTTTAGGAACAAGAATGTAAAACTTTATTTTTTAGATGCTTGTATTTCTCCAAAGTAAAATTCCTCTATTTTCCCCCAATTTTTTGACAGTCAGCTCCTCTCATAAGCATGTGTGAAAGTATGTGAATGAGTGGTTGTGTGTGTGTGTGTGTGTGTGTGTGTGTGTGTGTGTGTGTGTGGTTGAAGGGATGGATGGGATAAAGAAAAGTAAGGAAAGGAGCTAAGTTCCTTATGTGAACCCATCCAGGCTGCAAGAATTAGCAAACGCAAAATGGTAATTCAGTTAGAAACAGAATCAAAAATGACCATAGAAACATAAGCTTCCTGAAAGTTCTTAGAGATCTGGGGGAGGCGAAGTATAAGACTCCTTGTATATGGGTTAAAAAGAATGCATCAAAACACTGTATGTGGGGACGCCTGGGTGGCTCAGTTGGTTAAGCGGCTGCCTTCGGCCGGGGTCATGATCCCAGCGTCCTGGGATCGAGTCCCACATTGGGCTCCTTGCTCAGCAGGGGGCCTGCTTCTCCCTCTGCCTCTGTATGCCATTCTGTCTGCCTATGCCCTCTCTCCCTCTCTCTCTCTCTGACAAATAAATAAATAAAACCTTAAAAAAAAAAAAAAACACTGTATGTATTAACACGTAGGGATTCTTCTGTTTTCAGAGGTCAATGGAGGGATGTATGGTGAGAGGTACTGTGAAATACTTGAATATATTTCTTCCCTTGGCTGTATGAATACTATAAACCCAATGTAGGAAAAACTTTTACAGAAGAGAATTGACATATGTATATGTTTAAATCTGCCCTACAGTAATATTTAATTTTACAACAATAATATTAGATGTATGAGGCCTTATTTTTTTAGGATACCTGCAGTACAATTTAAAAATTATATTCACTTCTCTGTATCTCCAAGGCTACTCAGCTCCACGCTGTTAGCTGATTTCCCTGGCAAGAAATTCTAGATTTCTAAATAATGTGCTCATACTGCTCTTTCTCCATTTGTCATTTAGGGTTTAGTTTTCTCCCAGTACCAGTGTTCAGTTCTGGAAACTGCAGCTGTTCTAGGCATTCAGATCAGGGAACTAGGTGATTACCAAATTGTTGGGGATGGGGTGGGGCAGGCAACAATTAAGTGGAAGGCACAGGCCACCACAGGACTATTGGATTTAATGGCATACCAGGTAGAGTGCATGGCACACCCCTAAAGTCCTAAATAGAAGTCTGTCTCCTGCAAGCACTCTAATCTGTTCAGCCTGTTTCCAGTAGTCTCAGCCACAAGGAAATGGCCTTTGCCACACTGTGGCCTTCCAAATCTCAAGCAAGTGCATCTTATAACTTAAATTTTATCTAGAACTGTAGCTTCAAGGCCATTTGGAAAATATGGTCATTTTTAGCCTCCCAGCCTCTGTGGTTAAGAAGGTATGTTGAAAGGGTGAATATGTATACTGAAGACCAATCATACCCAGCACACTCTCGTGTCCAACCAACCACTCTCCTTCCCTCACCCCCAAGGTAGCTACATGATAATTTTGAGCTAAATCAATACTCAGTGTTAACATTATTATGACTGTGCAAATGTTGTGCACTATTAAGCCATCTTACATACTACACCACACCTCTTTCTCATATAATAATTTTCCTGCAGTTAATAATTCATCTTTTCATCTACTAAGTTTGCTAAGATCCTTTTGTTAATTTTTTCAAGTATTACAACTCTGTCATATGCCTGTTAGCAACATTTTGAATATATTTAAATGCATGAATTGGGAAGTGGGGGCAAATGTGAGGGAATTGGTGTGTATGTGTGGCTACTGTTCTGAAAGTACGCTACAAAAAAGTGGCTGACAGTCTCAGCTTTCAGTATTCAGATTTTCACTCAATCCTTTTAAGTGAATTCTATTCTCCATATGGTTCTTTTTGATTTCATGAGTCAGTTTCTAGTCCTTTATGAGTGAGGTGGAATGAGGACCTAGAATTCTAACTGCTTCATATACAAACATGCAGACTTTGACTAGGCCCTGACTTTAGCTTGAGCTACCCTTTCCCTTCCCCAGTTTTCCATGGGAACTCAAATATCCTAGCCCTGAGCCTTTAGAGAACAATGGGCTAGTTTACTGGCATACCTCTTTGCAGACAGGTTACAGCTTACATTGCTAAATTAGTTATCTCCCCTCTTTTCCAGTAAATTTGTTGAAATAGTTTTCATTTGTTTTTGTCCATTCTTTGTTTTTTCTTATACTCCTTTAATTTCCTTTCTTTTTTTTTTAATTTTTAATTTTTAATTTTTTATAAACATATATTTTTATCCCCAGGGGTACAGGTCTGTGAATCACCAGGTTTACACACTTCACAGCACTCACCATAATTTCCTTTCTTATATCTCCTTTTAATTCTTCTCTTTTTACTCATTTTTATGGGATTTATTAAAAAGAATAGAAACATGCACAATTAATTATGCTTTACTGGACATCTATGTCTTTCCCCTTTTAACTCATATTTTCCCAGTAAGGCTTATCCTTAGATAACTATGAAACATTAGAATGTTTTAATACTATTTACATACAAAGAAATTGATGCTTAGAAATATTATATAATCCAGTTAAGATCAAATAGCTAGAACATGGCAGAGCCAGGACTAAAAATTTGGTTTTATGGATTTCCAGGGTAGCACCAGCATCTGGAGGTAGGACTGGCATTATGGTTGTACTATAAATATGTATAGAATAAATAAATGATTTTAACAGATTCTCTTCTAGACTTTGAGTGAACTACCCCATGAGGCATACGAGTAATATTCTGTGTCTTTACCTGGGCTCTCATTTTATAGGTTATTTTTGGTTATTTCTTATGTGAGGACAGGTCCTGGGAGATCAGGCAGAGTCAGGACTTGGGAATGTAGATGGAGGAGATGTTGAATGGATGATCATTCAGAGAATGCTATGGGAAAGTTGGCCTACAATTAGATCACGGTATACAGAAGGCATCACTGCAGAGAACAAACAGTCCGGCCCAATGTCATAAATTGAGTGACAGAGACAGAAGATGTAATAAGTACAATCAAGCAGGTGGAATGTGGGAAAGGAATAAAAATAGCTATAACTAAAGCAGATAAAAAGCAGTTACAGATTTTAGTAGATCTTAGGGCATATATACTGAAAGGGAAGATAGAAACCAAGATCCAAAGTGTTGGCAGCTTTTCAAGAAGATATGTGGGATTCATTTCATAAGTCATCTCTGGTTTACTCATGTTTTTATAAAACTCTGGCGATAAAATGAGCTCGAGTACTCTGAAGGTACTCTACAAGTTTCTAAAAGAAATGAGACAAGACTACAAAAAACAAATGTGCAGCATTATGCAAAAAGACTTAAGAAAAAGTACTGTGCCTATTTTTTATAATATTTTAAACCATTTTAATTTTAAAAATATAAATTACTCAATTCTACCACCTTTTTGAATGTATAAAGAAATTTTTATAACCTAAAGTTACTGACAATATCCCAACTAGAATGCAAACATCAATTTACAACTGATAGCTACATTGTTTAAATATTTTATGGATGTATGATAAGCATACAGAAAAGTGATCATATTAAAATCATAAAACTGAGTGAATTCTCACAAACTGAACAGTGCTGTGTCATGAAGCCCAGATCAAGACACAGAACATTACTGGCACTGTAAATGCCTTTTCCTGCTCTAAAGCCACCAATGAGGGTTACCTGGGTGGCTTAGTCTGTTAAGCGTCTGCCTTTGGCTCAGGTCATGATCCCAGGATCCTGGGATGGAGTCCTGTGTCGGGCCTGCTTCTCCCTCTTCCTCTGCTGCTCCCCTTGCTTGTGCTCTCCCTTTTTCTCTACCAAATAATAAATAAAATCTTTAAAGAAATAAAAATTAAAAAAAAAATAAAGCCATCAACCAATACCCTTACCATCTTCCCAAAGGCAACTACGATCCTGACTTCTAGACACTATACATTGTTTTTAGATTTTATATTAATAGAATCATTGTACACAGTTTTTGTGTTTGGCTTCTTTCACTTATCTTTGTTAATGATATTCATCTGCATCATTAGGTATGCCATTCATTCTCACTTTTGTGTAGAATTCCATTTTGAGAATATATTATACTTTATCTACTCCACTGTTGATGGACTATCAACATATCAGTTGTTTCAAAAGAGATAATTAATATGAAGAATTAGTTAGGGGCGCCTGGGTGGCTCGGTGGGTGAGCCTCTGCCTTCGGCTCAGGTCATGTTCTCGGGGTTCTGGGATTGAGCCCCACTTCTGGCTCTCTGCTCAGCGGAGAGCCTGTTTCCCCTCTCTCCCTGCCTGCTTCTCTGCCTGCTTGTGATCTCTCTCTCGGTCAAATAAATAAAATCTTTGGAAAAGGAAAAGAGTTAGTAGGTATTGGAGGACTGAAAAGTCAAAAGGAGCAAACATTAAGGCAAAGTAAAGGCAATAACTGAAGAAAGCACCTGTAAGGCTCTTAGACAAAGGGGAAAGGTTAAGATTATTGGAAGTTAGAAGTTTGGAGGAGTTGTTCTGCAGAGCTGGCATCAAGACATCCAAAGAGGTAACTGTAAAGAAAAATGCGATGGTGAGTAGAGGGGAGGGGATGAGAAAATGGGTTAAATAGGTGATGGCGATTAAGGAGGGTGCTTGTTGACCACAGGGTGTTGTATGAAAGTGTTGAATCACTATACTGTACACCTGAAACTGAAGTTACACTGTATGTTAACTAACTGAAATTTAAATTAAAACTAAAAAAAAAAAAAAATAAAAGACATCTGAAGAGGGATTGCTGGTCAATAGTTGCTGGTGCAGCAGGACCTTGGAGGAGGAGGTCCCTTAAGAAGCCTAGATGGTGCTGATATCTCTGAAGGGGATGGGGAGACAGAGATGGAGTTCTAGGAGAGTAGAAAAACTGAAAACTGCAAAAATTGTTAATTTCAGAATGAAGGATCATTATTGGGATGATGCTGTCGGAAACAGGAAGCAAATCCATTTCCTTCTCCCTCTTCCAGCCCTCTAGCGCCTCTTCAGCACCTCTATTGGCAGAACTTAAAAATAGATTTATCTGACAAAGTAGAAGTGTGGTTTGCAGAATTCTAATTTCATCATTACAAAGCAGGGTACAGAGTACAGAGTACAGGGTACAGAAATGGTGGTTTTTGGAGCTGAGAAACAGTAGCTGGAAACTAGCAAATGTAATTTCCAGGTTTTAGAAATTGGCTTTATTGCCAGTTATGCTGCTGTGGACATTCTAGTGCCTGTGTTTTGGTAAACATATGTTTATATTTCTATCAGGTTTATACCTAGGAGTCTAACTGCTGGGTCACAGACTAAGCCTATGTTCAGTTTTAGTAAATATTGCTAAATGGTGTCTAAGTTATACTAATTTATTCTCTCACCAGCAGTATATAAAAGTTCCAGCTGATCCACATCTCTGCTGTCATTTTAGCCATTCTAGTGGGTGTGTAGTAGCATCATTGTGGTTTTATTTGCACTTCCCAGACAACTAATGAAGCTTAGCACACTTTGATAAATTTGACCATTTTGATATTCTCTTTTATAAAATGTTTCCTTTGGTTTTTTATTTTTTCCATTGGGTTGTCTGATCTTTTTCTTATTGATTTACAGAAGTTTTTAAAAAATATATTTCAGATACGAGTCCTTTGTCAGATATCTGCATTATTAATATCTTTTCCCACTCCATGGATTGTCTTTTTCTTTTTTTTACTAATATCTCTTGATGGAGAAAAGTTATTAATTTTATGATAGTCCCATTTTTTCAAAAATTTCCTTTATAATTTGTATATTTTGAAACTTGTTTTAGGAATCTTTTGCTACCTCAAGACTACAAAGATCAAAACCCCAAATAATCTGATTAAAAAATGGGCAAAGAACTAAATAGACATTTTTCCAAGGAAGACATATGAATGGTCAGCAGGTACATGAAAAGAGTTCAATATCAGTAATCATCAAGGAAATGAAAGTCAAAACCATAATGAGCTATGACCTCAAACTTTTAGGATGTTTATTATGAAGAAGATAGGAGATAAGTGTTAGCAAGGGTGTGGAGAGAAGGGAACCCTAGTACACTGTTCGTGGGGATATAAATTGACATAGTCATTATGGAAAATGGTATGGAGGTTCTTAAAAAATTAAAAATAGAACTTCCATATGATTCATATACGACTTTTGGGTATATACCTGAAGGAATCAAAATAAGTATCTTGAAGAGATATCTGCACTCCCATGCTCACTGCAGCATTATTCGTAATGGTAAAGATCTAGAAACAAAAGTGCCCATCTACAAATGAATGGATAAAGAATATGTAATTCATATATGTGTATGTATGTGTGTGTGTGTGTGTATGTATATATATATACATATATATATATACACAATAGAATATTATTCAGCCATAAAGGAAGGAAATCCTGCAATTTGCAACAACATGGATGAGTCTAGAGGACATTGTGCTGAGTGAAATAAGTCAACAAAGAAAGACAAATACTGTATGATTACACTTATATACAGAATCTAAAAAAGTTGAATTCATAAGAATGGTGCTTGCCAGAAGCTGGAGGGTTGGGGAAATGGGGAGATCTTGGTCAAATTTTCAGTTATAAGATGAGTAGGTTCTGGGGATCAGTTGTACAGAGTTTTGACTATTTTTTTTTTAAGATTTTATTCATTTATTTGACAGAGAGAAATCAAAAGTAGGCAGAGAGAAGGGGGAGGAGACTCCCTGCTGAGCAGAGACCCCCCCCGTTGTGGGGCTCCATCACAGGACCCCGAGATCATGACCTGAGCCAAAGGTAGAGGCTTAACCCACTGAGCAACCCAGGTGCCCCTTGATTATGTTTATTAATAATTATATTAATTAATCAATAATTAATTAACCATTAACATTAATTAATTAATAATTGATTATAAATTAATATTGTATACTTGAATTTTGCTGAGAGTAGATCTTACATGTCTCACCATATACGCATGCAAATGGTAACTATGTGAGGTGATGGATGTGTTAATTATCTTGATTATGTTAGTTCACAATATACATGGATATTATATCATCACAGTGTACAACTTTAAAAAACCACATCGTGCAACCTAAACATATGCAAGTTTTGCCACTCATACCTCGGTAAAGCTGGAGAAAAATGTTTACAAAGGTATTCTTCCATGTTTTTTCTAAAAACTTACCCTCACCCTCCTCACTTTCAATCTGCAATCTGTCTGGGATTCATTTGGTATATGGTGTCAAATAGTAGTCTCAACACCCTTTTTTAAAGGAGAGAAATCAAATGGACTCTGCACAACTTATTTAAAAGGACAGACTTCAGCCCTTCAGGGTAACTTTTGCAATATGTGTAGGTCTATTTATGGATCTAATTTTGATACTTGGTGGGTGTATTTTCTACTGCTGCCATTGAAAGTCATCATGAATTTAGTGGCTTAAAACAAGACCCATTTTTTAAAAAGATTTTTAAAATTTATTTATTTGACAGACAGAGATCACAAGTAGACAGAGAGGCAGGCAGAGAGAGGAAGAAATCAGGCTCCCTGCTGAGCAGAGAGCCCGAAGCGGGGCTTGATCCCAGGACCCTGGGATCATGACCTGAGCCTAAGGCAGAGGATTTAACCCACTTAGTCACCCAGGTGCCCCAACAAGACCCATTTTTAAATATTCAGCTCTGTGAGTCAGAAGTCTGGGTCCAGTGTGGCTCTACTGGGTCCTCTGCTTAGAATCTTACAAGGTGTTGGCAGGACTGGGATCTTATCTGGAAGCTCTTTTTCCCTCAATTCATGACAATGCTGGGTTTTATTTTAAAAAGGAATGCTAGGGCATCTGGGTGATACAGTTGGTTGAGCATTGCACTCTTGTTTTCGGCTCAGGTTGTGATCTCTGGGTCCTGAGATCAAGTCCCATGCTGGACTCTGCTCTGCATGGAGTCTGCCTGAGATTCTCTCTTCTCCCTCTGCACCTCCCACCGATACTTGCTCTCCCTCTCTAGAATAAATAAATTAAAAAAAATAAAAAAAGAATGCTAATCTGATAAGCAAAGTGTACAATTTATTTGTTGTTTTTTAAAAATTTTTATTTATTTATTTATTTTTAATTTTTAATTAATTTTTTATTTTTTATAAACATATATTTTTATCCCCCGGGGTACAGGTCTGTGAATCACCAGGTTTACACACTTCACAGCACTCACCAAAGCACATACCCTCCCCAATGTCCATAATCTCACCCCCTTCTCCCAAACCCCCTCCCCCCAGCAACCCTCAGGAGATTGAAACAGTCATTAAAAATCTCCAAACAAACAAAAGCCCAGGGCCAGATGGCTTCCCGGGGGAATTCTACCAAACATTTAAAGAAGAACTAATTCCTATTCTCCTGAAACTGTTCCAAAAAATAGAAATGGAAGGAAAACTTCCAAACTCATTTTATGAGGCCAGCATCACCTTGATCCCAAAACCAGACAAGGATCCCACCAAAAAAGAGAACTATAGACCAATATCCTTAATGAACACAAATGCGAAAATACTCAACAAAATACTAGCCAATAGGATTCAACAGTACATTAAAAAGATTATTCACCACGACCAAGTGGGATTTATTCCAGGGCTACAAGGTTGGTTCAACATCCGCAAATCAGTCAATGTGATACAACACATCAATAAAAGAAAGAACAAGAACCATATGATACTCTCAATAGATGCTGAAAAAGCATTTGACAAAGTACAGCATCCCTTCCTGATCAAAACTCTTCAAAGTGTAGGGATAGAGGGCACATACCACAATATCATCAAAGCCATCTATGAAAAACCCACCGCAAATCTCATTCTCAATGGAGAAAAACTGAAAGCTTTTCCGCTAAGAGTTATTTGTTTTAAAGAGAGAGAGAAGGTACGGATGTGTGCAGTCGGGCGGGTGGGGAGGGGTGGAAGGAGGAGAGAGAATCTTCCAAGTACAGAGCCTGAGGTGGAGGGCTTGATCCCAGGACCCTGAAGCCATGACCCAACTCAGCCAACTAAACCACCCAGGTGCCCCTCATTTCTATTTTTAAAATTATGAATGAAATTAAGCATTTTTCACGTTTGTAATTTTTATTCACTTTTGTAAATTTTGTAAGAAATCATTTCTGTTGCCATTGGTTTTGTTTTATTTACTGCTATTCAGGGTTTTAGAATTTTATGAAGTTAAACTTATCAATTTTCTTTTATGGCTTTGGTATTTGGGGCCATGCTTATAAAGTCCATTCCCATTTCAAGATTAGAAAAGAATTTGTCTTTTGTTGTTGTTGTTATTTTATGGTTTCTGAGGGAATGTAACAGAATCTTACGTGTTTAATACGTTATAAAAACCTAAAATCGAAAAATATCCTTGAAGATAGCCAATCTAATATCTTCTCTGATTTAGTTGTCTCTCTATAATAATTCTGAGTGAATCTTTAAAGCTCTTCTGTTGGTGATAGTAAACTCACTGCCATTTAAGGTAGTCTGTGATATTACCAGATGGTTTTTATTTAAAAAAATTCTTTCTTATTTTGGCATAAATGGGCTTAAATCCAGAGGAGAATAATTGTGGTGGTGAAGGGACATGGGATAATATCACCTAAGGAATGTCTGTAAGAGACTGAGGATGTGTTTTTTGTTGAAGCACATACTCAGGTGAAATAGGGAGCCGTCTGAGACTATGTAAAGGACAAGTCCATAAAGACTATAAGGTGGATTAAATTCAACCTGCTTGATCCCAAGATGATTTTGGCTTACCAAATAAATTATTTATAGAGTTGGTTAAGGAGGGAATGGCTGCTTTGGGGGCACAGTAATATCCTTACCCTTACAAAGAAGATTGTCCTGAGGTCATCATACTTTGAGGAAGCCCAGGCAATAAGGTGAGGCCTTGTGAAAGTGTTCTAAGTGATACCCCTGTTGATGTCACAAATGACAAAATACATCAGCCAGCAGATCATATGGTGGGAGTGCTGTAGATGATACTCCTATATCAGAATAGTGCCAACAATGGATTACGGGACTCTATGCAGTCTTGCATCTCTCCTGGACTGGAGAGAATTCTCCAATTACTGATTCTAGTTTGGATGCTGTTTTGTTTTCTAGGGATCCATAACAAAGCACCACAAACTGTGTGGCTTACACAACAGAAATTTATTGTTTTACTGTTCCGAAAGCTAGAAATCAGGAATCAAGGCATTGACAGAGTTGTTCCTACTGAGGGCTGTGAGGGAAGGGTCCGTTTGAGGATTCCTTGCTTGGCTGATAGATGGCCATCTTTATGATCACATGTCTTTCTCCTTATATGCATGCTTGTCTCCAAATTGCTCCCCTTTTATAAGTATACCAGTCATATTGGATTAGGACCTATTCTAATAACTTTATTTTAACTTGATTACCTCTGTAAAAACTTAATCTCCAAATAAGAAAATGAGGTACTATTCTGAGGTACTGGAGCTAGGACTTCATATGAAATTTTGGGGGACACAACTCAACATGTAACAGATGTATAAGTGAAAATTGGGCTGATAGGCTAAAGAGACCGGTGAAGTTGGTATTCTAGATATTAGCCAGATCATCCAATATTTTGCTTAAAGTCTGTTGTTGTACCGAATATTAAGATAAACATTTTATTATGCTCACCAATGCTGTGGATCAGGAATTTGAACAAGGCATAATTCAAATAGCTTGTTTCTGCTCATGGTCTAGGGCCTCAGTTGGGAAGATATAATGGCTAGGAGTGACTCAGGGCTGGAATCATTTGGAGATGTCATTTCTCATTTGTCTGGTGGTTGTCGGTCTTTGTCAGTTGTGGCATCAACAGGGCTATCAACTGGAACACTTACATGAGGCCTCTCCTTATTGCCTGGGCTTCCTGAAAGTACAGTGACACCAGAGCAATCCTCTCTGTGTGGCAGTTAGTTGTCTGAAAGGTAGTATCTTAGCAAAGTGGGAGCTGTAACACCTCTTGTGACCTAGCCTTGGAAGCCATGTAGTTTCATGTAGGTCATTTCCACCTCACTGATTGAAGGAGTCAAAAACCTGTTAGACTTACCAAGCATTTGAAAGAAAAGAATAGAAAAGAATTCACACACTACAGAGTCTAATTTGTTTGATAAAATGACTACACAATTTATAATATCTTTTGAAGCAGATACAAAACAAGAGATACGGAATCAACAGAAAGCAGAAATTACATAGAAAGCAAAAGCTAAATAATACATTATATATTAATTAAAAAAATAAAAAAGAAAAAAAAAGCTATCTGGTGACCATATTGAGATAAGCTAAAACCCATGGCCTGCTTGGGGTTAGGACTTTGTATGAAATAAATAAACTAGGTAATATGATCAATAGGAAAAGTCCCCCCCCCCCCCCACAACCCAGAAGAATGAAAAGCTGGGTTATACTTGCTCCTCTTTATTTTATGCTTTTCTGTTAAAAACATATTGGATTTTTTGGGGGGGTAATTCCTGGAAGCCCATGGAATTTTAAGCAATATAGGATTAATTTAAAAAGCATAACCTATTCTCTGTAGTGAGAGACATACATGATCAGTAGATGAAATGGCGCTAATAAGCCAGAGTAAGCCCTACATGAAGTTCTCTTTTCTGCATGCAGTCTGGTTTCTATTTCTTACCAAAAGCCAGACAAGAAGCTTGTTTTTCTCCCAGGCAGTCTTTTGCAATATGTCCTATAATGTAAATTTCCTTAAAATAGATACGTGTTTTGCTTTGTTTTTAGTGATCAGAAATTCTCCTGTCGATAGATATATAGGGCCTATAACTCCTTCTCAAAACTCTGGGTGGGCATGTGACCCACATTTAATCAATATAGTGAGCATAATAAAATACTTATCTTAAACTACTAATTTGGAAGTAATTTGTTACATGACAATAGTCAGTACAACAATAGCACCCAGAACTCTTTCCAAAAGCAGTCTCTCTGTAGGCTTCTTTAGTTTCAACATTTACTGAAATGTTAGTGGAAGATTGAACAATGTTGGTAGAATCAGTTTTATAGTCTTTAGGATGTATTGCTTTAGTTGTCTAGCACCTCAATTTAGACATTATTCTTAGACTTTGGGGCCATTGATGAAACTTTAAGACAAAAGAGCCCCACTGTAATATCTGGCTATCTTACAGCCAAGTTGGATCAAGGAAAAATGCCACTTCTCCCATACTGGTGTTTAATAAATCTTAAAAATGATTGGTCAGGCTTGCCCAAGTCCAGAGGAAGAATTTTTAGGGGTATTTCAAAGCCACCAAAGGTTGCGTGGCATTTTGAGAGAAGTTGTGTAAAGTTGTGTGAAGAAACTTGAACAGTCAGTGAGATTTCAAGAGCCCGGAGTTCTCTTTGTAATCCAAATCCTTGCCTTGTCTCCTCAAACCTACCCCTTACATTGTGGTGAATGGACGATTCTAAAATGAAATCCTAATTGCATAATTCCCTTTTAATATTTTCTATACCTCATTTAAAAGAAAAAGTCCAGGTTCTTTAGTTTGACATAGAGGATTCTTTAGGATCTAGTCCTTGCAACTTTTGAGTCCCTACTTCTTTCTCACCAATGCATTAGAGTAAAAAGGAAGCCAGGCATGGGACAGGAGGAGTGGATGAGCGGAAATTGCCCTCTCTTTCCCAAATCGTTGAGGCCAAATATGGCAGGTGCCAGGAGGGAAAGAAAACAATACAGAACTGGATTGAAATTGAAGTCTTAAAATTTGGATTAGGCTAGGTTAGACATTAAAACTGAATGTGACTGGAATTTCATGTTTGTACTGCACTAATTTTAGACCATTTGATAAATAATTTAAAGGACGTCGGCATCATGTAGCAGAGGGAGGGCTTACGGGAGATTGTGGAATATGACAGGTTGGAACACAGGCTTATTTACATAATTTTAATGGAAACTTAAATTTAAATTCACACTGTAAATTTTATGGCAGTATTTTTTTTGAATTGACTTTCTGGTTAAAAAAATTGAATTCAAAGAAGTTATATGAGGTTAAGTCCTTATGATGGGATTCTCCCCATTGTTCACCATTTTCGACTTTCCCAGTTTTTTCATGTGGCAAGTTCTTCGTTGTCCTAGGGACTTTGCATGTACTCTGCTTAGAACAGTCACACACAACCCTCCGCCCCCAAATCGTCACCTAGCTAATCCCCTGTGGAATACCACAGGTCTGAAATTACATATTCTGTTTTAGAGAGGTCTTTACTGATCCCTTGGCATCAGTTGGGTGCCTCCTTGTTGAAATGACATATGCAATGACATATGCTTTCCTTTTTTTCTTTCTTCTTCTTTTTTTTCTCATTACAATTTGCAATTACATACACACACACACACACACACACATATATATATATTTTGTTTTGTTTTGTTTGTTTGTTTGCTTGTTTGTTTATTTGTCTCATATCTGATTCTTCCACTTACTGGTAAGTCTTATGAGGGTGAGGTAGTAACTTTTATTTGTCACTATATAAGCAGCAACTAGCACAATGCCTGAGGTAGAGGGTCTTCAACTGGTATGTTTTTGAATCAATGAAGAGATCAAGGTGTTTGCTTGATTATGCTAAAACTTTCATAGTACTTCTGTGACTAGGCTACTAATAGTGAGCGAGAGAATGAATAATTTAGAAAACAGATATCCAGGCAACTTCAATTTAGGTGGTATGTAGCACAAATTAAAGGATAGAAGCACAGGCTTGAGGCAAAGCATTTTTAAAAATTCTCCAACTAGTCCCAGTGAATATGAGCTGGATACAAATTGTGGAACAGACTTCATTTCTTATGCTATTTGATTCTTCATCTCTGAGAGACCTTGAAGAATGTGTATGAAATGACTTATTCTTTTTTAAGAAAGAGGAATGATATTGTGCAGATAGGGATTTTTCTATTTTGCTTGAAACAAATTGTTTATGGTGGAAAACCTGTAGAACTAAAATTATGGGAGATAACTCTATTCTTCACAATGATTTGAATCAAGTATTGACTAAGTGTGCTTTATAAATAATAGTATAGTAATTCACTGTGAAATAAGAAGTAGTCTGTGAAAGGAAATAAAGGCCAAATTTTGACATTAAGGGGTTACTTATTATTTCAGTACAGAGCATGTCTCCACCATTATTGTTAAATTCTATCATGGAAAAAATATTCACCATCAACAGAATAATATGTGTCCTTGTTATTTAAGATCGTACCTCAAAAGTGCCACAGGGCTTACAGAAGGCAGTTATTTTATACATTTTTGGGAAGTGGGGATTAGGTAAAGAAGAGAGTTAGAATAACCCTACATATTTATATAGGGTTGCAGGGAGGAAGATTGATTGATTTCTTCTTTTTTATTTTACTTTATTTTTTTAATTATTTTATTTTATTTTATTTTATTTTATTTTATTTTCAGTGTCCCAAGATTCATTGTTTATGCATCACACCCAGTGCTCCATGCAATACGTGCCCTCCATAATACCCACCACCAGGCTCACCCAGCCCCCCAACCATCTCCCCTCCCAAAACCTCAGTTTGTTTCTCAGAGTCCACAGTCTCTCATGGCTTGTCTCCCCCTCCGATTTCCCCCAACTCCCTTCTCTCCTCCCAATGTTCTCCAAGTTATTCCTTATGCTCCACAAGTAAGTGAAACCATATAATAATTGACTCTCTCTGCTTGACTTATTTCACTCAGCATAATCTCCTCTAGTCCTGCCCATGTTGTTACAAAAGTTGGGTTTTCATCCTTTCTGATGGAGGCATAATATTCCATTGTATATATGGACCATATCTATCTTCTTTATCTGTTGAAGGGCATCTTGGCTCTTTCCACAGTTTGGCGACTGTTGCCCTTGTTGCTATGAACATTGGGGTACAGATGGCCCTTCATTTCACTATATCTGTATCTTTGGGGTAAATACCCAGTAGTGCAATTGCAGGGTCATAGGGTATCTCTATTTTTAATTTCTTAAGGAATGTCTACACTGTTTTCCAAAGTGGCTATACCAACTTGCATTCCCACCAACAGTGTAAGAGGGTTCCCCTTTTTCCACATTCTCTCCAACACTTGTTGTCTACTGTATTGTTAATTTTGGCCATTCTAACTGGTATAAGGTGGTGGAAGATTGATTTATTTCTGCCCACAAGTTGAGCCAATTCCTAGATCACCAATTGCTAGCCAGATTCCAGAGGAAATGGCTGCTGACCTTTATTTCTTGTTCACTGCTGTTGAACCTCTGTGATTCAAAAACAAATGTATAACTCCCAGGTTGTTTTTGGCTGAGGCACTAGGGGATGCTTTTCTGCCCCAACTCTTTCTATGTGGTACACGGGACCTCAGCAATCCTTAACAAACATATCTTGAAGTGTTATTTCCTGGAATAACAAATAACTTTGAACTTATTCTGTGCTAGGTGCTATGAGCTAAGAGCTTTATATGAATGATCTCACTGAATCCTTATTAGATATTTCTGATGTATTATTATCATCATCTCCATTTGATGGGTAACAACTAACTAATAAGCAGCAGAGACCAGGTCTGAATCCAGGCAATTTGATTGTAAACTGTATTTTGCTACTCTTAATGGTTGGTGGTGAGGGAATTTGCTCTCCACGATGGCTGTAGTGCAAGCTTAATGGACAGAATGGAAGAGAAGTGCCAAATGCTGTGTGACAGGCATTAGATTGACAGAAGTGAGAGTGGAGGTGCCATAGGTCAGGGTTGTTTGGAGATGCATGAACAATCCACATTGTTTCTTCTCCCTGTGTCAGTACTCGCTAGGAATCCTACACCCACCCAGTTTCCCCAGATCTCATGATCAGACTTGGGGGTTGGAACTGGAGGGCTGCCTCTAAATTGATTTTGTGGTGTTGCTCCCCTGGCCTCTCAAAGAGCAGGCTCTGGTGGACAGACAATAGTCCTTTTCTACCTCTCACGGGGTAATATGGCAGGGAGAGCGGGTAACAATCTCTCAGAAAAATAAGGGGATACTATGGGTTACTTTCACCACCGTTTCTTTGGGACCCTGTGCAAGTCTAAAATCCCCTGAGAATCACTCCTCAATAAAAGGCTATACTCCTTCAAGTTGCTTTTTTTTTTGAATCATTTATATAGCAGGTTCTGGGAAGTGCTCCCCTATACAGGTACTTCTGTGCCAAAGGTTTTTAAGTTAAGTATAAATAATTATTTGTTTTGGAATTTGAATAAATTCCAACTTGATATTAGCTTGTTATTTTTAAAGCAGGAAATCCAGAAATCCACTATTTCCACTTCTAAGATTTTTTCTTCTTTGGATAGGTCTAACTTCTTGAAAAAGGTTATGGAGAGAATTAGTTATATAGATGAATACTCCCCCCCCCCATAATCTCTATGAAGTGTGAACATTAAAAGAAAATTAGAGTTAAAAAAAAAGCAAATCATGCCATTCCAATTTGAATGAAGAATTTTTTTGTTTGCCAATACAGAAAGTTTTTGATGAGTTATTTTAACAGGTAAAATATGAAGGACAAATTGAAAACGAAAATAGTCTCCACCAAATTGTACTTGAAGTCTAACAAAAAATTGTGAGAGATTGGCTCAGTTAAAGGAAATTCCACAGCAAGGATGGTGGTCAAAGGCGCCAGTCCAGTAGGAGAGTGGCTCTATACTCCTGACTGTGATCCCTGCTCCTGGATACCCCATACTGCTTCACCGTGCTGTGTTGTTTCTCAGAATGTCTTAGAATGGCTCTCCTTGCTTCCCCAGGAATCCAGTTACTAGGCTCTTCTTTCCAGGTCTCTGACTCTTAAGATTTTGAATTATGTTTAAAGTTGCTATTATTGTGCAAGGTAGAACCTTACTGAAAACTGTAGACTCTTAAATATTACAGTCATAAACTTCCTTTTTCAGAATTAGATCCTGAGAAAAAGAACAGTACCTCTCTTCTGCTTTTCCATCCTTCGCCCCTTTACAAAAGAGAAACCTAGATCTCTCAAAATAATATTTTCTCATAAATTGGTTCTACTTCCTGTTGCAACTGCACATGACCCATGTCTTGTGTGCACACTGAGCCGTGCTTCCCTCAGCAATGAATTCTTGAGAGTTTTAGATTCATTGCAATTGAAACTTATGCTCAACTAATGAATCAGCTAAGAAATTTTGTTTTTCTTATTTTTCCCGGATGGGAAGTAATTTAAAACGTTTCTTGAAATACTTGAATGTAATTTTAAGATAACTCATAAAGCTTTAAAGGAATTTTATGTTTGCAGTGGTCAGTGTGGGCTACTTTGTTTTCTCACCTTTGTTCTCTCCCCCTGGTTTTACTCTCCAAGTTTTGTTTCTTAGGATAAATTAAAGTAGGCAGGGTGGACTTATCCATTAGGCATAACAGACACAGTGTATAGGACATCTGACACTTTTAGTGGCCTACAAAAGTATTTTGTTTTAAATTTGGAGGAAAATGTGAGTATAATAATAATACTTAATAATTAATCCAGTTCGGGGGTGCCTGACTGGCTCAGTTGGTGGAGCATGCTACTTTTGATCGCAGGGTCATGAGTTCAAGCCCCACGTTGGGTGTGGAGCCTACTTGAAAAAAATTATTAATCCAGTTTGGAACATATTTGTCTTTATTTTACAAATAATATAAATATAATGGAGGAAGGGGCCCATAAAAGTAAAAGTGCCTAAAGCCCACAAATGATAACACACACTGAAAGTAGCTAGCTGCTTTATAGCAAATACACGTTAAAAAAATTTTTTTTTATTAACATATAATGTGCAGGGGTACAGGTGTGTGAATCACCAGGTTTACACTTCACAGCACCCACCATAGCACATACCTTCCCCAATGTCCATAACCCAACCACCCTCCCACTACCTACTGCCCCCAGCCCTTGGTTTGTTTTGTGAAATTAAGAGTCTGTTTTGGTTTGTCTCCCTCCCGATCCCATCTTGTTTCATTTATTCCTCTGCAAATACATATTTCTTAAGTGACATTTATTTCTTTGCAAATACACATTTCTTAAGTGACAACTACTTTCAACATTCTTCAGAGTTTTTATGTTTGTGGCTTTCATTTTCTGTTTCAGTTCTGGCTAGTTTATGCAATTTTTTGGTCATAAGTTAAAACTAGAGTAGTGTAAAAATCGGAGTAAGAAGAAAGAAGTCTTCGGATATCGATCTGGTTTTTCCTTATTTGGTTTTAGTCTTTCTTTAAAACAACTTTTTCTTTTTTAAAACAAGGTATTGAATTCAGTCATTGTTGTTACTGTTATTCTTTGCCCAAACTCTGGCACCATCTACTGGTAGTTTTAAGAACAGTTCTAGATAATTGAAGGGAAACTGAGTTGAATCCTAAGCCTATGTAATTTCTAAAACTATCAGCGAGAGCACACTACCTTTTTTCTTTTGAGGATGCAGTGTCTCTCTCTATTCTGTTGATTAAAAGTCAGGTTCCTATTGAATCAAAATCTCCACAAACTGCGATCCAGATTTTTTTTTCTTAGATTTGTCTTTTTAACTTCTGATATGAACCGTATATTTTTTCATCATCAGCTAAGGATGCTGTTAAACCATTTCTGCGGACAGTACCTTGTACAGTTCAGGAAGTTCACCTCTGCTTCATCTCTCATAGGACACTTATCTGTCTCACATTGTCTTTTTCAGAAACTGCCTTCTGTATCCACATCTTCTGCTTTTCTTTTTCTTTCTTTTTTTTTTTTTAGTCCAACTCATTTATCTAACTCTCCTCTTTATAATATAGCCTTTACTCTATAGAAATTTTTTGACTACCTTATTTTTGGCTTTGGAACTTCTTCTTGACTATATTTTGCTTTGCTGGCTGGATGTTTCCTGATATCAATTCTCAAATGCTATATTCTCTTAAGGACCTAGAGTCTCAGTTTGGACAAGCCTTTGGTTTACCAGTAGTTCCCATACTGTCTGCTGATCAGAGTGCCTGGGGGCCTTTCTTTTAAGTCCACATATCCAGATCTCTCCTCAAGGGTTTTGATCCAGTGGGTCTGCTGGAGGCCCTGGGAATCTACATTTTGATAAAAACATTAGGAGATTCCAGGTGCAGCTGTTGTGTTTGGGAACCACAAACCTGTGGGGTACACTTCTCTGAGGACACCAGGCTCTGTATACGGAAGCCTAAGCTCATCTATAGTCTTATATTTTGCCATATCTACCTGCCATTTTTCTGCATATATTTTCCTTCTTCATCTTTGTGTTTCTCTTCTTGTCCCTTTCCAGTAAAATTTCTCCTCATCTTTTAAATCTCTAATCAAATATCATCTACTTTCGGAGAGTATTTCTCTTACCCACTTCCTGCCTTCCCTTTTCATTGAGCAAAATTTTATCTGTGCCACTATATTTTATTATGTAGATAGTAAGTAAATAGATTCATACCCTAATCTAGATATTCATGACATAAGAAAGATTTTCAAAACATGGTCCATGGAGCTCTTACCTCAGAGTTATCAAGGGTATGTGATCACTGAAAGATTCCCACACCAAGTCTGTTGAATCCTAATCTCTGGGGGTACAGTCTGAAGCCAGTAAAACAAATACTGTAGATAAGTCTCTTCTGTCCTTTAAAAATGAGAACCATTGCTTTATCAGTTGCAGAAATTTCAGCCATTATCTAAAATGGCAATTTCTTCATGAACAGCGTTAATCCACAAGATATTTGCCAGAAGGTGAGAGCACTCATAGCTTTAGCAAGATCAAGGGGCTGGCTTCAGTTATTGGTGGTGTAGTTAATGGTAGTGGTACCAGAGCTTTCTTTTATCATTTAAAAAAAGATTTATTTATTTATTTGAGAGAGAAAGAGGGGGAAGGGGCAGAGGGAGTGAGAGAATGCTTAAGCAGATTCCATGTTGAGTGTGGAGCCTGACACAGGACTTGATCCCAATACTCTGAGATCATGACCTGAGTTGAAATCAAGAGTCAGGCCCTTAACTAACTGAGCCGCCCAGGTGCCCCCAAAGCTTACTTTTTTAAGAATTTATTTTCTTTTAATCAGGTTTCTCAATTAGAAAAAAAAAAAAAGCTAGGTAAAAGAAAATAACCTTGAGAAAGTCAACTTATTTATTTATTAAACGCTAGGTCTTTTCCAAAAACCTTAAATCTCCCTGGGTTTATGGTGTCTGAATCTTAAATGATCTATGGAGGCGCGTGGGTGGCTCAGTGGGTTGAAGCCTCTGCCTTCGGCCCGGGTCATGATCCCAGGGTCCTGGGATGGAGCCCTGCATTGGGCTCTCTGCTCAGCAGGGAGTCTGCTTCTTCCTCTCTATCTGCCTGCCTCTCTGCCTACTTGTGATCTCTGTCTGACAAATAAATAAATAAATAAATAAGGTCTTTAAAAAGAGAGAAAAGGATCTAGGTAATAGTTATTACTGTCTTCATTTTCCCTTGTGCTTTTTTTGACAACAAGGACTGCCTCTTATCCCCCATCAGTCTTTTTAATGTGAAGTTTCCATGTATGTTGGAAAAGAACATTCTCATTTTTTATCTTGGTGAACTTTAGTAGAGAAATAGGATTAAATATCTCCTAATGGGAATTTTGTAAACAATACTGGGATCATTGTATATTCTCTCTCCTAGACCAGTGCCCTACTGAACTCATTTTCCCATTTACTTTTATAACAATGCAAACAATAAAACCTTGTCAAATCAACCTTGTCAAATATTTGAAGAAGATAAAAAATAATAAAACCAGCAAAACTGTATTTGACAATTCAATTAAAGCCTATACTATTTTTAAATACCTACTATGTGCCAAGAGAATCACAAAGACCAGCCATAGACCCTGTGTTTGAGAACTTGCAAACTACATCGTGAAAAACATATTCACATATAACCATTATACAAGTGGAGATGAAAAACTTCTTCGTGATACCTACTTTTAAGCCTACTACTATAGGATTAGAGCAGATACTGGTAGTTAGCTTTACTTCTTTCATCAATTCCCTCTTTAGTTTTATATAGTTCAGGTCCTTACTTCCTCTCAGTTTGACCAATATAATAGTCTCCTAACTAGTATTTTGGTACCCAATCTGTGTTGTAGTCTGTTGCCAGATTATTTTTTTAAAACATGGCTTTTATCATGTAATTCCCTGTTAAAAGCTGTGCTTCAGTTTCATCTCATTGCTTATTGTAAGGGCTAAGTTTCATTGTCCCTCATGGCATTTTGGGTCCTCTGAAGTCTGCTGACAACCTATTTTTTTGACATGGATTCAACTCTTCCTCTATGTGCATTTTATGCTCCAGATATATGACACATTTCCATCTTCCTCCTCATCCTTTAGGGTCCAGCAAGCCTAAGTCAGTACCACTCTCCTTACCCCTAACATCATATTACTTTATACTTCTCTGCTTAAGCAACTTCATTTCCTTTTGTCTGGAAAGCCCTATGCTGCCATCTTCTCACAGCCAACTCCTAGTCCTGTTCCTTTCAGGGAGCAGTTCAGATGTTGGCTTCTGACAATCTCCATGCCAGTCCCCATGGATGGAGGCTCTCTCCTGGACCCTCCTAGCTCACTGTGAGAATGGCTCTGCTGTTAAAACTGCCACTTCATATGGAGAGAGCCTTTTAGTGTTCACCTTCCCCCAGTCAATTAGAGTTAATAACTTGAGGGTAGAGAATTTGTGTTATTCATCATTGTGTTTAGCATGCAATAGTGATCATTCATTGATTGTGTTTTTAACTGATCCAAACTAAGATCTTCTCTAGGAAGTTCATTCCAGCCTGAACTTCCATCTCCAAACTCCCCAATCAATTATCTTGTGTTTTATTACTTAATATTCCTTTGCTAACTCCTGTGTATGGACTCTTTCTGTTGGAGGTGATTGAAAATCCAACTCATCTTAGTGTAAGTAATAAAGGAAATATGTTGGATTATTAATCTAGAAGTCTAAATTGTAGAGTGATCTTCAGGAGTAACCAATTTTAGGAACTCACCTGATGTTAGCAGAACCTGGCTTTTATTCTTGATTTGGGCTGCCTTCCTCTTACAGACTTACAGGCTCATATCCTCCCCCATTCAAGTCCAGTGGGAAAGAGCAGTGTTGTTTCCCTCTTCCCAATTACCCTGCTCCTAGCTTGGGGATTAGCTCTTATTGGGCCATGTACCCCTTTGGCCTAATAAGGCAGAGAAATAAAACATTATCCTTATTAGTGGGGAAAGATAATTTAGAGGATTATTCTAGTACAATGGTAAAATGGGTTTGATAACTGAACTTGAAGGTGTTGCAGATTAACTATCAGGTCATGGCAATTGTAGAGTGGCCCAGACCTTTCCAGCAGCTGTTTTTTTCCACTGTAAGAGCTCACTCAACCTGTCCCTGTGGGAGCAAAGCAGATTCTATGTTCTCACAGAACTGTCTCTTCAGAGAATCCCTGAAGTTGTTGAGGTGAGCATGCGCTGTGTTCTTTTCTCAACTGTAACAATCAGATAAATCTCTACACCTCTACTTAAGTGGAGTGAGGGAAGGGGAAAACGAGGACTGGTTACAATATTTGAATGTCCTCAAAACATAAGGGAAAGATCAAGAGTGAGGAAGAAGTTATTCCTTTCTATCCCTGAAGCATTCTCTGTGACCAGAAGATAGCAGAATGACCCATGTTGTGGCACTCAGACACCCCCCAAAGTAATGTGGAGTCCATACTACCTTCATTCCATGGATTAACAAGAAAAACTTGCTACAAAACAAAGTCTAGGCTAAACATCACTAGCAGGGAGAAATTGAGCCTGAGGGCAGAAACAACAATTTGCTGGTTACTTTCATAAGTTTAGTTTACTCATTTGTGAAATGAGCATAATAATAATAATATCTACTCAAATGTTATGAGTATTCAGTGACATAATGTATGTACAAGTACTATAATGGTTCCATGGGGCATAGGTTGAGATGAGTCCTTTGATCCTAGTTCTTATAAAATTATAATGTATTGAGAAAAATGAAAAGAACACATTCTCTGAAAAACCCCACCCAAAACAGAAAACAAATCGGGAGATGTTAGGCTGGGTATTCTCAGTGAACATTGCTTCCCAGCTCAAACTTCCTCACTCAAGTGTGTGAGTTTTTGGCCATGTGCATCCAGGAGGTGGTCTGGCCAGGTTAGGGGAATGACAGAAGGACCCTACTAAGTCTCTTATATTCTGAACACAATCTTTTTCAAACTCTTGCATAATTGTTTTGGATGGTTGTAAACATTGCTTTTAGAAAGACATTTCACTGGACAGAGGACATGAACAGACATTTCTGCAAAGAAGGCTTACAGATGGCCAAAAGATACATGAAAAAGTGCTCCGTATCACTCGGCATCAGGGAAATACAAATCAAACCCACAAAGAAATACCACCTCACACCAGTCAGAATGACTAAAATTAACAAGTCAGGAAATGACAGATGCTGGTGAGGATGCGGAGAAAGGGGAACCCTCCTACACTGTTGGTGGGAATGCAAGCTGGTGCAACCACTCTGGAAAACAGCATGGAGGTTCTTCAAAAAGTTGAAAATAGAGCTACCTTAAGACCTAGCAATTGTACTACTGGGTATTTACCCTAAAGATACAAACGTAGTGATCCGAAGGGGCATGTGCACCCAAATGTTTATAGCAGCAATGTCCGCAATAGCCAAACTCTGGAAAGAACCTAGATGTCCATCAACAGATGAATGGATAAAGAAGATGTGGTATATATAGATATATCTCTATATATCTGTATATCTATATATACAATGGAATACTATGCAGCCATCATAAGAAATGAAATCTTGCCATTTGCGGCAACGTGGATGGAACTAGAGGGTATTATGCTTAGTGAAATAAGTCAGTCGGAGTAAGACAACTATCATATGATCTCCCTGATATGAGGAAGTGGAGATGCAATGGAGAGGATTTGAGGGGGTAGGAAAAGAATAAATGAAACAAGATGGGATTGGGAGGTAACAAACCATAAGAGACTCTTAATGTAACAAAACAAACTGAGGGGGCTGGAGGGAGGGGTGTAGGGAGAGGGTGATGGGGTTATGGACATTGGAGAGGGTATGTGCTATGGTGAGTGCTGTGAAGTGTGTAAACCTGGTGATTCACATACTTGTACCCCTGGGGCTAATAATATATTGTATGTTTATAAAAAAAATTAAAAAATTAAAAAAAAAAGAAAGACATTTCACCTGAATTTGACATTGTATATTCTTTTTTTTTCCCATCAGCTCTTTGAAAAGTTGTGCAAATAAAAAAATATGAAAACAGTGTGTTATCAGTCTTTTTAAGTGAGTCTCATAACAATAGCACTTTTTGCCCTGAATTGATGGGAAAAGCCAGGCTAAATCCACTTGCTGAAACGTAGCATCTTGCAAGTAATATATTTTTCTCCTGTTTCTTCCTTTTCTTTCAACAGCCAAACAAACAAACAAAAGAGTTTCTTTTATAAATTTTGAGAAATTCAAATATTTATGATTATTAAAATGATTTCTAGAGACACATCACTCTTCAGGTATCCATCCACCCCACATACTTGTCTAGGATGTATCTCCCATAGCTGTTCTGTTGCTTCCTCCACAAGTAACTTCCTGCCTCTGGAGGGTGCTCTCTTCCAGAGCCGGGGCGACCGGGGCAGCTAATCCGCTGGCACTGCAGCCCTCAGACCACAGCTCCCCACAGTAGGTACTTGTCTGAGGGCACTGGCCAAAGAAACAGCTGTCTGTGCCTGTTGACTCAATTCATGCACGTTGATAAAGGGTCTGCACACTCTTCCGTGAAAGCATCTTACCTTTAGACAGTATTGGGTGAAAAATACTTGCCAATAATCATGTAACATAAGTGATACTACTGAAGCTGAATCACAGGAAGAAAAATAAACAGATTGCCTGTCAGCAGTGGCGGTTCAAGGAGCATGACATTATGTTCCGGTGTCTTTGCTGGAGATGCACAGTTCCCTTGTTTTCCAGCACGTGGGTCATTTGGTGATGGAAGCTGAGGTGAAGGAACACTAGTGTCCTGTGTGGCTGCAACAAGAAGACTGTTTCTCAGTCTCTGTTGGTGTCCTTAGTGGTGAAGGCCTGCAGGCTTCCCATCTGGTTCAGGCCGTTCTGAATGTGTGAAACATGGATTTCTACATTATTCTGAAAGCAACTGATATTAGAAGCATCTATTGTATTCTTGATATCATTTAATGAATCTGTAAGTGATTTGAACTCAAAGGAATTCAGCTCTCCTTGTTCTGCCAGACACTTAATTTGTAATAAAACAGGAGTGAGCTGTGGATTAAGTCTGTCAGATTTTCATTCTCAACACGGGGCCATCCAGTGGAGGCGCTGGCTGCCAGTCAAGCTCCTGGGCTTCCTCCTCACACCATCATCTCCTATCTCTGGGCTGGTCCACAGCCTGCCCACCCTGGTGTGAGAAGTATTGTTGCACTTCATGCAACACGTTGTTGAGGTCCTTGTTGAGTTGCTCAAGCTCCAGAAGGATGGTTGCATATCTCTGCTGAAATTCAGTGCTGGTGGGCATGGGATAGGATTTCAATTTTTCTGCTTCTGTGTTCATTGCTCTTAATTTTTTGATATGTTCCTTTTTAATCATGAGAATTTTTGACAACTTGGTCACTTGGATAAGGAGTTGTACTGGAAAACCAACTAACATTTCAGTGTTGGAGGCAGAAATCTTACTTCTCCAAGGTGACTGCTAGTACAGGATCATCATCCATAATTGGTGACTGGAGAGGAGGAGTATAATGTAACCGTGGTGGAGTCATAAAGAATCAGGAAGGTCCCTGTTTTTGTCCAAAGGCAGCAACTTGCATTGTCTCATGAGGCTCATTACTAAGAACTTCATAGTCAGGGATGGTATGGGAGCCAAGCCCTGCCCTATCAAAAGTTACTCTATACGTGGCATTAGAAGTATCCACAGCAACTATTTGTCCAGTGAAGAGACCGTCATGAACACCACATAATCAAGCTGTAACTTTGGTTCCAATAATCAGGGGCAAAGGAATTTCATCTGGGAGATCTTCCAACTGGGAAACATCTGCACTTTTGTTTGTTGTGAGAGTCTTATTTTCTGCCATTTCTGTTTTAATGCTGCTCTCTCTTTCTCAAAAAATGCACAAGAACATCTCTTTGGTTTTCCCATAACTCGCCTGATTTTTCTATTCTTGTTAACTTTCATGTTGTTAAATTAGGAAAGTACTCCTCCTGACAGACACAGAAGTCATCATCGCCTTCAAACAGGTACTTATCTATATTTGAGTAGAACCATTCGTATATGCACCATTTATGTGCTTTGTGAAGCTTGGGTAGGTTATGTAATTGGAAACCAAGCTTCTGTGAGGCTTTCTTATCTGATGAGGACGTCATTGCCATCAATTTCAGTGGGGCCATTGTATATTCTATGACATTCTATGTATTCATTCATTGTGTATTCTATGATAATTCTATGATGTATATTCTAATAACATTTATTTTTTTCTAATAAAATTTCTTTTAACCCCTAGTGCTTATTCTAGAAGTAATAAATAATAATAAATAATGTTATTTATTATAAATACTTATGAAATATGTAATAAATAATAAATAATAAAAATAAGCACATGCTTATATGCTTTTAGGAAGTTAAGTGACCTGGATTTAACATCAGATATCCTGGTAAAATTTGTACTAAAATACTAATGCTTTGTCCATAGATTCTATGTAATACTAACTAGACATCCTATACAGTATATATTTTTTCCAACACTACCAAGCAATTAACTCGATTCTGATACTATTTGCCTGGAGATAGTATCAGACACCACAGGTTAAGAGCTCAGTCCTACAAGACTCCCTCTTCTCTGACCCTTCAGATGCCAGTCGCAATTCCAGGTTGTCACCTATGCTTCTGACTGACAAGCTGTAGATCAGAGGTTCCCATGATACTTTCCTTGGGTTCAATTAACTTGATAGAGAGGCTAAAGAAATAAAAGAAACATTTAACTTGCTACAACCAGTTTGTTATAACATGATATGACTCAGGAACAGCTGGGTAGAAGAGATGCATGGGGCAAGGTATCTGAAAAGGGGTATGGAGGGGCGCCTGGGTGGCTCAGTGGGTTAAGCCGCTGCCTTCGGCTCGGGTCATGATCTCAGGGTCCTGGGATCGAGCCCCGCATTGGGCTCTCTGCTCAGCGAGGAGCCTGCTTCCCCCTCTCTCTCTGCCTGCCTCCCTGCCTACTTGTGATCTGTCTCTCCAATGAATAAATAAAATCTTTAAAAAAAAAAATGAAAAGGGGTATGGAGATTCCATGCTCTCTGGGTGTGCAACTCTTTCAGAAGCCCCACCTGTTCACTAATTCAGAAGTTCTCTGAACCCTGTTCTTTTGGGTTTTTATGGAGGTTTTATTGCACAGTCATGACTGAGTAAATCAACAACCATTGGCAAGTGATTCAACTTCCCAGCTCTTCTCCCCTGTCTCCAGAGATCTGGAGGTATGACTAAAAGTTCCAACCCTCTAATCACATGGTTGGTTCCCCTGGCAACCAGCCCTCATCCCTATGTGCCTTCTAAAAGTCACCTCAGGTGACTTAATATAAACTCAGGTGTGGTTAAAAGGGGTTTGTTATGAATATCAACACCTGTGTAGCTCTTATCATTCAGGAAATTTCAAAGGTCTTAAAAGGAACTTTGTGCCAGAAACAGGGATGAAGATCAAATACATATTTATCATAAATCACAATATTACACATCTCATATGCTCAGTTGCATTCATGCAAGAATGTGAAGGTAGTCCAAAGATGCACACTGATGGGAAGAGAACTCTGATTGGCATCCAGGAGGTGCCATGCTATTATCTCAACATTGTTTTCCCTGAAGTATGACTATGATGATGAATGGGGAAGGTAATGCAGGACTTACATCTCGCCAGATGTAATGCTGAATAAATGCCAATTTAAATCATAGCTCCTGAGAATACATAGTGTTGGCTACTCTCTCATACTGCTAGTAGAAGCATAACTTGATTTAAGTATTCTGGAGGACAATTTTGTGATATATATCAAAATGTGTAACTATCATATCTTTGAGACAGAAATTCCACTTCTATGAAATTCTAAGGATGTGTAGACACATAGTTTGTGGTACTTCCCAGCCCATGTCAATAGATACAAGGAAGAGAAGCGTTAAGTGGGGGGACTTCCAGGCTATGATACATCTTCTCTGCATCAAAGATCAATGATAGATAATTTTTAAAGGAGATATCTGAAAGAACACGACTAACTCAAAAACAAGACAGACACCTTCATGGACCACAAAAAGAATAGAAAAACCAAAGTAGTGAAAAAGGATGAAGTTAAATGCTTGCTCGGTTCAAGATCCCAGTATGGCTACAAGGGTAGGAAAGGTGAAGGATTATGGAGAAGAATAGATACAGATTCCTGTCCCTTCTCCACCCCTTATACTGAAGAAGCTTCCTTTTGCAGACAGAATGTAGTAAGCATTCTCGAAGGATAGAGCACTCAAGTGAGAAAGATAGAGTGCATGCATGTATTAAGTAGTCATTTTTGTAATTTATAAACTTTGAATGAGTAGGACTGAAGGTGGTCCCAAAGTTAGTTTCCCATTGTAAACACATGGAATAAGAATATATCTGAGAAAAAGAGACCCAAAAAGTATAGGACATAGGACTTGTAAGGAAAGTAGCCTGGTCATTAGTTATAGGACATCTAGCAATTTCTTAGAAGGAATGGAGTAGAACCTGCTGTATATCTTTTGTAGTTTATGTAATATTAATATTAATAGTAAATTCTCTCATATGTGCATATAGAGATAGAGATATGTGACAATGGGTGTCCTTGGGAAGAAGCACTGTGATGCAGTTGCTGGTGATTTTACAGCTCCCCTGTTTCTCAGGCTGATTACACGAGGTTATGGTTTTGTGCAGTAATCCTGGATCCTTATGTTAAATTGCACTTCTTAACAGATTTGAGTGGATTTTTATTCATTACAAATGAACCTAAGCAGATTTGAGTGGATTTTTGTTCATTACAACAAAAGCGGCCTTGACTAAGTCAGGAAATAATGGATTGGAACCCAAATTTTATGTAAGAGGATATTTACTGAAGAACTATGTGTAATAGTGGGGAACTGGAAACAATCTAAGCACACCAAATGGGGCAAAGTTAAGAAAATGGTGTGGTCATACACTGGAATGGCATTCAGCCATTAGAAAGCATATTTTTAGGGACATGAAAGATTGAGCAAATGTATATGACATGTTATGTAGGAGGGAAGAACCTTATGTTCCTCTGATGTCCTGCTTCCTCAGAGACTGTAATTTCTATTTCATCTTACATCTTGCCATTTCCGTTAATTTTCTTAAAACACAACTCAAATATGCATTCATGTAGGTGAGACTTTTTAAACTTCCAGGGGTCTAACGGGGTTATATTCTGGGGTAGAAAGGGGTTTGCAGCCTAGGCTAGCAAGACACAACGGGGCAACAATGTAAGCGTGAATAGTAGACATTCTTGTTCTTCAGTGTGTCTCAGGAATTCCCAATGCTGGGAACTTCTCAGGGGTATTGCTGTTCCAGGTCCTGGTGTTATCCTATCCAGATGGAAACTTTCCCTTTCTCATCAGCCTCCTTTTATTCTCTCTTGCTCCTGGATCCTTCACTCCTCTCTTAAGCTGCTACATTGCCCAGGGAATCTCAGAATTCTTTTACTTTTTATGCAAAGGAATAAAATTTTTCATTTTTCTGCTTTCCGTACTATAAACTGGGGGGTCATCACTTCACAGTGAAATAATCCATTAAGGAGCAAAAATAGTTCTCTTCTCTAAGAAAACCTCTACTTCCATCTTTCAAATAAGATCTCTGGTCTCTTTAATATCCACACCTGTCATCCCCCTGGGCCCCTCAGAAAAAAAACTGAAGATGTAAACAAAAATAAAATAGGGTTTATCTTTGAATGGTGAGGATTATTTCTCTTCTTTATTCCTTTTCTGTCTCTAAATTTCCATTGTGTGTGTGTGTGTGTGTGTGTGTGTGTGTGTGTGTGTATCTCTTTTAAAAATTCAGGAACAAAAGTATGAAAATTACAATTCTGGAAGTGCATCGAGTGGGCAAGTTGATGAACAAAAGCTTCAAATAAGAGCTTAAAGATATATAAAAGCATGTCTTGCTCTCACAGTGGTTCTACTTGGGTATATCTGGTCTCCTCCATGTGGTGACTTAGGAACCTATCTCGTGGCTCTGCCATTTTCTAGGGTCTTGGATTCCTGTACTGAATCTAGCCAGAAGAGAGGAGAAGTAAGTGGTAGAAAATTTTTAGGGACCAGGCCCTAAAGTGTCATATTTCACTTCTACTTACGTATTGTTGGGAAATGAAGTCTAGCTGTAGGGTCAAGAAACTGAAAAAAAAAAAAAAAAAAGAGGTTTATTGAACAGATAAACAGCATATTGAAGGGGAATTATCTTAGGCTTTAGACACAGACCTAAGTCTGAGTCTCAGCTCCTCTAGTAAGGTAATAGATTACATTTTAGAGTTTGGAATTAAATAATCAACATTGAAGAAAAACTAACTGGGGAACTGTTAGTACATGACACTCACTGTTTTACGTGCAGTTAACAAAGAGGTGAAAAAAATTTTCTCCCTGAAAGAAGAGTGGTAGTGTAGTAAGTAGAAGAGCACATATTTCTCTCCTCTGAATGTGAAAATATTGCAGTACAGTGGAGTAAGTGAACAATAGATGCCTGTGTCAAGACACATTGATACGTGTGACCAATCCGGTGAAAGAGGCACCTGGGTGGCTCAGATGATTAAGCGTCTGCCTTTGGCTCAGGTCATGATCTCCAGGTCCTGGGATTCGCCCCATGTCGGGGTCCCAGCTCAGTGAGGGATCTGCTTCTCTCTCTCCTCTGCTCCTCCTCATGCCTGCGCTTTCTCTGTCTCTTTCAAATGAATAAGTAAAATGTTAAAAAGGAAATCCAATGACCCTGAAAACTTCTCAGAGGAGGTTTCTTATTAACTTGAACTTGAAGGACACATGGGTGCTCATCAAGGAAGTGGTGTTTGAGGAAGAGCATTTCTTCCTAAGGAAAAGCATGTGAGTCATGGGAGGTGAAAAAGATTATGATCAGGAACCTCTGAATAAAACAAATCAAAGGAAGAAAAACAAAACATTCCATTGTATGTGTGAGCCAGCCAAATCTCAAATAATAAATACCCTGAAAAGTTCATCTTTGAGGGGATGAATCATTTCTCCTTTGGGGTCATGGGGATGATAAGCATTCAGGGAAGGAGGAAACAGTCACAAATGAGGTCAAGGAACACTGAAAGAGTGCACATTACCTTTCTGGATAAGTTAGTATTGTATTCTCTTATACCTTAAGAATGTTGGGGCCTTACCAAGAAATGTCACCATGATATTTTGTTTGTTTTTGAGAGGGGTGGGTTTTTTTAAAGTAACAAATTACTTAGTCTTTCTCTGGGATATGAAATATAAAAAGGGGCATCTGGGTGGTTCAGTTGGTTAAGCGTCTGCCTTCAGCTCAGGTCATGATCTCAGGGTCCTGGGATCGAGCCCTGAATTGGACTCCCTGCTCAGTGGGGAGTTTGCTTCTCCCTCTGCCTCGCCTCACCGCCCCCCCCCCCGATAAATAAATAAAATCTTAAAAAAAGAGAGAGAGAAATGTGAATGGGATTATCCACACAACAAAAAACAGGTTGGGTGAGTTTGTGAGGTAAGTTATGCGGTGTGTTTACTTAAAAAACCTACACTCTTTTTTTGACCATGTGGGTAATAAAAACAATACTCTTTTTTTTTTTTTAAAGATTTTATTTATTTATTTGACAGAGAGAGAGAGAGAGAGAGAGAGAGAGAACAAGCAGGGGGAGGAGCAGAGGGACAGGGAGAAGAAGGCTCCCCACTGAGCAGGGAGCCAGATGCCGGACTTTATCCCAGGTCACTCAGCTGAGTGACTCAGGCACCCTAAAAACATACTCTTAATAAATCTCAACTTTGGTGCATTCATAGAGTGTGTATTTATATTTATTTAAAATTCAAGCCATGTTGAATTTCCAGGGCTATGTCCTAGATCAAGTAGATTTTTCCTCTTGTTCCAGTGAGTCCACATGAGGTATTGAGTGAGGGCCATGGATCATGCTTAGTGTGTCAATCAATTTCCCTTTCAACACCAAAGATTAACTTTGAAGCTTTTGAGAAACCATCTGTTAATGAGTAATCAATATGTATAGGGAAAAAAGAGATGAAAACACAAAGCCGTAATAATCATGTTGGCCTCAAATGTACATCGTTTCTGGTACTCATATACGTACTAAAGCTCTGATGTCGTTCTACTTTTCCTCTCAACAACCTTTCTGTCTGCTAATTATTAAAGTGCTAAAGCCTTGTGTTGTCTGTACCTATTCAGCAAGATTCTAATTTTGAAACACATTGATTACCATGGATGTGGATAGATTTAGTTTGTTTAGGACTCAACTTTTTTTTTTTTAAGATATATTTATTTATTTTAGAGAGTGAGAGAGCTTGGGCACATGCAAGTGTGGGAGGGGCAGAGGAAGAGAATCTCAAGTGGACTCCGTGCTGAGTGTAGAGTCTGTATGGGGCTTGATCTTTTGACCCTGAGATCATGACCTGAGCGGAAGTCAAGAGTCTGATGCTTAACCCACTGAACTACCCAGGTACTCTTCAATTACCTTTTTTGCAGGTAGGATAAAATATTTATGCAACAGATATTTTTTGTTAATGAATATTAGCTAAGAGTCAAGTTGTATTTTGAATTCTATGAAGTTGGAGGAAGCTCTTTAGATGTTCTGGGATTCTGTTTCTGTTTTTCATATGTAAAAGATGCATTTTAAGATCCATTTCAACTTGGTTTTGCTTAAACTGTTCTACTTTTTCCTTAAGGGGTGTGAAAAGTCATGTCACATTCAGCATAATCGTTAGTATTAGGGTCCCCCCCATAATGTTAACAGTAGTTATATGAAATTGGTAAAATTATAAGAACTTTTTGCCTATCTGAATTTTCTAAGTGGTATATGCCTAACATCTATTTTATGAGATTTAAAAAATGGCAAAATATATACAACATACAATTTACCATTTAATCATTTTTCAGTGTACTATTCAGTGACATTACGTACACTCATATTGTTGTGCAACCATCACCACCATCCATCCCTGGAACTTTCTTATCTTCCAAATTGAAACTTTGTATCCATTAAACAACAGCTCCTTCGTCTCCTCTCCCCGTCCCTAGCATCTGTCATTCTATCCCCTGTTTCTGTGAATCTGCCTACTCTAGATACCTCATATAAATGGAATCATTTATCCTTGTCCCTTTGCAACCAACTTATTTCACTTACCACTTCTTTAAATTTCATCCATGTTGTAGCATGTCTCATAATTTCATTCCTTTTTAAGTGTGAATGATATTCCATTGAATGAATGTGTCCCTTTTTTTAAATCTATGCATTTGTTGATGGATATTTGGGTCTTTCTATCTTTCAACTATTGTGAATAATGTCATTTGAGTATTGCTGTACGTTGGTGTGTAAATATCTTTGAGTTTTTGTTTTCAATTATTTTTTATATGCCCAATTTTAGAATTGGAATTCCTGAACTATATGGCAATTTTATGTTTAACTTATTTTTGAGGAATCACCATACAGTATTAGTTTTGCACATCAACATATACTGTCTGGTTTCACTCTTCAAAGAAGACTCTTGTTTGACATAAGCTAGGAGTTTCAAGGCAAGTTGAGGTGGTACCTTTGTTAGTAAGTTAATGGTCTATAGCTATCACTAGAAAGGGTGTGCTCCAGTGCTCTGAGCTTATTTTGATGTTGACTTCACCACAATGTGTCTTTAAAGACACATCTATGCATACACCATAATTTAAATCCACATTTTGGGCTTATATGCTAACTATGAGAAACATTAATAGTTCCAACTTCATTTTCCTTTCCTTGGCTATGCATCTCTTTGTGTTAATAACCACTTACAAACTCTTTAATTCCCTAAATGTTTATAAGCCAAATATTTTGCTGAGGTATGTCTCTTTCTTACAGTTAGCATTGTTGCTAAATATCATCAGGAAGCCTTAGTAAATATCAGTCCTTTGGACACAAAACTTAACAAGAATTTAACACAATGAGGACTTAACCTATGAGGACTTAAAAAGAGGACTCTATTTTGCTTAGTAGCATTACTTTTAATATAGTAACACATAATTGAACTCTTTATCTATAGGCCAGCTACATATGTTTAGCTAAATGTTTTCCTTAGGGTTTATATTATTATTAGTTTAGACATCTGTCTATGTGATCATGTCTGTAGAACTAGAAATACCAGCTAAAACTTATCTCAGGAATTTAACTTAAATTTATTCTATGGTAGAACTCTTGGAGGACCAACTAAGCCTACTACTTTGTATTCATGTAAGAAAATAAATAAATAATAAAGGAATACATTTTCTCTGATAGCAGTTTTATTTTGGTAAATTCATAATACAACATTTTTAAAGAATTATTTTGTCATCCTTTATTTTAGACAAATCCAAGGCAGATACTTTGATGGACAATGCATTATAGGAATAGAAGAGTATTGAAAAAGACAAAATTTAAACCTCTATGGGAAAGAACCAAAATCATATCTTCTGGAAAAAAAGCACATGTAAAATCAATGAAAAATTAATTATTGATAGATTATTAAAATTTCTCACTAAAAATAGATAATCAATTATCATATTTTTATACCACATTCATCACCTTTTCATTAGGCGACTTAAATGGTATCAAAGTCCTAACTTCAATGTGAAATTGAAGTTGGGCTGGCTAATCTTCCTTCTGTCAAAGAAAACTTTTTCTCTGGCATATTGAAGTAGTCATATTCAGGAATGAAGATCACTGTGGATGTATGATCTATTACATAGTATATTGCCTTGAAACAAATCAATAGGCCAAATTAACATTTGTCACATAGGCATTTAATAAATGGGAGAGATTTCAAAATATTTGTAGATATATAAAACAAAAAAAAAATTTTAAGATTTTATTTTATTTATTTGATAGAGAGAGACACAGTGAGAGAGGGAATATAAGCAGTGGGAGTGGGAGAGGGAGAAGCAGGCTTCCTGCTGAGCAGGGAGCCCAGTTTGGGACTCGATCCCTGGACCTCAATCCTCAGGGATCATGACCTGAGCTGAAGGCAAACGCTTAACAACTGAGCCACCCAGGCGCCCAAACCAAAAATTTTAAAAGTTTTCCTTTAGAAATAGTCTATTACTGACTTTAGTGGGCAATAATATGAAAATGAAATGGTTCAGAGGAAGAAAGAAACTTTAAAAACTTCATTTCCCACAATGGCAGAGAATTGGCTTACCATTTCCCAAGCCAATGACTTTTTTTTTCTCTACATATGCTCTGTCTTTTTTAGCATTGCCAATATGAAGAAAAAACTAGGTGTTTTGTTTTAACTGAAAGACTCATATTAGTTTTTCTGGATTAAGGAGCTATGATATGCTTTTAAAAGAGGGATGTATGAGAAATAGTCAGTGAGCTTATCCATTCCTTTATAAACATTTATTGAACGCCAAATACATTCTAGGTTCTGTGTAATATATTGGAGGGGCAATGTTTATCAAAATTATGAATGATGGAATAGTACATCAAAAACTGATGATGTAGTGTATAGTGACTAATATATAAAAAAAGAAAAACAAAAAAATAAGTTTTTACTGGAAACAAAAATATTATAATGTAAAAACAATAAATTCTTATGTAGAAAAAGACAAACAAAAAAACAGACACATGCCTGTTCTCCCAAAGTTTTAAGAGTGGTAAGGAGGAAAATTTATAAATGAATCATGCTAAATTATATATAATTATGAATTGAGACAATTCTCTGTGTGAAGGGAACACAGTTTATTGAAAGTGTTTGACAAAGGAAATGATCAGTCTTGGGCAGCAAGAATGATTTCTCTTAAGAAATTTATACATGCACTGTAATTTGGATTTAATGAGGGGAAGATAAGCAAGATGCATTAGGTAGGGAAAAGTGTCATGACTATGGGATCAGGAGAAGACGTTTTTTGTTGAGTTGTTTAAGAAAATGGCTGAAAGTTGGGCATACCATAATCTGAAAAAAAAAAAAAAAAAAAAAAGACCTAATAGAGAGAAAGAGGATGAACATTCAGGAGAGATACATAGAAATAGTTGGAGCAAGGTCTACAAGGAAGTGGAAATTTGGGGAGGCAGGAGGTGATGATTAGGGTAGAGAATTAACCATGCCCTTTCTCTGAGCATGAAGAAAAGGAGAAAGAGATATTTGAAATGTAATGTGTATAGATGGAAAGAGAAAAGAGGTGAGACGAAGAAAGAAAAAGAATTCTCTCTGCTCCTTATCAGCCCTTGTTTAATTAAGAAGTAAAGCTGAGCCTCTTCATTAAGCTGTAGGTTGTTTATTTTAAGATTTTTTAATTAATTATTTTTATTAACATATAATGTATTATTTGCCCCATGGGTACATGTCTGTCCTAACACTCACCATAGCACATACCCTCCCCAATGTCCATAACCTCATTAATATTTGTTTTTTGATGATCATCAGAAAACTTTGACCAATATGACTTGATAACTTCTAATAAAACATACTATATCATGATTCTGGTCACCAATTACAGTGGGATGGTTGGCTGGGTGTGGGATTTCCTACACCACCAAGCAGCTGGATGTCCAACAGAACTCAGTTCTGACACCATCTGTCCAGAGATTTGATCAGATCCCACAGATTAGTGGCTCAATTCCACAAGACTGTCCTCTACCTCAGATGCCAATTACAAGCCCAGATTGTTACCCTATAAATCAGGGATTCCCATTACTTTCTCCTGGGGTTTGATTAACTTGCTAGAGTGACTCACAGAACTCAGGAAACCAGTTTACTTGCTAGATTACCACTTTATTACATAGGGTGGCAAAGGACATGAATTAATAGCCAGGTAAAGAGATAAATAGGGTGAGGTTCTAAACAAAGGAGCTTCTGTTTTCATGGAGTTTGGGACCTAGCAAGGTGGCATGTGAAAAGTCAGTTTCTTTAACCTGGAAGTGCTTTGAACCTTGTCCTTCTGGGTTTTTATGGAGGCTTCATTACATAGGCACAATTGACTAAATCATTGGCCATTGGTATTTAACTCAATCTCCAGCTTTCCTTCCCTTCCCAGAGATCTGGGGATAGGACTGAAAGTTTCAACGCTCTAATCACATGGTTGGTTCTCTCCACGGTCAGCCCCCAGCCTTAGGCCCTTTCCAAAGGTCACTTCATTAACATGTACTCAGGTGTGGTTGGAAAGGGTTTGTTATGAATACTGAGACAACTTTATCATTGTTATCATGTAGAAAATTCCAAGGACTTAAGGCACCCTCTGGGGGGCAGGGAGAGGGAATGTGGAGGACCGTTTTCTCTTCTGGCACTTGAAAAAAATATGCATTTATATTCTCTTTTCTACCAAATTCAGTTAAAAGTGAAGGGCAGTAATCACATCCGAATGAATACAAATGTGCTTGTGAAATCCTTGCTTTTATTGAGATACCATTAAAGTGGCCCTTGTCTATGTGTTTAGCATTATTGTTGCTATTTTAGCCTACTAATGATTTAATTGCTTTCCTCAAAAAGTTTCAATTTCTTAGAGCATATGCTTTTCCTAACTACAGTGCTTGGTGATACAGAATTTATTGTTGTTGTTGTTTTTATTATTATTATTCTGTTTTTGGTAAAAATCTGTTTCAAGGAAGGTAATCACCTTGAAACAGATTTTCCTAGAGACATGAGTACCTCTGTACACTACTAGTTTATGATACATAAAGAGTAGGCTCCCATGGCCCTAGAGGGAAAGTGTAACAAACTTTTTGTGGCTTGACAAAGATACTTCTCTTCAAATTCCATGGTCTGCTGGCAGATAGCTGGCTTCACCGGTGTGGGACCAGTGCAATCATACATCTCCTGCTCAGAAGTGCCCCACATTTGGGGCCTGATGCTCTGTAGCTATTATGAAATTCTTAATAATTTTCTCTTAGAATTTGTATTTTGTACATGAGTATGATGGCACAAAGGCGTATGTGTTGGGGAACTGGAGTCCCAGCTTACTCCTGGTCCCTTCTATCCCTTCCCCAGCTTGGGTTCATAGCTATGGGCTCCCCAGTCCTTGACACCCTGGCCACGCTCAGCCTTCTGCCCCTGTCTGCATTTCCTGACTGCTGTAGCCCTCTGCAAGGTGACAACCAGCTTGGGTTGGCAAAGAGGAGGTTGGGGGGATGCTGTAGGTAGCATTCTATTGTCCCTTTTTGGCCTCCGTAGTGGCATTTGAGCAAACATGAGAACTTCATGGTCAGCTTATGCCTCATACCATCTGGAAGCAGGACAAAGTGGTAGACATCCTTTCCCTGGGCTGGCAACTCCATGGTATATTTGGTGGGTGAACTGATGGGGGAGAGTCTTTTGCCCAGTTCATCCAAGTACCAAATGCATTATGGCATGGATGTTATAGGTCCCTGATGGTTGCCTATCCACCACGGACTGGGACAGCAGGGCCACGAGAAGGGGAGATGTCTTCCATGCCCAAGGCTGTGGCAGGCACCTGGCAGCTACAGGGAGAGGAATCCTGTTGTTAGTGGGCCATATGCAGAGAATCACAGGTGGGATCCTTGGATACCAATGAGGGTCTGCACTTGTACTGTAAGTATTCCCATGTCTGAGGGAACAGGCCACTAAATAGCACATAAAAGCCACCATGACACTGTGAGAGAAGGACAGTAGAACAAAAGAAAATGTTTTATAGTGTAATATTTTTATTGTCATTTTTTCCCCCTGCCTTTTGAACAAGAGGTCCCGCATTTTCCTTCTGCACTGAGCTTTACAAATTATTTAGCTGGCCTTGTCTTCAGTTTGCTGCTGGATGTTTGAGTGGGGGAGTCAATGAGTCTTGTGGGAGGAAGAGCCTTGGAGACTTCTCTGATGGGAAAATGTGGCACTGACTGACGTAGATAATACTGTCCATCTTGGATAAACACCAGGGCCTAAAACAGACATCATAAATTCAATGGCAGGTAACAGCCAGTATCAAAGAATGAATTTGGAGTGGATAAGACTGTAGTGAAGTGTGTGCCTTGTGTAATCTGGCATGGAGGAGTTGGAAAGCGGTACCTGCAACTCATCTCTAGAAAGTTGCCCCTGTGTCAGGTAAGAGCTCAATATTGCAATATTATTAAAGAGACACTGGAAATCCTGCTCTCTCTTCTTTCTTTCTTTCTTTCTTTCTTTCTTTCTTTCTTTCTTTCTTTCTTTCTTTCTTTCTTTCTTTCTTTCTTTCCTTCTTTCTTTCTTTCTTTCTTTCTTTCTTTCTTTCTTTCTTCTTCTTATTTAAAAAAAATATTTATTTATTTGAGAGAGAGAGAGAGAGAGAGAGAGGGAGCACAAGCAGGGGGAGGACGGAGGAAGAGGGAGAAGCAGGCTTCCCGCTGAGCAGGGAGCCCGATGCGGAGCTCGATTCCAGAACCCCAGGACCATGACCTGAGCTGAAGGTAGAGGCCTAACCGACTGAACCACCCAGGCCCCCCACATCCTGCTCATTTGTGTGAAAAACCTTCTGTGATTTTTCAAAGAATGTGGATTAACAAAACGTATCAAGGAGACGTATTTTAACTGGAGGCACCTGATTTGCCGGTCACAAGCAGGCTAGTTGTGACATTGTATGTAGTTGAGACTGTAAATCCCTTAGACTCAGCCACTCTGGCTTCATTGTCATAATTTGTCGGGAAAAATCGAGCACCTGATATTAAAGAGCTGTGAATTTATATTCAAGTGTGGATTTATTCAGGGACTAGGATTGTAAGGGTTTTGTGACAGGTTAGAGAAGACATGTATCCCTCAGATTGGGAAGACCTGGTTTTCAACAGTGACATCTTGTGGCAGTGACAGAAACAACAGCTGTGTTGGGTTAAGGAAGCCTGTTTTCTGCGGGCATTTAGAATGAGTAAGCCTCTGGGAAAGTGGGAAAGATAGCTCTCAAGAGAGAGTTAATTGGCCTTCAATTAATGAAGGCAGGTGGTGGGAAAGCTATTCAGTGGAAAATACAAGATGTGACCAAATATAACATTCCAAGCCAGTGATATGGGCCATAATGGTTTCATTGCTATAGAATTTTTATTAAATGGCACATATATTAAAACAGAGAACTTACTTTTAAATTTTCTTCTTATTTATGGAAATTCAGTATTTCAGGAGAGATTAAGAATAGTCTCAACTTACAGTAAATGTTTCATGACCGTATGGCCAACTATTGACTCATAATAATATTGTTCAATATTTATTAAGCAATAAATATTTATGGAGTCTGACACTGTCCTGGGCTAACTATGTATGTCAGCTGTCTTATTTGGCATCTACATTCATCATAAAATTTCTTAAGTTTTAACTTAAGGGAATGCAAGGGAATAAATACATAAAACTTCACTCATTCCTTCCTTCATTTATTATGTACCATGTACCAGGCTAGATGCTGGGATACAGTAGCAAATCAGACATTAATGCTTGTTGTTTTCATGGTGCTTACAGTTTAGTAGATGCAAGAAGTATTAGATAAACACTTGCACAGATAGTCAACTTCAATTTTGCTAAGTGCTATGAAGGAGAAGCATAGAGTGCTGTGAGACAATAATGTGAAGCTATAACTTGGTTCCTGAGGAAGAAACACTTCCACTGAGACTTGAGGGAAGGGTAAGAGGCATGCAAGAAAGAATAGGGGATAGAAAGGGACAGGGTGGAAAATACTTCTGACAGGGAAACGGTCTGCTGATGGTTGAATACAAAGAACTGGAAGCATGTTGGGAGCGAAGGCTCAGTGATCAAAGGGCACAAGGTGGTCAGCACTGAGGCCAGAAAGGAGGTTCCTCAACAATGCACATCTACTAAGAGACCTATTTGAAGTATATGAATATATAATGATACTGATACATATAGTATGTATAAAAATTCACTGTTTTAAATATATATATTCCTTTATATAACTTCCAAAGAAATAAAATTCTATGTTAATTTTGTTACTTTAATTTCTTTTTGGAAATAATACCACGGAGATATTCTTTAATGTCTCCTACTTTCTCTTAAAAAATTCTATTGTGAATTATGGCATACATTCAGAATTATACATAAAACAAATGCATGGCTTAATAAACTATCTTAAAGCAAACATGATGACCACCACCCAAATCAAGAAAGAAAACACAGCCAGATCCCTCAAACCCCCTGTGTGCCCCTTTTCAATTACTATCCTCACCAGAGTTGCTTAGTGGCTGCTTGACTTTTTAAAATAGCGTTTTAAAAATTGAGATTTATTTCATACAGCATAGAGTTCACCACTTTAAAGCATACACTTTGGTTGTCTTTAGTGTATTTACTATGCTTTGCAACCATCAACATGATCTAATTCTGGAACTTCTCTATCCCCCTCCCCTAAATCCGGTATTTAGTAGCCGTTAGTTCCAATTCCTTCTTTTTAACTTTTTCTGGAAACTGCTCATCTATTATCTGTCCCTATGGATTTGCCTATTCTGTACATTTCATACAAATGTTATCAAACAACATTTGGTCTTCTATGTTTGGCTTCTTTCACCTAGCAGAATGTTTTTAAGATTCATCTATGTTGTGTAGCATATGTCAACACATTCCTTTTTATGGCTGAATAAGTATTTTATCGCATGAAGTAGTTTAGCAATTCAACCCATTTTGTTTGGCCATTCATCAGATGATGGACATTTGGGTTCTTTCCACTTTTTGGCTGTTATGAACAATAACACTATGAACAAATTTTTATATAAGTGTATGTTTTTTATTCTCTCAGGAATTGCTGGTCTTCCCCCCCACCCCATTTCCACTGTGGTTAGTAGAGTCTGGGACATAGGAGGTATCAATAAATGTTTCAAATGAATTAAAGTAGGTGCTGTCATGAGCTCGGCTAGGTTTGGGGGAAGTCATCAAGAAGCTGTGACTACCAGCTGACCCACAAGCAGGACCCAGGCAATCAGAGGCATCTTACTCCCTCCTTTGTCCTTGGAATGTATGTTCTATCTACGATTCCCATACTAGCTCAAAGGATGCATCCTTGAGAGAGTAATGTATAGTTAAACCATCTGGACTATATTTTTGCCTGAACCCTGTTAAGCCTTCTAATAATATAAGCTTTTAAGATTCTGGCACACTGGTGCAGAGGGCTGTTCCCTTGCTGCAACTTGCCATCCACCAAACTGGAGTGCCCCGCCTCTTTCTTTAATCTCTCCCTGCCTTCTGTATATGGGGGCCAGTTTTAAATTTCACCTAAGCAACCCCCAAGGTTGAGAACCAGTACCAGCTCTGCTCACAGAAACACTCTGTGAGAGAATAATTGGAAGATTCTTATATTCTACAACAAAAGTACAGGTGTGAAAATGTTGCAGAACCTAGGGCACCGGAAAGGGAGGTTGTACAACTACTGGTGCAGGAAAGATTTCAGGGCCCAGAGCCTGGTACTCTCTTGGTATCAAGGCATTTTGAGCAACAGAATTATTGCCTTGTGGGGAAGTGTCTGGGCACGGACTTGACACTTCGCCAAGATGGGGGTAAAATCCCAGGAGTGCATTCTTTATAAAGGCTCCTTGGATCTGGTGAATCTCATTCTTCTCAGGCTGTAGATTATTCAGATCATTTTGGACACATCCCAGTGAAGAATGTGAGTGTGTGTGTGTGTGTGTGTGTGTGTTTCAGTGGGGTGGGGGACAAACATAGAATGAATGTTCTATAAATCTATCAGATTAATCTTTTTTTCTCTGTTCCATTTTTTTGGTGTTCAGTATGACTTTCAAATAGAACCAGTTTTTCTCCATTAATATTTTTAAAGATTTATGTATTCGTTTGAGTGAGCGAGAGAGAGGTGGAGGTAGAGGGAGAGAGAAACTTTAGCATTTTCCGTGCTCTATACAGAACCAGACTCTGGGCTCCATCTCACAACTCTGAGATCACGATCTGAGTTGAAACCAAGAGCCGGTTGCTTAACTACTATGCTACACAGGCACCCCAATTTCCCCATTAATTTTAATTTCATCACCAGCAAGTCCAGCAAGTCCAGCTCTTCTCAGACCAGGATCTGAGACAATTAATCATTGAAGCAATGCAGGCAAAAATAATGCATTCAATAGATCATCTCAATTTCCCAATTATGAAGTTAATCTTAAAGTTCTTTTTAGAGCAGAGCTTCTTAACCTTTGGCCCATAAACACGAGTGACAGCGTCCAAGACACCCTTGAAACTGTATGCACAATTATATATGCATATTTTGGGAGGGAGAGTTTATTGCTTTTATCAGACTCTCAAAGGTTTTTATGAACATAAAAAGTAAATGACCACATCTCTAAAGTATCTTTAGAAGAATCACATTTCTTCATTAATTCAATAAATATGTATTCAAAATATAATGAGAGACAGGCACTGTTTTGAGGCTGGGATACAGCTGTGACCTGGCAGATAAATTTTTTTACATTGAAGTTACATACCAAATAGCAAAACATTTCACAAGAAATGTCGTGGAAATCAGAGAAAACAGTGAAGGAAAAATGCTTAGTTAGATTCTAATCTCAGAAATACATATGTTACTCAGGAACAGAGTGGAGAAGTCAGCCTCAGGGTTCTTATGCAGTCAAATATTTGGACAGTTAACCTAATTTTTCACTTTCCACTGGATTCTTTACACATTGTAGACATAACTGTGATGTCTTGAACGATTTAATTTCCTCATTTTAGGTGTTCTTGAGGCTTTGAGACTCTTTGAATACTGTGAAATAATTCATGTTGGTACAAGGCTGTCCTAGTGTGATTGGGACCTGATGATTTGCAGAAGACTCATTTCCACCGTGAATATCTTTCTTCTCTCGCTCTAGTATTTGGCTGTAATCCCCATGGCCCAGGTTAGCATTAACTGCCACTGGATGGAGCTATAGCACCAGACAAGTAATCTCTCCATAGAATTTTTGGAGTAATTTCCTTGACTTTAGCCATCAATCTCTTTAGTTATTATAGGCAAAGATTGTTGATTTCCTGCAATTTTGAGTGGCAATATCTCATTATTTACTTTGTTATATTCCCTGAGTTCTTTTGCAAAGTCTTAAGGCTTATTTAAAAAAATCAAAGATGATAATTTTGTTTGGATAATTTTATGACACTCTTCAAGATAAGTAGAGAAACCCTGAAGTGTTGCAAACCAAGACCAGTAATTACTTTTGTAGGTGTATTATATGCTGCTGACCTGTGCTTTATACAACTTAATAAGTAATGGCATGACTTAAACTGTCTTTATACTGGAGACCATTCAGTGGTTTCCTGTTGCCTTGAGATAAATAGCAGAAATTGTATATTGAAGTATTTTTCAACTTTCATCATACTGGAAATTATGTCCAGGAAAATTAGTGTTATTTTCAGTACCATATCATAAAGCTTTCAATTTATCTGAATATCTATCTATCATCATCATCTATCTCTATCCATAATCTATTTATATAACTTCTAGTACTCTGTAATCACTCTCTACCAATGGAAGAATTTTTTCATGAAAAATATTATCCCCAAAATCACCTTAAGTGTTAATTCATTAATAATTCATTCGTTACTAATGTTGGACTTAGAATCAGACTCTTAATCAAAGGCTAATATAAGACTAACAGGATCTATAAATGGTGGGTTACAATAGTACTCTATTTATATCATTATTAATATGAAATATGGCTCTATATTAACCTATAACTTAAATTAACCCTTCCCCTCCTGAATTCTTTTCTTCTGTAGCTTTGTTGTGCTATAATTTTAAGAATGGGGGACACCTGGATGGCTCAGTTGGTTAAGTGTCTGCTTTGGCTCAGGTCATGATCCCAGAGTCCTGGGATGGAGCCCCACATTGGGCTCCTTCTTCAGCAGAGAACCTGCTTCTCCCTCTGCCTGCTACTCCTGATGCTTGTGTGTGCTCTCTCTCTTATAAATAAATAAAATATTTTAAAAAAATTGTAAGAATGGTGTCTCAGATAAAATATAGAGTTAAGGGTTGACCAGCCAATAGTAAGGGATATTTTTATATTCACCTGATTGAACTGAACTGGAAATTCTGTGGTTTTAGATTAGAAATGATTGGTCTCTAAAGACCCTTTTAAAATACTGCTTTTAGGCTTTCAGCCTTCTCCTTTAATGAGTTAGTGGTGAATTTTCAATAAAACAGTTAAATCAAAACACTTGAACATTTATATATCCTGCTTATCTCTTCATGACTTAAAGACTTCTATAAAATACCAAAATCAATGTCCTGAAACAGGTTAGAGAAGTATACTACTTAGCTGTTGTTGATTTATTTAGTCATTTGTGGAATTTATAGGAGATAGAAAAAAATATGGCTTCTTAATGTTAAAAGATGTTTATTGTCAGCTTTGCGCAGTGGCAGTATCGTAGCCAATGAGGTTTATCCGAGGCGCGATTATTGCTAATTGAAAAGATGTTTATTGTTTATTGCTGTGACACCTTCACAATGCTCTTCTCATTTGAAGAGGAAGTTCAAAAAATTTTTTTTGCATGTTTAGAAAATTTTAAAGATATATCTTGTGATTATAATATCAGTTATCTGGATTTTAGATTAAAAGAAAGATATATGTGCTGAACTCACTAATTCTTTTTTGACTGATTCACGCATTGGATGTCACAGGTAACTTATGTCAGAAGGACAGGGAGATATGGCCAGAACACATTTTTTTTTTTTTTTTTTTTTGGTTCCTGGATAGAACTCTAATTTTAGCTCTTACTTAATAAGCCTAATGATAGACAAGAAGGATCTGGAAAATCGGATTATCACTCCAAGAAATTTATGCTTAACAGAAAATGCCTTAATAGTCATCACTGATGGATCCTTGAGAGAAGTTATGTGATTGAAATACATTTCTGTTCTCACTCCTCCAGGGTTCAAAGTGGAAGCATTTGATTGGCTGGGCCTAAGTTATGCGCCCACATGTCTGCTGCCATTGGGCAGAGAAACAGGTAATTTCTCCCCTTCTGCTCTTGTAAAAAAAGGTGAGGACTCTGCATCCTGCCAATAATACATATCTTGGGAACTCCCCCCAAAGATGAAGAAGGTTTGGATGCCGGGCACTAGAATGATGAATTAGTTTCTACATCTTTGGGTTCAGTTTCTACGGCTGATTCATTTTTATATCTGCCACTTTTTTTCGGCATACAGTGATCATTCATGTGCATTTATTCATTCATTAATAATGGATAGCTCACTCTGAGGGGCTAGGCCAATGCTCTTAGGGAGATTAATTCCATTTGGAGGAAACTGATGATAAGCAGATAAACATAAAAAGTAAATATAATAATTTTAGAGAGAAGAACTAAGAAAACAATGGAAAAGGTAGAGACAGAGAGAGGTTGGGAGGCAGTCAAAGAACGCCTTTCTGAAGTGTGACTTTAGCTAAAAAAACAATCGATGGGCTGTAGGGTTGACTGTAGAGGACAGTCAGGTAATTGCAGTAATCTAGCTGAGGCATTCTGGGGCTTTGAGCTTTCTGAGTATAGCGTGCTATTATTTCTCTACCCCTGGAAATCTATTCTCTGCCCTTTGGAGTCCTGTGGACTGTATCATTTTGGCTTCTGTGCCTCTGGCTTCCAAGTGAGTGTGGCCAGCTGGAGATAAGAGCAGGAGACTGAAAGGTGAAAGGAGAAAAAAGCCTGAATACTTCTTCTTTACTGCATATCCTTAGTGCACATCTGTACCTCTGGGCTATGGTGTTGGCAACTGCTGCCTTCCTTCCCTTTGCAACCACGTTTCTTGTCATGTGGCCCCTCTCTCAGAAGCACACAGAAGTTTGGTAGCAAAACTCCTCTTGCTCCTTCAGGTCTTGAGGTGATACTGGCTTCCAGCTATTCTAAGTCTTCACCATCCCTTAGGGCTCTATAAGTAGTTCCTTCCTTCAACTCTCTTCTGTTAATCCTCTAGGTATGTGCAGGTAATTTTGAGGGGGAAACTCTGACTGAAAGAAGGGATGGACGGATGTTGGAGACACTGGGGAGTTGTCTCCAGGGTTTGGCGGTTGGCTGGGTGTGGTGAGAGAGATGGAGAAAGAATAATGCAAGGAAAGGTAAAGCAGGCTGTCCCTCCAGAAAACTGTGGACCCTGAAAAGTATAGCTTCAGTGGGGTAGGAAGGATAGAAACTAAATAGCCTCTCTTTTAATCTTTCTTCTAACTGCTGCTACTTAAACAGATTCTCACTTTTCTGAGCACGTATAATTTAGAGCCAGTGTTAGGTTAACACTCGCTGTTCTCTTTTTGTTTGCGTGTGTGTAATTGTGAAGAAAAAAGCTAGGGGTTTTAAAATCTTTAAATCTTAATCTTCAACAGTGTTTACTGGGCAAAGAAATAAAGATGGAGAGGTTACCATGCAATTATTTCCTCTTCCAGTTGGCTATAAATATTATTGAACAACCATCAAACTGAATACAAACCCAGAGAGAGTTATGTTTTTCCTTCCACTGACTATTAATTTGGTAATTAAGAGATGAATTTTGAAAATTTTGGTCGGTAATATATAATTACTATATGGAAGTGCATAATTGATTCTAAACTTTAATCTGAAAGAGGCCATTTAGGAGTTAGTTATGGAATGCTTTCCATTTAAGGATGCTCCTCCATAAAGATTCAAAGGATTAAGATTTAAAGATTTAAAACTGCTAGCTAAGTTACACAGGACTCATACTCTGAAATGTTTTCCATTAGGGAGAAATCGATCTTATAGGACTTGAAATTCTCTTCTAGGTTGCTTTTTTATGCTTTCAAAAACTGTTAGGACTTTGTTTTTTCATGTGTAACTTTGTGCTAATGACCTTAAAAATTTATCCATACTATTATAAATGGCTAATATTCACTAAAGTGACACTTTCAAACAAAGAAAAA